>NC_052148.1:70391298-71050085 GCF_902713615.1 Scyliorhinus canicula
ACCATGGAGCTCAGGGAGTTGGCCATCCCTGTCTGTGACCGTGCAACGCCAGCTAGCACATGGGTGTTGGCGCCGGTGCCCTCAGCAATGGCCTTCAGAGACTGGGCCATGGCCTGCTGAGACTGGGCCATGGCATTGAGTGCCTCTGCCATCTGCCGCTGACTCTGGCTCATGGCTTCCTATGAGAGGGAAACCATGTCCTGGGCCACACATGCCGCCTTCACGGAACGCCCCAGACCTCGCATCCTGCTCCCCATGTCTGACACCATCGCACCCATTGCCTCCACCGCGGATGCCACCTGTGCGGTTTCGGCCTGGATGGCGCGCATGCCCGGCACCGCTCCCAGCTGCTGGACGTGGGCACACTCCTCCACCTGCATCTGCAGCTGCTGCAAGCCAGCCGTCATCCTCTTCCTTCGTCCCAGGTTTGGTGGCTGCATCGGGTCTATGGGTGGGTGCGGTAACTCCAGGAACCCGGGACCTGTCCGGGCGGCAGATGTTCGCTTGTGCCAGGATGCCCTCTGACCTCCCGGACCCTCTGCTACTCCTACCTCCACCTGCTGTACTGGTACGGCTGTGTTGTGCGCACCAGTGAGTGTACCAGATGCCTCATCACTAAAGATCCCAACTGAGGTGAGTGTCTCTGCAATGGTGGAGGGTGCTGGAGACAGCGGTGGCGTTGTGTCATGAACATCGTCCGACTCACAGTCCATGGTCCCCTGGGGTGGCGATTTGTGTCCACCTGTCCACTGTGCGTCAGAGTCCTGTATTTCGGTGTCATGTGTGTCGGTGTCCCGGGTAGGGCTGTCCTGGGTAGGGGTGTCCTGGGTAGGGCTGTCCTGCGTAGGGCTATCCTGGGTAGGGCTGTCCTGGGTGGGGGTGTCCTGGGTAGGGCTGTCCTGGGTAGGGGTGTCCTGGGTAGGGCTATCCTGGGTAGGGCTGTCCCGGGTAGGGCTGTCCTGGGTAGGGGTGTCCTGGGTAGGGCTGTCCCGGGTAGGGCTGTCCTGGGTAGGGGAGTCCTGGGTAGGGCTGTCCTGGGTAGGGCTGTCCTGGGTAGGGGTGTCCTGGGTAGGGCTGTCCTGGGTAGCGGTGTCCTGGGCAGGGGTGTTCTGGGTAGTGGTGTCCCGGGAAGGGCTGTCCTGGGCAGGGCTGTCCTGGGCAGGGCTGTCCTGGGTAGGGGTGTCCTGGGTAGGGCTGTCCTGGGTAGGGCTGTCCTGGGTAGTGGTGTCCTGGGTAGGGCTGTCCTGGGCAGGAGTGTCCTGGGTAGGGCTGTCCTGGGCAGGAGTGTCCTGGGTAGGGCTGTCCTGGGTAGGGGTGTCCTGGGTAGGGCTGTCCTGGGCCGGGGAGGCCTGGGTAGGGCTGTCCTGGGCCGGGGAGGCCTGGGTAGGGGTGTCCTGGGTAGGGCTGTCCTGGGTAGGGGTGTCCTGGGTAGGGCTGTCCTGGGTAGGGCTGCCCTGGGTAGGGGTGTCCTGGGCCGGGGAGGCCTGGGCAGGGCTGTCCTGGGTAGTGGTGTCCTGGGTAGGGGTGTCCTGGGTAGGGCTGTCCTGGGTAGGGCTGTCCTGGGTAGGGGTGTCCTGGGTAGGGGTGTCCTGGGTAGGGGTGCCCTGGCTCGGCTGCGACGGGGGCCTGTGGCTGCCCCCCTCGTCGCTGGGTGTCACACGCCTGCGTCGCCGCACCTGCACAAGACGGGGGCGTCGTCTCTGTGTTGCTCCGGGTCTCTCCCAGTCTCGTGGCCACCCAGGAGCGTACAGTGGTCATCACATGCCGGAGGGGCCGGGCCTGTCCCTGTCTCATGACCGCCCTGGGGCATCCTGCGGGCGCTGGCATCCGCAGGGACGGGTGTCTCGACGTTTGGTCCTGCAGTACACAATACAGCAGCATGGATAGACATGCAGGCGGTGATCAGGGGATATGGGGGATATGGGGGAGGGGGGATATGGGGGATATGGGGGAGGGGGGATATGGGGGATATGGGGGATATGGGGGAGAGGGAATATGGGGAGGGGGGATATGGGGGATACAGGGGGGGGGATATCGGGGGGGATATGGGGGAATGGGGACGGTCTGTGGGGAGTCTCACTTGGTGGTGTGCCCCAGATCTCTGCATCGACAACCTCCCGGTCCTCGGGCCTGCCTGCCAGTTCCAGGGCCCTCTCCTCATGGACGGTGAGTGGTGTCTCATCAGCTGGGCCCCCTCCAGTCCTCTCACGCTCCCTGCTGTTGTGTGCACGCTTCTCCTGTGGGGGGCGGGTGGCAGGGATAAAGGGCAACAGTGCTAGGCAGGGATATACATGCAAGCCAGATGTTGTGCGTATATTAGCAGAGGTATGCAGCACATTAGGGTTCGGGTTGGGTTAGCGTTAGGGTTGGTTGGCCCTGGGGGTGTGCCGCACATCGGGGGGGGATGATGACTCACCCTGGCTGCCCTGAGGAGGTCATTCACCTTCTTGTGGCATCGTGCGATGTGTTACAGCCGCAGCGCTGGTGTTACAGCCACAGCGCTGACGGCCTCTGCAACCTCCCTCCACAGGTGCCGGCTGAGGCGTGGGGAAACCCTGCGGCCATGTCCGGGGTACAGGGCCTCCCTCTTCTGCTCTCCTGCGTCCGGCAGTGCCTCGATGTCGCGCTCCTGGAACCTCGGGGCTGAGGGGCAGGCGGCCATCTTGTTGGATCTCCGGGGGACACGTCTCTTGTGCTGTGACGCCGCCTGGCGTCAATGATGCCGCGCATCTGCGGCGGATGGCGCATCGCGAATGGCGTCACGCCACTACTAGCCCATTCCGGGCCAGAGAATTTGCGCCATTTGGGGGGGGGGGCCCGACTCCAGAGTGATCCGCACCGTTTTTGGCGCCGGGCCCCGGCCATCGCGCTGATTATCGGAGAATTCCAAGTATTTCAACGCCAGATTTATATTGTAGCCTGCAGGCAGCAGGACCTGAAAAAGGTTCAGGTTTGTAAGTGGCAAATAACATTCATGCCGCACAAGTGACTGACAATGATCATCTTCAACAAGAGAGAATCTAACCATGACAGCACGGTAGCATGGTGGTTAGCATAAATGCTTCACAGCTCCAGGGTCCCAGGTTCGATTCCCGGCTGGGTCACTGTCTGTGCGGAGTCTGCACGTCCTCCCCGTGTGTGCGTGGGTTTCCTCCGGGTGCTCCGGTTTCCTCCCACAGTCCAAAGATGTGCGGGGTTAGGTGGATTGGCCATGCTAAATTGCCCGTAGTGTCCTAAAAAAAGTAAGGTTAAGGGGGGGGGGTTGTTGGGTTACGGGTATAAGGTGGATACGTGGGTTTGAGTAGGGTGATCGTTGCTCGGCACAACATCGAGGGCCGAAGGGCCTGTTCTGTGCTGTACTGTTCTATATTCTATGACCCCTCGACATTCAATGGCATTGCTATCACTGAATCACTCACCATCAACACTCTGAAGGTTACCATGGACCAAAAACTGGACTGGACTAGTCATATAAATACTGTGGCTTCAAGAGCAGGTCAGAGAATGTGAATTCTATGGCAGCTCCTGACTCCCCAAAGCCTGTCCACCATCTATAAGGCACAAGTCATTATTGCTGGGTTAAAATACCGGACTTCCCACACCATTTGGACTGTAGCAGTTCGAGGGCAATTAGGGATGGGGACAAAATGCTGGTCTTGCCAGCAACACCCTTATTCCATGAGCAAATAAAAAAAATCATGAAACCTAGTAGGTAGGGTGCCTCAAATGACAGCAGAGGATAATTATGTATAAAGGTGATTGTTCCTTTTAAGCACTCCTGCATTAACAGGCAAATTGCTGTCCTTTCTCATCACTGCACTGCTGTGAAGCACTGGGAATATTTTCCAAGTGCAATGTTGTAAAAATGAAATGCTTTGTACAAATGTGACACTGAATTAATGGGCTTATTAAAAAAAACTACTTGTTACATTGGGCAGCATGATGCTGAATAGAATAGAATAGAATCCCTAAAATTCAGAATGAGGCCATTGGGCCCATCAACTCTGCACCGACCCTCTGAAAGAGCATCCTACCTAGGCCCACTCCCCAAAACTCCACCTAACCGTTAAACACTAAAGGACAATTTAGCATGGCCAATCTGGGGATTTTCACAGTAACTTCATTGCAGTGTTAATGTAAGCCTACTTGTGACAATAAAGATTATTATTACCTAACCGGCTCACCTTTGGGCTGCGGGTGGAAACTGGAGCACCCGGAGGAAACCTACGCAGACACAGGGAGAACGTGCAAACTCCTTCCAGACATGTTACTCGGTGATTTATTTTGCTTTCCAATTCTGATAGATTTTAAGAGTAATCCAATACCATGGTGTAAAGAAAATGTAATCCTGAGGTTCAAAATGAAATTTAGGGACTGTTGAATCTTCAGCTGCTGCAGTTTGTGACATTATCTAAGCCATTCATTTGTCCTCTGCTTGTCCCTTGTGGATTTCAATTATTTCCTTTATAACGTAACAATATAAAGATCAGAAAATATCTCAGGCTCAAAATACTTTGTAAATAAGAGACCAGTTAATTGCAGATATCAATCTCAGAGCAGTACTTGCACATTGCAGTGTCGTTTGGCAGAGCAAAATTATATTGTCAATTCTCACATGGCTGTCTGGTTTGAGATGGGGTAGGTTCATAAGTGCCGCATGTACTGAATAGTCCTCATCAGGATTTTTATTAAATATAAATTTAGAGTATCCAATTTTTTTTTTTCCAATTAAGGGGCAATTTAGGGTGGCCAATCCATCCAACCAGCACATCTTTGGGTTGTGGGGGCGAAACCCACGCAAACTCGGGGAGAATGTGCAAACCCCACACAGACAGTGACCCAGAGCCCAGATCAAACCTTGGACCTCGGCACCGTGAGACAGCAGTGCTAACCACTGTGCCACCCTGCTGCCCTCTCATCAGGATATTAAAGTTGGTCATCTTAATGGCCCAGATATGCATTTAAAGTTAATAATGAGGCTAAATGCCCTTACTGTTGTTCCAGTGCAAACCAGACAACTTTAGGAATCCGCACATGGTCAGTTAAATGTAGATGTTGGGAATTTGCTGCCCAGGTCACTCCGCTCCTTCAGAGGTTTGGCCACAGTGGTATCTGACCGAAATCCGAGATATTGAAGCACATGGAAGAGCACGAAGTTTCAGATGCTGGCCAATTTCTACCTATTAATTAAGGCAGAAAAAGGTAGGTAGGGCTTGTCAATGCAAGTGTAAGTGAATTCCTAATGGTGTGATAAGTCTAAATTAGCGAAAGGCAACCTCTCTGACACAGAAAATTAACCTTTTCAAGTCTGACATGTCATTCCTTCAAATTTGAATTATTGTTGGAGATTTTAAAAGAAATTAAATTGTTTCACATTTTCCTTCTGCCTCTTTCATCCCTTTCTCTTAATCCCATCACTCTTCTTATCTAACATTTTTCAGCACTTGGCCCACAGCCTTGTACACTCTGGCATTTCAAGTACTCATCTAAATGCTTCTTAAAAGTTGTGAGGATTCCAGCCTCTACCACCATTTCAGGGGGTGAGTTCCAGGTTCTCACCACCCCCTGGTTATTGACCCCTCCACTAAGGGGAAAAGTACCTTCCTATTCATCCTATCTATGTCCCTCATAATTTTGTACACCTCAATCAGGTCCTCTCTCAGCCTTCTCTGTTCCAGGGAAAACAACAGCAGCCTATCCAGTCTCTCTTCTTGATAGCTGAAACACTCCAGCCCAGGTAACATCTTGGTACATCTCATCTGCACCCTTTCCAGTGCAATCACTTCCTTGCTATAGTGTTGGGACCAGAACTGCATAGACTACTCCAGCTGGGGCCTAACCAGTGTTTTATACAGCTCCAAGTTAACCTCCGTGCTATTATATTCAATGCTTCGGTTAATAAATGCAAGAATCCCACAGGCCTTCTTAACCACTTTATCAACCTGGCCTGCTGTCTTCAGAGATCTGTGAACATGCACAACAATGTCCCTTTGATCCTCTGCACTTCCTGGAATCCGACCATTCTGTATTCCCTTGCCTTATTAGTTCTCCCCAAAATGCATTACCTCACACGTTTCATGGTTAAATTACATTTGCCACTCTTCTGCCCATCAAACCAGCCTGCCTATATCGTCCTGTAATCTAAGGCCTTGCCCCTCACTATTTACCACACCACCAATTCAAAATTCACTGATTCCACTTCACTTTGCTTCCTGTGCACAAAGAACAAAAACTCTCCAGTAGATTGTCGTTTCATGTGTTTTTATCTTTCTTTCTGTACAAACACTGGTTATAAGAATTTGGATCATGGTCTTCAGTCCGGGAAGAGCTTCTTCAGTTTGTTGCCTGTTATTTTTTCTCTAGTTAGCTTGTTTTCAGTCTGAAGTCGAACAGTTATTCCCATTTGGCGTATCAGCTCAGCATAAAAACCTATAATATAAATGCAATGCTTAATCGCTCATGGTATTACCTTACACCTAGCGTTAATGAGTAGGTAGGGAGAAACTATTTGTAAGAGGATCAAGAGTGAGAGAGGGCACAGATTTAAAGGGATTTTCATACGAAACAAATTAGATATGGGGAAAAAACTTCGTCACACAGCAAGTTGTTTGGGTTTTGAATGCGGTGGCTCGAAGTGTGGTGGAGGCAGGTTCAATCGAAGCTTTCAAGAGGGCATTAAATGATTATTTGAATAGAAACAATGCACAGAGGTATGGGGAAAAGGCAGGAGAATGGTACGGAGTTATAGTGTTCATTTGGAGAGCCAGTGCAGAAACAATGAGTATCCTTCTGTGCCATAACCATTCTGAGACAAGGAGCTAGCGGACAGATATGGATACGAATGGGCAAAAATCTGGCGCAAAGAGTATGCTGTGGGAAAATGTGTAATTATTCATTTTGGCAGGAAGAATAAAGAAAGCAGAGCATTACTAAATGCTGGTTTAGCTCAGTGGGCTACACAGCTGGTTTGTGATGCAGAACAAAGCCAGCAGCACGGGTTCAATTCCCGTACCAGCTGAGAATTCTGAATTCTCCCTCTGTGTACCTGAGCAGGCGCTGGAGTGTGGCGACTAGGGGCTTTTCACAGTAACTTCATTGAAGTGTTAATGTAAGCCTGCTTGTGACAATAAAGATTATTTCCGAAATGGATTATTTCCGTGTGCAGAATTCTGATGTGCAGAGGGATTTGGTGTTCTAGTGCATGAGTTACAAAAGGTTAGTATGCAAACTCAGAAAGTAATTAAGAAGGCTAATGGAATGTTGGACAGACTGCTAGAAATTAGAAGAATGGGGAGTGGCTTAATTGAAAAATTGAAATTATCCTGAATGATCTCAACAAGGTGGACCTGGGAAGGATGTTTCCTCTTATGGGTAAGTTCCGAACTTGGAGGCACAATTCTTAAATTAAGAGCCGCCCTTCTAGGATAGAGATGAGGAGGAATTTATTCACTGAGAGGGTTATGTGACTTTGGAACTTTCTGCCTCAGAAGACGTTGAAGATGGGGGTCATTTAATATTTTTAAGGTGTAGGTGGATAGATTTTTGTTAGGCTAGGGAATCATATGTTATCGGAGGTAGATGTGAATGTGGAATTCAAAACACAAAATGATCAGCCATGATTCTATTGAATGGCGGAGCAGGTTCAAGAGGCCGAATGGTCTACCTCTGCTACTATTTTGTATGTTTGTATGTCCGTAACTTTATCTTATCACATTTTCACCTCAGAAGCAAGATGAATATGAAGTAAGGATTAGCTGAGAGAATGTTCAAGTGGACATATTTTGAAACGCTGCATTGTTAATTAAAGTGTTTAATCACTGTAGTAGATGGCACCCAGAAGAGGGCAGTCATTCCAGTTCATCTGAAATCATTTTCTGTAAGGTGGCTATCAACAGTAATAATAACAAAAAGAATACAACTAATGGGATAACTTTGATTACATTTATAGTGAAATCCTCCAAAATGTAACAGATCACCAGATAAGTATGAACAATCACAAATAGTTTGCCTAAAAAGCAGAACTGATAATACATATCCTCGTCTTGATGAATTATTTCTAATATTTCTCATTGAGGTGAAGCCACTTGAGAATTTTGTAGATTAAATCTAAAACATCGATAAAAATCTAAATTATAAACTACTGCTACCTTCCTCCAGATACAGAAGGAAATTTGCGCACTGAGATTCAAGCAACGTCCCTCCTCAGTATTGAGTTTTTACTCCAGAATATTTCATTTATAATGATGATCTGTGATAATAGAATAAAATAATCTGAACATATCCACCTTCAGCAATGCCTGAAAAACATTCATTCTGAAATTCAATTACAGTTGAGCCTTGCAGCATTTAGAGCAATATTAAAACAACACATTCAGCTTTTACTTTTACAACACAAATATATTTCATTCAAGAGTTAAACAGAGACTCGGTTATCAGTTTGACAAACAGGAGAGGTTTTTCAGCTGAGGTAAAAAAAAGTTAAACATACAAAGAGAAAATGGTGAAATGTAGAACAGGTGGCTCAATATCTGAAAGCTTGAGACTGATGTATAGTTCAGGTGTTATTATTGTGCGTATCTTCAACTTGCCACGGGAGACCCAGGGACAGGTTACGATAGTGTATTCTTTTCTTTATATTAATTAGGGGGTAATTTAGCATGGCCAATCCACCTACCCTCCACATCTTTGGGTTGTGGGTATGAGACCCATGCAGACATGGGGAGAAGTGCAAACTCTATACGGACAGTGACCCAGAGCCGGGATCGAACCAGGGTCCTCAGCACGGTGAGGCAGCAGTGCTAACCACTGCCCCACCATGCCACCCACAATAGTTTATTCATGATTCTAGCATGTAGGGAACCGCACCAGAGAAACCTCTGGAGGAGCACCATCCTCTGATACAGTTCTCACAGCTCTAACACAGCAATCACAGGGAGATTTAAAATTCTGATATTGTCTGCGTAGGTTTATCATTAGATCTTCACCTAAAAGCTTTTCTGTAACCTTCTAATTAGAAAACTGTCTTCTTCTAAAGAAGCAAACAACCTTGCTGGCGACTTCTGCTGACGTTCAGACATTGAGATAGGGCATTTGACTATCTGTGCTAGATCTGTGCGACTTTTACTGAACCTATTAATTAACTTTAATGGGGTGCTCTTTCCAAAGGCCGGTGCAGACCCGATGAAGATGAACATCTTGCCAAGGTCATCCCCACACCCCCACTACTTGCCTTCAAACAACCGCGCAACCTCAAACAAATCATTGTTTGCAGCAAACTACCCAGCCTTCAGAACAGCGACCACAACACCACACAACCCTGCCATGGCAATCTCTGCAACACATTCCAGATCATCGACATGGGTACCACCATTACACGTGAGAATGCCACCCACCAGGTACGCGGTACATACTCGTGCAACTCGGCCAATGATGTCTACCTCATACGCTGCAGGAAAGGATATCCCGAAGCGTGGTACATTGGCAAGACCATGCAGATGCTGCAACAACGGATGAACGGACATCGCGCAACAATCGCTAGGCAGGAATGTTCCTTTCCAGTCGGGGAACACTTCAGCAGTCAAGGGCATTCAGCCTCTGATCTCCGTGTAAGCGTTCTCCAAGGCGGCCTTCAGGACGCGCGACAACGCAGAATCGCCGAGCAGAAACTTATAGCCAAGTTCCGCACACATGAGTACGGCCTCAACCGGGACCTTGAATTCATGTCGCATTACATCCATCCCCCACCATCTGGCCTGGGCTTGCGAAATCCTACCAACTGTCCTGGCTTGAGACAATTCACACCTCTTTAACCTGGGGTTACCCTCTCTCTGGCTCTGTAAAGACTTAGTTACCTGCAAATGCTTCATTCAAAGTATCGTCTTGCATCTTTGACTTTGTCTGTATATATATTTCTGGAACCTACCTCTTCATTCACCTGAGGAAGGAGCAGTGGTCCGAAAGCTAGTGATTTGAAACAAACTTGTTGGACTTTAACCTGGTGTTGTAAGATTTCTTACTGTGCTCACCCCAGTCCAACGCCGGCATCTCCACATCATGGCTCTTATGTACAGCCATACGTTCATGGTAGACCTTTGTACAGCCGGTGCTGGAACTTTCATATTCAACCATGTTACTAAAATGCCTCAGAATAAGGAGTCAGCCATTTTGGACTAAGATGAGTAGAAATATCTTCAATAGTAGGGTTGTAAGTCTGAGAAATTCTGTACCTCAGAGGTGTGTGGATATTTAGTCATTGAGAGGGTGGCACGATGGCACAGTGGTTAGCTCTGCTGTCTCACAGCGTCAGGGACCCGAGTTCAATTCTGGCCTTGGGTCACTGTCTTTGTGGAGTTTTAATGTTCTCTCTGTGTCTGCGTGGCTTTCCTCCGGGAGCTCTAGTTTCCTCCCACAGTCCAAAAGATGTGCAGGTTAGGTGGATTGGCCATGCTAAATTGTCCTTTAGTGCCCAGGTGCAGGTAAGGTTATGGGGTTACGGAGATGGAGAGGAGTGGGGATGGGTAGAGTGCTCATTCAAAGGGTTGATGCAGACTTAAAGGGCCGAATTATCTCCTTCTGCACTGTAGAAATTCTATGATTGTATGTTCAGAACAGATTGATAGATGTTTGTACATTAGAGAATCAAGATATTTGGGGATAAAGAAATTGGAGTTGATGTAAAAGTTCAGCTATAATCTTACTTAATGGTGAAGCAGGCTCTGTGGGCTGTATGGCCAACCTTTACTCCTATTTCTTATGTCATGTTTTTATAACAACTTTGGGTGTTAATTAACATTAAAAATTCAGGGCCACAAGCTTTTCCAATCACTGTGAGTAGAGCACTAATCCAGACACCTAAGGGACCCATTTTTACCTCGTTCTGTTGTATTCCATCCACACAACTCAGGGAAAATAGATTTTTCTTTTGCCAAAGAAAGACTTATTAGTGGCTCAGGAAATGGTTGGATGAATTAATTCAGCAGGTGTCAAGCCACCTTGTAGTTGTTTCACATAATCTGACCAGAAACTGAATGGAACCAACTGTATAAACACTAGGTTCAGAGACTAAGGGCGCAATTCAAATAATTGAGAACAAAGTCCCATAGAGAGCAAGATTAGCAGCCTGTTTTCCAGCGCTCGCAGCGCTGAGAAACTTATGACTATTCAACGCGACTCACGTTGTATAAGGGGCCTCTGTGGGGAACGTGCGTCCGAAACCACATATAGGGGCTTTGTACACTGGGGAGCTCCGCTCGTCAGAACTCCCCCGTGTAGCGAGAGATCTCCGAAGCCCCCAAAGCGACCCCTGATCTCTCCTCCCAGCCTGAACACACTATGACGAAGGTCCCTGGCCCCCCTCTGCATCCCCCAAAAAACCACGCACGGCACCCCCGGCCCGATCGCATGCGTGCTAAAATGTCAGCTGGCCATGCACATGGGCACCTTGGCAGTGTCAGGCCATCACCCAGGTGGCACTGCCAGGGTGCCAGGCTGGCACTGCAAGGTTGCCCAAAGTCTCTTCACATCCACAAGGCACTAGTCATAAACCTGGATGAGTGCAGCTACAACAATAATTGAGCAGCTTGGCATCCAAAACAAAACAGCCTGAGTGAGACTTTTAAAGTTTCCCTCCCTTTCTGCAGCACAAACCCTCAGGAGCGTGAGTCAACTAAGCAGGCAATAGTCAATCTGCCAACAGGAGGAGAGTCTAACTCTTAATGTAAAAAATGACTTTAAAAAAACCTCTGATTGTAAGAAATATTAAATTACTTCAAATCCATTCACATTATTTAAAAATATTTTAGTGCTTAATATATTTCAAGACAGAAATCAATTGATTTATGAATACTTAGCAGATTAAGGGATATGGACATTTCGGAGTACAGAACTTAAGTACTGCTGAAAATCTCAAAGCCCAGTTTCCAACATTAAATGTGAGTCCGCAATTAAACAATCCTGAGTGTGCTAAGAATTACTCTGACAACCGCTTTAAGATTAACAGCCAGGCTCGCAGTATGATGCAGTTACGTATGTTAGAAGCCACATATGTGAATATGCAGGGCTCTGTTCTTTGCAGACAAAAAGAACATGTGCACATATTGCGCCTATTTCAACTAACAAACTATGTATGAATGTGGGCATTCTCTGGTTCATTCCCCAGGGCAATGCCTTGCCCAATCAGAGTCAACCTGCCTGGATTGAGTTTAAACAAAGTTTGGCAGTTAACTGTCAGCCATCAGTTAACTGATGCATTCTCCATGGCAATGTCTCTACCGATCAGAGTCCACTTGCCAACAAATCAGCACTTGGAATGTGGCGACTAGGGACTTTCCACAGTAACTTCATTCAAACCTGCTTGTGACAATAAGCGATTATTATTATTATTATAATATTATTATGAAGTATCAATTGTTGCTCCCTTTACATTTGATATTCTTGTGAATTGTCCCAATGAGTGCAAGACAAAAAGCTTTGACAGCATGTGTATTTTTTCAGCAATACTCAGGATACAGACATAGTGAGAAAAGGTGCAATTGAGGTAGATGATTAGCCGTAACAGGCTTAAAGGGCTGAATGGATTACTCCTACTCCTGTGTCAATTGCACCTTACATTTGACAATATTGAGTCTCTTATGTGCCTTTCTAAAAAAGGTGTTTTGCCAAAGAGCAGTACATACCAAAGTAGCAAACACAATCTGTCAAAATCTATGAAATATTTAATAGTTGTAATTACTGTACATGAACTTCTTGAAGTCAATAATGGCATTAATCAAAACCCTTGCATGTCTATTCGATTATTACTGAATAATTTAACCTCAACTAAGATTTATAACATCAATGAGATTTTAAAATAGATATTTCATGAAAACAGCACAATTGGGTGCAATAAAACAGGTAAGACCATAGTATCCATGTTCATTCGCTCAATACAAATCTCCAGGAACTGCTAAATGTAAATGCAATTACAACAACAATTTGCATTTATATATTACCAGAAGATGGGGTTAAGGAGATTGAAGGCACATCCATCAATTATGTAGCAATGGAAAGATGGATGCATAGGAGACCAGTGACAGAGAATATACTGCAGAGTTTTAAGGACAGTGCAAGGATAGTCCAGTCAGTTTTGATGGTGTGCAAGGGGAAGGGGCAGGCAGCAGAACTGATTTCTTTCTTATGATTTTGAACAGGTCCTTGAACTCTCTGCAGTAACTGTTCAAGTTGAGGTTATGGGGCAGGGGGCATAGAAGAGATTTTTAATGGACATAGTTTTCAGTGTTTAAAAGAAGGTAAGGGTTATCTGCAGGGTATAGTTGCTGAGGAAAAGATAACGGAAAGAGGAGATACTATTGGATATTAGCAGTCAACAATCTTCAGTATGCAGCTTGAAGTTGCCAAGCTGACCAAATATTACATGAGCATAGTTGAATGAAGAATTACAAGTAATAGGCAGAGACCCTACTCAGATATGCCACCAGCATCACATTCACCAGTGCTCATTGCTTCTGCCAAGCCATTGATCTCCACTGCTTCCTGCTCCCTTACCCTGGAGGCCATGCTGTCTGCTGCTTCTACACCGTGGATGACATTATTTGATGCACTACCCTGCAGAAACAGAGAGCGAGAGTTATTCAGAGACTGTTGAAAGGAAATGTGGCAAAGTCATACGGTCATTTACGGCGCAGAAGGAGGGCCATTTGGCCCATTTAGTCCATGCCATGGTAGAACTCTTCCGAGTACTACTTTTGGGCTACACAGTAGCACAGTGGATAGCATTGTGGCTTCACAGCGCCAGGGTCCCAGGTTCGATTCCCCGCTGGGTCACTGTCTGTGCAGAGTCTGCACGTTCTCCCTGTGTCTCCATGGGTTTCCTCCGGGTGCTCCGGTTTCCTTCCACAGTCCAAAGATGTGCAGGTTAGGTGGATTGGCCATGCTACATTGCCCTTAGTGTCCAAAAGGTTTAGAAGGGGTTATTGGGTTACGGGGAAATGGTGGTAGTGAGGGCTTAAGTGGGTCGGTGCAGACTTGATTGGTCAAATGGCCTCCTTCTGCACTGTATCTATGTTCTATGTACTGACAGGCAGAGAGATCTGGGTGTGCATGTCTGCCGATCACTGCAAGCGGCAACGCATGTGGATAAGGTGGTCAAGAAGGCATACGGCATGCTGGCCTTCATCGGTCAGTGGATTGAAGCTGAGTTAGGCCTCATTTGGAATATCGTGTACAATTCCAGTTGCTAAACTACCAGAAGGATGTGGATTTTTTGGATAGGGTACAGAACCGGTTTACTAGGATGTTGCCTGGTATGGAGGGCATTAGCTATGTAGATAAACTCAGTCAGTTCTCACAGGAGCGACGGAGATTGAGAGGTGACCTGCTAGAGGTCAACAAGATTATGAGCGGCATGGACAGAGTGGATAGTCAGATGCTTTTTCTTAGGGTAGGAGAGTCAAGTACTAGGGGACACAGGTTTAAAGTGCATGGGAAAAAGTTTAGAACAGATGTGAGAGGCAAGATTTTTACACACAGGGGTGGTAAATATATGGAATGTGCTGCCTGGGGAAGTGGTGGGAGCAGGTACGATAGCGGCATTTAAGGAACATCTAGACAAATATATGAATAGGGTGGGAATGGAAGGATATGGACTCCGTAAATGCATACGGTTTTAGTTTAGGCAGGTAGCATGGTCGGTGCAGGCTTGGAGGGCCGAAGGGCTTGTTCCTGTGTTGTATTGTTATAGAGAAATACAGCACAGAACAGGCCCTTCGGCCCACGATGTTGCGCCGAACTTTTGTCCTAGGTTAATCATAGAATTTTGGACAATTTTTCATGGCCAATCCACCCAACCTGCACATCTTTGGACTGTGGGAGGAAACCGGAGTACCCGGAGGAAACCCACGCAGTCACGGGGAGGATGTGCAGACTCCACACAGACAGTGACCCAAGTCGAAATCGAACTTGGGACCCTGGAGCTATGAAGCAATTGTGCTATCCACAATGCTACCGTGCTGCCCTTAAGAAGTTAACCTACACTCCCTTATTCTACCCTAATCCAAGTACCTATCCAATAGCCGCTTGAAGGTCCATAAATTTTCCTACTCAACTACTACCACAGGCAGTGCATTCCATGCCCCCACTACTCTCTGGGTAAAGAACCTACCTCTGACATCCCCTCTATATCTTCCACCATTTATCTTAAATTTATATCCCCTTGTAATGGTGTGTTCCACCCGAGGAAAAAGTCTCTGACTGTCTACTCTATCTATTCCCCTAATCATCTTATAAACCTCTATCAAGTCGCCCCTCATCCTTCTCCGTTCTAATGAGAAAAGGCCTAGCACCCTCAACCTTTCCTCGTATGACCTACTCTCCATTCCAGGCAACATCCTGGTAAATCTCCTTTGCACCTTTTCCAAAGCTTCCACATCCTTCCTAAAATGAGGTGAACAGAACTGCACACAGTACTCCAAATGTGGCCTGACCAAGGTTTTGTACAGCTGCATCATCACCTCATGGCTCTTAAATTCAATCCCTCTGCTAATGAACGCTAGCACACCATAGGCCTTCTTCACAGCTCTATCCACTTGAGTGGCAACTTTCAAAGAACTATGAACATAGACCCCAAGATCTCTCTGCTCCTCCATATTGCCAAGAAACCTACCATTAACCCTGTATTCCGCATTCAGATTTGTCCTTCCAAAATGGACAACCTCACACTTGTCAGGGTTAAACTCCATCTGCCACTTCTCAGCCCAGCTCTGCATTCTATCTATGTCTCTTTGAAGCCGACAACAGCCCTCCTCACTATCCAAAACTCCACCAATCTTCGTATCATCTGCAAATTTATTGACCCACCCTTCAACTCCCTCATCCAAGTCGTTAATGAAAATCACAAACAGCAGAGGACCCAGAACTGATCCCTGCGGTACGCCACTGATAACTGGGCTCCAGGCTGAATATTTGCCATCCACCACAACTCTCTGTCTTCTATCGGTTAGCCAGTTTGTTATCCAACTGGCCAAATTTCCCACTATCCCATGCCTCCTTACTTTCTGCATAAGCCTACCATGGGGAACCTTATCAAATGCCTTACTAAAATCCATGTACACTACATCCACTGCTTTACCTTCATCCACATGCTTGGTCACCTCCTCAAAGAATTCAATAAGACTTGTAAGGCAAGACCTACCCCTCACAAATCCGTGCTGACTATCCCTAATCAAGCAATGCCTTTCCAGATGCTCAGAAATCCTATCCCTCAGTACCCTTTCCATTACTTTGCCTACCACCGAAGTAAGACTAACTGGCCTGTAATTCCCAGGGTTATCCCTATTGCCTTTTTTGAACAGGGGCACGACATTCGCCACTCTCCAATCCTCTGGTACCACCCCTGTTGACAGCGAGGACGAAAAGATCATTGCCAACGGCTCTGCAATTTCATTTCTTGCTTCCCATAGAATCCTTGGATATATCCCGTCAGGCCCGGGGGACTTGTCTATCCTCAAGTTTTTCAAAACGCGCAACACATCTTCCTTCCTGACAAGTATCTCCTCAAGCTTATCAGTCTGCTTCACGCTGTCCTCTCCAACAATATGGCCCCTCTCGTTTGTAAATACTGAAGAAAAATACTTGTTCAAGACCTCTTCTATCTCTTCAGACTCAATACACAATCTCCCGCTACTGTCCTTAATCGGACCTACCCTCGCTCTAGTCATTCTCATATTTCTCACATATGTGTAAAAGGCCTTGGGGTTTTCCTTGATCCTACCCGCCAAAGATTTTTCATGCCCTCTCTTAGCTCTCCTAATCCCTTTCTTCAGTTCCCTCCTGGCTATCTTGTATCCCTCCAGCGCCCTGTCTGAACCTTGTTTCCTCAGCCTTACATAAGTCTCCTTCTTCCTCTTAACAAGACATTCAACCTCTCTTGTCAACCATGGTTCCCTCACTCGACCATCTCTTCCCTGCCTGACAGGGACATACATATCAAAGACACGCAGTGCCTGTTCCTTGAACAAGTTCCACATTTCACTTGTGTCCTTCCCTGACAGCCTATGTTCCCAACTTCTGCACTTCAATTCTTGTCTGACAGCATTGTATTTACCCTTCCCCCAATTATAAACCTTGCCCTGTTGCTCACACCTATCCCTCTCCATTACTAAAGTGAAAGTCACAGAATTGTGGTCACTACCTCCAAAATGCTCCCCCATTAACAAATCTATCACCTGCCCTGGTTCATTACCAAGTACTAAATCCAATATGGCCTCCCCTCTGGTCGGACAATCTACATACTGTGTTAGAAAAGCTTCCTGGACACACTGCACAAACACTACCCCATCCAAACTATTTGATCTAAAGAGTTTCCACTCAATGTTTGGGAAGTTGAAGTCGCCCATGACTACTACCCTGTGACTTCTGCACCTTTCCAAAATCTGTTTCCCAATCTGTTCCTCCACATCTCTGCTGCTATTGGGGGGCCTATAGAAAACTCCCAACAAGGTGACTGCTCCTTTCCTATTTCTAACTTCAACCCATATTACCTCAGTAGGCACATCCCCCTCGAACTGCCTTTCTGCAGCTGTTATACTATCTCTAATTAACAATGCCACCCCCCCCCCCCCCCCACCTCTTTTACCATCCTCCCTAATCTTGTTGAAACATCTATAACAAGGGACCTCCAACAACCATTTCTGCCCCTCTTCTATCCAAGTTTCTGTGATGGCCACCACATCGTAGTCCCAAGTACAGATCCATGCCTTAAGTTCACCCACCTTATTCCTGATGCTTCTTGCATTAAAGTATACACACTTCAACCCATCTCCTTGCCTGCAAGTACTCTCCTTTGTCATTGTTACCTTCCCCACTGCATCACTATGTGCTTTGGCGTCCTGACTATCGTCTACCTTATTTGCTGGACTACAGATCCGGTTCCCATTCCCCTGCCAAATTAGTTTAAACCCTCCCGAAGAGTACTAGAAAACCTCCCCCCCAGGATATTGGTGCCCCTCTGGTTCAGATGCAACCCGTCCTGCTTGTACAGGTCCCACCTTCCCCAGAATGCGCTCCAATTATCCAAATACCTGAAGCCCTCCCTCCTACACCATTCCTGCAGCCACGTGTTCAACTGCACTCTCTCCCTATTCCTAGCCTCGCTATCACGTGGCACCGGCAACAAACCAGAGATGACAACTCTGTCTGTCCTGGCCTTTAACTTCCAGCCTAACTCCCTAAACTTGTTTATTACCTCCACACCCTTTTTCCTACCTACATCGTTGGTACCAATGTGCACCACGACTTCTGGCTGCTCACCCTCCCCCTTCAGGATCCTGAAGACACGATCAGAGACATCCCTGGCCCTGGCACCCGGGAGGCAACATACCTTTCGGGAGTCTCGCTCGCGACCACAGAATCTCCTATCTATTCCCCTAACCATTGAATCTCCTATTACTATTGCTTTTCTATGCTCCCCCCTTCACTTCTGAGCCCCAGAGCCAGACTCAGTGCCAGAGATCTGGCCGCTGGGGCCTTCCCCCGGTAGGTCATCCCCCCCAACAGCATCCAAAACGGTATACTTGTTTTGAAGGGGAACGGCCACGAGGGATCCCTGCACTGTCTGCCTGTTAGTTTTCTTTCCCCTGACTGTAACCCAGCTACTCTTGTCCAGTACCTTTGGTGTGGCTACCTCCCTGTAACTCTTCTCTATAACCCCCTCTGCCTCCCGGATGATCCGAAGTTCATCCAGCTCCAGCTCCAGTACCTTAACACGGTCTCTGAGGAGCTGGAGTTGGGTGCACTTCCCGCAGGTATAGTCAGCGGGGACACCAGTGGTATCCCTCACCACCCACATCCTACAGGAGGAGCATGCAACTGCCCTAGCCTCCATCCCCTCTTACTTTACAAAATTAGCTGCCCCGTGGACCAACTGGACCTCCGCCCTCCGACTCTACTTCCAGTCAGCTGTACTCTAAACTCCTGGCTCCCTTCACGCTCTTTGATAAATATAGGAAATGAAATGTAAGAAACACCTTACTCCCTCCTCACCTAACTCCCTCAGTCACCAAACTCTCACTGTAGCACTCAAATGCCACAAGCTCAGCACTCAGTGCAAAACCTTTGTACTTTGTTCTTTGTACTTTGTTGTTCACACAGCAGTCCAGTCAGTAATTAAGAAGACAAATGGAAAGATATCCTTAATTCCAAGAGGAATTGAACATAAAAGAAAGGATGTTATGCTTCAGCTATATAGGGCATTGGTGAGACCACATCTCGAATACTGTGTGCAGTTTTGGTCTCCTTATTTAAGGAAAGTGTAAATGTGTTGGAGGAGGTTCAGAGGAGGGTTACTAGATTCACACCTGGAATGAGCGAGTTATCTTATGAAGAAAGGTTGGGAAGTCTGGGTTTGTTTCCGCTGGAGTTTAGAAGAATGAGGGGTGACTTGATTGAAGTACATAAGATCCTGAATGGCCTTGACAAGGTGGACGTGGGAAGGACGTTTCCTCTTGAGTCCTGAACTAGAGGACACAATTTTAAAATTAGGGGTAGCCCTTTTAGGACAGAGATGAGAATACATTTCTTCTGTCAGAGGATTGTGTGGCTTTGGAACTCTCTGCCTTAGAAGGTGGTGGGTGTGGTGCCATTGAATATTTTTAAGGCTGAGGCAGATAGATTCTCATTAGGAAAGGATATCATAGGTCATTGGAGTAGATGGGACTCTGGAATTTGAAATACAAACAGAACAACCAAGGTCTTATTGAATAACAGAGTAGACTCTCGGGTCAAGTGGCCTACTTCTGCTCCTATTTCATATGTTTGTTTGCCCATATATTCGTATCACAGACATGTTTTTGAGTCTTCCCGAATCTGGGAAAGATGGTGCAGCTTCAGGTCTGTCTGGGTTGCCATGCAGAAATGGTGGGAGCTCATGTTTGGATTGAAAAGACCAAATTTGAGGGTGATAAAACGAGGCTGGTGGAGTCACCTAGCTTCAGTGACAGGGAAGAGAGAACCTCACTGTGAAAGACAGTTCTATGATTGTAAGTTACCAGGCTGAGAAAAGAAGAGTATATGAAGACGCCTTCGAAGATAAACATAATTTTGGATTGATTCTGAGAAACGTAGATGTCTCCCTAAAGGACAGTGTTAAGTACACCTGTTTTTTGATTGGTCTAATAATAAGTAAAGGCTATTCCATTCTTTGGTTTAGAGTATCAGTTGCCTACAAAAGTACTGTTTCTTAAGTGCTTTTCATCCTTTGTCACAGAAAACATATTAAAATGTGAAATCTTGCTGTGTCATTGCTTCAGCTATTAACTGGAAGTTTGAAATTATTTTAAAACTTTATTGGTCTCCATGGGGATATTAACAACATATTATTGCCACTCTATCCCTGTCATAGAGGGAATGTGTTAAATCCAGACAGAGTGGCCACAAGAAAGCACTGGTTAAAGCTAACAAAGGTTTTATTCACATGATAAACTAGATTATACAACTCCACTCCCCGAAGGGTGTCCCACCTCGACCCACATCCGGGTTGGGGTTTTTATGTCCGTTTGCCTTCCCTTGTTAAGGGGAAGCTCGTATTCTTCCGAGGTCATGGGGAACCTGACAGACGACTCGGGGCTTTTCACAGTAACTTCATTTGAAGCCTACTTGTGACAATAAGCGATTTTCATTTCATTTCAATTCACACTTCATGACTCTCGTGAGGATTACAAGAAAATGAATGTTTAAGGTGATGATTGTGCTGCCAATCAAGAAGGCTGCATTGTCCTGCATAGTGCTGAGCTATCCGAGGGGTGGTGGAGCTGTTCTCACTGAGGCAAACAGTAACTATTCTATCACACTCCTGACCTGCGTCTTTGAAGCTTTGAGAGGTCAGCAGATGAGTAATTTGTTGCAGAATTCCCAGCCTCTGACGTGCTCTTAAAGCCGGTTATAAATTATTGGCCCAGTTAAGCTTCTGGTCATAGGTTATCATTAAGGATGTTGATGGTGTCCAGTTCAAGGACGGGTAGGAAGCCGGCGGCGGCCAAGGTGCTGAGGGGGTTTATGGACCAGATGGGAGGGGTGGATCCCTGGAGGTTTGGGAGGCCGAGGGCCAGGGAGTATTCCTTTTTCTCCCATGTGCATAGGGTTTACTCCCGAATAGATTTTTTCGTCCTGAGCTGGGGATTGATCCCGAGGGTGCAGGATGCCGAGTATTTGGCCATAGCAATTTCAGACCATGCTCCGCACTTGGTCGATCTGGAGATGGGGGAGGCGAGGGACCAGCGCCCGCTCTGGCGCCTGGATGTTGGGTTGCTGGCTGATAAGGAGGTGTGTAGGAGGGTCCGGGGAAGTATTGAGGGGTATCTTGAGACCAACGACACGGGGAGGTCCGGGTGGGGATGGTCTGGGAGGCTCTGAAGGCAGTGACCCGGGGGGAGCTGATTTCCATTCAGGCCCATAGGGAAAGGAGGGAGAGGAAGGAGAGGGAAAGACTGGTGGGGGAGCTCTTGGATGTGGATAGGAGGTACGCGGAGGCCCCGGAGGAGGGATTGCTGGGGGAACGGCGTAGCTTGCAGGCCAAGTTCGACTTGCTGACCACCAGAAAGGCGGAGACACAGTGGAGGAAGGCGCAAGACGCGGTTTATGAGTATGGGGAGAAGGCGAGCAGGATGCTGGCGCATCAGCTCCGCAGGCGAGATGTGGCTAGGGAAATTGGTGGAGTGATGGATAAGGGTGGGAATGTGGTGCAGAAGGGGGCAGAGGTGAACGGGGCCTTTAGGGACTTTTACGAGGAACTGTACCGGTTGGAGCCACCGGTGGGGGGGGGGGGATGGAGAGCTTCATGAACAGGCTATGTTTCCCAAAGGTGCAAGAGGAGCTGGTGGAGGGGCTGGGGGCGCCAATAGAGTTGGAGGAGCTAGTCAAGGGGATTGGTCAAATGCAGTCAGGAAAGGCGCCGGGGACAGATGGGTTCCCGGTGGAATTTTATAAAAAGTACGCAGACCTGGTGGGCCCCCTGTTGGTGCGAGCCTTCAATGAGGCATGGGAGGGGGGGGGGGGGGGGGGGGGGGGGCGTTGCCCCCGACGATGTCGCGGGCACTGATCTCTCTGATCCTGAAGCGGGATAAGGACCCCTTGCAGTGTGGATCATACAGGCCAATCTCGCTCCTCAATGTTGACGCTAAGTTGCTGGCGAAGATCCTGGCCACCAGGATAGAGGACTGTGTGCCAGGGGTGATACACGAGGATCAGACAGGATTTGTCAAGGGAAGACAGCTTAACACGAATGTGCGGAGATTGTTAAATGTTATTATGATGCCGGCGGTGGAGGGGGAGGCGGAGATAGTGGTGGCGCTGGATGCGGAGAAAGCGTTTGATAGAGTTGAGTGGGGGTACCTGTGGGAGGTGCTGGAGCGGTTCGGATTTGGGGAGGAGTTCATCAAATGGGTGAGGCTGCTGTATGAGGCCCCGATGGCGAGTGTAGTTACTAATGGAAGGAGATCGGAGTACTTCAGGCTCTACCGTGGGACCAGGCAGGGGTGCACCCTGTCCCCCTTGCTTTTTGCACTGCGATTGAACCTCTGGCTTTGGCGTTGAGGGAGTCAGGGAGGTGGAGGGGTCTGGTGTGGGGTGGGGAGGAACATCGGGTATCGCTGTATGCGGACGATCTGCTGCTGTATGTGGCGGACCCAGAGGGGGGAATGCCGGGGGTGATGGAGCTGTTGGCTGAGTTTGGGAGCTTTTCGGGCTATAAGCTGAATCTGGGCAAGAGCGAGGTATTTGTAGTGCACCCGGGTGATCAGGAGGAGGGAATTGGGAGGCTCCCGTTTAAGAGGGCAGTGAAGAGTTTTAGGTACCTGGGGATGCAGGTGGCCAGGAGTTGGGGGACTCTCATAGAACATAGAACATAGAACAGTACAGCACAGAACAGGCCCTTCGGCCCTCGATGTTGTGCCGAGCAATGATCACCCTACTCAAACCCACGTATCCACCCTATACCCATAACCCAACAACCCCCCTCCCCCTTAACCTTACTTTTTAGGACATTACGGGCAATTTAGCATGGCCAATCCACCTAACCCGCACATCTTTGGACTGTGGGAGGAAACCGGAGCACCCGGAGGAAACCCACGCACACACGGGGAGGACGTGCAGACTCCGCACAGACTTCATTTTACCACAAGCTTAATTTTACCAGGCTTGTGGAGCAGACGGAGGAGGAATTTAAAAGGTGGGACATGGTGCCGCTATCGCTGGCGGGTAGAGTGAAGTCCGTCAAAATGACGGTGCTCCCGAGGTTCTTGTTCCCTTTTCAGTGTTTGCCCATCTTTATCCCTAGGGCCTTTTTTAGGAGGATGACTAGCAGTATCGTGAGCTTTGTTTGGGCGCATGGAACCCCGAGGGTGAAGAGGGTCTTCTTGGAGCGGGGCAGAGATGGTGGGGGGCTGGCGCTACCCAATCTCTCGGGATATTATTGGGCGGCCAATGTGTCGATGGTGCGCAAGTGGGTGGTGGAGGGGGAGGGGGAAGCATGGAAACGGTTGGAGATGGCGTCCTGTGGTGGCACAAGCCTGGGGGCCCTGGTAACGGCGCCGTTGCCGTTCCCTCCTACGAGGTATACCACGAGTCCGATGGTGCCGGCTGCCCTCAAGATTTGGGGGCAGTGGAAGCGACATAGGGGGGAAGTGGGGGGCTCGATGGAGGCTCCGCTAAGGGGGAACCATCGTTTTGTCCCGGGGAACATTGATCGGGGGTTCCAGGGTTGGCACAGAGCGGGGACCTGTTCATTGATGGGAGGTTTGCGAGCCTGGGGGAGTTGGAGGAGAAATTGGAGCTCCCCTCGGGGAACATGTTCAGGTACCTGCAGGTAAAGGCGTTTGCTAGGCAGCAGGTGGAGGGATTCCCTTTGCTTCCCGCAAGGTGGGTGAGTGATAGGGTACTTTTGGTCTGTGATAGGTCTGGCTCGGGGATGGGAAGATATCTGATATCTACAAGGTAATGCAGGAGGTGGAGGAGGCGTCAGTAGAGGAGCTAAAGGCTAAGTGGGAGGGAGAACTGGGGGAACAGATCGAAGAGTCCAAAGATGTGCGGGTTAGGTGGATTGGCCATGCTAAATTGCCCGTAGTGTCCTAAAAGGTAAGGTTAAGGGGGGGGTTGTTGGGTTACGGGTATAGGGTGGATACGTGGGTTTGAGTGGGTGATCATTGCTCGGCACAACATCGAGGGCCGAAGGGCCTGTTCTGTGCTGTACTGTTCTATGTAAGATGGGACATGGGCTGATGCCCTGGAAAGGGTTAACTCTTCCTCCTCATGTGCGCGGCTTAGCCTCATCCAATTCAAGGTGTTGCACCGGACCCACATGTCCGGGTCTAGGATGAGTAGGTTCTTTGGGGGTGAAGACAGGTGTGTCAGGTGTTCGGGGAGTCCAGCGAACCATGCCCATATGTTCTGGGCATGCCCAGCACTGGAGGAGTTCTGGAACGGGGTGGCGAGGACAGTGTCGAGGGTGGTGGGATCCAGGGTCAAGCCAGGATGGGGACTCGCGATTTTTGGGGTTGCGGTGGAGCCGGGAGTGCAGGAGGTGAGAGAGGCCCGTGTTTTGGCCTTTGCGTCCCTAGTAGCCCGGCGGAGGATCTTGCTACAGTGGAAGGATGCGAGACCCCCAAGCATGGAGACCTGGATCAATGACATGGCGGGTTTTATTAAGCTGGAGAAGGTCAAATTCGCCCTGAGAGGATCGGTACAAGGGTTCTTTAGGCGGTGGCAACCTTTCCTCGACTTTCTGGCTCAGCGATAGGGTACTGGGTCAGCAGCAGCAGCAACCCAGGGGGGAGGGGGGGAAAAAGGGGAAAATTTATTTTTAAATTATCTTGTTGTTTACTGGGTTTGGTGGGGGTGGGGGGTGTGATACATGCGTTGCTACGGTCTTGGGGGTGTTATACTTATTATGTTGTTTTATTATTGCTTGCTATTGTTTGTTATATTTTCTGTAAAAAATTTCAATAAAAATTATTTTTTTTAAAAAAGGATGTTGATGGTGGGGTTTCAACAATGCGTCATCGTCATCATTGGCTGCCCCTTGATTTGAGGTTGACATCTACTCAGGGTAATGAGTTTCTAAGATGGGTCTTTATTTAACTGAACAACCAAACTTTTAACCAGTAGATCTTTGGATACTTGGGGATGCATGTCCCACATGGTAATGGTATCCAGAGTGCAGAATCTGGTTTAGGATTAATGGTGGTATTTAAGAGAGGTGGAATATCAGAATGTAGTTTGACGAGTCTGCGGGACACCTCTCCCAATTTTGAAACAAGTTCCCAGATGATAGCCTGGGGAGCTATACGGGATTGACTAGGCAATATGTGCCATTGATGTTTTCAGTGCCTAGATCAATGAAAGGAAATTCATTAAGTTCTGTTCTTATTTGGCTTTTCTGTAGTACTTCCTTTTGAGTGGTTTGATAAGCCACTTAAGAGGGCAATTAAAAGTCAACTACGTTTCTGTGGATTTGGAGTCACGTGTAGGCCATGCCACTTGGGCATGACACGTTAATGCAGCAGATGGACTTTTACCACAATCTAGTAGTTTCATGATTATTATTACTCATTCTAGGTTTTAATTAAAGATTTATTAATTAACCAAATTTTAAATTCTAACAGCTGTTATTCTTCTTCCTTTCACGGATGTGGGCTTCGTTGGCCAGGCCAACATTTGTTGCTCATCCCTAATTGCTCTTGAGAAGGTGGTGAAAAGCTGCTTTCATGAACCTCTGCAGTCCACATGGTATAGGTACATCCACAGTGCTGTTAGCAAGGGAACTCCAAGATTTTGATTCAGCGACAGTAAAGGGATGACGATATAGTTCCAAATGTATGGCTTGGAGGGGAACCTGTAGGTGGTGGTATTCCTATGCTGCCCTTGTTGTTCTAGGTGGCAAAAGTCACAGGTTTGGAAGGTGTTGTCAAAGGAGGCTTGGTCAGTTTCTGCAGTGCATCTTGTAGCTGTTACACACTACTGTCACGGTGCCTTGGTGGTGGAGGGACTGAATTCTTATGGATGGGGTGCCAATCAAATGGGCTGCCTTGTCCTGGATGGTTTTGAGCTCCTTGAGTGTTGGATTTGCACTCTCCAAGAAAGTGGAAAACATTCCATCACACTCCTGGATTGTGCTTTGTAGAGTGTGCACAAGCTTTGTGGAATCAGGAGGTGAGTTGCTCTCCAAAGGATTCCTAGTCTCTGACCTGCTTAGGAAGACAACACAGTCTTTATATGGCTCAGTTCAGTTTCTGGTCAATGATAACCACAGGATGTTGGTAGTGGGGGATTCAGCGATGGTAATGCCATCAAGGGGTGATGGTTACATTATCTCTTGATGGAGATGGTCATTGCCTGGCACGTGTGAGGCGTGAATGTTACATGCCACTTATCAGCCCAAGCCTGAATATTTTCCAATCCTGCTGCATATGGGAATGAGTGTTTGTTTCAGAGGGAGTCACAAACGGTGCTAAACATCGTGCAGTCATCAGTCAACATCCCCGCTTCTGATCTTATAATGGAGGGAAGGTAATTGTAATGAACTCCAATTGGCTTTATTGGTTGGCCAATTGGAGTATGAGCTCCCTCAATGATAGCTCATTGAAGGGGCCCATATAATCACCTGTGTAGGCTTTGTGAGACAGTCTTAAGTTGACTGGACTGCTAGCAGCACTGTTTATAGCTGCTCCTGTAATATCGTTATTGTAAATAAATATTGGTGTGGTGACGGAACTCCTGCCTCCCGTGGATTACTACAGTGGCGACGAGGTAAACTACGAATTTTGCGGAGACCAGCTGCCGCACTCGGAGGGTAAGCCTTGCCATTTTAACAATGCCGTTTTTTGGGAGGTTAGATGCATTCGACCCGGCTATTGAGGACTGGTCCCAGTATGTGGAGAGAATGTGTTACTTCTTCCGGGCAAATGATATACTGACGGACGAAAGGAGACGGCTTATCCTGCTGTCGGCGTGCGGACCCTCCGCTTTCGCCATTATACGTAGTCTGACTTATCCCGATGCGTCGGACACGAAAACTTTCCAAGAAGTAACGGAATTGGTGAAAGAGCACTACGACCCAAAACCACCCCTCATTTTGCGTAGGTACAGATTCTACACAGCGAAGAGGGAAGACAGGGAGTCAGTCACAAATTTCTTGACCCGCCTGAGAAGGCTGGCGGAAAAATGTGAGTTCGGCCCGACGCTAAATGAAATGCTTCGGGACCGGTTAGTGTGTGGTATAAACAACCTCACAATACAGAAACGCCTGTTGGCGGAAACAGAGCTAGACTGCAGGCAGGCATTACAGCTCGCACTGTCCCTAGAAAAGGCAGCAAATGGGGTGCAGGAACTACAGGGCACGCCAATGGAGGTAGATACCTGTGAGAGGGACTACCACAACGGGTCCTGCTACCAGATAGCCGCTCTCAGGAAAAACCTGAGGAATAGAGGGAAAAAGGAAAACCCCAGAACTGCCCCCAAGTCTGCCAGGACTAACTGGAGACAGAGGGAAGTACCGGCTGAGGCTCCCCCAACAGAGAAGGACTGTTTCTGGCACCAGACAGAGTGGGGTAACAACGACAGAAACCCTAGAAGGAGGTGGCAAAAGAGGAATAGCAGGTGGGGATGCAGGGAAGTACACAACCTTGACGCCCCATCCTCCTCCGAAGGGGAACAATTATATAATATTACAACGAAGAAAGCAGAACCCATTAGGATTACCCCACAGGTGAACAGGCGGCCGACAATAATGGAAATAGACACGGGTGCGGCCATATCAGTAATGGGAGTGGCAGCATTTAGAAAAATCAAAGATGGACTCCAGCCACTAACCCTAACAAAAACATCGCCGAAACTTAAAACCTACATGGGGGAATCCCTGGAAGTTCTAGGCACGACTCATGTACCTGTGGAATATGAGAAACAATTGCTCAGATTACCGTTGACGATAGTAGAGGGCTCCGGACCGAGCTTAATTGGACGGAACTGGCTGAAAGACCTAAAATTAGATTGGATGAAAATTTTCCAGAGTGGAAGCGGGCAGTTGAGTGGAGTACTCCAAAAATACCCGGAGGTCTTCCAGGAAGGTTTAGGGGGAATCATAGGCGCCAAAGCAACTTTGCACGTGGACCCAGAAGCCCTTCCGAAATTTTGTAAGGCCAGGCCGGTACCTTTTGCATTAAGGAAGAAAGTAGATGACGAAATAGAAAAGTTACGGCGCGACGGCATTATCAGACCAGTACAGTTTTCGGAATGGACAGCGCCGGTGGTACCAATTTTGAAGCCAGATGGCTCGATACATCTCTGTGGAGATTTCAAACAGACAGTAAACAAATACGCACTGCTGGACAAATACACAATCCCAAAAATAGACGACCTATATGCCAAATTGGCAGGTGGGCTTTTGTTCACGAAACTAGACATGAGCCACACCTACCTGCAGTTAAAACTGGACAAGGGCTCCCAGAAGTTTGCTACGATCAACACCCTGAAGGGCCTTTTTCGTTATACTAGGCTACCTTTTGGGGTGTACGTCAGATGGTGATTAGGTTCCACAGGTTCGTGGACAAGGAGCGGGTGCTGCGGTGGGCAAAGAGCGCCAGGAGCAGCACGTGGAACAACAGTGTTCTCCGCATTTATCAGGACCTAAGCCAGGAGGTGGCTCGGCGGCGAGCAGCCTTTAAGAATGTCAAGGAGGTGCTGTTCAAGAAGCACATGAAGTTTGGTCTGCTGTTCCCGGCTCGTTTATGGGTCACGCACCAGGGTCAACACCACTACTTCTCCGAGCCTGAAGAAGCGATGGATTTTGCGAGGGATCAGGGGCTGGCCCCGAAAAGAGGCCTCACGGACGCGAATTAGAGCCCGAGGATTACCGTGGGAAGGTACGCCAAATGTGCCTGAACTGCTGCTCAACGGTTTGCTGGGCCAAAGGGGCCAAGCGGAACATTTGAGACTCTTTCCTTTGTTCATGGACATTGGTTTGGGGGGTTTTCTTTTTTTCTCATTTTTTTTTGTTTTTTTCCTCTTTTTTTCTCTTTTTTCCTTTTTGGGCAGATTTGTACTTTTTGTGCAGCTCATGGAGGACACTGGAGCCGGCTTGATCCAGTGGGTTGGAGAGGGGGATGGGGCGCCGGGGAGTGGGGAGGAGGACGGGGGAACAATGGGAATGAGACAGGAAGGCGCCGGAGTGTTGAGACACCGGGCTAGCGGATTGGCTAGTCAAGGGAGTCAGGTGGGGGGGGAGGTCACAGCCAGTGGATGGCAGGGGTGGGGGTATCGGGGGATGTAGTTGGGGGGGGGGGGGTTGTTCTGCTGACGTGGGAGGGACTTGAAATAGGCACTTGAAAGGAGGTCGAGGGTGGAGGCGGCCAGGAATGGCGCGACGCACGGGCCGGGGGCAGGCCCGAGAAAGGCTATGGCTGACCGGCGTGGTGGGGGTGGGTGGGTTGTGCCCCCCGACCAGGCTGATCACCTGGAACGTCAACGGACTGAATGGGCCGGTTAAGAGGGCGCGGGTGTTCGCGCACTTGCGGGCTCTGAGGGCGGACGTAATTATGTTGCAGGAGACACATCTGAAAGTGTCTGACCACACCAGGCTAAGGAAGGGCTGGATTAGCCAGGTCTTCCACTCGGACTTGGACTCGAAGTCCAGGGGGGTGGCAATTATGATCAATAAGCGGGTGCAATTTGAGGCGGAGGGCATAGCTGCAGACAGCGGGGGCAGATACCTGATGGTACGGGGCAGACTGGAGGGGAGAAGAGTGGTGCTGGTGAATATATATGCCCTGAACTGGGATGACGTGGACTTCATTAAAAGAGTGCTGGGGAAGATCCCGGACCTGGACTCTCGCAGGCTAATAATGGGGGGGGACTTTAACATGGTCCTTGACCCAGCTTTGGATCGGTCGTGTCCCAGAACGGGTAGACTCCCAGCAATGGCAAGGGAGCTGAAAGGGTTTATGGAGCAAATGGGGGCAGTGGACCCCTGGAGAGATAGACAGCCGACAGGAAGGGGTTACTCGTTTTACTCGCACATCCATAAAGTATATTCTAGGATAGATTTCTTCGTACTAAGCAGGGACTGTATAGGGGAAGTAAAGAACACGGAATATTCGGCAATCACTATCTCGCACTGGGTAGACCTGCAGATCGGGGGGGGCGAGCTACCAACGCCCGCAATGGAGGCTAGACGTGGGACTGCTGTCGGAGGAGGGGATCTGTGAGAGGCTTCGGAGGTGTAGGCAAAATTACTTGCAAGTGAATGACACGGGGGAGGTCTCAGCGGCGACCTTGTGGGAGGCGCTAAAGGCAGTAGTGCGGGGGGAGCTGATTTCAATTGGGGCCCATTGAGCCAAGGCAGACAGGGCAGAGATGGATAGATTGGTCAGAGAAATGGGTCAGATAGGTGAAGAGCACGCGGAGTCCCCGGGGGAGGTTTTACTCAGGGAGAGGCAAAGACTACAAGCGGAACTGGGGGCACTATCCACGAGTAGGGCCGTGGAACAGCTTAGGAAGGCGAGGGGAGCGGTGTACGAGCATGGGGAAAAGGCTAGCAGACTGTTAGCGCAGCAACTCAGGAGGAGGGAGGCGGCCAGGGAAATAGGTAGAGTGAGGGATGGGGAGGGGCGCAAAGTGGAGGACCCGGCAGGATTGAATAAGGTATTCCGGGACTTCTATCGCAAGCTGTATACTTTGGAGCCGCCGGAAGAACCGGAGGAGATGAAAAGGTTTCTGGCCAGGTTAACCTTCCCAACAGTAGGTGGGAGGCGAGTGGAAGAGCTGGGGGCCCCGATTAGAGTGGAGGAGGTATTGGGGGGCCTAAAGGCCATGCAGTCGGGGAAAGCCCCGGGGCCGGATGGATACCCAGTAGAGTTCTATAGGAAGTTTTCAGAGCTGGTGGGCCCGGTCTTGGCGAGGGTTTTCAATGAGGCGAGGGACAGAGTCCAACAATGTCACAAGCCACCATATCTCTGATATTGAAGCGGGGTAAAGACCCGGAGGCGTGCGGGTCCTACAGGCCAATCTCACTGATTAATGTAGACGCCAAGCTCCTGGCAAAGGTACTGGCGGTTAGAATGGAGGACTGTGTACCGGAGGTGATTGGGGAGGACCAAACTGGGTTCGTGAAAGGTAGGCAGCTGGCGGCCAACCTGAGAAGATTACTTAATGTGATAATGATGCCCCCGGCGGGTAGGGAGGTGGAGGTAGTGGTGGCAATGGATGCCGAGAAGGCCTTTGACCGGGTGGAGTGGGACTATCTATGGGAGGTGCTCGGACGGTTTGGGTTCGGGGAGGGATTGGTGGATTGGATCAAATTATTATATCAGGCCCCGAGGGCCAGCGTCAGGACTAACAGAGAAGTGTCGGAGTACTTTAGGCTGTACTAAGGGACCAGACAGGGCTGCCCGCTCTCCCCGCTGCTGTTTGCGCTGGCCATAGTGCTGCTGGCGATTGCGCTGAGAGCCGCAGAGGGTTGGAAGGGGATGGTGAGGGGCGGGGTAGAACAAAGGGTCTCTCTTTATGCAGACGACCTGCTCCTGTACATGTCGGACCCAGTGGCCGGGAAGGGAAGTATACTGGGAATGCTGAGGAAGTTCGGCCAGTTCTCAGGATACAAATTAAATATGGCCAAGAGTGAAATGTTTGTGGTACAGGCAAGGGGCCAGGAGAACAGATTGAGAGGGCTACCGTTTAGGCTGGCTGAGGAAAATTTCCAGTATTTGGGAATCCAGGTGGCACGAGACTGGGGCAGGCTGCACAAGTTAAATTTGGCCAGGGTGGTGGAGCAAATGAAGGGAGAGTTTCGGAGATGGGATGCACTCCCGCTGTCGCTGGCAGGGAGGGTGCAGACTGTAAAGATGACAATCTTCCCTAGATTTCTGTTTATTTTTCAGTGCCTCCCGATCTTTATCCCACAGTCCTTCTTCAAAAGAGTTAACGGGCTGATCATGAGCTTTGTCTGGGCGGGAAAGTCTCCGCGGGTGAAGAAGGCGATGTTGGAGAGGAACCGCAGCGAGGGAGGGCTGGCTTTGCCGAGTCTGATTAATTATTACTGGGAGGCCAACATCGCTATGATAAGGAAGTGGATGGTGGGTACGGGGTCTATCTGGGAGCGGGTGGAGGCGGCTTCGTGCAGGGGCTCCAGCTTGGCAGCCCTGGTCACGGCTCCTCTACCGCTGCCGCCGGCCAAGTACACCACCAGCCCGGTAGTGGTGGCGACCCTGCGGATATGGGGCCAGTGGAGGAGGCATGTAGGGGAGACGGGGGCGTCGGTTTGGGCGCCAATCTGCGACAACCATCGGTTTGCCCCCGGCAGTATGGATGGGGGGTTCCGAGTATGGCGGCGGGCGGGGGTGGGAAGGGTGGGTGATATGTTCCTGGAAGGGAGCTTTGCGAGTTTGAGGAGCTTGGAGAAATTTGGGTTGGTAAGGGGAAATTATTTTAGGTACCTACAGTTGCGGGACTTTGTTCGTAGACAGGTCCCATCTTTCCCACGCCTCCTGCCAATGGGGATCCTAGACAGAATCGTCTCTAGGGGGGAAGAAGGGGAGGGTAGAGTCTCGGGTATTTATAAGGTGCTCATGAGGGAGGAAGGGTCCCAGACAGAGGAACTGAAACTTAAATGGGAGGAGGAGCTAGGCGGGGAAATGGAGGACGGGCTGTGGGCAGAGGCCCTGAGTAGGGTAAATTCGACCGCGACATGTGCTAGGCTCAGGCTGATTCAATTTAAGGTTGTTCACCGGGCCCATATGACGGTGGGATAGAGGACAAATGCGCTAGGTGTGCGGGAGGACCAGCGAACCACGTTCACATGTTTTGGGTATGCCCTAAGCTGAGGGGATACTGGGAGGGATTTGCGGGGATCATGTCCCGGGTGCTAAAAACAAGGGTGGTGATGAGTCCGGGGTGGCAATTTTTGGGGTTTCAGAAGACCCGGGAGTTTAGGGGGAGAAAGAGGCCGATGTTTTGGCCTTTACTTCCCTGATAGCCCGGCGACGAATACTATTGGTGTGGAGGGACTCAAAGCCCCCGAAGACTTTGTGGCTTGCGGACATGTCGAGTTTCCTGGGTATAGAAAAAATTAAGTTCGCCTTGAGGGGATCTGTACAGGGGTTCGCCCGGAGGTGGCAACCATTTATTGACTTCTTTGCGGGAGAGTGAGCGTCAGCAGGGGGTGGGGGGGTGGGGGGTAGTGTAGAGTAGGGAGGAAAAAATGGCGGGTAGCACCGGTGGGAGAGGAGCGGGCTTGTGCAGTATGTTACGATTGAAGTATTGAATGTATGTGGATGTTTGCACATTTTTGCCTTTTTTGCTTTCTTTCTGTTGATGTCTGTAACTGTTTGCAAAGCCAAAAACTACCTCAATAAAATTGTTTATTAAAAAAAAAGAAATTTCCACCACATCCTGCTTAATATCAACCTGTTTGAGTCTATTAAGCTGGTTCACACTGTTCCCATGAGCAACAAGGTCCCTCTCTCCCGTGAATACTGAACCAAAATGTTTATTTAGGGCCTCCCCTACTTCCTCAGAGTCTAGGCACAAGTTCCCTCCACTAGCCATGATCGACCCTACTCTCGCTCTGATCATCCTCTTATTTCTCACGTAAGTGTAGAACACCTTGAGTTTTCCCTAATCCTTCCCGGCAGGGCTTTTTCATGCCCCCATTCCAGCTCCCCTCAGTCCTTTTTTGAGTTCCTTCCTGGCTACCTTGTAACGCTCTAGAGCCGTGCCAGATCCTTGCTTCCTCAACCTTATGTAAGCTTCCTTCTTTCTCTTGATTATAAGCTTTACTTCTCTTGTCATCCAAGGCTCTTTCACCTTACCATCCCTTCCTCGTCTCAGTGGGACAAAACTATCCAGTACTCACAGCGTGCTCCTTAAACAACCCCCACATTACCATTGTGCATTTCCCCAATAACAATTGTTCCCACTTTGTGCTCCTCAACTCCTGTCTTCTGGCAGTATAATTTCCCCTCCCCCAATTAAATAACTTCCCATACTGTCTGTTCCTATCCCTCTCCATGACTACGGAAAAGGTCAAGATGTTGTGGTCACTGTCACCGAAATGGTCACCCACCAAGACATCTGACAACTGGCCTGGTTCGTTGTAGCCACCGAAGTTGGCCATTCCCTCAATACAAAATGGAGGAACGCAAAGCTTGCAGGTTAAAATGGACAAAGTTTGCAGCACAAGCAGGCTGCACCAAGCCAATGTGTATTCTGTCTGCTAAGAGAGCAGACAGCACCGAAACGAACATTCCGCATACTAACGAGGCAATCTCCGGGATAGTTAACATAGTAATAGAATGATCCCAGGGACAATGGACACAAATGGGGAAGTGATTGCAACAGTGTATGGGAAACCAGACACCCCGGCACCAGCGGGGTTCGAACACAAAGCACCTGAAGGTTCGCCCAGTAGCCAAGGAACAGCCTCAGTATTGGGGGAATTCAAACATATCGATTGGGAAGAGACCCAATCGATTCCCAGCAGGAAAAGGGTCTGCCCAAAAGGGGCAAGGATCCCTGGGACCTATAAAAGACAGGTCCCACACTTAGTTTGTTCTTCTTAACCAGCCCTCCTCTCTGGACCAGCATTTCGACCAGCTTTTGCCAAAGAAGACCTTGACCGAGAGAGAGGAGAGGTTTGGGACCGCAGCCGCCAGCAAGTAAGTCTCACAACGATCGCTACCAGAGATAGACACTCCTGACCCCTTTCTAACCCATACCAACCTGAAGTCTGCAGACCAGAGCAGAGCAAGAGGCCTTGTCCCCTGATCCAGCAGTTCCCTTTGAGATAAGTATTGGTTTATTTAGTGGTAGGAATAGTTTAATCATCTTAGCATGTGCATGGGTAGTATTATAATTGTATAATAATAAACTCAGTTGTTTGAACTTACTAATTGGTGTATGATTTTATTGCTTTGAACTTAACCTTGAAACTTGTGGCGGTATCTTAACGATACCTGGCGACTCCAGAGCTAAGTAACAAAACAGAGCCAAATTGAGTGTTAAGCACACTCACCCAGAACGAGCAACACCCTCCCCCAACTAAATAACTTCCCATACTGTCTGTTCCTATCCCGCTCCATGACTATGGAAAAGGTCAAGACGTTGTGGTCACTGTCACCGAAATGGTCACCCACCAAGACATCTGACAACTGGCCTGGTTCGTTGCTGAACACCAAGTCCAATATGGCCTGCCCCCTAGTCGGCCTATCTACACATTGAGTCAGGAATCCTTCCTGTACACACCTGACAAAATCTGTTCCATCCAAACCATTTGCACTAAGGAGGTTCCAGGCAATATTAGAGAAGTTGAAGTCACCCATGACAAGTCTGTTACTTCTGCACTTTTCCAAGATCTTCCACCCAATCTGTTCCTCTATCACTCTGCTGCTATTGGGGGGTCTATAGAAAACTTCCAATAAAGTGACTGCTCCTTTCTTGTTTCTAATTTCCACCGATACTGACTCAGTCGACAAACCCTCCTCAACTACCTCCTTTTCTGCAGCTGTGGTGCACTCCCTAATTAACAGTGCCACTGCCCCTCCTCTTTTATGTCCCTTCCTATTCTTCTGAAAACATCTAGACCCTGGAACATCTGACAACCATTCCTGTCCCTGTGAAATCCATGTCTCCGTAATGGCCACATCGTAGTTCCAAGTACTGATCCATGTTCAAAGTTCATCTTCCTTATTCCTGACACTCCTTGCATTGAAACAGACACACTTTAACCCATTCCACTGAGTGCAACTTTGCCCTATCAACTGTCTATCCTTCCTCACAGACATGTTGCATAATATTTCTGCCTGTTCAACAGCTACCCTATCCTCTGATCCATAGCTCTGGTTCCCACCCCCCTGACAAACTAGTTAAAACCCTCCCAAAGAGCTCTAGCAAACCTCCCACCCAGGATATTGGTGCCCCTCCAGTTTAGGTGCAAACCATCCTTCATGTACAGGTCCCACCTTCCCCAGAAGATATCCCAATGATCCACATATCTGAACCCTTTCGTCCTGCACCAGCCCTGTAGCCACGTGTTCAGCTGCACTCGCTCTCTGTTCCTTGCCTCACTTGCACGTGGCACTGGTAGCAATCCTGAGATCACTACTCTGCTTGTCCTGCTCTTTAGCTTCCAACCTAACTCCCTGAAATCACTTTTTAGATCGTCATCCCTTTTCTTAGCTATGTCGTTGGTGCCTATGTGCACCACGACTTCTGGCTGCTCACCCTCCCCCTTAGGAATCCGATAGACTCGATCCGAGGCATCCCTGGCCCGAGCACCCGGGAGGCAACATACCTTCCAAGAGTCTCGTTCACGACCACAGAATCTCCTATCCATTCCCCTAACCATTGAGTCTCCTATCACTATTGCTTTTCTATTCTCCCTCCTTCCCATGAGCCCCAGAGCCAAACTCAGTACCAGAGACATGGCTGCTAGGGCCTTCCCCCGATAGGTCATCCCCCCCAATAGCATCCAAAACGGTATACTTGTTTTGAAGGGGAACAGCCACGAGGGATCCCTGCATTGTCTGCCCCTTCATTTACCTCCCCCTGACTGTAACCCAGCTACTCTTGTCCTGTACCTTGGGTGTAGCTACCTCCCTGTAACTTCTCTATCACCCCCTTCTGCCTCCCGGATGATCCAAAGTTCATCCAGCTCCAGTTCCCTAACGTGGTCTCTGAGCTGGATTTGGATGCACTTCCCACGGGTGTAGTCAGTGGGGACACTGGTGGTATCCCTCACCAACCATATCCTATAGGAGAAGTATGCAACTGCCCTAGCCTCCGTCCCCTCATATCTTACACAATGTAGCTGCACTGTGGACCAACTGGAACTCCGCCCTCCGGTTCTGCTCCCAGTCAGCTACACTCTATGTAAACCCCCGGCTCCCTTCTCGCTCTTTGAGGAAATGAAATGAAAGGAGGACCTTGCTCCCTCCTCGCCTAACTCTCTCAGTCATCAAACTCTTACTATAGCACTCAAATGCTGTCGGACACCTAGAGTTCCCGCCGTCATCTTATTTGGTAAAAGTGTACGTGCAAATAAGGCCACTGGATAAGCGAATAATGCCACTGGATATGGACACATGGGGCGAGCCCAGGTGACCTGTCAATCAGCCATCAATTGGTTAATTGGACACTAAAGTCCCCTTTCGATACTCTATTGGCAAAAGATCACAGGAAGTGGAAAAAGGGTGCGAAGCCAAAGGGGGATAAAAGTAGGCACTCCGTACCGTTTGGCAGCAAAGACTTGGCGTGTGTGACCTTGACGAGATGAGATGAGGGGGAGGGGAGCAGAGCAGGAGGAAGGAACTGCCAGCGAGAACCACCTTTGTGAAGATAGACCAGAGGAACGCAGTGATCAATTCTGTAGCCTTACTGAGCCATCTTTGCAGGCAATATACACTGCTCTTGGGTACCTCTCATGTATTTTGCAGGTCATTTAAGGATTAATTGTGTTAAATACTGTTGAATTTGAACTTGTGTTTGTGGTTTGTTCTCCTCGTTAATAAAGATGTCTAGGTAAAACCTTTGAGTAAGTGAACTGGTCGAAAGTATCTTGAGGTTTTACAGATACATGAGGTTTATGGATTTTTCATTACTTTGTAAAAATCATCTTCTGCAGTATTGCTGTTTGCGTCAAATCAATTCAATAATATAATAATCTTTATTTTCACAAGCAGGCTTACATTAACACTGCAATGAAGTTACTGTGAAAAGTCCCTAGTCGCCACATTCCGGCGCCTGTTCGGGTACACGGAGGGAGAATTCAGAATGAAAAATGACCTAACACCACGTCTTTCGGGACTTGTGGGTGGAAACCGGAGCACCCGGAGGAAAGCCACGCAGACATGGGGAGAATATGCAGACACCGCACAGACAGTGACCCAAGCCGGGAATTGAACCTGGGACCCTGGAGCTGTGAAGCAACAGTGCTAACTACTGTGCTATTCTAATAAGTACATATCTTTGAAGATTGTTTTATGATCATATTTCTGTGTTGAATTCCATATTTTATAGTATTTATACTTACATGTAATATGCTCAAGTTGAAACTACACTTGTTTAATGTATTATTGACCTATTTCTGTTCAAACTCAGGTAAGTTTTTTACATAAGTTAAGTCTTTGTGTGTGTTTGCGTGGGTTTCGCGTCCACAACCCAAAGATGTGCAAGGTAGGTGAATTGAACACGCTAAATTGCCCCTTAATTGGAAAAAATTAATTGGACACTCTAAAAAAATTTTTTAAGTCTTTGTTGTGCATAATTGTCACGGGTGAAGACCCAGCAGTGCACATACTCACACAATGACGACATTGATCACAGCATTTGAAATTCATGAATATTAAATAAGGATAGATTGAAGCACAGCAGGACAATTTAAAATGCTTTTATTTTTGAAAAAACACATATTGATGATGAAGAGCAATCTGAAACTAAAATAAAATAAAATCCAGAAACAGTGACAGGACAAGCAACAATCCAGAACGGGGAAAATTAATTGGAGGAAAGCCAACTTCGATGGGATGAGAATGCATCTAAGTCGAGTGAGTTAGAATCATATAGATAGTGGCTGAACAATGGGCCACCTTCAAAAGAAAAAGTGTTGCAGGGAATGACAAGGTAGGGGAAAGGGGAAAGGTAGGATAAATAAATCCAGAGCACCCTGGATGAAGAGAGATGGTGGTGAAGATGAAAAGGAAGAAGTGTGTATATGACAGATGTCAGGTAGAAAATACAATAGAGAATCAGACGGAATATAGAGAGAGAACCAGAGGGGAAGTGAAAAAACTAAAAAAAGCAAGGGGGAGCATGAAAGGAGACTGGCAGCTAACATAAAAGTGAATTCTAAGGTCTTTGAAAAACATGTAAATAATAAAAGGACGGTAAAAGAAAATCAGGGTCAATTAAAGGGTAAAAAAAAATAGGACTTTGACTAGAAGCCAGGAGAAATAGCAGAGGGATTAAACAAATACTTTGCGACTGTCATTACAAAGGAAGCAGATGCTACCCAGGCTGAAATGAGAGGGAGGTAACTGGTAAATTTGAAAAATTTCCAACTGAGAAGGAGGTGGTGTTAGAAAAGCTATCTTTACTTAAAATAGACAAGATACCATGACCAAACGAGATGCAATGCATCCGAGAGAAGTGAGTGTGGAAATTATAGAGATACTAGTGATAATCTTCCAGTCTTCCTTAGACACAGGGGTGGTGCCAAAAAACTGGAAGATTGTGAATATTACACCCTTTATTTAAAAAAGGTGTGCAAGGATAAAGCCAACAACTACAGACCAGTCAGTTTGACTTCAGTGGTCGGAAAACTTCTGGGAACTATAGTTTGAGACAAAATCAATAGTCACTTCGACAAGTCAAGATAGTTAAGGAAAACCAACATGGATTCATCAAAGGAAAATCATGTTGAACTAACTTGCTGGAGACATTTGAGCAGGCAACAGAGAAGGTTGATAAGGTCAACACTGTTGATGCGGCGTTTATAGGTTTTCAACACATTCAATATAGTGCCTCACAACATTCTAGCTCATGGAATAAAATAAATTGGTTGAGTGACTTCCGGTAATGGCGATGTGCTGAGCAGTCACTCATTGTGGGCAGCACGGTAGCACAGTGGTTAGCACAGTTTCTTCATAGCTCCAGGGTCCCAGGTTTGATTCCCGGCTTGGGTCACTGGCTGTGTGGAGCCTACATGTTCTCCCCGTGTCTGCGTGGGTTTCCTCCGGGTACTCCGGTTTCCTCCCACAGTCCAAAGATGTGCACGTTAGGTGGATTGCCATGCTAAATTGCCCTAAGTGTCCAAAAAGGTTAGGTATGGTTCCTGGGTTACAGAGATAGAGTGGAGGCTTGGAGCTTAAGTAGGATGCTCCTTCCAAGGGTCAGTGCAGACTCGATGGGCCGAATGGCCTCCTTCTGCACTGTAAATTCTATGATTAGGTGGCTCTCCTCCAGAAGACAACAAAATAGCTGCTTTTGGACGAATTTAGCCCAAACATTCGGACTTATTTTACCCAAAAGGCAGAGGAAAGGTACTGTATGCGAGTGAATGAGAGCTCAAGAGGCCACAGAGAAGGTAGAAGCAAAGGGAAAGTTCAAGAGCAGCTAGCATATGAGTCGACGGAACCATGAGCAGAAGGGTCCCTGGAAACCCCGGAGAGAGGGAGACCGACGATGTGAACAACGCCCTCGCCCGCCCGTCACCTGGAGATGGATGGAAGACATTCCTGATGAAGGAATTGACGGCAATGAGGGTGGTGGTCAGCATTCAGACAGTATCGATGGAATGGGGAAGAAACTGGAAGCTCAGGGGAAGATGATCCTAGAGCTTGAAAAGGCGTCAGAGCAGCACGGTGGCTCAGTGGTTAGCATTGCTGCCTCACGCGCCGATGCCCAAGGTTCGATCCCAGCTCTGGGTCACTGTCCGTGTGGAGTTTGCACATTTTCCCCGTGTTTGCGTGGGTTTCGCCCCACAACCCAGATGTGTAGGGTAGGTGGATTGGCCACACTAAATTGCCCCTTAATTGGAAAAAATGAATTGGGTACTCTAAATTTATAAAAACAAGAAAAGGCGTCGACGGACCACAGCGACAGGATGATTGCTCTGGAGGCCAAAATAAAAAGGTTGATGGCGAACCAGGGGGAGCCTGAAGGGGAAGGCCGAGAATCAGGAGAATCGATCTTGGCGCCAGAATATCCAGGTCGTGAGCCTACCAGAGGGATCAAGGGCAGGGACCCAACAGATTATGTGGCTCAGATGCTGGGCAACTTAGTCAGGAGGGATAACTTACCCAAGCCGACGGAGATTGACAGGGCCCACAGGTCACTCTGACCGAAGCCCAAGATCGGGGAGCTGCCAAGGATGGTAATGACTAAACTACACAGATCTTCTCCTGATCCTGCAGTGGGCAAGGCAGACAAAGGCAGGCAGCTGGAAAGGACACAGAAGACATTGGGTCAGACCTCGTAAAGCGCAAGGCTGTGTTGAACGAGGTGAAATCGGCCCTGTACAAAAGTGGGATAAAATTTGGAATGCTATTCCCAGCCAGCCTCTGGGTTACATTCCAAAACAAGGAACGCTATTTTAGCACCCTGGCAGAGACAGACAGGTTTGTACGGATGAATGGCCTGGACAAAGGGCAGACAAGGCAGCGTTGCGGAAAGGAAAAAGGCGAAAGCACAGTGATGGACTTGAACAATGTTTGTGCGGGACAGTACTGCCTCGTTTTGAGCAAAAACATCAGATCACAGGAAAGGGCGAGGGCAGTGGAGTGCAGGAGAGGGTGAAGAGGAGACAGAGGGAACAACTTTGATCAGCCATAGGAAAGGAGTAAGATTAGCCCCGAGAGGGGGGCCACCACACTAGTGAGGAACGCTAGCGCTAAGAAGCACGAAAGCAAGGGGGGCCGCAGCTCACCTCCTGGTAGGGAGGGAGAATCTGGCAAAGGAGGGGGTGGAGAAACCACAGGGGCGGGGAAGGGGGGAAATAGGGAGGGGGACAGGGGGGAAAGAGTGGGGTAGAAAGGGGGACAGAGGGGGAAAGGGGAACCACAAGGGGAACACTATAATAAGAAAGGGAAGTGTTTCAGATTGGCTTCAGCAGGTAAGGTTCAGGTTGAGGGAACAAGATGGCGTAAGCAGCCACTTTGGAGGGTCCCTAAAAAAGGGAAACCCCGCAGTGCAGGAGTGCACTCATGTGGCGTACACTCAGTTGGCAGCCATGTTGGGCTCGTCCTGGACAAAGTGAAACCCCGGAGTGCAAAGGGCCCGGCCTCATGGTGAGAACGGCGACCGTGGACATTTTGGACGCCCCCTAACGAAAGGAAAGCCCAGCGTGCAGGGGCGCATCCACCAAGTAAGTATGGTTGATCCCGCAGGAAGGGGAAGGACAAAAGCCCCCACCAGGATTATCATCTGGAACGTCAGGGACTTAACAGCCCAGAGAAAAGATCCAGAGTCTTCGCCCATTTGAGAAGTTTGAAAGCTGACATGGCCTTCCTCCAAGAGATGCACCTGAGGGAGAAGAACTGACTGCGGGTAAGGAAGGGCTGGGTGGGACAGACCTACCATTCCTGCTATGGGACGAGGGCTAGGGGGGCAACTATTTTGATAAGCAAGAGGATGGTGTTTATGGTGACGAAGATGGTTACAGACCAAGGGGGAAGATAAGTCATAGTCAGCGGTGTTCTGGACGGGGCACCGGTTGTCCTGGTAAACGTGTACGCATCCAACTGGGACGACACGGCTTTTATAAAGAGGACCATGGCGGAGTCCCCAAATTCAACATATAAGACACTAGTTAGATTTCATCCAGGGTACTGCGTCCAATTCTGAGCACCATAGTTGAGGAAGGCTGTGAAGTCACTGGAGAGAACAGAGGAGATTCACAAGAATTATCCCAGGGATAAAGATCTGTAGCTATGAGGTTGAATTGGAGAGGTTGGAACTGTTTTGCTTTGAGAAAAGAAGGCTGAGGGGAGACTTCATAGAGATATTCAAGATCCTGAGAGGTATGGACAGGTTAAATAGTGAGAAAATGTTCCACTCAAGAAGCCATCAATAATTAGAGGGCACAGATTCAAAACAATTGGCGAAAGGAATAAAAGTGATGTGAGGAAAAATGTTTTCACCCACAAGGTGAATGGAGTCTGCGATGAACTTCCTGAGAGGGTGGTCAAGGCAGGTTTGATTGAGGTATTCAAAAGGGAATTAGATTGCTATCTAAAAAGAGGGAATGTGCAAGGTTATGGGGATAAGATAGGTGAGTGGGACCAGGTAAAATGCTCTTTCATAGAGCCAGTGGAGACACGATGGGCCAAACGGCCTCAGTCTGCACTGTAAAGATTCTGTGATTCAGTGCCACAGGTATCTGGAGTACAGGCACTAATCATGCTTAGCTACCTCTGCTATGCTCTGCATATGTACTATCAGCCCCTCAATCCCAGCTGCAGCTATTTAAGATATATTGTACACCTTCAATGTAGAAATTATTCTGTGGCACAGTTGGTTATTTTTCATTTTTTTTAAAGAAACAAAATAAAGCTCACAGCATTGTGTGTCTTACACACCCAAATGTTAAGGCACAGAAGGTGGACTCACATTAAAACAATGATTTAGACTAATCTTCTGTCCTGTGTAGCAATGGATGCAGTATTATGATTTGTAAAGATGTTATCCAGAATATTTTATTTTCATTAACTGGGGCACAAACTGAGGTATAACATTATACGACCTGAGGAGTTCCATTATAGGCCGAGTCTTGGTCACCAAGGAAGATAGACTTCCAAATTATAAATTATACTAATGCCTCTTTTGCTGCAAACTTAATTTTGTTAATAAAATATTGCTTCTGTTTCAAAACCGATTAACATTGCATGCAATGACCTTTATAAAACACTAGAGAAAAAATAAAAATTATAAAACAATTTAAAAGTGCAGCCATTAAAAAAGAACTAGAGGAATTTTCACAAGATAATTACACTGTAAACCATTTTATATTTGCATTTATATTAGTGACAAATCATGTTTGTTTTGATCAATTCATCCTGTGCGTATTCAGAAGGCAAAGACAGCAATATTTTAGTGGACATACACAATCTGGTGAAAGTTATTTAACTAATCATAATTTTAATGAGTTTGTTATCGGACAATATTAAAGTTGGGTGATTCCAAAGTCCAGCAACACTCTAGTTGGCTTTATCTTTTTCTTTTAATAAAGCTGTTAAAGAAAATGACAACTATACACATAGTATTTCTTCTTCACATTGGGAGCTCAAATAGCCAAAATACCAACCACAAACAAATGAAAATATGAAACCTACAAAAGCATCCAATTTGACGTACGCCTTCCTTCTCTGAAATATAGTACGTATTAATAAAGAGAACACTCAAAAAATGTAATACTGAATGCCATACTCAGCTTTCATTGCTTTAAGGATATTGGAACATACATGTTAAAATCTTATTGAATAAGTGAAACATTGAAGTCCGGAGAAATGTTCAGAGATCAACAAGATCAGCCTATTCTAAGAACCATCTTGCTGGCCGATATTTATGACTGATGATTTGTTCTAGCAATTGATCAGCTATTGTTCAGATTCCCTGCCATAATCACGGCATTCAGGACTTTTTATGCATCACTGCGATATTCAAGGAGCAAATTGTACTATCCAATTGGCTAATTTCCAGCAGGGTGTCATACCTTCTAGTCATTATTCTATTTATAAAGGGCAAGATTTGAGTACATTAAGTGTTTGCTTGTTCACCAGTAACACTATTGTCTCAGAGTCAGGTGATCATGAGTTCAGGCCCCATTCCAGGAACACAAGCACATAATCGAGGCATACACTTTGGTGCAGCATTGCTAGAGGTGCAAACTAGTGGATTAAATGCTGAACCACATTTATGTGGAAGATTACACGGTGTTATTTTCTCAATATCTGGTTAATACACATTTTTCAATGAATACCTCCAAAATCAGGTTAAATTGTCATTCATCTCATTGTTGATTTGAGGACAATTTGGCTGTTATGTTTTCCTACTCAACAATAGGCTGGATCTGAAAGCAACTCATTAGCTATGCAGTATATCTTATTGATGCAAAAGGTACCAAATAAATGCAAGTTTTCCTTTCCTTTCTTTTAGTGTAATCTAACATTTTAGGTACTTATTTTTAAATATTAGTGTGTCCAGGCAAACCAAGGAGGGCAATGTATTTTAAATAAAGTTTGTATTCTGGATTGAAGCGGTGTAGTTATTATTCATAATTATCAGTATTATACCAAATTAATATTTAAAGTTAATGAGTGAAGAACATTATTTTAATGTAGCAAATTACAATTGATGAAACAGATGTTTTTGAACATTAACATTTAAATTTATACTTTATATACTGTACACCTTATACCACATTTGACATTACTGGTATTCTAATATTAGCTATTAACAGGATACATGTGGGGTCAGCTGGTCTCTGATAATAGAATTAAGTGTCCAATATAACAATTACACTCAATTTATCTTAACGTGGCTGTTACACATTTGATTCACAGCACCATCTTTGTTACCATTTATTCACTGTCAGTGGGTTCTAATTGTGGTAAATAAGAATATTCTGACTTCTAGGTCTGAAATTTAGCATCAGTATAGGCCATGTTAAAAATTGTGCACTTACCAAGAATATGTACTCGTGAACTTGAAAATATCATTTTCATTTTAAGTATTGATCTTTCCCACAGGAGGATAAACGTGGTACTTGATACTTAAACTTCTCTTTTGGGAATGCAGGGCAATAAGTATACTGATGCAGGGCAATATGTACACTGATGCAGACCAATTTTTATGTTGTGTCGTGCTGTTTTTAACATGTGCTCCTCAAAACATTGTACAAATCAGCTGATAAACTAATTCCAAGGAACAAAATCATGCAACCAAATTATGCAATGATTTGGATATTAGTCTTTTAACTCCAGCCCAAATTGAGAGAACAAAGATCTATGTTGCTGTAAGCAAGTGAACAGTAAAATCAATTTGGGAAGATTCAATCTAACTGTCAGTTGCCAAGAGCCCAGAACTGCTCCTAATTAGTACCAAATTGGCAACCTTTCTCCGCAGCCAAAGAATGACCAGCGACAGAACAAAGATCACAGTACAAAGTAGTCTATTGAGGTTGAGGCACATTTTTAAAGCAGAGTAAATTATGTTAAATTTAATTTTGTATACTGATGGGAGGATACACAAGTCTGCTGTTCAAATTTTTAACTTAGCTTGGGAACAAAATGTGTTAAAAAAACTTTAAAACTAGTTCCATATACATATTACAGATATTAAAATGACCACTGATTATTTTGGTTTACAGATTCTGTTTGCGAACTTCAGTAGTAAATATAGTATATGTACCATTATGTTGATGGTTTTAACAATGGTTTTTGTCTGCACATTCCATAATGCCATTATATCTGCAAATATTTCCCAGAGAAAGAACACCGTCAAGAATCACAATTCTATATAACATATTTTCAGTCTGCAGAACCAGCAGCATCTGAAGAGAGTTCACATTGAAGCCTACTTATGACAATAATCGATTTTCATTTCATTTCATTGACCTATTGCAGTTTCACATCTAAAATGGTAACATGTCAGATGATTTCAGTTTTTTTTGGCCTCTGCCAATATGTACTCTCAATAGGGTAATATATGTAATGAATGTGGTAAAGGTTGTTTCTTTCTATTCAAGGAAAAACAACACATGTTAATTCTCAGTAATTATGAAAAAGCAACAAAGATTGGTTAAGACAATTAACTTTTTTAAAGCTTTAAAAATAATAGGCCGCAGGAACATTGTTGCAAGTATACTGTAGCTATCAGTTTTAAAGAATCCTACAACATTCCTCGCATATTAATCACTTACATTTTGGATTAACCCAGCAGCGCACACTTTTGTCTCCAATGGTCCAAAGCATGCAAGGTTAAAAGACAGTCTTTTGGATTGTGCTTGTCTATGAACCACTAAAACACTCTTCAACGCCTCAATTTTAGTAAAATAATTCAAAAATCATGATGATTAGCTCATGCCAGTGAGAATGTTCTACCACTTTTTTAGATGAAAAAAACATCTTCTAACATTCTGCTTTCTTCAAATTCATCATCTGAAACGCCACTGTCTGTTGGAGCTTTTCCAGTCTTATCAAGCTTTTGATGGTTTCTGCTGTGAATTATGTTGCTTTTTCTTGGCTTGCAGTATTCTTCCTTGATGTGCGAATTATGCTTTTGTGAGGAAATCGGACTCAATGCATCCACCAAATGAACAAGAGAGGCTTCATAGCTTAAGGATATTGGAAGAAGGAAAAAAACTATGTTAAAGTGAGAGTATTTGAGATTCCATTCTCATAAAAATATGCATAATAAAAGACAGAAAAGATATTGTGCACTATAGGAGCTCTATCTCAAACATTTAAAGCACATAACTCGAGGACTTATGATGGTCTTATGATGACAAAATAACCATGATAAATTGTCAATGTTATGGTGCTCTATTATTTCCAGGAATCCATTCACCGTAGAAGTCGACAACCTGTAGATGTCAGTGTATAAGGCTACCTTTGAAGCCTTGAAAAGTCCCTCCAAAAGTGAGCTGAGTTGTATGGCGAATATAGAAATGAACTGAAGGCGAGGGTGGATACTGTCTTCATCATTCACTGCGTGGGGTCTGCTCTGTGTGGATGTGGTATTAAACCTCTGCACATCTTTGCAACACAGGCCATATTACCATCTTGATCCCTTGTCCCCAGTTATAAGGTACTGGTGAGAAAAGCATCCAGTTATAGGTTGAAAAACTGAGGCTACCTCCTAAATGGGAGTGTAGCACGTTGTAGCTGAACAGACTTACATGCCGAGTGGATGAAAAAAAACATGATATTTGGGGCTGATAAAATGTAGTCACCGTATCCACTGAGATACTTTATATGCCACGATCCACCAGAAATGTTTTCTAGAATTAAGCATGCAGTCCTGACAGCTAAAAAGTAATTCCTGTTAGGTACCACCTTTTACTGTAACACCAGTTATCGTAAATCTGTTGACTGGAAAAAACAGTAACAATGATATAAACATCACCTGATAGCTACAAAATTTGTCGGGAATACAGAAGGTAATAACACAACCAGAACTATTTATCTATGATTTAAAATAAGTTGTGCACTTGCCCTTAATGCTAGCAGTAGCAATTGTGCCAGCACTCTAGTGATCCTCTCCTTATAAATATTTAAGTGAATGGATGTTTTCTGTTCTTTCTCCAAGCATATTAATTACTCTTCTGAGCCTCTCTCCATAACTTATTGGACACAAAGACCACCTTCTATCCTCTGCACCAAGCTGAACAAACTGCAAGCCTCCCATCACACTGAAGCATAAAGGTGACATTCTGTCTCCCTCCCAACAACACATTTAGCGGACTTTTCTGGTCACGGCGGCCCAGAAACCAAATGGCCCATCAAATTGACCGTCCCACCAACAACGATTCCTGCAGTGGGCGGGGCTGTACAAATTACCTGATTATTTGCAGCTGTTAATATCACATATACATAAGCATTCTGAAACCGTATTTCATAGCATTTCACCAAAATATTACTGCTAAAATAGCAAATTTTTAAAGTCATTAATAAATTTCTGTGCAATTCTAATATGTTACACAGTTATACTGTATGCAATGGTTATTCTATTTAAAAAGGAGGCCTGCGTGACTTGCTTTTGAACATCACTTGAGACTTAGTTGTCTCCCTCACTCATGGAAGAGACAATGGGTGGGATATACTGGTCTCGTTGCGCCCAAAAAGCAGCAAGTGCAATGTGACCGGTAGAGGCTGGGTGATCTCACTTCCAGGATCTACCCGGCTCGCCACACCTCGCGAGATCTAACGTAATCTTGCGAGGCCTGCCCACTGTGGGTGGGATCACTTTCTGGCAAATCTGCATATTAGAGTGAACCTAACTGTTTCACTCTAATATGCATTCCTGAGATCTAACCAAGGTGTGGGATCTAACCCCCTCGCCTTGGAGATCTTGGGTGAGAGCGTTAAGTACTGGTGTCCACAAACTGGGACCAGATGGAACGGCACTCATGGGGGTCTCCCTGGGAATTGGAGGCCCCAGGTGCATGCCCTCTGGGCAGTGATACACTGGCACTGCTGGTTCCACCTGGGCACCCAGGCACTGCCAGGCTGGCACCCTGGCACTTTTTGCATGACTGTGATCAGGCGGGGGTGTGCCTGTGGATCGCCTTAAAGTGAGTTGGAGCTTGGGGGGGGGGGTGTTAGATTTGGGGCACTTGACGGGGCTCGAGAGATCAGGATACCATTTGGATCTCTCTGCTCTGAGGAGTTCCGGTGAGCGGAGCTTCTCAGTGCAGAAAAAGGGAGTTCCCCGCTGAAGCCCCCAATCTACCCGAATGGCTGCTGGTAGCGGTGTGATTCTTGGCGCTTCAAGCACCGGGAAACACCCGGCGAATCTGACGCTACGGGTACCTGTCCCCATTCAGGCAAATGGTGTCCACTGTATTTTAATATTTACGTGTCCTGCAGTGGCTGCAGACTCTTAAAACAAAAACAATTCTCTGGAACTCCATTCCTCAAATTCTCTTTCCTCATGCCACCTTTCATAAATTTTCCATGTGGTAAATTTTCACATGCCACAACATCTATTAAAAACTTTTATTTTAACAAAGCACACTTGGCTTATCAAATATGTGCAACACAATGTATCAATATTTAAACTCAGATGAAACTATCAACTGATTTCACTAATATCAGTACTCTATGCATTAAAAATGCCAAATAACCTCTGTCAAAAGAGAAATTAAGGTCGCAGACAAGGTTAATTCCATTAATTTTTTCCAAAAGATTTACGCATTTTCAGAAAACAGCTGTTCTACTTTTAGACAGTAATTGTTCATTATAATAGATTTTTTTAATGGTTCAAAAAATTAGTTTAAGAAAATAACGGCAGTCATCATTTATTATATAGAGATGCTAGATGACAACTGAGAGCTAACATTAATGGGTACAATCAATCCAGCAAAAGCACGTAATTCAATGACAATTTTGTCTCTGTTAACAGAGACTAAGGATTGATATTAAGCATGTGATGTTCCAGGTGGCGTGTGCCTATATTAGTAGGAGATGGCAATCAACAGAAATAGTGTGCAACTGTTGTATACATTATTTATTTCATACCTTGTAGCAGCAAGTGAAATAAATGGCAGTGAACAGGATTTCATTCTGCATATTTCTTCAAGCGGCAGGCAACATTAAACTGCTCAGGTTACAGCATAAACACAGCATCGTCATTCAGCAGTGTGTCAGGGAAGTTGTTTTGCTACATAGCTATTGCACCTCAAATAAAAAACATTGTAGTGAATAATTTGTTCGTTTCCACGAGAACAGGAAACATAATAGTTGTTACTGGGCTAGTAATCCAGTGAGCTGGACAAGAGTTCAACTCCCAACATAGCAGTTAAGAATTTAAACTTGTTTTTTTATTATTCATCTGCTATGTGCTCTGTTTCACAGAGACATGGCTCACCCACACCTCACCGGACTGTGCCATACAACCTGAAGGCTTCTCAATTCATCGGGTGGACCACCGATGCTGGAGTGGTTTGCCTCATCAACTTCTCCTGGTGCTTGGATGTGGCGACCCTGGCGACCTACTGCTCCCCGGACCTGGAATACCTGACCATGAAGTGCTGCCCATACTATCTTCCACGTGAGTTCACTTCAGCCATTCACAGCAGTCTACATGCCACCCCAGGCAGAAGTGAAGACAACACTGGATGAACTGTACACAGTTATAAACAACTATGAAACAGAACACCCGGAGGCCTTGTTCATCGTGGCCGGGGACTTCAACAAGGCCAACCTCAAGAGTGCACTGCCAAAATTCCACCAGCACATCTTCTGTCCCACCAGGGGCGACAACACTCTTGACCACTGCTACTCAAAAATCAAGGGCGCCTACCGTTCCATCCCCCGACCGCACTTTGGGAAATCAGACCATAAGACTGTGCTCCTTCTCCCGGCTTACAAGCAGAAACTCAAGCGAGAGAATCCAGCAAAGAAGGTCGTGCAGTGCTGGTCCGAGGAAATAGAAGAGCTCCTAAGTGACTGTTTAGAGACAGTGGACTGGTCAATATTTAAGAACTCAGCGACCAACTTAAATGAGTATGCCACCACCGTCACAGACTTCATCAGCAAATGTGTGGACGACTGCATGCTAAAGAAAGCAGTATGTACGTTCCCCAACCGTGAGATTGACTCCCTACTGAAGGACAGGTCTGAGGCGTTCAAGTCAGGCGACCCTGACCTATACAAGAAATCCAGGTACGACCTCCGCAAAGCCACCCGGGATGCCAAGAGAGAATATTAGACCAAGCTAGAGTCACAGACTAGCGTTGCAGACTCTCGGCGGTTGTGGCAAGACCTAAACAACATAACGGGCTACAAAGCGAAGCCGAGCAGCATCTCCAGCAGCAGCGTGTCCCCCCCCCCCCCCCCCCCTCAAATGAACTCAATGCATTCTATGCTCGGTTCGAGCAGGAAACCAATGATCTGCTGTTGAGTGCCCCATCAGCCCATAACACACCCATACCCACCATCACAGCTTCCAAAGTCACTGCGGCCTTCCCAAAAGTGAACTCTTGGAAGGGACGGGTCCGGACATGATTCCTGGTTGTGCACTCAGAGCCGGCACAGAACAGCTGACAGATGTGTTCACAGACATCTTTAACCTGTCCCTACTCCGCTCTGAGGTCGCTACCTGCTTCAAGAAGACCACCATCATATCGGTGCCAAAGAAGGACCAGGCAACATACCTCAATGACTACCGTCCGGTAGCCCTGACTTCAGTCAAAGTGAAGTGCTTTGAGAGGTTGGTCATGAAGCGCATCACATCTACACTCCCAGAATGCCTTGATCCACTACAATTTGCATACCGCCGCAACCGGTCCACAGCAGATGCCATCTCCCTGGTCCTACACTCATCCCGAGAGCATCTCGACAACAAGGACTCCTACATCAGACTCCTATTTATTGACTACAGCTCCACCTTCAACACCACAATCCCAGCCAAGCTCATTGGCATAGCTCCAAAACCTAGGACTTGGCTCCTCACTCTGCAACTGGATCCTCGACTTTCTGACCCACAGACCATAGTCAGTAAGAATAAACAACAACACCTCCTCCACAATAGTCCTAATAGGGAGGGTTTCAGATTCCTGGACAATTGGGGTTCATTCTGGAGTAGGTGGGACCTCTACAAACGGGATGGTCTACACCTGGACCAGAGGGGTACTAATATCCTCGGGGGCAGGTTTGCTAATGCTCTTCAGGAGGGTTTAAACTAGTTCAGCAGGGGATTGGGAACCTGAATTGTAGCTCCAGTACACAAGAAGCTGAGAGTAGTGAGGTCATGAGTAAGGTTTCAAAGTTGCAGGAGTGTACAGGCAGGAAGGAAGGTGGTCTAAAGTGCGTCTACTTCAATGCCAGGAGCATCCGGAATAAGGTGGGTGAGCTTGCGGCATGGGTTAGTACCTGGGACTTCGATGTTGTGGCCATTTCGGAGACATAGATGGAGCAGGGCGAGGAATGGTTGTTGCAGGTGCCGGGGTTTAGATATTTCAGTAAGTTCAGGGAAGGTGGTAAGAGAGGGGGAGGGGTGGCATTGTTAGTCAAGGACAGTATTACAGTGGCTGAGAAGATTGATGAGGACTCGAATACTGAGGTAAGTATGGGCTGAGTTAAGAAACAGGAAAGGAGAGGTCACCCTGTTAGGGCTTTTCTATAGGCCTCCGAAAAGTTCCAGAGATGTAGAGGAAAGGATTGCAAAGATGATTCTGGATAGGAGCGAAAATAACAGGGTAGTTGTTATGGGGGACTTTAACTTTCCAAATATTGACTGGAAACACTATAGTTCGAGTAATTTAGATGGATCCGTTTTTGTCCAATGTGTGCAGGAGGGTTTCCTGACGCGGTATGTAGATAGGCCAACAAGAGGCGAGGCCGTATTGGATTTGGTACTGGGTAATGAACCAGGACAGGTGTTAGATTTGGAGGTAGGTGAGCATTTTGGTGATAGTGACCACAATTCGATTACGTTTACTTTAGCGATGGAAAGGGATAGGTATAAACCGCAGGGCAAGAGTCATATCTGGGGGAAAGGCAATTATGATGCGATGAGGCAAGACTTAGGATGCATCGCCTGGAGAGGAAAACTGCAGGGGATGGACACAATGGAAATGTGGAGCATGTTCAAGGAACAGCTACTGTGTGTCCTTGATAAGTATGTACCTGTTAGGCAGGGAGGAAGTGGTCGAGTGAGGGAACCATGGGTTACTAAAGCAGTTGAATCACTTGTCAAGAGGAAGAAGGAGGCTTATGTGAAGATGAGACGTGATGGTTCAGTTGGGTCGCTTGAGAGTTACAAGTTAGCTAGGAAGGCTCTAAAGGGAGAGTTAAGAAGAGCCAAGCGAGGACATGAGAAGTCTTTGGCAGGTAGGATCAAGGATAACCCTAAAGCTTTCTATAGGTATGTCAGGAATAAAAGAATGACTAAGGTAAGAGTAGGGCCAGTCAAGGACAGTAGTGGGAAGTTGTGCGTAGAGTCCGAGGAGATAGGAGAGGTGCTAAATGAGTATTTTTCATCAGGAAAAAGACAAAGTTGTCGAGGAGAATACGGAGATACAGGCTATTAGACTCGAAGGGCTTGAGGTTCATAAGGAGGAGGTGTTAGCGATTCTGGAAAGTGTGAAAATAGATAAGTCCCCTGGGCCGGATGGGATTTATCCCAGGATTCTCTGGGAAGCTAGGGAGGAGATTGCTGAGCCTTTGGGTTTGATCTTTAAGTCATCTTTGACTACAGGAATAGTACCAGAGGACTGGAGGATAGCAAATGTTGTCCCCTTGTACAAGAAGGGGAGTAGAGATAACCCCGGTAACTATAGACCAGTGAGCCTTACTTCTGTTGTGGGAAAAGTCTTGGAAAGGTTTATAAGAGGTAGGATGTATAATCATCTGGAAAGGAATAATTTGATTAGAGATAGTCAACATGGTTTTGTGAAGGGTAGGTCGTGCCTCACAAACCTCATTGAGTTCTTCGAGAAGGTGACCAAACAGGTGGATGAGGGTAAAGCGGTTGATGTGGTGTATATGGATTTCAGTAAAGCGTTTGATAAGGTTCCCCACGGTAGGCTATTGCAGAAAATACAGAGGCATGGGATTCAGGGTGATTTAGCAGTTTGGATCAGAAATTGGCTAGTTGATAGAAGACAAAGAGTGGTGGTTGATGGGAAATGCTCTGACTGGTGTCCAGTTACTAGTGGTGTGCCACAAGGATCTGTTTTGGGGCCGTTGCTGTTTGTCATTTTTATAAATGACCTAGAGGAGGGCGTACAAGGATGGGTGAGTAAATTTGCAGATGACACTAAAGTCAGTGGAGTTGTGGACAGTGCAGAAGGATGTTACAAGTTACAGAGGGACATAGATAAGCTGCAGAGCTGGGCTGACAGGTGGCAAATGGAGTTTAATGCAGAAAAGTGTGAGGTGATTCATTTTGGAAGGAATAACAGAAAGGCAGAGTACTGGGCTAATGGTAAGATTCTTGGTAGTGTGGACGAGCAGAGAGATCTTGGTGTCCATGTCCATAGATCCCTGAAAGTTGCCACCCAGGTTGAGAGGGTTGTTAAGAAGGCGTACGGTGTGTTAGCTTTTATTGGTAGAGGAATTGAGTTTCGGAGCCATGAGGTCATGTTGCAGTTGTACAAAACTCTGGTGCGGCCAAATTTGGAGTACTGTGTGCAGTTCTGGTCGCCACATTATAGGAAGGATGTGGAAGCATTGGAAAGGGTACAGAGGAGATTTACAAGAATGTTGCCTGGTATGGAGGGAAGATCATATGAGGAAAGGCTGAATGACTTGAGGCTGTTTTCGTTAGAGAGAAGGTTAAGAGGGGACTTAATTGAGGCATACAAGATGATCAGAGGATTAGATAGGGTGGACATAGAGAGCCTTTTTCCTCGGATCGTGATGTCCAGCACGAGGGGACATAGCTTTAAATTGAGGGGAGATAGATATAGGGCAGATGTCAGAGGTAGGTTCTTTACTCAGAGAGTAGTAAGGGCGTGGAATGCCCTGCCTGCAACAGTAGTGGACTCGCCAACACTAAACGCATTCAAATGGTCATTGGATAGGCAAATGAACGATAAGGGAATAGTGTAGAGGGACTTTAGAAGGGTTCCACAGGACGGCGCAACATCGTGCGCCGAAGGACCTGTACTGCGCTGTAATGTTCTATGTTCTATGTACTATATTCCCTGTACACACACGACAGCATGGCAAAAGTTTGGTTCCAACTCCATCTACAAGTTTGCTGACGATACAACCATAGTGGGCCGGATCTTGAATAATGACGAGTCAGAATACAGGAGGGAGATAGAGAACCTAGTGGAGTGGTGCAGTGACAACAATCTATCCCTCAATGCCAGCAAAACTATTGGACATTGACTTCAGGAAGCAAAGTGCTGTTCACTGTTAAGTAATGGGTTAAGAGACATTGCAATTAGTTGTCTCATTTATGTTAAGTGTTCAATGATTGTCTCATTTATGTTAAGTGTTCAATGATTGACACTGATATGTAAAGGGGCTTCAGGTGGACTCTGGAGCTGGTGATGATCTGTAGAGTTCTGTGCAGAGTGAGTTTGAACCATTAAAGGTGTGTTGGTGAAAAAGGAGCTGAACTCTTGCCTCTTCATACCACAGCATCTATTACATCTAGCATACACACCTCTGTCAGCATCAACGGGGCCGAGGTGGAGATGGTTAGCAGCTTCAAACTCCTCAGGGTAAACATCTCCAAAAATCTGTCCTGATCCACCCACATCATCGCTACCACCAGGAAAGCACAACTGTGTCTATACTTCCTCAGGAAAATAAGGAAATTCGGCAGGTCCACATTAACTCTTACCAACTTTTACAGATGCACCATAGAAAGCATCCTATCTGGCTGCATCACAGGCTGGTATGGCAACTGCTCGGCCCAAGACCACAAGAAACTTCAGAGAATGGTCAACACAGCCCAGTGCATCACACAAACCTGCCTCCCATGCATTGACTCTGTCTACACCTCCCGCTGCCAGGGGAAAGCGGGCAGCATAATCAAAGACCCCTCCCACTCAGCTTACTCACTCTTCCAACTTCTTCCATCAGACAGGAGATACAAAAGTCTGAGAACATGCATGAAGAGACTCAAAAAACAGCTTCTTCCCCGCTGTTACCAGACTCCTAAACGACCTTCTTATCGACTGACCTAATTAACACTCCACCCCTGTATGTTTTACCTGATGCTGGTGTGTATATATTTATATTGCCCTATTATATATCACCTTGTGTTGCCCTATTATGCATTTCTTTTCTTTTCATGCACCTAATGATCTGTTGAACCGCTCGCAGAAAAATACTTTTCACTGTACCTCGGTACACGTGACAATAAACAAAAATCCAAATCCATTTGCGGGATGTGGGTGTCGCTGGTTAGGCCAGCATTTATTGCCCATCGCTAGTTGCCCTTCAAAAGTTGGTGGTCTGTTGCCTTCTTGAACCGTTGCTGTCCTTGAGGTGTAAGTATACCCACTATGCTGTTAGGGAGGGAATTCCAAGATGTTGCCCCAGCGACAGTGAAGGAACAGCGATATATTTCCAAGTCAGGGTGAGGGAAATCTCCAGGTGGCGGAGTTCCCAGGTACCGGCTGCTCTTCTCCTTCTAGATGGTAGCGATCGTGGTCTTGGAAAGTGCTGTCTAAGGAACCTTGGTGAGTTGCTGCACTGCATCTTGGGTAGCTGATACACAAGGCTGTCACTGTTCGTCCGTAGTGGAAGGTTTAATTGTTTGTGGAAGGGGGAGCAATCAAGTGGGCAGCTTGTCCTGGATGGAGTCGAGGTTCTTGAGTGTTGTTGGGCTGCACTCATCCAGGCAAGTGGAGAGTATTCCATTACACTTCTGACTTGTGCCTTTTAGATGGTGGGCAGGCGTGAAAAAGGGTGAAAAGCCCTTAGTCGCCACATATGTCCCAAGAAGATTTCTGGCTAAGCGTCAATGCCGAGCAATCCTAAGAAAATTATCGACAAAGGAGAGCAACTGGGGTGGAGCAGGCTCCTCAACATGGCGATGGGAGATGGGCGAGTGACTTACGCCCTAATGGGTCGGGTGAGAATGTGGGAAGAGCATTTGGTACTCTTCCGTATTGTGGCAGATCTTACCCCCCTTGAGGGCAATGACTTCTGTGTATAATGATGTAAAGTTTGTAGCCCTACACCCCCTGAGAACAAATGACTTGGTAGACTTTTTGTATTTTTTCATTTTGGGGTTAAAGAATCGTTAACTGGTTTCCGCAAAGGTACAGGCTGGTCTCATATCTAAGAAAAATAATTCTAATGTGGCATTGGTGCCTCTGATATAATTGGAGTTGGAGGAGGTATGTTTTGGTGCACACCCAAACAGGGCGTGAAAATCTTTTCCTATATTTTCTTTGGCTGAATAAGCGATGGCGGTAGCTACTTTGAAAATTTGCTCCTGGAACATGCGGGGAATAAATCATCCTATTAAGAGAAAAAAATATCTTGTCTTTCCTTCAAAAAGAGAAAGCTAACATAGCTTTGTTGCAAGGAACTTTTAGATGACAAGGAGTACCTTAATTTGAAGAGGGATTGGGTGGGACAGCAGTTTTTTTGCCTTGTTCTCGACCAGTAGTCGGGGTGTCGGTGAATGAAAATGTGCCTTTCAAAATGGAAGATTGTGTGAAGGATAAGGGAGATAAGATATGTGATTGTCATGGGGCTTTTATATGGGGAAATTGTCTCGATAATGAATGAAAATGGTCCACCAAACTATTCCTCTGATTTTGTTACTGAAGTCTTTGTGGACTTGGCTGAATTGGCGTCTGTTAATTCCTTTACAGGTGGGGACTTCAACTATAATCTTAAATGTTTGGTGGACAAACTCCCAACAACCAGAAAATCCCCCACTCACCAGGCAAGGGCTTGAGCATCAATTTGTGAGGAGGTGGGGCATTTGGATGTGTGGAGAACACTGCACCCAAGAATAAAGAGTTCACTTTATTGTCAGCCCCCCCCCCCCTAGATTTAGGTATTCGAGAATTGATGCATCTTTGCTCAGGATAATACCTTGACCTCACACTATAAGACTGAGTTTGATCTCTTCTACCCAGCCAATTTCCTCTCTTCTACCTAATCCTTCTATCCTGTGGGAAACCTGTAAAGGCTTAGGGTAGGGTCCTAGTGATTTCATATATGGCCAACAAGAGGCATAAAATGCTGGACCAACAGTGCCAGTTGGGAGTACAATTGGCTGAAAGAGAGAGATCATGGCAGAAATTCTCACCGTTCATTGCTGAAAGAAATTAATGCAATTGGAACAACGCTGGACTCCTTGCTGACTCAATGTGCTGAGAGGAGTTTAAAGTTTGCCAAACAAAAGTTATGAGTTTGGAAACAAACCGAGTAGATAATTGGCTTTTTTTTTTACTGGGAATGGAGCTGACTGTAGGACTACTCCAAGGGTAATAGGATGATTCAAACGGAGGATATTAACAAGGCACTTAAAGGCTTATATGCCAATTTATATGAAACAGACTAGTCTGGGGATGCGTGGATAGTTATACAGTAGAACATTTCTTCACCTCCCTTAAACTCCCAACAATCTCCAAGATCTAAAGGTTGGTCCTGAATGCTCTTATTTCTAAAGGGGAAGTGGCTCTTGCCCTGAGGGAGCTTCAATCTGGTAAGGCCCCAGTATCCTATGGTTTTGGAAGTGAATTTAGTAAAGAATTTAAAGACTTGTTAATTGATTCACTGATTGGCTTGTATAATCACTCACTTGAAGCAAGTCTGCTGCCGCAAATGTTCCGTGAAGTGAATATTTCCCTAATTCTCAATGCAGGCAAGAATCTTGAAGAGGGTGCATCCTATAAACCACTCTCTCAAATGTAGATTTGAAATTGCTGTACAAAGTGTTTGCACGACACCTAGAAAGAATCCTCCCTATGATCACATTGGCCGAAATTCCTGTAACAATGTCAGGAGACTATTAAATTTCATCAAAGTCTTTCAAAAGCAGGCATTAGATGGATTAGTGATCGCTTTAGATGCAGAGAAAGCTTTTGAACGGGTGAAATTATTTATTTTATATGCTGCAGAAGAGCGGACCTCTCCTCCTTTTGGCTCAACACTGAAGCAGGGCAGTCTGCATACTCCTCACAGGCCCTGCTGTTTCAAGGCTTTATCTGACAGGTGTGAAAATCCTATAATTATCAATACTCTAAGAGCGTGGAGGATGGGGTCTGCCATCTGGAAGGGAGATCAAAATTAATTTCTGCTCTCTCTCCCATTCAAGGTAACGTGGGTTTTCCACCAGGTCTTATAGCCATGGATTCGGTATCTGGAGGGATAGACGTATTTTTCACTGTATGACTCCGGCCATTCGAATAACGGCTGAGATGCTTGCCGGTGTCTTGGCAGTGGAATTTGATAAGCAATGGAGGCCTGTGTCAGAGGACTTTTGTAAGTATATAGTGGATGTCCTGACTCCCATTCGGTTGAAGTTAAAAAAGTCCTCCTAAATGGTAAAAGCACATAGAGCAGCTATTAAGAGCATGGAGACGGGTCTTTCGAAACATAGCAAGAAAATTGCTGAGATCTCCCTGATGGCCGGTGAAAATAAAACACGGAGGGCTAAGGTAGATAATCTGGAGAACCGCTCTAAGAGGCAGAATGTCAGAACTGTGGGGTTGCTGGAGGGCTTGGAAGCCCTATTCCCTACAGTATACCTTTCTAAGTTTTGGGATGGTAGATGCATGTTCCCTCCAGAGCTAAATCCAGCCAATCGGATACTCCGGCAGAAGCCCCGACCCAACGGAAGACCACGGGATGTTATTACACGATTCCACACCTTCCAGGAGAAGTAGCAGGTCCTGAAATGGGCTGAGGAGCATTGGGACTATAAATGGGAAGGCCACGCCATCAGGTCTTCGAGAATGTTGGAGCTGAAGTAGCAAAGAAGCGGGTGGCGTTTAACAAGGCCAAAGCCACCCTGTGTAAGAGTGCTGTTCAGTTTGGGGCGGTGTACCTGGTGCAGTTCCAAGTGACTTTTGAGATGAAGGACTATTATTTCAATGCGCCGGAGGATGCAGAAGCCTTTGTAAACAAACATGGGCTTGGTTTGCGTTGATTGTGTTTTTGCAAGGCTTTGGTTGCTGGGAGTGGGCAAATGGATGTGGAGTTTTTTTAGTATAAATTTAGAGTACCCAATTATTTTTTTCCAATTAAGGGGCAGTTTAGCATTGCCAATCCACCTAACCTGCTCATCTTTGGGTTGTGGGGGTGAGATCCACGTAGACATGGAGAGAATGTGAAAACTCCACACAGACAGTGACCCGGGACCAGGATCGAACCCGGGTCCTCAGCACCGTAGGCAGCAGTGCTAAACACTGCACCACTGTGCCGCCCCGTGGGTGTGGAGAATTGTTGGGGTTCATTATACATACATGTTTTATTTATTTGTCCTTGGGTGGGATGATTGATTCAATATGTTGGATGTTCATAGGAGCCTCATTCGCAGATAAGGGACCAGACCAGGTTGTGCAAGTGATGGTTGAGCCAGGTATTTCATTTGTGCTTCAATGGTAGGATTCGGGTGGGGTAGACTGTGATTTTGATGAATAAACTGGTTCAATTTTTGACTACCAAGATCGTGAAGGATCCTGCTGGGAGATATGTGATGGTCAGTAGGACTTTGCATGCACTTTGGTGGTCCTGGTCAATATCTATGCATCAAACTGGGGTGATACAGGGTTTGTTTGGAGGTTGTTGACCTCCATTCTTGACTTGGACACACATCAACAAATCTTGGGTTGGGGGGGGGGGAGCTTAAGCTGTGTTCTAGATCCAAAGTTGGATTGATTTAGGCCCTTATCACTGGCTCCATCATACTCCAAGGATCCTTGGACGTTTCTCCAGAGGGATAGATAATCAGGTGGTTTAGCTTTACCCAATTTGTTATTCTGTTATTGGGTTGCCAATATTGATGGTTCCGGGATCCGAGTTCCATATGTGGGCAAATAGAGGTGAGTTCTTGCAGGGGATCGAGTTTGGGTGCCTTAGTAATTGCCTGTTTCCATTCTCTCCTGCAAGATTTTCTTCAAATCTGGTGGTGATGTCCACCCTGAGAATCTGGAAGTAATTCAGATTAACATTTTAAATTTAACTCCATGTCGTTGTTGGTTCCTCTCTGTGGTAATCATCCCTTTGTACCAGCGGGTTGAGACTCAACGTTTAGGTTATGGAAAAGGTCTGGAAAGATTTGGGGGCTTGTTTGTGCAGCGATGATTTGCCAGCTTTGAGGAACTGTCTGTAAAATTTCAACTCCCTGGGACTAATCTGTTTTGATATTTCCAGATTTGTGATTTTTTTGCAGAAGACCTTTGTTTCATTTCACTTCACACTACTATCTTTGGCCGGGTCTGGTGGGGCAAGTATTTTGGGTATCGATGGCCAGATCTATCAGTGGAGTCGGCTTCATTGGATGAGGTGAAGACAAAGTGGGAGGGTGAATTGTGTCCTATTTTGGATGAGAAGGTGTGGAGTGAAGCTCTTCACAGGATAAACTCCACATCTTCCTGTTCTCAGTTTGATCCAGTTCAAGGTGGTGCACAGGGCTCAGCTGACCAAGGCGAGGATGAGTGGATATTTTTCGGGGTGGATGACAGCTATGAGTGATGTTCTCTGGGGCCAGCTAATTATACTCATATGTTCTGGTTGTGTCCCAAATTGGTAAGCTTCTGTGTCTCCTTCTTTGACACCATATCAGAGAATCCTTATTTTAAAATAAATTTAGAGTGCCCAATTCATTTTTTCCAATTAAGGGCCAATTTAACATGGCCAATCCACCTACCCTGCACATCTTTGGGTTGTGGGGGCGAAACCCACACAAACATAGTGAGAATGTGTAAACTCCACACGGTCAGTGACCCAGAGCCGGGATCAAACCTAGGACCTCGGTGCTGTGAGGCAGCAGTGCTAACCATATCAGATAATCTTAACATTGAACGGGAGCCTTATCCGCTGGTGGCTATTTTCGGGGTATTGGACTCGCCGGTGCTGCAGACAGGAGCGATGGTACATGTCCTCGCCTTTGCCTTGTTAATAACCCTAATGCAAGTTCTGCTTGGGTGGAGGTCTCCTATTCTGTCCAGTGCCTCTGCCTAGTTGTGTGACCTCATGGAATTTTTACATTTGAGAAGGTCAAGTTTTTTTTTTATTCGTTCATGGGACATGGGCATCACTGGATGGGCCTGCATTCATTGCCCATCCCTAATTGTCACAGAACACAGAACAGTACAGCACAGAACAGGCCCTTCGGCCCTCGATGTTGCGCCGAGCAACGTATCCACCCTATACCCGTAACCCAACAACCCCCCCCTTAACCTTACTTTTTTAGGACACTACGGGCAATTTAGCATGGCCAATCCACCTAACCCGCACATCTTTGGACTGTGGGAGGAAACCGGAGCACCCGGAGGAAACCCACGCACACACGGGGAGGACGGCAGACTCCGCACAGACAGTGACCCAGCTGGGAATCGAACCTGGGACCCTGGAGCTGTGAAGCATTTATGCTAACCACCATGCTACCGTGCTGCCTTTGAGGGTGCAGTAAGAGTCAACCACATTGCTGTGGGTTTGGAGTCACATGTAGGCCAGACCAGGTAAGGGTGGTAAGACTTCCTTCCCTAAAGGACATTAGTGAACCAGATGGATGTTTACGACAATCGGCTATGGTTTCATGGTCATCATTAGACTTCTAATTCCAGATTTTAAAAATTGCATTCAAATTTAGACATTTGCAGTGGCGGGATTCAAATCTGGGTCCCCAGAGCATTACCCTGGGTTTCTCGTTTACCAGCCCAGTGACAATACCACTACGCCACCACCTCCCCTGCAAGTATATCATTAGAGGGACAGTTGGGAGTTTCTACTCAAGGTGGCAGCTATTCATTTGTTTTTTCAAAGAGTTAGTCACCGTCAACTGTTGATGGAGTTTAGTTTATTGTCAGGGTCAGTGTGTGTGTGTGTGTGTGTGTGTGTGTGTGTGGGGGGGGGGGGGGGGGTGGTTAAGGTTTGGAAGTGCGCTTAACTGTTGACCATGTTCTTTTATATTGCAACCTGAAGCATCCGTATAATAGTGTACTGTTATAACTGAAAAGATTTTCAATAAAACATATATATTTTTTAAATCGCCAATTCAGAATTGGCATAAAAGTATCATGTTCCCGGTGATGGGCGTGTCCAGGAATGTACCTGCTGGTGGGGTGCCAGAACCCAGGGTCACAGTCTGAGGATACTAGGTAGACCATTTAGGACAGAGATGAGGAGAAATGTCTTCACCCAGAGAGTGGTGAGTCTGTGGAATTTGTTACCACAGAAAGTTATTGAGGCCAAAATATTGTACGTTTTGAAGCAGTTAGATATAGGCAGTTGACACATGGGAACACGGCCACCTGGAAGCTCCTCTCCAAGCCACTCACAATCCTGATTTGGAAATGTATATCTGTTTCTTCACTGTTGCTAGGTGAAATCCTGGAACTCTCTCCTTAACAAGACTGTGGGTGTACCTACACCACATGAAGTGCAACGATTCAGGAAAGCAGCATACCACCACCTTCTCAAGGGCAATTAGCGATGGGCAATGAACACTGGCCTCACCAGCGAAGCCCGCATCCCTTGAATGAGTTTTTAAAAATATTCAAAAAGACCTTCGCGGTTATAACAAATCCTGAGAAATATAAACAAAGAATTTTATTTAAACTGGTGCACAGGTGGTCATCGATTTTTACAACTATGCAATTAAGAATCAGCTACATTACTGCGGATCTGGTGTTACATGTCAGTGAGACCAAGGGTGGCAGAGTTCCTTCTCTAAGGAACTAGATGGATTTTTACAATAATTGATGTTAATTTCATATTAAACATTGCCGAGTCTCTCTCCAAATCACCACCCCGACTTGAAAATATATCACCGTTCCTCTACTGTCGCTGGGGCAAAATCCTGGAACTCCCTCCCTAACATCATAATGGGTACACCTAAACCTGAAGGACTACAGCAGTTTAAGAAGGCAACTCATCACCACCTTCTGAAGGGCAATTAGGGGTGGGCAATAAATGCTGGCTGAACCAGTGATGCCCAGATGCCATAAATTAATTTTAAAATAGATTTATATTCCAGGTGTATTTATCAAATTTAAATTCCGCCAACTACATGGTGGGATTTGAATCTGTGGCCCTACAGCATTAACCTCGGCCTCTGGATTACTATTTCATTGAGTTTAAACTCAACAAAATATCTGGAATTAAAAGTCTAATGATAACCATGAAAAATTGTTGATTGTCGTAAAACCCCAAAAGGTCGACTAATGTCCTTTAGAGAAGGAAATCTGCCGTCCTTACCTGGCCTGGCCTACATGTGACTCCAGGCCCACAGCAATGTGGTTGACTCTTAACTGCCCTCTCAAGGGTAATTAGGTATGGGCAATAAATGCTGGCACAGCCAGCGACGTCCACGTCTCGTGAACGAATAAAAAAAGTTTGTCATTATGTCACTATCTCCCATGAAGCTTAAAATCATTATGGCTCATTATAAGGTCCATTTATCATATGTTAACGTTGGTGTATAGTGGCAGTAGTGTGCACCATCGACAAGATGCGCTCGCTGCAGATCCTTCAGCACGACCTTCCAAACCCACAACCTCTACCAGCTGGCAGAAGAAGGGCAGCAGGTGTACGGAAACAACATCTCCTCCAAGTCAGTCACTATCAGAAATTAGAAAGATATTGCTGTCCCTTCAGTACTGCTGGGAAGCCCTACTTAAAGCACTGTGGGTATGTCTACAGTACAAGGACTGCAGCTGTTCTAACTAGCAGCTGGCCACAACCTTCTAATAGGTAATAAAGAACAGGCAATAAATGCTGGCCGTGCCAGCAATGCCCACACTCTGTGAAGAAATAAAAAACTCCCTGCAGCACATGCAGTGTAACCATGTCAAGACAAGCTCTCTCCTTTACCTCCTGAGTTTACATGGCTTTGAGAACATGGCTTCTAATATTACAGTACTTATTCAATTCCACTTTGGAAACACACATTTTAATTTTACTTTGATTTATTAAAATAAAATTAGGACACTCTCATGTTTGGATTTATGAGCCTTGCAAGTTATTAGCCTGTTGTGTGATACAGTGTGATTTCCTTTTCAATACTATGTAGACACAGCTCTAAACTATATACACATTTGTCACTGTAAAAACCTTTTCCTTTGATGGAAATAAAATACTCAGCTGCTGGACTCATTTTGCAATCTTTTGTTATTGTGTCTGCAGTTTGATTTCCATCCAACTACAATGCAATAGCAAAACAAATGATAAGCCTAAATGGTACAGGAGAATGCCATTTAAAAACATCTCGATGGCATAATGAATTTTCCTAGCAACAGCGGTGAAACAAATTTAACAAAACATAATAGGATGCGACCTTCCCAGGAACCGGTAAAGATTTGCCTAGAGACGGCAGTAGCCAGTATTTAAAAGGCTGGATGAGCCACGGCTCTCCCAGTAAATACATTTGAAGGCAATTCTAAACTCTAGATTATGTGCATTACAGTTTACTTAAATGATTGGGAAGATCAATGAGGTATACAAATGAAACTGTATAGGGTCAAAGAATTTGATAGGGGCAGACAGCCAAATACACAGAAAGCAAAATCAAAGTGGAACAAAGGTATAATTGGCCAGACCCTCAATAGCAGTTAACAATCAGCAGCCTCAGGAAGCAGACAAGCCAATTGCCAGATAATAGCCTCCAAAGTCTTCAAGCCAAGGCAGTGCAGAAAACTTTCGTAAAGGCAGTTTAGATATCTTTGCTGGACCAGGAAAAGACATTTACAGACTTGATTGTCATCCCTGTTTTGTGTTGTAACAATAAACTGTTTTTAAAAAATCTATTAGATTTATTTAGGTTGGATGTTTCTTGGGGAACAGGGTAAGCTTTATGGAGTTCAGGTATCATAGATATATTTTGGAACAAGGGATATGTTCTGCAAAAACTGTGTGTGTGTTCACTAATTCATATTCCTTACTGTCAAAGAATAAATAGTCCTGTTCATGTGTATTTGACTTTTCTTTACTTTAGTAAATAGTCTTTAGTAATTCAGAAAGTTATGAATGTGGATAAATCATCTGGACCTGATGGACTACACCCCAGGGTTCTAAAGAAGATAGCTGAGGATATTGTGGAGGCATTGATGGTGATCTTTCAGGAATCACTGGAGGCAGGGAGTGTCTCAGAGGACTGGAAAGTGACTAACGTAACACCACTGTTTAAGAAGGGAGGGAGGCAGAAAGCAGGAAATTATAGGTCGGTTAGCCTGACTTCGGTCATTGGTAAGATTTTAGGGTCCATTATTAAAGATGAGATTGCAGAGTACTTGGAAACGCATGATAAAATAGGACTGAATCAGCACGGTTTTGTTGAGGGAAGGTCATGTTGGACAAATCTGTTAGAGTTCTTTGAGGCGTTAACGAGGGCGTTAGACAAAGGAGAACCATCTATTTAGATTTCCAGAAGGCCTTTGACAAGGTGCCATATAGGAGGATGTTAAATAAGTTAAGAGCCCATGGTGTTAAGGGTAAGATCCTGGCATAGATCGAGGATTGACTGACGGGCAGATTTTTACATTTGAGAAGGTCAAGTTTTTTTTTTATTCGTTCATGGGAATGAGGGAGATAAAGGGATCTTTTTCAGGATGGCAGGCAGTGAATAGTTGTGTGTCTCAGGGATGGTGCTCGGACCACAACTTTTCACAACATTCATTAATGATCAGGAAGAAGGAACTGAAGGGACTTTTGCTAAGTTTGCAGATGATACAAAGATATGCAAAGGGACAGGTAGTCCCTCTGCATATCTTTGTATCATTGAGGAAGCAGGGGAGATGCAGAAGGACATGTGAAGGCTAGGAGAGTGGGCAAAGAAGTGGCAGATGGAATACAATGTGGAAAAGTGTGAGGTTATGAACTTTGGTAGGAAGAATGGAGGTACAGACTATTTTCTAAATGGAAAAAGACTTAGGAAATCAGAAGCACGGAGGGACTTGAGAGTCCGAGTTCAATATTCTCTTAAGGTTAACGTGCAGGTTCAGTCGGTAGTAAGGAAGGCAAATGCAATGTTAGCATTCATGTCAAGAGGGCTAGAATACAAGAGGAGGGATGTACTTCTGAAGCTGTATCAGGCTCTGGTCAGGCCACATTTGGAGTATTGTGAGCAGTTTTGGCCCCCCTATCTAAGGAAGGATAGAGATAGAGATAGAGAACTACAGCACAGAACAGGCCCTTTGGCCCACGATGTTGCGCCAAACTTTTGTCCAAGGTTAATCATAGAATTTTGGACAATTTTTCATGGACAATCCACCCAACCTGCACATCTTTGGACTGTGGGAGGAAACCGGAGTACCCGGAGGAAACCCACGCAGTCACGGGGAGGATGTGCAGACTGCACACAGACAGCGACCCAAGTCAAAATCGAACTTGGGACCCTGGAGCTGTGAAGCAATTGTGCTATCCACAATGCTACCGTGCTGCCCTTAAGAAGTTAACCTACACTCCATTATTCTACCCTAATCCATGTACCTATCCAATAGCCGCTTGAAGGTCCCTAACTTTTCCGACTCAACTACTTCCACAGGCAGTGCATTCCATGCCCCCACTACTCTCTGGGTAAAGAACCTACCTCTGACATCCCCTCTATATCTTCCACCATTTATCTTAAATTTATGTCCCCTTGTAATGGTGTGTTCCACCCGAGGAAAAAGTCTCTGACTGTCTACTCTATCTATTCCCCTAATCATCTTATAAACCTCTATCAAGTCGCCCCTCATCCTTCTCCGTTCTAATGAGAAAAGGCCTAGCACCCTCAACCTTTCCTCGTATGACCTACTCTCCATTCCAGGCAACATCCTGGTAAATCTCCTTTGCACCTTTTCCAAAGCTTCCACATCCTTCCTAAAATGAGGTGACCAGAACTGCACACAGTACTCCAAATGTGGCTTGACCAAGGTTTTGTACAGCTGCATCTTTACCTCACGGCTCTTAAATTCAATCCCTCTGCTAATGAACGCTAGCACACCATAGGCCTTCTTCACAGCTCTATCCACTTGAGTGGCAACTTTCAAAGATCTATGAACATAGACCCCAAGATCTCTCTGCTCCTCCACATTGCCAAGAACCCTACCATTAACCCTGTATTCCGCATTCATATTTGTCCTTCCAAAATGGACAACCTCACACTTGTCAGGGTTAAACTCCATCTGCCACTTCTCAGCCCAGCTCTGCATTCTATCTATGTCTCTTTGAAGCCGACAACAGCCCTCCTCACTATCCACAACTCCACCAATCTTCGTATCATCTGCAAATTTACTGACCCACCCTTCAACTCCCTCATCCAAGTCGTTAATGAAAATCACAAACAGCAAAGGACCCAGAACTGATTCCTGCGGTACGCCACTGATAACTGGGCTCCAGGCTGAATATTTGCCATCCACCACCACTCTCTGTCTTCTATCGGTTAGCCAGTTTGTTATCCAACTGGCCACATTTCCCACTATCCCATGCCTCCTTACTTTCTGCATAAGCCTACCATGGGGAACCTTATCAAATGCCTTACTAAAATCCATGTACACTACATCCACTGCTTTACCTTCATCCACATGCTTGGTCACCTCCTCAAAGAAGTCACTAAGACTTGTAAGGCAAGACCTACCCCTCACAAATCCGTGCTGACTATCCCTAATCAAGCAATGCCTTTCCAGATGCTCAGAAATCCTATCCCTCAGTACCCTTTCCATTACTTTGCCTACCACCGAAGTAAGACTAACTGGCCTGTAATTCCCAGGGTTATCCCTATTCCCTTTTTTGAACAGGGGCACGACATTCGCCACTCTCCAATCCTCTGGTACCACCCCTGTTGACAGCGAGGACGAAAACATTGAAAAGGATGTGCTGGTCTTGGAAAGGGTCCAGAGGAGATTGACAAGAATGATCCCTGGAATGAAGAACTTGCCATAGGAAGAGCGGTTGTGGGTCTTTACTCGTTGAAGTTTAGAAGGATGAGAAGGATATTGAAATTTACAGGATACTGAGAGGCCTGGATAGGGTGGACATGGAGAGGATGTTTCCACGAGCAGGAAAAACTAGAACCCGAGGTCACAGCCTCAGGCTGAAGGGATGATCCTTAAAAACAGAGATGAGGAGGAATTTCTGAGCCAGAGGGTGGGGAATCTGTGGAACTCATTGCCGCAGAAGACTGTGGAGGCCAAATCACTGAGTGCCTTTAAGACAGAGATAGATAGGTTCTTGATTAATAAGGGGATCAAGGTTATGGGGAGAAGGCAGGAGAATGGGGATTAGAAACATATTAGCCATGATTGAATAGTGGAGCAGACTCTATGGGCCGAATGGCCTAATTTAGCTTCCATGACTTATGGTCTAATTGTTACACGACAACTGAGCTCCTCAGTCCCACTGGGGTTTCACTTATCTTCTCCCACCAAAATAAGATAAAACAAAACACCCCGATTAATGTGTTCCAAGTTGGGATGTCCTCGCAGATAACATCAACATGTTTTGTGATAATGGATGCATCAAGAATAAGAAGCTAATATAATTAGCAGTTTGCTTTCCTCCTGTATTAAAAAACTATTTAGACAGCTGTTAACTATTTAAGAGCTCAGTTTTTTAGCATTGTTGAAATCCTTAAAAATTAATTTAAGCCAAGTCACAAGCTCTAATCTGGATGAATACCAGTGATGATTTCTAGCCCTTTCCAAATATAATTGGAGTTTTACATTTGTGCACTTAATTATTAATTCATAATTTCCTCTTTCCATTGATTTTGACGTACAGGAAAATTACAGGTTGATGAATGTGGAAATAAAAAACCCTGGTCAACAGTACTCTCCCATGCAGTTTGCCTATCTAAATGTACACCCATCTCTGTATTGCCTGGGACTTGCAAAATTAATCATACAGCTGCTATTAAAGAAAGCCTCGCCAGAGGACTGCCAGTGACCAGGTAAACCTTTTCCTAAGATTCAGCCATTAGAACCACAGGTAAAACAAGTTGCCAAATAGGGCAGCACAGTGGCGCTGTGGTTAGCACTGCTGCCTCACGGCACTGAGGTCGCAGGTTCGACCCCGGCTCTGGGTCACTGTCCGTCGTGAGAAGTTTGCACATTCTCCCCGTGTTTGCGTGGGTTTCGCCCCCCACAACCAAAAGATATGCAGGGTAGGTGGATTGGCCACGCTAAACTGCTCCTTATTTGGGAAAAATGAATTGGATACTCTAAATGTATTAAAAAAACAAGTTGCCAAATGATCATCAACAAAATGGGTATGAGCCTGCTGAAAGATGGTCACACACCAAATGCTCAGTAAGCTACCAATTTTTCTTCTCAACATTTCATAGGGCAAATAAATATAATTCTGAATGTTACATTTGTATTTAAACATTCATTTCTAATTTCAACAATCTAATTGATTTTATATTGGCAGCCCATATCACACAGCTGACACACAAACCGTGGGCCCTGTTAAGACCAGTAGCCCACAAAGAAAAAGGTTTTCCTGTCAACTAATCTCAGTAAATCCCAACAGGTTCACAGTTGGCGTGCAACTGATAGCAAGATCTACACTTCCAGAACACAAAAGAACTTGATTGAATATTCTGCAGTACAATGTTGCCCCAGGTTCCAGATATTAATATTCCAGATTACTCACTCACCATATTGTCAGGAAATGTGGTGGTAAATATGTAAAATAGGAACATAGGAATTGGGAGCAGAAATCGACAATTCAGCCCTTCGAGCCTGCTCTGCCATTCTATCAGATCATGGCTAGGCTCTTCAAGGGCTCACATCCACCTCCCTACCAGTTCCCCATACCCCTTTAACCCATTTTTTAAAATCAGAAATATATCTACTTCCTTCTTAAAACCATTTAATGACTCAGATTCTACCACACTATGGGGGCAGTGAGTTCCACAAATTCACCCTCTCTTCGAGAAGTAGTTCCGCCTCATCTCAGTTCTAAATCGACCACCTCTCAACCTACATCTGTGACCTCTTGTTCTAGATTTCCCTACAAGGGGGAACATTTGGTCTACATTTACTTTATCAAACCCTTTTTGTATCTCATATACCTCGATCAGATCTCCTCTCATCGTTCTAAGCTCCAGCGAGTACACCATAACTACAGGTTCCCTTTTATCGACCTTGCTCATTATTTCCTCAAAAACTCATGAATTAGTTAAAGACAATGCCCTTTCACAAACTCATGTTGGCTCTGCCTGATTAAATTATGATTTTTTAAATTTCCTGTGATAACCTCCTTTATAATGGATACTAGCAATTTTCTATGACAGATTTAGGCTAACTGGCATTACTGTTTTCTGTCCCCCACCTTTCTTGAATAAAGGTATTATATTCTCTTTTTCCAATCCACTGGGATCTTTCCAGAATCTAAGAACTTTTGGACATTTAAACCAATGTATCAGAGATTAAGATCGGAATGAAAATGTCTCTGAATTCTGGAAAGATGGAGCCAGCAGTATATTGTGATTATGTAACAGCTGCAATATTTAGAATTTTAAAAAATCTTCAATATCCTTACTTTTTGGAAGTATATGATTTCCAGACATTAACAATAGAAAGAAACTTTGAACAAAATATCTGCAGCTCAGCATTAATCTATATCAGCTTGGCACTGCCATTGTGTTTCTTTTGCACAATTATTAAACATGATGTGGTGATGCCGGCGATGGACTGGGGTAGGCACAGTAAGAGTCATATCACCTGATGAAGGAGCTACGCTCCAAAAGCTAGTGATTCTAAATACGCCTGTTGGACTTTAACCTGGTGTTGTAAGACTTCTTACAATTATTAAAACCTCAGACGAGTGACATTGAGTGTACAGACAGCAAGTGAAGCAAATGCACTTTCAGATTACTTCTGAAGTAAAATGCAAACACAAGCTTCCAACAATTTTACAGAAATCAGAAAATGATGCATTATAATAACACAAACTTACAGCAATTTAGAACTGAAATGCCGAGCAAAAACAAATATTTTAAAAATAAAGTCTTATTTCCCACATCAGACTCCCTCTTTTCTCCTACATGGTGTCAGCACAATGCTTGTTAATCGCCCTTCATTTCAACCATAATTTTTTGATTTGGTGAGTGGTTTTACAGCTGGACGTCCTTCCGCCACTAGCCCTCTCCATTTATCTGGGCTGGGTACTGCCACCAGTACATGCTGGCTAACCTGCACCAGTGGCTACATTCTTCCATGGCCGACAAGTCCTGGAGTGGGATTTGAACTCTAGCCGGATCAGAGCCAGGAGTGCTCTTTCATTTCTTCATATTAAATCCACCCCCCCCTCCATTACCTTTTTTGAAAGCATGGGTTTTAACATGTATACGAATGATTCAGCACAAATAACCAGCTTTTTATGCATTTGTGCAAGAGATACGAGTTTGTAGTGAAGAACACAAATATAACAGCAAAGAAAAACAAATGATACAAATTGGAAGCACAAGAATCATTCCTAGTTGCAAATTAATATAATGGCAACGGTTCTTCAGCAACAAAAGAAAAGTGACTTAAAAAAGGTTAAAACAGCGAGCAAGAAGTTTCTTCGAGAGGAGCAGAAAAATTATGAATTTTGTGCCCATAATTTCCAAATCTGACTCTGATGTAAATGTCCCCAACTGACTGTATTTAATGCCAAGTCATTGTCGATCTCCAAATATCCATATCTAATTAAATTACACTCACAGATCTGAGTAGCTAATGAGACACATGTTTATTTTCTCTCTTTTAAGATCCAGTTTGAATAGTTTCATCACACGGAAAATATTGTTTGTTAAGTAAACTAAATTCAGCTTTTCAAAATAATATACCATTATTTGCAAAGAATTTGCAACATTGATCTACTGTCCAACCAGATATCTGTTAAGGAATCAGTGGCTAGTCGCAAGTTTCCTCAGATCAGCAAGGGACCTGAATAGCTCAAAGTTTCTTGCTTGCTCACTTGTGACCGTGCTAAGATAGTTTCACAAAATGGGAGCTGCAGGCATCAACTCCAATGTCTGCTGTAATTGTCCAATATGAAGGCTCTCCTACAGAATAATCCAGATTAACATATTTAAGTGAGCCATTAAAATTATTTAAATATGTCAGCACCAGATTGCCCCGAGGCTCTGGAACAAACGCGCGTAGTTGGGAGACCTCGCCCATAGCGCCGTCCCACACAAATGTGGACCCGGCATAATGGCACCCGTGAGGATCTCCCAGGCCATCAGTGGCCCTCAGGCAGTCTGACTCTGGGCAGGGTGCACCTGGCACTGCCAACCAGGCATCCTAGCACTGCAGGGATGACAGGGGCACTGCCAGGGTGGCAGGCTGGCAGTGCCAAGGTGCTCAGATGCCAGGTTGCTCGTGCCAGAGATCGGGCCCGGAGGTGCCCTGTCCTTAAGGGGTGGGGTGAGGGGGGCTCAAGGACCCCCTAAGAGGCATGTTGGGGGGGGTTGAGATATCGAGGCGGCATTCTCTTCCTGCACTAACGTGCTGAATTAAGTGCAGCCTCAGTGGGACATTCCCGACCAAGGTCAGAAAAAAAGAGTCCCATTTGATAGCGGGGCCATTTTCGGCACTGCAGGCACTGAGAAAGACCCTGCAATACGTGCCCAAAATGAGACACTGTTTTTTGCATGTTAAATAGCGCCCTATCATTGTGTTAGTAAGTGTCCTATTGTTGGATCAGATCTAATATCAGAAACACATTTTTAATGGGCCTAAGGCTGTCAGTTTTGGTCCTGAAAACTGCCCAGTTTACCTCAGATTGCCCTGGAAGGGTAAGGTGTCTCAGAAATTTGAGAAACAGGTGAAGCTAGCTGTTTCACAGTGCTACTATGCAGTAGCAACACATGTGGTACCCTCCAGAAAGACATTCTGTCTACCACACAAATGAGTAACGTCGTATATGAATTTCAATGCCGGTGTGATGTCAGGCATAGAGGCCGTACGTCCCAACAACTAGCGGATTGTATCAAACAGCATGTCCCTTCAGCTGCTCACAATAGGCAAGGTACTGACTATACCCAACCCACTTGTGCTTGCAAAACTCAAAATATAATGTCCAACATTAGTAGTGATTCCATAATTGGACAACACTTGCTAAAAAATCCTGATTCTACTAAGAAGTGTGCTGACAACCAAGATTCTCAGTCAGGCTCATTGTGTGGCTTACCTCAGCATGCTAGAAGTTACATACATTCACATACAGGGCCTTGTTCAAAACAAAACTGGGAGGCGGGGGGGCGGGACAGCAACCATTCTCTGGTTTATTCCCCATGGCAATGCCTTGGCCAATCAGAGTCAACCTGCCTGGTTTGAATTTAAACAAAAACTTGGCAGTTAACTGTTCCCTAGTGCATTCTCTATGGCAATGCTGCTGCCAATCAGAGTCCACTTGACAATCACTCAACACTCTCTTTTCATGTGGCATAAATTGTTGTTCACTTTACAAATGGTATTCTTGTGAATTCTGTCTTGACGAAAAGCATTGTCAGTGTGTCCCTTTTTTCAGCAATACTCGTTCTGTACTACCAAACGACGTGAATGGGGAATTCCATCTGCTGGGACTTTTCCAGAATCCATTGAATCTTAGAAGATTACAAATTATGTATCCACTATTTCTGCAGTCACGTTTTCAAGACCCTAGGATGCAGGCCATCAGCGAAGTTGTCAGCCTTTAGTTCGATTAGATTTCCTAATATTTTTTCTCTAGTGATTATTTTAAGTTCTTCACTCCTTTAATTTCCCAGCATTATTATTGGGATGCTTTTTGTATCTTTTACTGTGAAGACAAAGACAAAATATTTGCTCAAAGCCACTGCCATTTCCTTGTTTCCAATGATTAATTTCCCAGTCTCATTATCTTAGGAACCAACATCCACTCTTGCTGCTCTCCTTTTTATATTCTTGAAGAAGCTCTTACAACCTGTTTTTATATTTCTTCCTCCAGTTTTTTAAAAAAGTCATCCTTTGTTGGTTCCTAATTTTTCCCTAATCTTCTGGCCTACCACTAAACTTCTCAACATTGATTGCTTTTTCTTTCATGCATAACTTTCGTACTCAGCCATGGAGTCTCGTAGACTCTTTTTTAAAATTGGAATACATCTTTGTTGCGGGTTATAAAATATCTTGTTAAACATATGCTCTGCTTCATTACTGTCTCACCTTTTAAACTATTTTTCCAGTCCATTTTAGCCAACTCGTCTTTAAATGTTTGTAACTGACTTTATTTAAGTTTTAAGATACTAGTTTCGGACCCAAGTTTCTCATCCTCAAACTAAATATGAAATTCTTTGATATTATGGTTACTCTTGCCTAGACAATCCCTGACGATGAGATCATTACTTAATCCTGTCTGATTACAGATTACCAGGTCTAAAACAGTCTGTTTCCTGGTTAATTCCAGAACATATTGCTCTCAGAAACTGCTCAAATACACTCTTTTGAACTTGTCCTCAAGGCTGTCTTTGCCAATTTCATTTGTCCAGTCTTTATGAAGATCAAAATGCCCCAAGGTTACTGCAATACCTTTCTTACAAGCCCCCATTATTCATTGATTAATACTCTGTCCTATTACACTGTAGCTGCTGATAGGGAGTGTATAAATAATTCCACTTTTTCCCTTGCTATATCCTATTTCCACCCAAATTGATTCTATTTCTCGATCTTCTGAGTTCTGATCAGTTCTCACTACTGCACCTATCACATCCTTTATTAGCAGTGGAGTCAACTTCCTTTTTATTTCTTCTCTTCCTATTCTACCAAAAGGTCAAATGCCGTTGAATAGTTCCCAGCAATCATGGGCAGGATGCTCCCAACGGGCGGCTAAGTGCTGACGCCGGAGTAAAAACGGGAGTGTTTTACTCCGGCGTCGGCTCCCGTTCCGGGACCCAATTCTACGGCCCACAGGGGACTAGGACGGCACTAGAGTGGCCTCCGCCGCCCCAGCTACCAATCCCAGCCTGAACCTGGCGCTGCGGGGTCCGCGAATGCGCAGTTGGGCCGGCGCCAACTAGCGCATGCGCAGTGGCCTTCTTCCCCACGGCGTCCCTTACACCAAATGGCACAGGACTACAGAAGATAGCGCGGAGGAGGCCGGGGGGCAGAGAGGCCAGCCCACCGATCAGTGGGCCCCGATCGCGGGCCAGGCCACTACGGAAGCCCTCCCCCTTCCCAGGTCGCACTCGGACCCTTCAACACCAAGGTCCCGCTGGCTCAGAGGATGTTAGAACGGCGCCGGCGGGACTCGGCTCTTTGTTGACGGCTGCTCGGCCGATCCGGCCTGAAGAATCATTGCGCCGGCGCCAATAGCGCCGATGTTGCGGAGAATTGCGTCCCGGCGCGGCGCCGATTCTCAGACCCGGCGGCGAGGGGGGCCGTTGGAGAGTTCTGCCCTATATCTCTGTAATGGCTGTCAAATCATACCTAGTTATTTACATTTGTGATATTAATTCATTCTTCTTGTTACAAATGCTGAGTTCATAAAGAGAAAGAGCCTTTCATTTTGTCTTATTTAACATTTTTCCCAGCTCTGACCATAATGCTGATGCAATCTTACGTTGTACACTCTCTCCCTTCCTGTGACACTCCGGTTATCATCGCTGGTATCACTACCCTGCACTATTGCCTTGTTCTTTCTCATTAACTTTCTAAATCTCCCCTCACATGGAGCCTTTTCCACAATCAGATCAGTCATAATCTTATTTAGTGGCAGAGCAGGTTTGAGAGTCCAAATTCTCTACCACTGCTTCAATTTCATAGTTCTTATGTATGAATTGCCTCCCTAACTCTTCACCCTGCACTGCTCTCTTTCTCTCAATATCTCCTCCCTCAGCACTCTCCTTAAACCCATGTCTTTGACCATGCTTTCAGTCACCTCTGGTAACAACTCTTGAATGATTAAAAGGTTGATTTTATTTTCCTTCCAGGCCACTCTCAGCTCTGGTTAGAAACTGGGTCAATTTTTGTCTGATTAAGTTTCTCTGAAGCACCTTGGCATGTTTTTCGAAGGTAAAGGCATTCCATCAATGCAAGTTGTCACTGATGTTGCAAACACATTGTGAAAATCTTTCAGACATATTGGATTGGATTGGATTTGTTTATTGTCTTGTGTACCGTGGTACAGTGGAAAGTATTTTTCTGCGAGCAGCTCAACAGATCATTAAGTACATGGGAAGAAAAGGGAATAAAAGAAAATACATAATAGGGCAACACAAGATATACAATGTAACTACATAAACACCAGCATCGGGTGAAGCATACAGGATGTAGTGTTAATGAGATCAGTCCATAAGAGGGTCATTTAGGAGTCTGGTAACAGCGGGGAGGAGGCTGTTTTTAGTCTGTTTGTGCGTGTCCTCAGACTTCTGTACCTCCAGCCCGATGGAAGAAGTTGGAAGAGTGAGTAAGCCGGGTGGGAGGGGTCTTTGATTATGCTGCCCGCTTTCCCCAGGCAGCGGGAGGTGCAGATGGAGTCAATGGATGGGAGGCAGGTTCGTGTGATGGATTGGGTGGTGTTCACGACCCTCTGAAGTTTCTTGCGGTCCTTGGCCGAGTAGTTGTCATTAGGCTGTGATGCAGCCCAATAGGATGCTTTCTATGGTGCATCTGTAAAAGTTGGTAAGAGTCAATGTGGACATGCTGAACTGCCTTAGTTTCCTGAGGAAGCATCGGCACTATTGTGCTTTCTTGGTGATAGCATCGACGTGGGTGGACCAGGACAGATTTTGGAGATGTGCACCCCTAGGAATTTGAAACTGCTAACCATCTCCAACTCGGCCCCGTTGATGCTGACAGGGGAGTGTACAGTCCTTGTACAGTTGCTTCCTGAAGTCAATGACCAGCTCTTTAGGCATTGAGGGAGAGATTGTTGTCACTGCACCACTCCACTAGATTCTCTATCTCCCTCCTGTATTCTGACTCGTCGTTATTTGAGATCCGGCCCACTATGGTTGTATCGTCAGCCACTTTGTAGATGGAACTGGAACCAAATTTTGCCACGCAGTCATGTGTGTACAGGGAGTAGAGTAGGGGTAGAAGTACGCAGCCTTGCGGGGCCCAAGTATTTAGGACTATACGGGGCTATCTGAAGGGGGGGGGGGGCTACGGTGGCCTGGCCCGCGATCGGGGCCCACCGATCGGCGGGCGGGCCTGTGCCGTGGGGGCACTCTTTTTCTTCTGCCTTTGCCATGGTCTTCACCATGGCGGAGGCAGAAGAGACCCCCTCCCCTGCGCATGCGCCGGTACGACATCAGCAGCCGCTAACGCTCTGAGGCATGCGCGGACCTACGCCGGCCGGAGAAGTCCTTTCGGCCCCGGCTGGCGTGGCGACAAAGGCCGTTCACGCCAGCCGGCGGAGCGGTAACCACTCCTGCGTGGACCTAGCCCCTCAATGTGAGGGCTTGGCCCTACCTTTGGGGCGACCCGACGCCGAAGTGGTTCACGCCACTCCAACACGCCGGGACCCCCCGCCCCGCCGGGTAGGGGAGAATCCCGGCCCTTGTTGTCAAGATGCTCTAGGGATGAGTGTAGGTCCAGGGAAATGACGTCTGCTGTGGACCGGTTGCGACGGTATGCGAATTGCAGTGGTCAAGGCGTTCTGGGAGTATGGAGGTGATGCGCTTCATGATCAACCTCTTGAAGTACTTCATTACGACTGAAGTCAGGGCCACCGGACGGTAGCCATTGAGGTACGGTGCCTGGTTCTTCTTTGGGCACATATATTCAAAAGTTACCTTTCACCATTTTGAACCTGCTTTCCTTTGGTCTCTATTCATGGCATATTTTGGAAGGAGAACTTCACATTTACTTTTTCAGAACATTTAACATATTATATCTCTACGATCCCCTTTGAATTGTTTCCTTTCAAAAGTGAAAATCCCAGGTTTCTCCAGCATTTCCTAATACTTCAATCTTCTGACATTAGGGACCAGCCTTAACAGAAGACAACTCTCCGTAAATCACTATTAACTCATAATGAAGAGCTAACACAGTTATTTGTATCAGAGCTGGGTGGGTTCATGAATTTTGCATTTCCATTTCAGTATACAAATGTTGCTAAAGTAGCATAATTCTCTTAATTAGCATAAACCTTTGAGAGCTCCAAGCTTTAATATATGTATATGCAAGTTTATTCCCCATGAACTAAGCATTTAGCTATTAAACATTTCAAATGCTCTCTCTAGAACATACTAAATAATTCATGAATTCACACAGCTTTCAATGCTTCTTTTAGTGAGATGGAAAAACAGCAGCATATGCACTTGAACACTCTTCAATCCATTATTTTATTCTGAAATTAAGTTATGCTGCATAACTATCATCAATTTTCATTTTCATAATCACTTAAACCAGTTAAAATTTCCTGGCCTTCATCAAACAATTTTAGCTCTGTTCCTGTACTAATCATCCTACAAATATTTTTTATGAACATCAAGTAGTTTTGCATGGCTGCTTCCTGCAGTACAGACTTTTCCAGTTCAGCTCTTCCTAACTGCGTATCAGATGGCTCCATAAACCATTTATTGGAATATAAATTTTAAACTATTTTTTAACCTACTGATGGTCATTAAACAATCTAAAGAACCATGCAGCAGCAACTGAAACTTAATTCATTACTTATCTGCATAAGTTTTTCAAAATTATCCTGCTCTGGGAATTGTGGAAATATTAGTCATACTTCTACCCTTATGAGGTTATAAATTATTCAGTTGAGGGGACTAGGATTACTCTCCCACCAGTCTCCCAGACCTTGCAACTCGGTCCATTTCCCATTCTCCTGGAGCCAGAATGGATGATGTCATCATTGCCCAAAAGACAACTTGTTTGAATTACTTCAAGTGCAAGTTTTTAGCTCAGTGACCTGATATCAGTGCTGGGCAATAACAATGACAGCAAGATCAGGCTCAAAATAATAAGTTCAACATTAATATCCAGTTACATATTAATGAAAAGAATAACTTCAGGGATTGAGGGAAACCACTCAAAATAGTCAGCAAGACAGTTTAACAGCACCTCAATGAAAACAAGTGGAATATTTTTAAATTGGTTTTACACCACCCACATTGCCCTAAAGCAGGGTAGTCCAACCTCCAGCCCATGGGCCATGTATTTGGATCCAGCCCACCACGTTGTTGCAGACTCAGTCCTTCAAATCTTCTTGGACAAACTTTTGAAAAATGCTGCGAGAATGATCATCCAATGACAGGCTGGTTTTTCCAGGCTTGGGCTGCTGATGGGCTTACCAGTGAGAAATGGGTCCGGGAAATGAGAAATGGCGGCGGGCCCGGGAATGGAGAAATGGCGTGGGTCAGGGAAAGGAGAAATGGCAGCGGGTTCGGGAAAGGAGAAATGGCGTGGGTCAGGGAAAGGAGAAATAGCGACAGATCCGGGAAAGGAGAAATAGCAGCGGGTCCAGGAAAGGAGAAATGGCGGCGGGTTCGGGAAAGGAGAAATGGTGGCGGGTACGGAAAGGAGAAATGGTGGCGGGTCCGGGAAAGGAGAAATGGTGGCGGGTCCGGGAATGGAGAAATGGCGGCGGGTCCAAATTCCAAGAAAGGGAGAAAGGCGTTGGGTGCGGGAAAGGAGAAATGGCGGCAGGTCCAAGATTAGAAAAATGGCACCGGGTTCGGGAAAAGAGAAATGGCGGTGGGTCCGGGAATAGAGAAATGGCGGTGGGTCCGGGAATAGAGAAATGGTGGCGGGTCCGGGAAAGGAGAAATGGTGGCGGGTCCGGGAAAGGAGAAATGGTGGCGGGTCCGGGAAAGGAAAAATGGTGGCGGGTCCGGGAATGGAGAAATGGCGGCGGATCCAGATTCCAGGAACGGGAGAAAGGTGTTGGGTGCGGGAAAGGAGAGATGTCAGCAGGTCCGGGAAAGGAGAAATGGCGGTGGGTCAGGGAAGGGTGAGATGTCAGCAGGTCTGGGAAAGGAGAAATGGCGGTGGGTCAGGGAAGGGAGAGATGTCAGCAGGTCCGGGAAAGGAGAAATGGCGGTGGGTCAGGGAAGGGTGAGATGTCAGCAGGTCTGGGAAAGGAGAAATGGCGGTGGGTCAGGGAAGGGAGAGATGTCAGCAGGTTCGGGAAAGGAGAAATGGCGGTGGGTCAGGGAAGGGTGAGTTGTCAGCAGGTTCGGGAAAGGAGAAATGGCGGTGGGTCAGGGAAGGGAGAGATGTCAGCAGGTTCGGGAAAGGAGAAATGGTGGTGGGTCAGGGAAGGGAAAGATGTCAACAGGTTCGGAAATGTAGAAATAGTGGTGGGTCAGGGAAGGGAGAGATGGCGGTGTGTCAGGGAAGGGTGAAATGGCGGTGGGTCAGGGAAGGGAGAGATGCGGTGGGTCAGGGAAGGGAAAAATGGCGGTGGGTCAGGGAAGGGAGAAATGGCGGTGGGTCAGGGAAGGGAGAAATGACGGTGGGTCAGGGAAGGGTGAAATGGCGGTGGGTCAGGGAAGGGAGAAATGGCGGTGGGTCAGGGAAGGGAGAAATGGCGGCGGATCCAGATTCCAGGAACGGGAGAAAGGTGTTGGGTGCGGGAAAGGAGAGATGTCAGCAGGTCCGGGAAAGGAGAAATGGCGGTGGGTCAGGGAAGGGTGAGATGTCAGCAGGTCTGGGAAAGGAGAAATGGCGGTGGGTCAGGGAAGGGAGAGATGTCAGCAGGTCCGGGAAAGGAGAAATGGCGGTGGGTCAGGGAAGGGTGAGATGTCAGCAGGTCTGGGAAAGGAGAAATGGCGGTGGGTCAGGGAAGGGAGAGATGTCAGCAGGTTCGGGAAAGGAGAAATGGCGGTGGGTCAGGGAAGGGTGAGTTGTCAGCAGGTTCGGGAAAGGAGAAATGGCGGTGGGTCAGGGAAGGGAGAGATGTCAGCAGGTTCGGGAAAGGAGAAATGGTGGTGGGTCAGGGAAGGGAAAGATGTCAACAGGTTCGGAAATGTAGAAATAGTGGTGGGTCAGGGAAGGGAGAGATGGCGGTGTGTCAGGGAAGGGTGAAATGGCGGTGGGTCAGGGAAGGGAGAGATGCGGTGGGTCAGGGAAGGGAAAAATGGCGGTGGGTCAGGGAAGGGAGAAATGGCGGTGGGTCAGGGAAGGGAGAAATGACGGTGGGTCAGGGAAGGGTGAAATGGCGGTGGGTCAGGGAAGGGAGAAATGGCGGTGGGTCAGGGAAGGGAGAAATGGCGGTGGGTCAGGGAAGGGAGAAATGGCGGTGGGTCAGGGAAGGGAGAATGGCAGTGGGTCAGGGAAGGGAGAAATGGCGGTGTGTCAGGGAAGGGAGAAATGGCGGTGGGTCAGGGAAGGGAGAGATGCGGTGGGTCAGGGAAGGGAGAGATGCGGTGGGTCAGGGAAGGGAGAAATGGCGGTGGTCCAGGAAAAGAGAGAATGCGACGCGTCCGGGAAGAGAGAAATGATTGTGGGCCTGGGGAGGGTGAAATGATGATGGGAGTGGGAGGGGAGCGATGGCAGCAGGTCCGGGAAGGGAGAAATGATGGTGAGCCTGGGAAGGGAGAAATGATAGTGGGCCCAGGGAGAGAGAAATGATGGTGGGCCCAGGGAGAGAAAAATTGCAATAGACCCGGGGAGGGAAGAATGGCAATGGGCCTGGGGAGGGACGAACGGCCATGGACCCGGGAAGGTAGGAACGGCAATGGACCCGGGGAGGGAGGAACGGCAATGGACCCGGGGAGGGAGGAACGGCAATGGACCCGGGGAGGGAGGAACGGCAATGGACCCGGGGAGGGAGGAACGGCAATGGACCCGGGGAGGGAGGAACGGCAATGAACCCGGGGAGGGAGAAACGGCAGCAGGTCCGGGGAGGGAGAAATGGCAGCGGGTCCGGGGAGTGAGAAACGGCAGCGGGTCCGGGGAGTGAGAAACGGCAGCGGGTCCGGGGAGTGACAAACGGCAGCGGGTCCGGGGACGGAGTGTCTTTAAGACAGAGATAGATAGGTTCTTGATTTATAAGGGGATCAAGGGTTATGGGAAGCAGGCAGGAGAATGGGAATGAGAAAAATATCAGCCATGATTGAATGGCGGAGTAGGCTCAACATGCCGAGTAGTCTAATTCTGCTTCCATGTTTGTTCTTTGTTCTTATGTCTTATGATCTTATGCCCGAGTAGGGAGAAATAATGGTGGGCAGGGGAGAGGGAAATGACAGTGAGTCCAAGACAGGTAGTGCCAGAGAGAGGGAAATTGAAACAGGCCAGGATACGGTGCCGTGGTGAGTATGCAACAGAAGCAGCGAGAGCGAGAGTATGGCAGTTTGGAAGAGAGCGAGTGTGCCTTGCTCCTAGCTTCAGGATTCTCATTCACTCTGAACACCTCACACCAACATATACACATGTACCCACTGACACTGGGTGAGGATGAGTGAGTGAACACCCCGAGACTGAGAGTGAGCTGGATACGCACATTTCTCACCATATCATTTTCTATTAATTAGTCTTAACTTATCAAATTACACTCAGTTTTTTTATTTTCTTAATATCTCAACTTTTTTTAAAAATTCAATTAATTGCTGTGCCTAATATTATCTTTCCGAAATGTTTTCATAGGGCCTTTGAATAAAAAATAAATGCAAATGTGGCCTCCCAAATGAAAAGGTTGGACAAGCCTGCCCTAAACGGTCACGTATGGCTGGTGGCAACATAGATTTAAGTAACCGAATTTACTACATGTGAATGCCCAATGCCTCGTCTTAGCAAAAACATCAACTTTCCTGTGGGTTGTCAACAGTTGCATTGGAAGCTGGCAGTCATACAGCCCATAAACTTGACATGGAAGTATTTACAGACCTTGAACAGTGGGGGGTGATGTGATTTTGTCATTGAGTTAATGAGCTGAGAGGAGGATGCAGAGATGCTTCAATGTGATTTGGACAGGTTCAGTGAGTAGGCAGATGTAGTACAATGTGGATAAATGTGAACTTGAATGAAATGAAATGAAATGAAAAATGAAATGAAAATCGCTTATTGTCACAAGTAGGCTTCAATGAAGTTACTGTGAAAAGCCCCTAGTCGCCACATTCCGGCGCCTGTTTGGGGAGGCTGTTACGGGAATCGAACCATGCTGCTGGCCTGCTTGGTCTGCTTTCAAAGCCAGCAATTAAGCCCTGTGCTAAACAGCAACCGATTTGGTAGCAAAAACAGGAAGGCAGATTATAAAATCATAGAATTTACAGTGCAGAAGGAGGCCATTCGACCCATCGAGTCTGCATCGGCTCTTGGAAAGAGTGCCCTATTGAAACCCACTCCTCCATCCTATCCCCATAATCCAGTAAGCCCAGCTACCCTTTTTTTGGACACCAAGGCCAATTTATCATGGCCAATGCACCTAACAAGTAAATCTTTGGACTGTGGGAGGAAACCAGAGCACCCGGAGGAAACCCACGCAGACACGGTGAGAAGGTGCAGACTCTGTACAGTGACACAAGCGGGAATCGAACCTGGGACCCTGGCGCTGTGAAGCAACTGTGCTAACCACTGTGCTACCATGCTGCCCTCATTATCTCATTATTATTTGAATGGCTATAGATTGAGAGAGGGGAATGTTCAATGAGACCTGGTGTTCTTGCACACCAGTCGCTGAAAGAAAGCATGTAGATGTAGCAGGCAATAAAGAAGGCAAATGGTATGTTAGCCTTTATCGTGAGAGAATTTGAGTACAGAAGCAGATTGATTAACTGGTTAAAACGCTTTTCATGGTCAGTACTAGGTTAATCCCAGAGCTGAAGGGGTTGGATTATGAGGAGAGGTTGAGTAGACTGGGACTGTCCTCGTTGGAATTTAGAAGGATGAGGGGGGATCTTATAGAAACATTTAAAATTATGAAGGGAATAGATAGGATAGATGCGGGCAGGTTGTTTCCACTGGCGGGTGACAGCAGAACTAGGGGACATAGCCTCAAAATAAGGGGAAGTAGATTTAGGACTGAGTTTAGGAGGAACTTCTTCACCCAAAGGGTTGTGAATCTATGGAATTCCTTGCCCAGTGAAGCAGTTGAGGCTCCTTCATTACATGTTTTTAAGGTAAAGATAGATAGTTTTTTGAAGAATAAAGGGATTAAGGGTTATGGTGTTCGGGCCGGAAAGTGGAGCTGAGTCCACAAAAGATCAGCCATGATCTCATTGAATGGCGGAGCAGGCTCGAGGGGCCAGATGGCCTACTCCTGCTCCTAGTTCTTATGTTCTTATGTACACTGGGATACTCTCACTTGGGTGTGCGTATCTCGGTGCTTTTTCAGTCACAATGATATTTTAAAATTCTTGAAGCAGACGGAAGAGACTTTCACCTTCCAGACTCAATGGCCAATGATACGGATCAAGTTTTGTTGCAAATATGGGACTTGGTGAGGCCACACCTGGAATATCGTGTGCAGTTTTGGTCTCCTTATCTGAGAAGGATGTTCTTTCTAAAGAGGGAGTGCAGCGCAGGTTTACCAGTCTTATTCCTGGGATGGCGGGACTGACATACAAGGAGAGATTGAGGTGGTTAGGACTATATTCGCTCGAATTTAGAAGAATGGGGCTTCCTTCCACGCCGGCCTCTGTAGGGTTTCGCCCTGGCCGGCGCGGAGAAGAACCCCCCCTGTACATGTGCAGGAAACACGCCGGCGGTTCTGCAAATGTGCCAACTCGCGCAGGCCCTGCAGCGCCGGTTGGCGCGATGCCAACCCCTCCGGTGCTGGCCTAGCCCCCAGACGTGCGGAGAATTCCACAACTTCCGGTTGGCCCGACGCCGGAGTGGTTCGCGCCATTCTTGGCGCCGGTGTCGGGCCATCCCGCTCTATGCTTTTAAGAAGGAGTTAGATTTAGTTTGTGGGGCTAAAGGGATCAAAGAAAATGGGGGAAAGCAGGAAGAGGTTACTGAGTTTGATGAGCTGCCATGGTCATAATGAATGGTGGAGCAGGCTCGAAGGGCTGAATGGCCTCCTCATGCTCCTATTTTCTATGTTTCTTAAAGATACTGGTTTTAGAAAGATAAATATGGGGAGTCAGTCTTGTGCATTTTTTTATACTTTGAAGATTTGTAAAGCAATATTTACTGATGTACTGCAGGATGCCTCAGCTTGATTAGCAAGCACATCTTAAATGCATCAGGGCAACAGTCTGATAAAATTAGAAAAAAAAATTACAAACTCTGCAGGGAGAAATACATGAAATTGCTGAAATATATTAAGAGTTTCAAAAGAGTAAAGCAGAATCTAGAAATTAGCATAGTTGGTGCAAAATGGTAACAAGAAATCCTTCCAATTTTACAATAGGATCATCAGGAGAAGAGGCAGGAACCTAAAATATTACTGGGCCTGAAATCGAGAATGAATACAAAATATTAATACTCATATTTAATACAAGTATTTATCAGGAAATACACAGTATCAAATCCTCCAATATTAGAGCTAACCCACATAATGATGCCTTTGACAATAATGAAATGGAGATGCTTGAAATAGTTACAAGATTTAAACAAACAAATTGCAAAGTAGATGGACTATATCCCAGGTGACCAAGAAAGGCATATATCTAGATTTCTGAAGCACCCTGTATTTATAGTCACCTTGGGGGAATTATTGGCTGCTTTTATATTGCTGCCTGGTTCATGGGAAAGCAACCTAAGTGCACTACTGTCCTATGTTTACATTTGAACTGCATTGTTTCTTGCATTAAACATATGCGAAGACTGGTTGTAAGGATTTAGCCAGTGTGCATGTGTAGAATACTGGTGTTTTGATGTAGTGTGCTTAACCAGCTATTTGCATAGAGCATATTGGAGGGAAAAACGGGCAATTCTATCACTTCAGTGAAACAACCCAAGGGTGAAGTAGAAGGAGATCTAGGAACATTAGTAATCTTAATGTTTAACATGTTCAGACACTGTAGCAAAGTAAATAGAATAGGCTGTGACTGGTGGAGTGTTGCAAGGATCAGTGCAGGAGCCTCAGCTATTTGAAAAAAGACAGAGAATAGTGTATGTAAGTTTGCTGACAATGCAAAACTAGGAGAGAATGCAAGCTGGGACACAGAGGTTGTGTAGAGATAAAGACAATTGAAGCGAGAGGGCAACAAAATGGCATGCTGAGCATATGTGGAGAAGTGCAAAGTTATTTACTTTTGTACGAAGAATAGAAGAGTACTTTTCTTTTTAAAAAGGCCTCAGACCTCAATGTTGATGTTAAGAGGAACTTGGGTGTACTCGTACGAAGGAATACAAAATTAGCATGCAGGTGCAGCACGCAGTTGGAGAGGTAAATGCAATGTTCTCCCTTTATGGAAAGGGGATTGGAATACAATAAGGAAGTTTTGCTACAATTGTCCAGGACTTTGGTGAGATGACACCTGGAAAGCATGTGTAGTTTTGGTCTCCATATCTAAGGAAGTATGCACTTGAATTAGAGGCAGTACAGTGAAGGTTCAATGGAAGCATTGAAATATGCTCTCTCGTTGTCTCCCCAGAGGTGGCTTGTCTGTCACCTTGAAGATCATTTAAATGGGGATTAAGTAGTTAAATTCACCAAACATTTAAGTAATCTCTTTTTATTAATTTTCTTTCATGTGCAGTTTATGTTTTCCACACAAACTCTGCAAGTGTTGAAGGACAATCTGCCAGATTAGGATGCTGTGTTGAATGAAAGGGGCACAATAATAAAATGACATTTTGATGTGTTGCCCCATAGCCCATTAAACTAAGTGAGCTAAATGTATTTCTGATTTAAAATTATAATATGGCATGTAACTTTAGTGTAGTTTCAATGCATGAAGATGATGTGCTCAAATGATTTGGAGAACACAGGACTCGTTAATTGCTAAAATTGGGACAGAATGCACAGGGGATTGGATGAGGGAATGTTTTCAGCCTCCCTTAGCAAAACTTCAGAACTTGTATTTTTTACTGCCATGTTGAAACTGAAGTCATTTATCCAATGTTTTACACTGATTGATATTGATACAGTCTATTTAACTCAAAGCAGCATTTTCTTTGCAAGCTGCAGTAATAAGTGTTGTGTTGTTAAACTGCTGGATGTTTTGTAGAAGGAAAATCACATTTATATATAAAAGCAAATGCTCGAGTATTTATCAAACTCTTGCCCGTGTGTCTTTTCAGAGAAAAGAACAAATACTTGGGTTTGCCCAGTAAATGATTAAGTGTTTATTCAGAAGACAAAGATTACAGTGCTTTGAATATAGAATTTATAGATTCCGAATTATGCAAAAGAGAGCAGCCTAAAATGAACCAAATGCCAGAGTTAGCCGGATGCAGAAATGAAAAATGAGAACTGAATTGCATTAGAGTTGGAAAGATTTGCCAAAGCCACAGTAGCTGCTTCAGGCAGCAAATAGTGCATTTTTAGAGTACAATAGTGTACACCCCTCTAAACTGACAAAGTACTAGATTCCTGGGTTGTGTTCAGCTGGTAAACAAGAACAGAGGACAGATATACTTTCCTTCCATTCATGATGTAAATGGATGCAAAACGTATGTGATAGAAGATGACAATGTAGCATGATGAACAACTGAATACTGGACATATGTGGATATGGGTTCCGTCAAGAATAGGTCACATTTTGCTGTTAAAATAATGATGAGGCTATTGGTTTCAGTGTTGCTGGTGTGCAAATGGTATGAATATCAGGTAAGGGGCAGATGTGGGGTGAAACAAGGATATTCAAAACATGATGCCTATGCTGCTCTGATCAATTAGTTTCACAAAATACTATCTCAGGTATTGCCTCACTACTGAATTGGATCGAATGGTGCAGTACATTTGAAGTGGAGGTGAACTAAACATGCCACCAAAAATTAATTTCAAGCTCAGTTATTTCAAGTCCATGTAACTTTTAATGATGGAATATCATTAACTATTGCCAATCAGCCTCCCTGGCACTCAAAATGATCTATTACAAATGTGGAGTCTTCAGGTTGTAATCGTTGCTGTAAATAATCAATGTCATTTTTTTTATTTGCCCGTTTGTTTTTACCTGTGACACGTGACTGACTCCCACTCCATTGGGTTAAATTGTTGGCTTTTAAAGCAGACCAAGGCAGGCCAGCAGCACGGTTCAATTCCCGTACCAGCCTCCCCGAACAGGCGGCGGAATGTGGCGACTAGGGGCTTTTCACAGTCACTTAATTGAAGCCGACTTGTGACAATAAACGATTTTCATTTTTCATTTAATTGCTCTGATAAGCGCAGTTCTAACAACACCCAAGAAGCTCAATGCCATCAGGACAAAGCAGCCCAGATGATTGGCACCTCATTCACCACCTTAAACATTCAACTGCACAAGCACCAACACACTGTGTCTGCGGTGTGAAGCGAATAGGAAAGAAATGAAATAAACAATTAGGAAGGTAAAGATTAATTCTGAAATTAACTTAACAGGGAATATGGATATTAGTAAAATAATATTATAATAATAATCTTTATTGTCACAAGTAGGCTGACATTAATACTGCATTGAAGTTACCATGAAAAGCCCCTAGTCGTCATATTCCGACGCCTGTTCGGGTACACGGAGGGAGAATTTAGAATGTCCAATTCACCTAACAATGCGCCTTTTGGGACTTGTGGGAGGAAACCGGAGCACCCGGAGGAAACCCACGCAGACACTGGGAGAACGTGAAGACTCCGCACAGACAGTAACCCAAGCTGGGAATCGAACCTGGGACCCCGGTGCTGTGAAGCAATAGTGCTAACCACTGTGCTACCGTGCCACCCATAATACAGCATAATATAGTAAAACAACAGTAAAATATTTTATAGGCAAATTAATAATAAAGGAAAGTTATGATGGGAAGAGGACAATTAAAGCATCAACAGGGTAATAAACACAGGTAATGATAACAAGGTGGCATAAATATTAAACAATTAATTTGCTTTGGTTTTTATCAGGGAAATAGAACACAGACATGACATTAAATGATGAGATGAGCAATGAGATATGTGCCTTTAAAATAAATAAGGGGTATACTGAATAAACTAAACAAACACAAATGTATGCAGCCCCGGGTCCACATGGATTACATTCAGGTATCTTAAAATAATGTAGGGAAGAGATAGCAGAAGTATCACTACTCATATTCAATAATTCATTTGAAAGATATGTAGTGCCAGAAGATAGGTGGATAGCTAATATAATTCCTTTATTTAAGAAGTGGGATAGAACATGGCATTTGATAAGGTTTCCCATGGTAGGCTTATGCAGAAAGTAAGGAGGCATGGGATAGTAGGAAATTTGGCCAGCTGGATAACGAACTGACTAACCGATAGAAGTCAGAGAGTGGTGGTGGATGGCAAATATTCAGCCTGGAGCCCAGTTACCAGAGGCGTACCGCAGGGATCAGTTCTGTGTCCTCTGTTGTTTGTGATTTTCATTAATGACTTGGATGAGGGCGTTGAAGGGGGGTGGGGGGGTCAGTAAATTTGCAGACGATACGAAGATTGGTGGAGTTGTGGATAGTGAGGAGGGCTGTTGTGGATAGTGAGGAGGGCTGCAAAGAACATAGAACATAGAACAACACAGCGCGGTACAGGCCCTTCGGCCCACGATGTTGCACCGACATGGGAAGTCAAAAACTAAAGGCCATCTAACCTACACTATGCCATTATCATCCATATTCGTATCCAATAAACTTTTAAATGCCCTCAATGTTGGCGAGTTCACTACTGTTGCAGGTAGGGCATTCCACTGCCTCACCACTCTTTGCGTAAAAAACCTACCTCTGACGTCTGTCCTATATCTATTACCCCTCAATTTAAGGCTATGTCCCCTCGTCCTAGCCACCTCCATCCGCGGGAGAAGACTCTCACTGTCCACCCTAATTAACCCTCTCATCATTTTGTATGCCTCTATTAAGTCACCTCTTAACCTTCTTCTCTCTAACGAAAACAACCTCAAGTCCATCAGCCTTTCCTCATAAGATTTTCCCTCCATACCAGGCAACATCCTGGTAAATCTCCTCTGCACCCGTTCCAAAGCTTCCACGGCCTTCCTATAATGAGGCGACCAGAACTGTACGCAATACTCCAAATGCGGCAGTACCAGAGTTTTGTACAGCTGCAACATGACCTCATGGCTCCGGAACTCAATCCCTCTACCAATAAAGGCCAACACACCAGAGGCCTTCTTCATAACCCTATCAACCTGGGTGGCAACTTTCAGGGATCTACGGACATGGACACCGAGATCCCTCTGCTCATCCACACTGCCAAGAATTTTACCATTAGCCAAATATTCCGCATTCCTGTTTTTCTTTCCAAAGTGAATCACCTCACACTTATCTACATTGAACTCCATTTGCCACCTCTCAGCCCAGCTCTGCAGTTTATCTATGTCCCTCTGTAACCTGCAACATCCTTCCACACTGTCTACAACTCCACCGACTTTAGTGTTGTCTGCAAATTTACTCACCCAACCTTCTGTGCCCTCCTCTAGGTCATTTATAAAAATGACAAACAGCAAAGGCCCCAGAACAGATCCTTGTGGTACGCCACTCGTAACTGAACTCCATTCTGAACATTTACCATCAACCACCACCCTCTGTCTTCTTTCAACTAGCCAATTTCTGATCCACATCTCTAAATCACCCTCAATCCCCAGCCTCCGTATTTTCTGCAATAGCCGACCGTGGGGAACCTTATCAAACGCTTTACTGAAATCCATATACACCACATCAACTGCTCTACCCTCGTCTACCTGTTGTCACCTTCTCAAAGAACTCGATAAGATTTGTGAGGCATGACCTACCCTTCACAAAACCATGCTGACTATCCCTAATCATATTATTCCTATCTAGATGATTATAAATCGTATCTCTTATAAACCTCTCCAAGACTTTACCCACAACAGACGTGAGGCTCACCGGCCTATAGTTACCAGGGTTATCTCTACTCCCCTTCTTGAACAAAGGGACCACATTTGCTACCCTCCAGTCCTCTGGCACTATTCCTGTAGCCAATGATGACATAAAAATCAAAGCCAAAGGCTCAGCAATCTCTTCCCTGGCTTCCCAGAGAATCCTAGGATAAATCCCATCAGGCCCCGGGGACGTATCTATTTTCACCTTGTCCAGAATTGCCAACACTTCTTCCCTACGCATCTCAATGCCATCTATTCTAATAGCCTGGGTCTCAGCATTCTCCTCCACAACATTATCTTTTTCCTGAGTGAATACTGACGAAAAGTATTCATTTAGTATCTCGCTTATCTCCTCAGCCTCCACACACAACTTCCCACCACTGTCCTTGACTGGCCCTACTCTTACCCTAGTCATTCTTTTATTCCTGACATACCTATAGAAAGCTTTTGGGTTTTCCTTGATCCTACCTGCCAAAGACTTCTCATGTCCCCTCCTTGCTCGTCTCAGCTCTCTCTTTAGATCCTTCCTCGCTTCCTTGTAACTATCAAGCGCCCCAACTGAAACTTCACGCCTCATCTTCACATAGGCCTCCTTCTTCCTCTTAACAAGAGATTCCACTTCTTTGGTAAACCACGGTTCCCTCGCTCTACCCCATCCTCCCTGCCTGACTGGTACGTACTTATCAAGAACACGCAATAGCTGTTCCTTGAACAAGCTCCACATATCCAGTGTGCCCAACCCTTGCAGCCTACTTCTCCAACCTACACATCCTAAGACATGTCTAATGGCATCAAAATTGCCCTTCCCCCAGCTATAACTCTTGCCCTGCGGGGTATACTTATCCCTTTCCATCACTAACGTAAAGGTCACCGAATTGTGGTCACTGTTTACAAAGTGCTCACCTACCTCCAGATCTAACATCTGGCCTGGTTCATTACCCAAAACCAAATCCAATGTGGCCTCGCCTCTTGTTGGCCTGTCAACATATTGTGTCAGGAAACCCTCCTGCACACATTGTACAAAGAACGACCCATCTAATGTACTCGAACTATATCTTTTCCAGTCAATATTTGGAAAGTTAAAGTCTCCCATAACAACTACCCTGTTACTTTCGCTCTTTTCCAGAATCATCTTCGCCATCTGTGGTAATAGATAGGATGCAGAGCTGGGCTGAGAAGTGGCAGATGGAGTTGAACCCTGAAAAGTGTGAGGTTGTCCATTTTGGAAGGACAAATATGAATGCGGAATACAGGGTTAATGGTAGGGTTCTTGGCAATGTGGAGGAGCAGAGAGATCTTGGGGTCTATGTTCATAGATCTTTGAAAGTTGCCACTCAAGTGGATAGAGCTGTGAAGAAGGCCTATGGTGTGCTCGCTTTCATTAGCAGAGGGATTGAATTTAAGAGCCGTGAGGTGATGATGCAGCTGTACAAAACTTTGGTAAAGCCACATTTGGAGTACTGTGTGCAGTTCTGGTCGCCTCTTCTCAGGAAGGATGTTGAAGCTTTGGAAAAGGTGCAAAGGAGATTTACCAGTATGTTGCCTGGAATGGAGAGTAGGTCTTACGAGGAAAGGTTGAGGGTGCTAGGCCTTTTCTCATTAGAACGGAGAAGGATGAGGGGCGACTTGATAGAGGTTTATAAGATGATCAGGGGAATAGAAATAGATAGAGTACCGAGTAGGGGACATAAATTTAAGGTCAATGGTGGAAGATATAGGGGGATGTCAGAGATAGGTTCTTTACCCAGAGATTAGTGGGGGCATGGAATGCACTGCCTGTGGAAGTAGTTGAGTCGGAAACATTAGGGACCTTCAAGCGGCTATTGGATAGGTACATGGATTACGGTAGAATGAGGGGGTGTAGCTTAATTTGTTCTTAATCAAGGGCAAAAGTTCGACACAACATCGTGGGCCGAAGGGCCTGTTCTGTGCTGTATTTTTCTATGTTCTACGTTCCAACATGTCAAATGAATTATAAACGAGTCAGATGAATATCAGTTAGAAAAAATAATGGAATTCTTACCACAGAGAATAGAACAACATCTGCAAATGAGGCATATAATAATGAATATTCAGCAAGAATTTTAAAAGGGAATACTTATTGAATTTTTGAGGCTATAGTATAGAATGAGTAGGCAATGGTTACGTGAGTAAATGTAATTAATCCGCATTTTCAAAATGTGTGATAAGATGCCCCATGTTATACTAATGAATATGGTCAGAATGGATTGCTAGCTGGCTTCAAGACTGAAAACAGAGATAAAGGATATATGGGGATAAAGGATAGTTGGTCAGAGTGGCAGAACGTGGAAGGTGGTGAACCCCAGGGCGAGTGCAATCACTGCACAGTTTATATTAAAAATTTAGACTTTGGAATCAAAAAAACAATTTAAAAATTCACAACTGACACCTGACTGAGTGGGTATGGGTTGGGGGTGTTGGTGGACAGTCAATACCGAGAAGGACTGCAACAAATTACAGGAAATAAACTTTGAGAATCGGCAAATAATTGGCAAATGGAGTTTAACACAGATAAATGTGAGGTAGAACATTTTGGTGGAAAGAATAGCGGGAATCATGTGTGACTTGGAAGGTACAAGTCCAGGTGGGGTAGAGGAACAAAGAGCACAAATGTACCAATCATGAAAAGTTGTCCCATGGGTTAGCAAGGTCACTAAAAAAAGCAAACCAAGTACTAGGTTTTATTACCACAGGGACAGAATTGAAAAGTAGGAAAGTTATGCAAAACCTCTATTAAACCTTGGTTAGACCACATTTAGAACACTATGTGAAGTTCTGGTTGTCATATTATCAAAAGTACTGAGAGACACTGGAGAGGGTGCAAGACGATTTACAGGGATGATACCAGAAATGTGTAGGTATACATAGCATGGAAGGATTGACAGGCTGCGCCTCTTTGCTTTGAAAAGAGATGGCTGAGGAGTGACCTCTTGGAGGTCTTTAAAATTAGATAGAGTGTTTAGATAGTTTTGGTAGAGTGGACACAGAATATTTCCTCTTGTGGGGTGCAGCAAAACTAGAGGGCACCAATCTAAGACAGTCACCAATAAATGCAATTGGGAATTCAGAAGACGTTTCTTCATCCAAAGAGTATGGAACTTGTCACCAGCAGACTGATTGAAGTGAGTAATATAGATGCATTTAAGGGAACTAGACATGCATATGAAGGAGATGAGAATAGATGATTGCAACGGTAGATTCAAATGAGGAAGGATGGGAGAACTCTGAAATGGGGCATAAACATGAGCATGAACTGGTTGGGATGAATGCCCGATTTCTGTGCCTCATATCTATATAATACAAGATGCAATGCAGCAACCTGTCATAGCTTCTTTGACAGCACCTCACAAACCTGTAACTTCTACTACCTAGAAGAATAAGGGCAGCAAGACCATGAGAACCTGCCACCACATTCCCACACAAGTCACACATTAACCTGATTTAAAAGCAAAATACAGCAAATTCTGGAAATCTGAAATAAAAACAGAAAATGTTGGAACTATTGTATTTGGCAGACCCAAAACCTATTACATTTCTAACTTTCCTCAGTTCTGATGAAAGGTGACAGGCCTGAAATGTTAACTCTGTTTTTCTCTCCACAGGTGCTGCATGACATGCTGAGTATCTCAGTATAAGGTAGACTGTGTTGGCCTAGTAGCACGAGTATGTACTGCGTACCTGGTGGGGGACGTTCTCATGTGTAATGGTGGTATCCATGTCGATGATCTGGCATGTCTTACAGAGCTTGCAATGGCAGGGTTGTGTGGTGTTGTGGTCACTGTTCTCCCGATGGCTGGGTAGTTTGCTGCAAACAATGGCCTGTTTGTGGTTACGCGGTTGTTTGAAGGCAAGTTGTGGCCTTGGCAAGATATTCATCTTCATCGATGAAGTGTTGAAGGCTCCAAAAAAGATGTCGTAGATTCTCCGCTACGCGGAGGTACTGGACGACGAAGGGTACTCTGTCGGTTGTGCCCAGTGTTCGTCTTCTGAGGAGGTCGGTGCGTTTTTTTGCTGTGCCGCGTTGGAACTATCAATCGATGAGTCAAGCGCCATATCCCATTCTTACGAGGGCGTCTTTTAGCGTCTGCAGATGTCTGTTACATTCCTCCTCTTCTGAGCAGATCCTGTGAATACAGAGGGCTTTTGAATAGGCGATGGCTTTTTTAATGTGTTTAGGGTGAAAGCTGGAGAAGTGGAGCATCGTGAGGCTGTGAGCTTGCGGTAAAGCAAAGTGCAGAGGTGACCGTCCTTGATGGAGATGCAAGTGTCCAAGTAAGCAACCGATTCTGGAGAGTAGTCCATGATGAGTCTGATGGTGGAAGGAACATATTGATGTCATTGTATAGTCATTTCAGTGATTCTTCACCGTGGGTCCAAAGGAAAAAAGTGTCATTGATGTATCTGGTGTATAGCGTCGGTTGAAAATTCTGTGCGGTGAAGAGGTCTTGTTCGAACTTGTGCATGAAGATGTTGGCGTATTGAGGTGTGAATTTGGTCCCCTTGGTTGAAGACATTGTGATCCAGGATGAAGCAGATGAGTTTCAGAATTGTGTCTGGAGTTTGGCAGTTGTCGGTGTTGAGTACTGAGGCAGTTGCAGCAATGCTGACGTCATGGGGGATGCTGGTGTAGTGTGCCGAGACGTCCATTGTGATGAGGAATGTTCCTGGTTCAACTGGTCCATGGATGCTGAGTTTCTGTAAGAAGTCTGTTGTGTCGCGACAGAAGCTGGGGGTTCCTTGTACGATGAGTTTAAAGATGTCCTCGATGTAGCCAGAGGTTCTCACACAGGGCCCCATTGCCTGATATGATAGGATGGCCTGGTGCGTTGGCCTGGTGTATTTTCAGGAAGCAGTAGAGATCTCCAACGCGGGGAGTATGTAGGATAAGAGCACATAGGGTGCTCTGAAGGTCTGGATCCAGGTCTTGATTAGTCTACTGAGTTGGCGGATGTGTTCTTTGGCTGGATCTGCGGGTAACTGTCTGTAGTGTAACTGGTTGTTGAGTTGTTTACCCCTTATCCTCAAACTATGACCTCTAGTTCTGGACTGCCCTGCCATCTGGAACATTCTTTCTTAATCTACTCTGTCTAATCCCGTTAGAAGTTTATAAGTTTCTATGAGATCCCCTCTCACTCTTCTAAACTCCAATGAATATAATCCTAGCTGACTTAGTCTCTCCTCATATGACAGTCCCACCATCCCAGGAAGTAGCCTGGTAAACCTTTGCTGCACTCTCTCCACAGCAAGAATATTCTTCCTCAGATAAGGATACCAAAACTGCACACAATACTCCTGGTGCACACCAATGCACCATACAATTGCAGTAAAACACCCTTATTCCTATACTCAGATCCCTTTGCTAGCAAGGCCAGCATACAATTTGCCTGCTGTGCGTGTGCTCTTACTTTCAATGACTGATGCCCAACTAGCTATCAGATTTTAAGCTGAGCTGGTCGTGTAAAATAGGAAAATAATTGTGAATAACTTAAATATATGTTAAGGAAAAGGAATGATACTTGCAATGGCTGTTGCAGGAGCAAGAGTCAGGAGAAAACAATATTCAGGGATGAGACAAAAATACAAATATAACAAATTAGGAAAAGGTAGGTTATTTTTGAGACGGTTATTTAGGTTATTTTGCGCAGCATGGTGGTACAGTGGTTAGCACTGTTGTCTCACAATGTCCAGGGACCTGGAGTCAATTACGGTCTTGGGTGACTGTTTGTGTGGAGTTTGCATTTTCTCCCCGTGGGTTTTTTGTGCGTGGGTTTTCTCTGGGTGCTCTGGTTTCCTCCCATAGTCTAAAGATGCCCAGGTTAGATAGATTAGGCCATTCTAAATTACCCCTCAGTGCCCAAAGGTTAGGTGGGGTTATGGGGATAGGACGAGGGAGTGGGCCTAGGTAGGATGCTCTTTCAGAGGGTCGGTGCAGACTGGATGTGCCAAATGGCCTCCTTCTGCACTGCAGTGATCTACAATATGGCCTCATATAAAATTCTGGAACCATAATGCTAGAATCAGTAAAAGTGATAGCTGTTATATTGCCAAACAAAATTAAACTGAGTTCACTAATTCCTTTAGGGAACAAAATCTGCCACCCTTACCCATTTTGACCTACAACTGATTCCATTTCCAGACCTGCGTGGTTGCGTCTTAACCCCCAACCCCCCCCACCAACCCTCAATGTGGGCTAGCATGTCATGCAGTTATATCAAACACCTACAAAGAAAAACATACAGAATTGTGGGAGCACTTTCACCATGGACAGCAGTGGGTCAAGTAGCTCCTTTTCTGGCAGCACGATGGCTCAGTGGTTAGCACTGCTGCCAAGAGGCAGGTTCGATCCCGGCTCTGCGTCACCATTCGTGTGGAGTTTGCATATTCTCCCTGTGTTTGCATGGGTTTTGCCCCCACAACCCAAAGATGTGTAGGCTCGGTGGATTGGGCATGCTAAATTGCCCCTTAATTGGAAAAAATTAATCGGAATTCTAAATTTATTTTTTTGAAGAGTAGCTCCTTTTCTGGCAAACAAAGAATTTTCCACAACCTTGCTAGCGATGGCCACATCCCCAAAAATGAATTAAAATTCAAAACGATGCTGCATTTTAGACTTAAATGGTTTGTAATACAATGATGCATTTAGAACATTATTTTTTACATTACTAACTTGCACAGAAACCACAAATCCTGATGCTCAATTTTAGGTGAACTTCATTATATATACTGCCAAGTTTTGTGCATAAAGGATTTCAATATGCAAGTTGTAATCAGAAATGAGCTATATGAAAGTGAAGTCCCACAAGGATCAATGCTGGGACCACTGTTGCTCACAACCTGCATAAACTATTAAAGACTTTGGAGAAACAATGTCAAAAGTTCTGGGATGGGGAACATGAGTCAATATTGAGGTGGACTGCAATAAATTAGAAGACAATTATAAACCAGAAATGATCATATAATGAGCAAACGAATTTCAACATAGATTATGAAAAAGAAAGAGGTCACGCGCTACCTGCAAATAGGAATTTAAATGGGGTAGAGGGGCAAATGGACCTCACAAATCACAAAAGTAGTGGTGGAGGTTAATGAGGCCATTAGAAAAGCAAACCAAGCGTGATGATTGGGGCAGCACGGTAGCACAATTGGATAGCACTTTGGCTTCACAGCGCCAGGGTCCCAGGTTCTTTTCCCTGCTGGGTCACTGTCTGTGCGGAGTCTGCACGTTTTCCCCGTGTCTGCATGGGTTTCCTCCGGGTGCTCCGGTTTCCTCCCACAGTCCAAAGATGTGCAGGTTAGGTGGATTGGCCATGCTCAATTGCCCTTAGTGTCCTAAAAGGTTAGGAGGGGTAATTGAGTTACGGGGATAGGATGGAAGTGAGGGCTTAAGTGGGTCGGTGCAGACTTGATGGGCCGAATGGCCTCCTTCTGCACTGTATGTCCTATGATTTATTTCTACTGGACTAGAATGTTGCATTCGAACAGCACCTTTTGAGATCATTGGACATTCAAAGCATTTTAAAGCCAATTAAGTATTTGGAATGTCGTCAATATTGTGATGTAGGAACCAGAGCAGTCAAATGCACACAGCAAGCTTTCACAAACAGCAATGTGATAATCACCAAATAATAAATTTTTATGATTTTAAATGAGGGCGAAATCCCCTGGGGATAACTCTCCTGCTCGGGGATAACTCCCCTGCTCTTCTTCAAAATAGTGCCTTTGGACCAGAGAGGATACAAGGGATCTTAATTTATCACTGCAGCACCTCCCAAACTCGTGACCACCTCGAAGGTCATAGGCAGCAGATAAAATGGAACAGCACCATCTCCATGTTTCCCTCTAAGTCACATATCATCCTGCCTTACATCTATATCACCAATAATTGATCGCCATTGGATCAATCTCCTAAAACTTCCTTTCAGCACTGTGGGAGTACCTTCACCGCACAAATTGCAGCAGTTCAGAAAGTAGCCTCACAACCACCTTCTCAGGACAATTAGATGTGGTAATAAATGGCGTTGCAGCAGTGCTCACATCCTGTGAATGAATGCAAAAGGCTACATCCATCACTAAGACTGTAGTGATTCAAGATAGCAGACAACCACCACTTTTTCATGAGCAATTGGAGATGGACAATAAATATCGGTCTTGCAGGTGGCACCCATATCCCAAGAATGAAACAAATACTCCCAACTAAAGCAGCTAACACTAATTCAACTAGCACCTATAAAAATAGCTGAACAAACATCTAGTTAAACATGGCACTGAGGGTCAATTAAGTCAAAAAAATCTCTGCAGAACCTTTCCAGATGAAATTATTTAGGTGAGGTAAAGTCTGGAATTGAGTACACTATCTGTCAGAGTAATCAGCTAATCGGAGTAATCAGTAATTAAGCCAAATAGCCTCACCTCTTTCCATTTTTCTTGTATTTCAGAAGCATCATGTCAGATTTTAAAATACAGTGTGATTAGTGATATACAATATAATTGTTAAGCTAGAAATGTAACTGAGAAATTATGATGGACTAAATCTATTTCTTTTCAACTTTATTTCATTGTTGCAAGTGCAGTCTGACGGATTGTTAATCTGTGCTTCCAAGGGACTTTAATAAGACGAGGTGAAGTAATATTAATTTTGCATGGTCACAAATACAGACCTTTAATGCATTCCACTGAATCAACAAATGCAATAATCAGAATGCATTTAGCATTCTGTCATAATCTTCTGCAAATTACATTGTAACTATCATCCAAATACATTATTCATAGTCACAGTGTCAGTGTGTGATGAGATATATTGCTGTTTAGGAGATCTTCTAATAAATAAAACAAATGTCTGCAAATAACAGTGTTATATTTTTTCACTTTTATATCAAGATTGTCTCAACAAAGAATGCAAATGTGCACATATGGAGGAAAATGGAAGAAGCAAATCATTCACAATACATAATACTCAATGGGAGTGTTGCACTCTAAGCCTGATTCTTCAAAGAGTATTTGCTGAATCATTGCATACACTATAACAATGACTACTCCTGAGGATATCAAGTACAAATTCTATGAGGACATGGATAGAGATATCACAAATTCTCCACAGGAGGACAATCTCATTGTGATGGGGATTTCAATGCAATTGTAGGAGTTGACTATCAAGCTTGGGATCGTGTCCTGGGAAATGGTCTTCATCGATATGACCAAGGCTTTTGATTCAGTTAATCAGGAAGTGCTACGGAAGATTCTGTCAAAGGCTGGCTGTCCAGAGAAATGCATCAACATCCTCTGACTCCTCCATGACAAGATGTCAGTGACAGTCCACTGATGGAAAGAAAGAAGTCTTCGAGGTCAAGCCTGAAGTCAAGTAGGGATGCGTCATCGCTTCTCGGCCTTCTGGCTAAGGTAAAGTGTAGTATCTGCTCTGCCTTTTGGCTCAGATCTGGTATGTCTCTCTTGTGATATTTCCATCAGGAATTGGATTCAATTTGAATTTGAATTGGTTTTTGGAGCAGGCAAGGAGCTGGATTAGGGGTTCGCCTCTGTCCACACTCTGAGCCCTGGCTTTATAACTCAGAAAAAGTAATAAAAAAATTTTAAAAGTAGGGATGTGTCATTGCCCGCACACTTTTCTCCATCTTCATCCCTCCCATCCTTCACCTGGTAAAGAACAAGATTTCCAGTGGAGTGGACATCATCTACAGGATGGGCAGAAAAGTGTTCAACCTCAACTGATTGAAATCCAAGAGGAAAGCGACATCAACCTCACTACAGGAACGTCAGTATGGGAATGGCAACACCATCTTGCACTCTCTCAGAAGAGAATCTCCAAGCTTTCATGCTCTTAAGGATGAGAGTCTTCAACGATCATGACATCCGTACTTATACTAAGAACCTCAGGTACAAGGCAGGCGTCCTCCCAACTCTTCTATAAAGTTCAAAACACTCAGATTACATACACCACCTAAAGTCCCCGGAGTTGTCCCATCAATGCTGTCTGAGACGGATGCTCTACACCAGCTGGGAGGACAGGTGTACTAACATCAATATCCTTGAAGGAGCCAAGAGCACCAGCATCAAGACCATGATCATCCGAAACCAACTCTGCTGAGCCGGCCTTAGGATACCAGAGACTCAACTGCCAAAGCAAATCATCTTTGCCCACCTAAGGGAAGTTGCCCGAACAAGAGGAGGACAAAGAAAGTGCTTCAAAGGCACTCTGAAGGTTTACCTCAAGAAATGCTGCATAGACGTCAACACTTGGGGGACCCTTGCTTCGAAGAGATCTACTTGGAGGAACCCCCTAATTGAACAGACACAATTCTTCAAGAACACCCAACGGCAAAAGGAGCCTGGAAACGAATACCAGCGATCTTGAGCCCAAGGACCAATCCCACCTCCCGGAAACAGGGGGTGGAGATGCAGCTCTAGGATTGGGGTGATCAGCCACGCAAGGACCCATAGAACCCATGACCACTGACACAGAGTTTTTAGGTGAATGTTCATACTCGTTGACAAGAGATCATTGAAGAAGGTACATATTAATAATACCCAGTGTTGAGTATGGTGATGTTCAATATTGAGGGCTCAAGAATCAATTGCTATTCCCTGCCTTAGTTCTGATCCAATTAGTTTTTCTTTGATTCACACTTAGCAAAAGATTACCTGTTGAGAATTGTCTTTGCTTATATATCAGAACCCAAGGCAGTACAAGGACCAATTCAGCAGTTCTACTGTAACACATTTTCTTCAGTACTTCTATGTAATTCATGGTAATAATGATTGGAAACTGATTAGTGAAATGATGTGGAGCACCTACCTGCCAGCCTGAAAAATATCACTCATTGCCACTTTAATCACTGTGGAGTTTAATCGCTGCTCCAATGTTTCAAGTCAGTGCTTTTTGGATTTTCCTTGGAACACTTGACAAGAATTTACTCGGGATTAAGCAATGGCTGAGTGGCAAAGGCAAATCTTACAGCCACAAAAAAAGGGAATTAAGACAAATTTTAAAGCCACGATTTGGCATAAATTCAAATTATATTCATCCAAAGGACTAATGGATATAGTACTGGAACTAACAAATTCTTCATGGCCACAAGCTAACAACAATTATTTCTATCCACCTCCACCTCCCCAACTCTCTTTCATGATTCAAGAGCAGTATTAATATGACTGATGTTGACAATGATGTGGAGATGCCGGCGTTGGACTGGGGTGAGCACAGTAAGAAGTCTTACAACACCAGGTTAAAGTCCAACAGGTTTGTTTCAAACACGAGCTTTCGGAGCACGGCTCCTTCTTCAGGTGAATGGAAAGGCTTGTTCCAGAAACATTTATATAGACACAGTCAGAGATGCCCCGGAATGCGAGCACCTGCAGGCAATCAAATCATCAAAGATGCAGAGAGAGAGGTAACTCCAGGTTAAAGAGGTGTGAATTGTCCCAAGCCAGTTCAGTCGGTAGGCCTCTGCAAGTCCAGGCTTGTTGGTGGGGGCCGAATGTAATGCGACATGAATCCCAGATCCCGGTTGAGTCCGCATTCATGCGTGCGGAACTTAGCTATAAGTTTTTGTTCAGCAATTTTGCGTTGTCGCGTCTCCTGAAGGCCTCCTTGTAGAATGCTGACCCGGAGATCAGAGGCTGAATGTCCTTGACTGCTGAAGTGTTCCCCAACTGGAAGGGAACAGTCCTGCCTGTTGATAGTCGCACGATGCCCGTTTATTCGTTGTCGCAGTGTCTGCATGGTCTCGCCAATGTACCACGCTTCGGGACATCCTTTCCTGCAGCGTATGAGGTAGACTACATTGGTCGAGTCGCACGAGTATGCGCCGCGTACCTGGTGGGTGGTGTTTCCACGTGTAATGGTGGTGTCCATGTCGATGATCTGGCATGTCTTGCAGAGATTACCCTGGCAGGGTTTTGTGGTGTTGTGGTTGCTGTTCTGAAGGCTGGGTAATTTGCTGCAAACAATGGTTGTTTGAGGTTGCGCGGTTGTTTGAAGGCCAGTAGTGGGGGTGTGGGGATGACCTTGGCAAGATGTCCATCCTCGCTGATGATGTGTTGGAGGCTGCGAAGAAGATGTCGTAGTTTCTCCGCCCCAGGGAAGTACTGGACGACGAAGGGTACTCTGTCAGTGGTGTCCCGTGTTTGTCTTCTGAGGAGGTCGGTGCGGTTTTTTGCTGTGGCGCGGTGGAACTGTCGATCAATGAGTCGAGCGCCATATCCCGTTCGTACGAGGGCATCTTTCAGCATCTGTAGGTGTCTGTTGCGCTCCTCCTTGTCTGAGCAGGTCACTGACGGGGGGAGGTCACTGACGGGGGGAGGTCACTGACGGGGGGAGGTCACTGACAGGGGAGGTCACTGACGAGGGGAGGTCTCTGACGGGGGGGAGGTCTCTGACGGGGGGAGGTCTCTGACGGGGGGAGGTCTCTGACGGGGGGAGGTCTCTGACTTGCGGAAGTCTCTGACGGGGGAGGTCACTGACGGGGGGAGGTCACTGACGGGGGGAGGTCTCTGACGGGGGGAGGTCACTGACGGGGGGAGGTCACTGACGGGGGGAGGTCTCTGACGGGGGGAGGTCTCTGACGGGGGGAGGTCTCTGACGGGGGAGGTCACTGACGGGGGGAGGTCACTGACGGGGGAGGTCACTGACGGGGGGAGGTCACTGACGGGGGGAGGTCTCTGACGGGCGCAGGTCTCTGACGGGCGGAGGTCTCTGATGGGAGGAGGTCACTGACGGGGGAGGTCTCTGACGGGGGGAGGTCTCTGACGGGGGGAGGTCTCTGACGGGGGGAGGTCTCTGACGGGGGGAGGTCTCTGACGGGGGAGGTCTCTGACGGGGGGAGGTCTCTGACGGGGGGAGGTCTCTGATGGGGGGAGGTCTCTGACGGGGGAGGTCTCTAATGGGGGGGGGGGAGGTCTCTGACGGGGGAAGGTCTCTGATGGGGGGAGGTCTCTAATGGGGGGGGGAGGTCTCTGACAGGGGGAGGTCTCTGACCGGGGGAGGTCTCTGACGGGGGGAGGTCTCTGCCGGGGGGAGGTCTCTTACGGGGGGAGGTCTCTTACGGGGGGAGGTCTCTGATGGGGGAGGTCTCTGATGGGGGGCGGTCTCTGATGGGGGGAGGTCCCTGATGGGGGGAGGTCTCTGATGGGGGAGGTCTCTGATGGGGGAGGTCTCTGGAGTGGGTGGGACCCTGATGGGGCAAGGGAGGACCTGATGGGCGGGGGGAGACCCTGATGGACAGGGGGGGGGGACCCACTGATTTGCAGGGAGGGGACCCACTGATGGGCAGGGAGGGGACCCACTGATGGGCAGGGAGGGGACCCACTGATGGGCAGGGAGGGGACCCACTGATGGGCAGGGAGGGGACCCACTGATGGGCAGGGAGGGGACCCACTGATGGGCAGGGAGGGGACCCACTGATGGGCAGGGACGGGACACACTGGTGGGCGGGGAGACAACCACTGATGGGTGGGGGAGGAACTACCATTGATGGGCGGGGGGTGGGGAGAACCACTGATGGGAAGGGGGAGGGGTGGGAACCTTGATGGGCAGGAGGAGGAGTGGGAACTTTGATGGACGGGGAGGGGACCCTGATGGGGGATGGGGGGGGGGTTGGGAACGTCAATGGGCGGGGGATGGGAACACCAATGGGCGGGGTGGCTCCGATGGGCGGGATGATGATGGGAGGCGGCAAGGGGAGACTCTGTTGGGTGGCGGCGGGGTGGGAGGGAGGGAGGCTAATGGGAAGCGGAGGAGGGAGGGGGAGAAACTCTGATGGGGGGGGGGGAAAGAGACTGATGGGAATGGGGGGAACTCTGATGGGAGGGTGCTCCGATGGAGGATCTCCTGTGGTTAGCATGTCGGTCACCCTCATGCTTTCATGCTGTGGAGCGATGACCTGTGATTCCCATGGTGGGATGGGGTGGCGCGGGGAGTAGAGGCAGGATTTGTGCAAGGGGGAGGTACAGGATTTGCATTGTGAGGAGACAGGGGAGCCCGCCACCTGGCCTTGGTATCGTGCTGCCTGCTCAAAGTAGCAGCCCAATATTGCAATTCCAACAGAATCCAGCGAGCTCTCCCCATAAATTAGCATAGTGAAGGAGATTGACTTGCATCTGAACATCACTCCTAGCATCCGGAGACCAATAACAATTCTCCACTGTTGGGAGCATTTGGTCTCCAGAATGGAAATTCTAGATATGACCTTTACACAACAGTAAAGATAGGTCTGAAAAATCACACTGATAACAATTGACTTTCAACTAAAGAACGTGCTTTGAATTATTGCCACAGATTATTAATGTAAATGATTAAATTATTGATCGTTTAATGTAAAAAAAACTAAATTAACTATAATTTTTTGTCACCATGGAATTAATTTTGCAACTTATGGCCTTCACAGGAGAGCGCAGTGACGCAGTGGTAGCACTGCAGTCTCACGGTGCTGAGGTGCCAGGTTCTGTCCCGGCTCTGGGTCACTGTCCGTGTGGAGTTTGCACGTTCTCCCCGTGTTCGCGTGGGTTTCACACCACAACTCAAAGATGTGCAAGGTAGGTGGGATTGAACATGCTAATTGCCCCTTAAATTGGAAAAAATTAATTGATAATCTAAATTTTCAAAAAAAAAAGAAAAAACAATTTGTGGCCTTCACATAGACTGGTTTAGCAAAGAGGTACCATTTGCCAATTTCAACCCCATCATAGTCTTATAAAATATGGAGCAAGTTAACTTTATTAAATACTACAAACTAATTTAAAAATTGCAAATGCCAGAACAGTTAAACATGATTTCCAAAGCATCAATGCATTAAAAAACTAAATATCAGTTTAACCCAACTGAAATTAAACTATCAATGCAATATTTATAATATAATAAAAATACATTACATACGCGATTTTTGATTGCCAACAGTTTTTTAAGCTAGCAATATTGCATTACATAGCAGTGCATTGGAGTTATGGCATAGAAACAGGCAATTTGCCCAATCAGTCCATGCTGGTATTTATCACAGAATAATAGTGCAGAAGAGACCCTTCGGCTCATCGAGTCTGCACCAACACATGAAAAACACCAGCCCTGCCTACCTATTCCCATTTGCCAGCACTTGTCCCACAGCGTTGAATGTTAAGTCTCGAAAAGACGTGTTTGTTAGGTGAATTAGATATTCTGAATTCTCCCTCAGCATACCCAAACAGGCGCTGGAGTGTGGCGACTAGGGGATTTTCACAGTAACTTCATTGCAGTGGTAGTGCAAGCCTACTTGTGACGCAAGATTATTATTATGACGTGCCAAGTGTTCTTCCAGGTACTTTTTAAAGGATGTGAGGCAACCCACCTCTACCATCCTCCCAGGCAGTGCATTCCAGACAGTCACCATTCTCTGGGTAAAAACGTTTTCCTCAAATCCCCACTAAACCTTCTGCTCTCACCTTGAACTTGTGTCCCCTTGTAACTGACCCTTCAACTGAGGGGATGAGCTGCTCCCTATCCATCCTGCCCATGCCCCTCATAATCCTCGATCTGGTCGCCCCTCAGTCTTCTCTGCTCCAGAGAAAACAACCCAAGCCGATCCAACCTCTCTACATAACTTAAATGCTTCATCATCCCAGGCAACATTCTGGTGAATTACCTCTGCACCCCCTCCAGTGCAATTATTCCTATATCCTTCCTATAATGTGGCGAACAGAATTGAACACAGTACTCCAGCTGTGGCCTCACCAAAGTTCTATACAACTCCAACATGACCTCTTTGCTTTTGTAATCAATGCCTCGATTAATAAAGGCAAGTGTCCCATATGCCTTTTTCACCACCCCATTAACCTGCCCTTCAGAGATCTGTGGACAAACATGCCAAGGTTAATTTGTTCCTCAGAACTTCCCAGTGTCAGGCCACTCATTGAATACTTCTTTGTCAAATTACACCTTACAAAGTGTATCACCTCACATTTTTAGGATTAAATTCCATCTGCCACCTTTCTGCCCATTTGACCATCTTTGTTACCCAAGACACTCAACCTCACTGTTAACTACCTGGCCAATCTTTGTGTCATCCCGCAAACTTACTGATCCTACCCCCCCCCCCCCCCCCCCCCCCCCCAAACGTCATTTCTATAAATGACAAACAATAGGGGACCCAGCACAGGTCCCTGTGGTATGCCACTGGACACTAGCTTCCAGTCACTAAAGCAGCTGTCTGTCATCACCCTCTGTCTCCTACAGCTAAGACAATTTTGAATCCAGCTTATCAAGTTACTCTGTTTCCCATGTACATTTGCCTTCTTTATAAACCTTCCATGTGGGACCTTGTCAAAGGCTTTGCTGAAATCCATGGAAAATACATCAATTACACAACCCTCATCTACACATTTGTTAGGCATGACCTCCCTCTGAAAAAGCCATGCTGACTATTCCTGATCAAAACTTGCCTCTCCAAGATTCTCTCCTTCAGAAGTTTCTCCAATAGTTTCCCTACCGCTGACCCGAGACTCACTGGTCTGTAGTTCCCCGACTTATCTCTACAATCTTTCTTTAATATTGGAACCACATTTGCTGTTCTCCAGTCCTCTGGCACATCCCCGTGGCGAGAGATAAACTAAAAATTTGGGTCAGAGCCCTTGCAATCTCCTCCCTCACCTCTAACAGCATTCTGGGACACAATTCTTCTGTACCAGGATACTTGTCCACTTTTAAGCCTGCCAACACCTCCAATACCTTGTCACTCCCTATGACAATTTCTTCAAGAACCTCAGTCTCTCTTCCTGAGTTTCCTATACACCTCCTCATTCTCTTGGATGAATACAAACGTGAAGTATTCATTCAACACCCTATGAATGTTCTCTGGTTCCACCCATAGATTTCCTTCTTGGTCCCTAACGGACTCTACTCTTTCCCTGGTATCTTCTTCTCATTGATGTACTTGTAGAATATCTTGGGATTTTTCCCTACTTTTACCAGCCAGAACTTTCTCATATCCCCTCCTGTACTCCTAATTGCTTTCCTAAAGCTCCATCCTGTACTTTCTGTATTCACGAATGCCTCTATTGATTTGTTCCCCTTGTATTTGCTAAAAGCCTCTCTTTTCCCATCGTATCCTAAATGTCTATGGTCATCCATGGTTCTCTGGGCTTGTGACTCCCTCCTATTACCCTAGAGGGAATATGTTTGTCCTGTCCCCTCCTCATTGCATTTTTAAACACCCCACAGATTTCCCACAAGTAACTCTTTCCAGTCTACCTTGACCAGATCCTGCCTTATTTTACTAAAAGCCATTCTCCTCCAATCCAAAACCATTTTTTGCAACTTGTCCATTTTTTGTCCATAACAAGCTTAAATTGTACCATGTTGTGGTTGCGATCACCAAAATGCTCCCCAATCAACCACTTGTCCGGCTTCATTCCCCAGAAATAGGTCCAGCACTGCACTGTCCCTTGTTGGACCATCTACATATCAAGCCAAAAGGTTCTCCTGTGTACATTGTAAGAACTCCACTCTATCTGAGCCCTTAAGATGGTGACTACCCCAATTAATGTTGGGAAAGTTGAAAACACCTAATAACACCTCTGTGAATTGGGTACATACTTACTCCTCAATTTCTCGCTGACTATCTGGGGGTCTGTAATAAACAATGTGGCTGTTCCTTTTTTATTTCTAAGCTCTACCCACAAAGCTTCTTTGATGCCTCCTCCAAGGTATCACATCTCCACTAGACATGGTATGCTCCACTTGAACATTCTCCCATCTTTCCTCAACTAAATCTATCAATGTAACCATCATTCCCTTCTCCCTCATGTGTTTGTTTAATTGCTCCTTAAATTCATCTATACTGTTTACTTCAACCACTCTGTGTGGTAGCAAGTTCCATATTCTCACTCCTCATAGGGCAGTTTTTTCTGAATTCCCTATTGGATTTCTTGGAGACTAACTTATATTAATGACCTCTACTCATGCTTTCCCCCATTCAGTCATGTTGCACGGGACTCAAGTCAAACATAGGCCAGAGTAGGTAGATGTTGAAGATTCCTTCCTCGAGCAAACCAATGGACAATTTGGGTTTTTAATGGCATGCCAGCAGCTTTCATGACTGTATTTTCCTGGCACTAGCCCACAAATTGCCAGTTTTATTCCCATCTTGTCACGAGGGATTTGAACTTGAACTGCTCTGGATTACTTGTCTAATATCGCAACCACTAGGGTAACTGTTTCAGAAAATACAATAGTGCACACATTGAAATTGGGGCTCCATCATACCAAAATTTGTTTAATAAAATTCAGTTGGTAACCAACCTTGCTGATTCAGCCCAAAAAGGTGATGTTGCTGTGCTGACTTGTTCATCTTTATTAAATACTAGAGGAGAGGTAGCCACGTCCTTTTTAGAAAGTGGAGGAATCCCTATGTAAAATAAACCATGAAGTCAATTGCACACAACATATATAAAATTCAATTAACTAGTGCCTTTTCATGAAGTATGGAACTATTGTATGCATTTGAATGTTATTTATTTTTAAAACTCTGTACATTAAAATATTGGTTACAATTACCCCAAGTATTCCTGGGAAAATATAACCAAAGAGAGAGTGTATGAGCTTCAAGTAAAGGGATATCTGAAAGTCATGTTTCAAGTGCACTTAGGCAAACACCCTGCCAAATGCATTAGATGCATCAGGTGAGTAATGAAGGGCCTGATGAAGGAGCTGCGCTCCGAAAGCTATTGATTCCAAACAAACCTGTTGGACTTTAACCTGGTGTTGTAACACTTTATAATATAGCATATAAGGTTAGAAGTACAGCTTGGGGCAGCATTGGGCCTGTGTCCAATTTGGTTCAGCCTGAAACAAGGAGGGGTTTACAGTCAGCAGCAAGGTTACAGAGTTTATCCTTCCAAACATTTAGCCAAAGGAAATTGCAGCTCACCCAAGACTGTATGTTGGGCAGGCAGGTAAAAAGCTAGAGTCGTACACGTTTTCAGCAAACACATGGAGCAAAGCATATTTTTGGATGATGAGGCAACATGTAAAATAGTAAGTAACAAAGGTAATTAGTTATTTGAACGGTTCCAAAGATAAGGGTACAAGGACAGGAAAAGAAAATATTGCAAAAGGCACTCTGTATACAATTGTATAAATAAAGATGGAACCAAGCCAGGTCAGTGTTCTGAAGTTGGACAACAGAAGACATACGCTCAAGAAAACAATTGTGATTGATTGTGTCAAAAGAATGCATACATATATGGTGTTTATGGTGTGGCAGGGGATGGGAACCGATGCAGGAAGTCGGAGGGAAGTAAAACGGGGCCAGAAACAAAAAGCAGTGAGGGGGAAAGGGGTAGAGAAGCCATAGTCAAAAATCATAAAGGGCCACAGTACAGGATACAGTGAATGAGGAGAGTGTGAAAAGGGAGGTGGCCAATGCAGGATTGAGGATATTGTACCGAAATGCACGCAGTATACGGAACAAGGTAAATGAGCTTGTTGCGCACATTGCAATTGGCCGGTAAGATGTTGTGGGCATCACAGAGACGTGGCTGCAAGGAGATCAGGGCTGGGATCTAAATATCCAAGGATATGTGTCCTATCGAAAGGACAGGCAGATGGGCAAAGGGGGCGGGGTTGCATTATTAGTAAGGAATGAAGTTAAATCGATAGCAAGGAATGATACGGATCAGAAGGCATAGAATCTTTGTGTGTAGAGTTGAGGAATCGCAAAGGTAAAAAGACCCTGATGGGAAATATGTACAGGTCCCCGAGCAGTAGTCAGGATGTGGGGCAGAAAATAAATCAGGAGATAGAAAAGGCATGTAAAAAAAGCAATATTACAATAATCATGGGGGACTGCAATATGCAGGTGGACTGGGAATATCAGGTTGGTAGCGGATCCCAAGAAAAGGAATTTGTGGAATTTGTCTAAGAGATGGGTTTTTTCGAGCAGCTTGTGACAGAGCCTACTAGGGAACAGGCAATTCTGGATTTGGTGATGTGTAATGAGGCAGACTTAATCAGGGAACTTAAGGTGAAGAAACCATGAGGGAACAGTGACCACAATATGATAGAATTTATCCTGCAGTTTGAGAGGGAGAAGCTGCAATCAGATGTAATGGTATTACACTTAAATAAGGGTAACTACAAAAACATGAGGGAGGAGCTGGCCAGAGTTGATTGGAAAAGGAGCCTAGCAGGGAAGACAGTGGATCAGCAATGGCAGGAGTTTTTGGGGGTTATTAGGGAGGCACAACACAAATTTATCCCAAGGAGGAGGAAACATGCTAAGGGGAGGACAAGGCATCCATGGCAGACGAGGGATGTCAAGGACAGCATAAAAGCTAAAGAAAAAGGATACAAAGTGGCGAGGATTAGTGAGAAATTAAGAGGATTGGGAAGCCTTTAAAAGCGAGCAGAGGACAACTAAAAAAGCAATAAGGGGGAAGAAGATGAAGTACGAGTGCAAGCCAGCTAGTAATATAAAGGAAGATAGGAAGAATATTTTCAATATATAAAGGTAAGAGAGAGGTAAAAATAGACATTGGACCACTGGAAAATGTGGCTGGAGAAGTAATAATAGGAAACAAAGAAATGGCAGACGAACTGAATAGTTACTTTGCATCAGTCTTCACGATGGAAGACACCAGTGGGATGCCAGAGCTGCAGGAGAACCAGAGGGCAGAGGTGAGTGCAGTGACCATTACTAAGGAGAAGGTTCTGGAGAAACTGAAAGGTCTGAAGGTGGATAAGTCACCTGGACCGGATGGACTACACCCCAGGGTCCTAAAAGAGATAGCTGAGGAAATTGTGGAGGCATTGGTGATGATCTTTGGAGGCAGAAAGAGTCCCAGAAGACTGGAAAGTGGCTAATGTAACACCACTGTTTAAGAAGGGAGGGAGGCAGAAGACGGGAAATTATAGGCCAGTTAGCCTGACTTCGGCCAGTGCTACGATTTTAGAGTCTGTTACTAAAGATGAGATTGCGAAGTACTTAGAAGTGCATGGTAAAATAGGACTGAGTCAGCATGGCTTTTTCAAAAAGAGTTTGTGTCTGACAAATCTGTTAGAGGTCTTTGAGGAGGTAACAAGAAAGTTAGACAAAGGAGAACCAGTGGACGTGATTTATTTAGATTTCCAGAAGGCCTTTGACAAGAAGCCGCATAGGAGACTGTTAAATAAGTTAAAAGCCCATGGTGTTAAGGATAAGATCCTGGCATGGATAGAGGATTGGCTGACTTGCAGAAGGCAGAGAGTGGGGATAAAGGGGCCTTTTTCAGGATGGCAGCCCGTGACTAGTGGTGTGTCTCAGGGGTCTGTGCCGGGACCACAACTTTTCACAATACACATAAATGACCTGGAAGATGGAACAGAAGGCATTGTTGCTAAGTTTGCAGATGATACAAAGATCTGTCGGGGGACAGGTAATATTGAGGAAGCAAGGGGGCTGCAGAAGGATTTGGACAAGCTAGGAGAGTGGGCATTGAAGTGGCAAATGAAATACAATGTGGAAAAGTGTGAGGTTATGCACTTTGGAAGGAGGAATTTAGGCATACATTATTTTCAAAATGGGAAAATGCTTAGGAAATCAGAAGCACAACGGGACATGGGAGCGATTCTCTTAAGGTTAACGTGCAGGTTCAGTCTGCAGTTAAAAGGTAAATGCAATGTTAGCATTCATGTCAAGAGGGCTAGAATACAAGACTAGGAATGTACTTCGGAGGCTGTATAAGGCACTGATCAGACCCCATCTGGAGTATTGTGAGCAGTTTTGGGCCCCATACCTAAGGAAGAATGTGCTAGCCTTGGAAAGGGTCCAGAAGAGGTTCACAAGAATGATCCCTGGAATGAAGAACTTGTTGTATGAGGAACGGTTGAGGATGGTCTGTACTTGCTGGAATTTAGAAGGATGAGGAGGGATCTTATTGAAACTTACAGGATATTCGAGGCCTGGATAGAGTGGGCATGGAGAGGATGTTTCCACTTGCACCAAAAACTCGAACTAGAGGACACCATCTTAGACTAAAGGGGCGATCCTTTAAAACTGAGATGAGGAGGAATTTCTTCAGCCAGAGGGTGGTGAATCTGTGGAACTCGTTACTGCTGAAGGCTGTGGAGGCCAATTCAGAGTGCCTTTAAGACAGAGATAGATAGGTTCTTGATTAATAAGGGGTCCAGGGGTTATTGGGAGAAGGCAGGAGAATGGGGATGAGAAAATATCAGCCATGATTGAATGGCGGAGCAGACACGATGGGCCGAGTGGCCTAATTCTGCTCCTCTGTCTTATGGTCTTCTCAAGGTCAAAATGTGCCTGGAAGTGCACTATGTTTTCAGAGAATGTTTGTTTAGGGCCATTTTGCTACTATATGGTCTTCTCAAGGTCAAAATGTGCCTGGAAGTGCACTATGTTTTCAGAGAATGTTTGTTTAGGGCCATTTTGCTACTATGGGAGGGGAGGAAGGCTGATGGGAGAGATTTAAACATGTAGTTTAGGGATATATGTGCAAAGACTGGTAAAGTTACGCGATCATGAGTTTTCCCAAGAGTGACAGGAACAAGGAAAAAAAATGTATTTTAATGCGGTACTTATCACATCCTTTGGACATCCCAAAGAGCATCACAGACAATAACATTGTGCAATAAATTGTGGACATTGGTTATTTTGTGCACAAATTCCATTGCTAATCTGTGCACAATCAGCAATTTGCTCAGTTGTTCTCTTTTTGGGTGAGTTGTTTGAGGGATAAATATTGGTTAAGACACTATGAGAACTCCATATCTTCTTCATATGATACCATGGAATGTTTTATAACCACCTGAACAACCAGGCAGGGTCTCAGCTTATAATTTTGGATGAAAAGTTGACACCTCTGCCAATGCAGCACTCCCTCAGCAATGGGATACGATGTCATGCCAGATATGTATTTAAGTCCCTGCAGAACAGCTTTATACCACAAATTTCAGGCAGCATGTGTGCTATCACTGGGCCATGGTGAAATTTCCAGGACCTGGAACTAAATATATAAAGAGATTCAGAGAGCTAAATTTTTTTTTAAGGTGTGGGGAGGATGATCAATGTCTGAGGTTTGCGAAGCGGTACAGATGGCTTGTATGTAAGCAGTATTTTTTCCATGAATTATGTGCACACAACAGGGGAATGCAATTCAAACGTCTCAAGATTTTAGGTGACATTTTGTCCTCCTTAAAAAAGAATGGATATGTGAAATAACATGTTGTTATGTCGCTAAGCATCTGATTCAGGTCAAGACTAAGTCTACCTCGCTGTCTTTCCCTATAACTGAGATGGTCAAATATTCATAGGATACAATGTACGCTGCTGACACTGGAATGAGAGCGTTGTTTTTGAAGAGCAATATTTTGGAGTTGATTGGTGGAACAATGGGGTAGGCAAACATTATGGAATGTTTGCAATCTTAAGTTTTATAATCATAAAAGTAGGAGGTGACCATTCAATCCATCGAGTCTGAACCGGCCCTTGGAAAGAGCACCCTACTTAAGCCCACGCCTCCACCCTATCCACGTAACCCAGTAACCCTACCTAACCTTTTGGACACTAAGGGGCAATTTAGCATGACCAATTCACTTAACCTGCACATCTTTGGACTGTGGGATGAAACTGAAACACCCAGAGGAAACCTGTGTAGACAAGGAGAGAAAGTGCAAACTCCACACAGACAGTAATCCGAGGCTAGAATTGAACCCAGATCCTTGGAGCTGTAAGGCAGCAGTGTTAGCCACTGTGCCACCCAATAAACAGGGACTATTTCTGTACTTTCATTTCTCAAACTGAGCACATAGGCAAGGTAGAGCTCATGATAAGATCTACAGAAGCAACTGATTTGTCAAATGAAAAGGACTTTTTTCATTTTTAAAAATAAATGTAGAGTACCCAATTAATTTTTTCTAATTAAGGGGCAATTTAGCGTGGCCAATCCACCTACCCTGCACATCTTTTGGGTTGTGGGGGTGAAACCCACGCAAACACGGGGAGAATGTGCAAACTCCACACGGACAGTGACCCAAAGCCAGGATCGAACCTGGGTACTCGGCACCGTAAGGCAGCAGTGCTAACCACCACGCCACCGTGCTGCCCAAAATACTTTTTTCATAACATACTTTGTGTTATTAAGTATTTCTCAGAGGCAAAACAGTTTTCTTCACTGATCCTAGGGCGGTATTATTTAATAAGGGGTAAATTTACAAAGTTTATATATTCTTACAAGTTTAAATTCTTCAAAATCATGATCCTCAACAGTTATTAGAGGGCACAGATTCTGAATGTGAGAAAGGGTAAAATAGTTACCTGTTTGCTGTTTATTTCGATCTCCAGCAGAACATAAAGAGGCTATACCCCTAAAAGAATCCTGTTCGGAGCCAAAAGGTCCTATCATCTTGTTTCCTGCAATTAATCCTTGTGGTTCTGTTGTCGATGTCTTAATATTTCTTTCCTGATGTTGCAAATGACCACAGTAAAGATCATCCTCTGATCTTAAGTGCCTGCAAAAAGAGAAATCAAATATTAGACTCACATCTCCAAGTTTAAACCACAAAAAGGAAATAAGGGATCTGCATTTAGATAAGTGCATATCAGACCTTCAAAATGTCAAGAAGCACTTCAGAGACAAGTCCCTGTTTATTGAGTGGCACAGTGGCTAACACTGCTGCCTCACAGCTCCATGGATCAGAGTTCAATTCTGGCCTCGGGTTACTGTCTGTGTGGAGTTTGCACTTTCTCCTTATGTCTACACAGGTTTCCTCCGGGTGCTCCAGTTTCATCCCACAGTCCAAAGATGTGCAGGTTAGGTGAATTGGCCATGCTAAATTTCCCCTTAGTGTCCAACGGTTAGGTAGGGTTACTGGGTTATGTGGATAGGGTGGAGGTGTGGGCTTAAGTAGGGTGCTCTTTCAAAGGGCCAGTGCAGACTCGATGGACCGAATGGCCACCTGCTACTTTTATGATTATAAAACTTAAGATTGCAAACATTCCATAATGTTTAGGAAATTTTGAAATGGAAAATGGAAAGCCCAGAAGCCAATTTTACATGCCCAACAAATCACAATGTGACAAATAGCAGTTAATTTATTTTTCGTGGTGTTAATTGAGCGACAAATAATGGTTAAGTCATCAGGAGAACTTGCCTGCTCTTTGGATAGTGTCATGAATAGCGCAGCAACAACTTACACTTCTATAGGGCCTTTAAAGAAATAAAACGTCCTAAGGTGCTTCACAGGAGCGTCATCAAATTTTGATACGGAGCTATATGAGGAGATATTAGGGCACCTGGTCAAAGTGTTTGTTTTTAAGAAGCATCTTAAAAGATGAGATAGAGGTAGAAGGGCAAAGAGGTTTATAGTAGAACTTCCAGAAACACAGAGTCACCAATGATAAATCCGGATATGCATAAGAGGTTGGAATTGGAGAAATGCAGGGATCTCAAAGGATAGTAATGCTGGAGGAAGCTACAAATAATGGGAGCGGTGAGGCCAAAAGGTTTGAATAAAAAGGACGAGAATTTTAAAATTCAGGGAGAATTTGGTGCTGAGGGAAAGCTAAATGATGTCAGTATACATATAGAAACTAACAGTGTATGATTAAATGGTATTGCCCAGGGGCAGCAGCGGAGAAGAAAATAGGAGATGGGGACAGGGGAAACCAAGGATAGATTTTTTGGGGACTCCAAATATAGCAGGCAGAAGTGGGACGAGAAGCCATTGCAAGTCTTTCTCTGGCTCGGAGACAGGTAAGAATGGAACTAGACAAGGGAGCAAATGCCTACTCATCCGCCATCAGAGGAGAGGTGTTCACAAAGGATGGTGTGCTCAGCTGTGCCAAAAGCTGCATTCAGATTGGGAAGGATGAGGAGAGATAGTTTACAACAATCACAGAGGATATTATTAGCAATTTTTCAAAGGACAGTTTCAGTATTGATCGCAGGGGCAGAAACCTAATTGGAGGAATTCAAACAGGATTGCAAGAAAAGGCGGGCATTGATTTGGAAGGTGACAACATGTTCAAGGACTTTGAAGAGGATGTGCAGTCGTAGTTTGTAAGGACTTAGAGAATCAAGGATGGATTATTTAAGGAGTAAAGTGATGAGCTCAGATTTGAAGGGCAGTTGGACAGGAAGGTTGGACAGTTAGGAGTTTAGTAGGAATGAGGTTGAGGGGACAGGAAATGGATCTTGTGGACTGGATGAGTTTGGAAGGAGAAGGCTGGAGACGGAGTATAACATGGATAAATGTGAGTTTATCCACTTTGGCATCAAAAATAGGAAGGCAGGTTAGTATTTGAATGGGTGTAAATTGAGAGAGGTGGATACACAGCAAGACCTTGCTGTCCTCGTGCATCAGTCACTGAAAGTAAGTGTGCAGGGACAGCAGGCAGTAAAGAAGGCAAATGGTATGTTGGCCTTACTGGAAGAGGATTTAAGTGTAGGAATAGAGATGTTTTACTGCAATTGTATAGGGCATTGGTGAGGCCACACCTGGAGTATTGTGAGCAGGTTTGGTTCTCTACCTGAGGAAGAATGTTCATGCTATGGAGGGAGTACAGCGAAGGTTTACTCCTGGGGTGGCGGGACTAGAACGTAGAACATAGGAAATACAGCACAGAACAGTCCCTTCGGCCCACGATGTTGTGCCGTACTTTCGTCCCAGATTAAGAACAAATTAAGCTACACCCCTCATTCTACCGCAATCCATGTACCTATCCAATAGCCGCTTGAAGGTCCCCAATGTTTCCGACTCAACTACTTCCACAGGCAGTGCATTCCATGCCCCCACTACTCTCTGGGTAAAGAACCTACCTCTGACAGCCCCCCTATATCTTCCACCATTTACCTTAAATTTATGTCCCCTTGTAATGCAACCCCCCCCACCTCTTTTACCACCCTCCCTAATCTTATTGAAACATCTATAACCAGGAACCTCTAACAACCATTTCTGCCCCTCTTCCATCCAAGTAGTCCCAAGTACCGATCCATGCCTTAAGTTCACCCACCTTATTCCTGATGCTTCTTGCATTGAGGTATACACACATCAACCCATCTCCGTGCCTGCAAGTACTCTCCTTTGTCAGTGTTACCTGCTCCACTGCCTCACTACACGCTGTAACGTCCTGAACATCAGCTACCTTAGTTGCTGGACTACAAGTCCGGTTCCCATTCCCCAGCCAAATTAGTTTAAAACCTCCCGAAGAGTACTAGAAAACCTCCCTCCCAGGATACTGGTGCCCCTCTGGTTCAGATGCAACCCATCCTGCTTGTGCAGGTCCCACCTTCCCCAGAATGCGCTCCAATTAACCAAATACCTGAAGCCTCTCTCCTACACCATTCCTGCAGCCACGTGTTCAACTGCACTCTCTGCCTATTCCTAGCCTCGCGATCACGTGGCACCGGCAACAAACCAGAGATGAGAACTCTGTCTGTCCTGGCTTTTAACTTAACTCATTTATTACGTCCACATCCCTTTTCCTACCTATGTCGTTGGCACCAATGTGCACCCTGACTTCTGGCTGCTCACCCTCCCCCTTAAGGATCCTCAAGACACGATCCGAGATATCCCTGGCCCTGGCACACGGGAGGCAACATACCTTCCGGGAGTCTCGCACGCGACCACAGATTCTCCTATCTATTCCCCTAACCATTGAGTCTCCTATCACTATTGCATTTCTATTCTCCCCCCTTCCCTTCTGAGCCCCAGACTCCTTCTGAGCCCCAGACTCAGTGCCAGAGACCTGGCCGCTAGGGCCTTCCACCAGTAGGTCATCCCCCCCCCCCCCCCCCCAACAGCATCCAAAACGGTATACTTGTTTTGAAGGGGTACGGCCACAAGGGATCCCTGAACTGTCTGCCCATTCGTTTTCTTTCCCCTGACTGTAACCCAGCTACTCTTGTCCTGTACCTTGGGTATGGCTACCTCCCTGTAACTCTTCTCTACCCCCTCTGCCTCCCGGATGATCCGAAGTTCATCCAGCTCCAATTCCCTAACACGGTCTCGGAAGAGCTGGAGCTGGGTGCACTTCCCGCAGGTATAGTCAGCGGGGACACCGGTGGTATCCCTCACCACCCACATCCTACAGGAGGAGCATGCAACTGCCCTAGCCTCCATCCCCTTTTCCCTTACAGAATACAGCTGCACTGTGGACCAACTGGAACTCCATCCTCCGACTCTGCTCCCAGTCAGATGTACTCTCTGTAAACTCCCGGCTCCCTTCACGCTCTTTGAGGAAATGTAGGAAATGAAATGAAAAGGAGCACCTTACTCCCTCCTCACCTAACTCCCTCAGTCACCAAACTCTCACTATAACACTCAAATGCACCCAAATTCAGCACTCCCTCAGTCACCAAAATCTCACTATAGCACTCAAATGCACCCAAATTCAGCACTCAGTGCAAACAACGTCTGCACTGTAACTAGCTCAGATTTATACTGTGACTCTAGCCTCTGAAAACTGGCCCAATCCAATTAACTAATTAACAAGCTCCAGCTGCAAGTAGTTACAAGTAGAACCTTTGTTTAAAGCTGATTGAAAATTTACCTTCTTCTCAACCAAACAGCAACTTTTAAGTTAATTAACTAAATCAAAGAAAGACTAGACTTTAGATAAAAATTAAAAATAAACCCTTAATATCACTCAGTCACCAAACTCTCACTATAGCACTCAAATGCACCCAAATTCAGCACTCAGTGCAAACAAAGACTGTCATATGAGGAGAGGCGAAGTCGGATAGGATTATATTGATTGGAGTGAGAGGGGATCTCATAGAAACTTATAAAATTCTAACAGTGTTAGACTAGGTAGATTCAGAAAGAATGTTCCACATGTTGGGGAAGTCCAGAACTAGGGGGGTCATAGTTTGAGGTAAGGGGTAAATCTTGGGAGACTGAGGTGAGGAGAAATTTCTTCACCCAGAGAGTGGTGAATCTGTGGAATTCACTGCCACAGAAAGTAGTAGAGACCAAAACGTTGTATAATTTCAAGAAGTAATTAGATATACTCTAGGGCTAAAGGGACCAAGGGATATGGGGGAAAGGCAGGATCAGGGTATTGAACTTGATGATCAGCCATGATCATAGTGAATGGCGGTGCAGGCTCACAGTTCCAAATGGCCTCCTCCTGCTTCTATTTTCTATGTACGTTACAGTGAGTGATGCAAGTTCAGGGTGAGGATGGGGAGGAAAGGTTTGGCAGTGGGTTAGCAAAAGAAAGAGAGAAGCAGTGGAGGCAGTTGAACAGTCTCAATCTTTATGAAAAAGTAGTCTATGGACTCCTTGCATATGTTGCTGGAGCTGCATGTGGAGAAGGTAGGGAAAGGGTTTTGAGAAGAAGTAAAACCACTGGAAAAGAGCCAATCCTGGTATCTTGCACATATCTTATTTTAACTACAGTACCATTGGCGGCTATACTTTCAACTATGCTTAAAAAACAACCTCTTAGGCCAAGCTTTTGGTCATCTGCCTGGCTCAATGCAGCTCAGTGTCAAAATTTTTTAGCTACTGCTATTTTGAAACGCCTTGGGACATGTTACTATATTAAAGGTTATTTTTTTAAATACAAGTTGTTATTTACTATATATCTTATCCTATGGGTAGCTAAGAGTCACCAAAAATTATTACAGTGGTGTTCTAGGGTCAAGAGTAGTAATTTAATTTCAATACATTATTTACTATAAATGCAATTTTCAATCATTTTGAAATGTGGCCACTGTTAATAGCAACTGAATACAATTAATCTTAAACAGTTCTATGGTTCCTTTTAATAATGCAATATTTGTATACCTATCTTCCTTGGTTGAATTACAATGGAAAATATGCCCAGGCGTGGATATCAATGAGGAAGCAAAATAGCTATTTTAACACGCTGGATTATACAGCTATTAAATACTGACAACTGGTACAATGTAGTATCTTCCATACATAGAATTTGTCAGTATTAATGAAATAGGTAATGCTGGGTCCATATATTGCAAATCACTGCTGTATTATTTTTCTTCTTCTTTCATGGAATGTTACAATCGACAGCAAGAGCAACATTTTATTGCCCACCCCTCACTGCCCTTGACAAGATGGAGGCAAGTAGCCTTCGTGAACTGCTGCAGTCCATCTCCTGTGTACACATATAGTGCTGATTGGAAAGTAGGTGTATGTTTTTGACCCAGTAATAGTGAAAGAACAGTGATATAGCTCCATGTCCGGATGACGTGTGACTTGAAGGGGAACTTACAGGTGCTGGTGTTCCCATCCTTGCCATTCTTGGTGGTAGAGATGATGGGTTTGGAAGGTGTTGTTGAAGGAAACTTGATGTCAAGGGAAGTCACTCTCACCTCACCTCTTGAATTTAGCTCATTTATTCATATTTAGACCAAGGCTGTAATGAGGTGAGGAGCCAAGGGGTTCGTGCAGAGCCCAGATTGTACTTGAGAGCGTGGAGTATGAGCGACTTGATAGCTGAAACGATGCCTCGTTTGCTGATGGTTGACAGAACACTGATGAGGTGGTATTTGGCCAGATTGGATTAGTTCTGCTTTTTGTGGATAGAACACACCTGGTTAATTTTCCATATAGTCAGGCATTGTAACAGTGCTGGAGCAGTTTGCTTAGGGGCGGAGCAAAAGCTTTCTGTAATTTTGTTGGTATGTGTTGTCAGCCATTTTTTGAAATAATGCTGATTGAATAAAATTGGCTGAAGACTGATATCAGTAATGCTGGGAACCTCAGGAAGAGGCCAAGATCAATTAAACATTTGGTATTTCTAGATAAAAATTATTATAAATGCTTCAGCCTTGTATTTTGCAATGATATGCTGGGCTACGTAATCACTAAGAAATTGAGGTGTTTGTAGAGCTTCTCCCGTTAAGTGTTTAATTGCCAATCACCATTCATGACTAGGTGGGGCAGGATTGCAGAGCTTAGATTCAATTATTTGGTTGTTTGATCACTTAGCTCTGTTGAATGCTGCTTCTGCTATTTAGCATGTATATGCTCCTGTGAATTTGTTAAAGTTACTTTCCTCGACGGTTTAAAGAAACGTTATGACATACCAAGCCAGGTTTAACTCTGGGATCTGACTTATCCAGTGTTCACATTAGCTGGGATTGTGTCACTGTTCTGAATATATACCATTTAACATTGTTCGCATCACACAATACCACAGATGGTATCCTCGGTGTCAAGATCTAACCATCTCCACAGGGGATGTGCAGTGGTCACTCTGACCAATGCCGTCATGGACAGATGCACTTGCGACAGAGAGATTGGTGAAGTAAAGGTCTGCAAGATCTTCCCTCATGCTGGTTCTCTCACCATATGCTGCAGGCTCAGTGACAGCTATGTCCTTCAGGACTCAGCCAGCTTGCTCAATAGTGGTGCTACTGAGCAACCCTGGAGATGGACACTGAAGTCTTTACACCCAGAGTACATTCCATGCCCTTGTCACACTCAGTGCTTCTTTCCTTTCGTAGGAAAACATTGCAACAATAATAATGCAATTATTTAAATGTTAATACTGCATCAAATTTCTGCAGCATTGTACTTCCTGACCTACTTCTGTTACATGTCAAAAATAAAATCTGCATTATATATTCACTAATATGATATATTTCTTATTCGGAGTGGGTTGCAACCTTCAATTTGAAAATGCACTGAAAATCTTTGTGTAAGACTTAGTCTATGCAAAAATCTATTTAAATGCATTATGATTTACCTGCATTACTTGTCATGTTGATAGAATCACAGCATGGTTACAGCATAGCAAGAGAAATTCATCAAGTACCACTTGCCTGCCTTCTCCCCCATTGCTCTGCACATTCTTCCTTTTCAGGTAATAATCCAATTCCCTGTTGAATGCCTCGACTGAATCTTTCTCCACCACACTCTCAGGCAATGCCTTTCAAATGACAAATGCTTGCTGCATGAAAGGTTTTTCCTCACATCACTTTTGTTTTTTTGCCAATTCTTTAAATCTGTGTCCTCGTGTTCTCCATCCTTCCACTAGTTTCTCCCTATCTACTCTGTCCAGATTTTTCATTACTTTGAATACATTGATCAATCTCCTCAAAACCTTCTCTTCTCCAAGGAACAGCCCCAAAATCTCCAATCTATGTAATTGAAGTTCCCCATCCCTGATATTACGATCGCAGACCAGACCCCAACAGTGGCGAGGATGCTGGACTGTAACTCCAATATGTTAGTTTATTTGAAAGATTGTGCGGAAAGAATTATTTACTCCAAGAGTGATTGCATGAAGAAATAGGGCTTGGTTATTTTTAAAACAAAACTTTCTAACTACAATATTTAATCTTTTAACTTCACACCCAAAAAGAGCAGCTTACAGTTTACACCTTAAACACTACTACTCAACTTCCCATTAAACAACTAGAAAAGAGACATATAGATCTCAATCTATCTTACTGTGGACAAATTTTGGACTCCGCATCAGGCAGATCAGAAGGAAACTCCACTCTCCAAGGTTTCCCAACCATCTCTCAAAATGTCTCTCTGCCATTCTTGGCTCCATCCAACAATGACGTCATCTCCCAAAGCTGAAAAACCTTCTCGGCAGGCTGCAAAGTACATGAACTCCCCAGGGACTTCCCCAGGCAAACCACCATGCATTAGCCCAGACTGAAAAACACATTCCTTCTTCAATTTCACTTGCTTGTTGCTAAAACCACCCACTGTAGAACAGAACTCTTTTAAAATAAAGACATTCTAATCCCAGGCTTTTAACCCTTAAATTGTCCACTACATTTTAGAAACTAATATTCCTAACATCTTCCAATCGTCACATTGAATCATTCTCGTTAATTATTTCTGCACTCACTCTAATGGCTTCATTTTTTCCTGAAGTATTCTGTCCATTACGGGACATAATACTCAAGTTGAAGCCCAACCATTGTTCTATACTAGTTTAACATAATATAACACAGCTTTGACAAAGAGTCATCCAGACTCAATGTTAGCTCCGTTTTCTCTCCAGGGATGCTGTCAGACTTGCTGAGATTGTCCAGCATTTTGTTTTTATTTAACATAACTTGCTTGCTTTTGTACTCTCTGCCCCTATTAATAATACCTAGGATACTGTATACTTTATTAACCGCTCCCGCAACTCGTCCTGCTACCTGAAATGATTTATGTAGCTATCTAGCCAGGATCCTTTGCTCCTGCGTTTTCCTTTAGAGGCTAAAGTAAGATGCCCAGATATGGTGCCTTTTTTGAATTAAACAAAAGCATGGGGGCAGGGGGAAAGTAGCTCCCTGGTGCATTCTTCATGGTAATGCCTTGGCCAATCAATGCCAACTTACCAACCAGTCAGCAACCTTTTCTCATTCAGTATAAATTGTTGCTTCCTTTGAAATTTGGCATTCTTGCATCTATCCTGGGAATTTTAAGATGAAAAGCTTTAACAAAACGTCTTTTTTCAGCAATACCCATTTAGAACTGTAGTCTTTGTTTTACATAGTCTCTCATTGTTCTTTCTACCTAAATAACTTCACCTTTCTCTGCATTAAATGTGATATGTCACTTGTTTGCTTATTCCATCAACCTATCTATGTCCTCTGAAGGTCTGCACTATCTTTTTTTTAATAAATTTAGAGCACCCAATAATTTTTTCCAATTAAGGGGAGAACGTGGCCAATCCACCTACCCTGCACATTTTTGGGTTGTGGGGCGAAACCCACGCAAACACGGGGAGAACGTGCAAACTCCACATGGCCAGTGACCCAGAGCCGGGATCGAGCCTGGGACCTCGTCACCGTGAGGTAGCAGGGCTAACCCACTGCACCACCGTGCTGCCCTAGGTCTGCACTATCCTTCACACAGTTCACAATACTTCCAAGATTTGTATCATCTGGAAATTTTCCTGAGTGGCCTTCCTACCATACTTGCCTGTCTGCAATTTTACAGGCCACAGGCAAGGCCTGGAGCAGTCCACCAGGCCATGATCCAACAGAGACTTCTAAGGACCACTTTCCACCCTGGCCTAAATTTTGAGATTGGTAGGAGGCGTTCAGGGGCAGAGGGAAGCTCGGCATCTCACCCTGCTTAGATAGGAAGGGAAAGCATCTCCATTCAGGGTCCCTTTTCCACATTGGGTGGCCCCACTAACCAACCTAACAAAGGTCTGTTTCCCTGCGGGTCCTCTCTCATTCCCCCCCCCCCCCCCCCCCCCCCCCCATCACCCTCTCCATCAAGGCACCCAACCACCAATGCCCAGGCCTCACATCCCCTCCCCACCTTCAGACACTTTGCACTTAGCTAGACATTGATTTCAAATCCAGTGATTAATTGTAGTCCCAGTCTTGGCAACTGCTACCACGGTCTGAAACAATAGGGCTGCTGGATAATCTGATTGGCGGTCAGCTCTGTGAAGTGGATCCTCTGCCCCTCCTTTTACAGCCAGCTAACACTCCATGGAGTGCAAAATGCCTGCAGGGCTGCCATGATAAAGCAGGATATCTTTCACACTATTCTCCAGGTGGCAGGGCAGGAAACCCCTAATGTAGCCTGCCCACAGGATATAATCTGCAGTCTTGCCACATTCAGCCATGGATGAGGTGGACAATTAACCTCACCGGAGAAGACGCCACAAATGTCCCCATCCTTAATGATGGGAGAAGTCCAGCTCATCTGTGCTAAAGATAAGGCTGAAGCATTCTCAACAATCTTCAACCAGAAGTGCAGAGTACGTGATCCACCTAGGCCTCCTCCAGAGGTCACCAGCATCATAGATGCCTGTCTTCAGCCAATTTGCTACACTCCATGTGATATCAAGAAAAATTTTGATTGAGCAGGGAAAAATTTTGGTTGAGCACAGATTTGTGAAGGGAAGTTCATGCCTGACTAATCTAATTGAATTTTTTGAAGGCAGCAGACAAATGTATGTCTATGGAAGTTAGTTATATGGACTCGTATTAGTTATATGAAGGCATTTAATAAAGTGCCACATAAGAGACTGTTAATTAAGGTGGAAGCCCATGGAGTTGAAGGCAAATTATTGACAACGTTAGAAAATGGGAATAGTGGGTAAGTACTCTAATTGGCAGGATGTGACTCGTGGTGTACCACAGGAATCTGTGTTGGGACGTCAAGGCAGACTGGTCCAAAAGGTGAAGTCACACGGGATCAGAGATGAGGTGGCAAGATGGATACAGAACTGGCTCGGTCACAGAAGGCAAAGGGTAGCAGTAGCAGTGTGTATTTCTGAATGCAAGGTTGTGACTAGTGGTGCTCTACAGGTAGCGGTGTTTGGGCCTCTGTTGTTTGTAGAATACATAAACGATTTGGAGGAAAATGCAGCTGGTTTGATTAGTAAGTTCACGGATGACACCAAGGTTGGTGGGGTGGCAGATAGTGTTGAGGATTGTCAGAGGACACAGCAGGACATAGATACGTTGGAGACTAGGGCAGAGAAATAGCAAATGGAGTTTAATCCGGGCAAATGTGAGGTAATGCATTTTGGAAAGTCTAACATAGAGGGGAAATATACCGTAAATGACAAAACTCTTGGGAATATAGAAAGCCAGAGACCTGGGCATGCAAGTCCACCCACAGATCTTTGAAAGTGGAACACAAGTGGACAAGATAGTAAAGGAGGTATACGGAATGCTTGCCTTCATTGGACAGGGCATAGAGTATAAAAAATGGCAATTCATGCTACAGTTGTATAGAACCTTGGTAAGGCCGCACTTGGAATATTACGCACAATTCTGGTCGCCACACTATCAGAAGTAAGTGGAGGCTTTGGAGAGGGTACAGAGGTTTACCAGGATGTTGTCTGGTACAGAGGGACTTAGCTATGTAGAGAGGTTGGATAAACGCAGTTCATTCTCGCTGGAATGACGGAGGTTGAGAGGTGACCTGATAGACATCCACAAGATTATGAGGGGCATGGATAGAGTGGATGGGCAGGCACTCTTTCCCAGGGTGGAGGGATCAGTCACCAAGGGGCATAGGTTTAAGGTCTGTGAGGCAAAGTTTAGAGGAGATGTGCGAGGCAGATTTTTTACACAGGTGAGTACCTGGAAAGCGTTGCCAGGGAAGGTTGTGGAAGCATGTATATTAATAGTGTTCAAAAGGCATCTCGACAAATACATGGATAGGATGGGTATAGGGGGATATGGCACTAGGAAATGTTGAGGGTTTTGGCCAAGGGTGGTATCATGACCGGTGCAGGCTTGGAGGGCCTGTTCCTGTGCTGTATTGTTCTTTGTTCCTGACCTCACTCATTCACATTCAATAATGACTTGGATGATGGCGCAGAAAGTCATGTATCCAAATTTGCTGATGATACAATGTTAGGTGGCATTGTAGACAGTCTAAATAATAGCATAAAATTGCAAGGAGATATTGACAGTCTAGATCAGTGTTCTTCAAACTTTTTTCCGGGGACCCATTTTTACCAACCAGCCAACATTTGGGACCCAACCCGGCCGACCTTCGCGACCCACGCAGGCCGACCTTCGCGACTCACGCCGGCCAACCTGCGCGATCCACCATTTTCTCTTACTTTGTTTGCTGCTGACAAAAATGGAGGAAATGGTTTTGGGTCCCTTTGGCCCTCGTACACGCTCCTCCAATGGAACCTGTTGGATGAAGGTGAAGCCTTCTAGTGTCGGAAAGTATGGAGTCTCCATCTGTCCAAAGTTCTGAATTTTTTTCCTGTAAAATTTTATCAAATAAACCCTCCCCCCGAACTTGTAAACAAAAAATAAATTAAAATGAGTAAAATAAATGAAAAAAATGAATAAAACCCCCCCGAACTTGTAAAAAAAATGAAGTGAATAAAATAAATGAAAAAATAAAAATTAAATGAATAAAATGAAAGAATAAAAACCACTACAGAACTTGTAAAAAAAGCTGCAACCATTAAAAATAATAGTGGCTGCATTGCACATACGCACCGATCATCGTGCGCGCATGCGCAATGCGGCCAATTTTTTTTTTACATGTTCGTGGAATGCGCATGTGTGCAAGTTGATCAGCACGCATGCGCAATGCGGCCGAATTTTTTTTTTTACATGTTCCCGGCCGCTTGCAGCCGGCGTTATGAAAAGCCGGCTGCTGCGCGGGGATTTGCGCGATCGGGAGCCCCGCGGACAACGGCTCCGCGACCCTCCCGACACACGCCCGCGACCCACCCGCGGGTCGCGCCCCCGACTTTGAAGAACACTGGGCTAGGTGAATGGGAAAAATTATGGAGGATGGAATTCAATGTAAGGAAGTAAGAGGTTATCCATTTTAGACCAAAATAGGGTAGAGCAGAGTACTTTCTCAATGAAATGAGGTTACGTTTATTGGATGTCTCAAGAGATTTGGGGTGGTTGAGGTGTGCAGGTCCTTAACATAGTTTGAACGAGTGCAGAAAATAATCAAAAGGCTAATGAAATGCTAGACTTTATATCTAGAGCATTGGAATATAAAGACACTGAAGAGGTTATGCTACAGCTATACAAAACCCTGGTTAGACCTCAATTGGAGTACTTTGAGTAGCTCTGGGCATCACACCTTAGGAAGGATATATTGGATTTTGAACGAGTGCAACATAGGTTTGAAAAAATGATACCTGGACTGCAGGGATTAAATTACCAGGAGAGATTACGGACATTAGGTCTGTTTTCGCTAGAATTTAAAGGTTAATAATCTTTATTAGTGTCACACGTAGGCTTACATTAACACTGCAATTAAGTTACTGTGAAAATCCCCTAGTCGTCACACTCCGGCGCCTGTTCGGGTACACTGAGGGAGAATTCAGAATGTCCAATTCACCTAACAAGCACATCTTTTGGGACTTGTGGGAGGAAACCGGAGCACCCAGAGGAAATCCACGCAGACATGGGGAGAACATGCAGATTCCGCACAGACAGTCACCCAAGCAAGAATCGAACCCGGGACTCTGGCGCTGACTGTGCGAAACACTGTTACCGTGCCCCGTTTAAGGGGTTATCTGATCAAAGTATTCAGAATGTTAACAAGGAAAGACAGGGTAGATGAAGATAAGCTATTTCAACTGCTTGGAGATTCTAATACCAGAGGCATAGTCCACAAATTAGGGCTAGACCGTTCAAGAGAGATTTTAGTGAGTACTTCTTCATGCAAAGGGTGGTAGAGGCTTGTAACTCTCTCCTACAAACAGCAGTTGAAGCTAGAACAGTTGTCAATTTTAAATCTGAAATAGATCGATTTTTGTGAAGCAAAGATATTAAGGGATATGGGCCAATGGTAGGTATATGGAGATGGGCCACAGATCAGTCATGATCTCACTGAATGGCAGAACAGGTTTGAGGGGCTGAATGGCCTACTCCTGTTCCTATGTTCATAAGCGGCTGAAGGCATTCGATATTGCAAAGGCTATGGACCTTGACACTTGTCTTGTGCTCCAGAACATGCCACACCCCTAGCCAAGCTGTTCCAGTACAGCTGCAACAATGGCATCTGCCCGACAATGTGGAACATTGCCCAGCTACGCCCTGTATCCAAGAAACAAGACAAATCCAACCTGGCCAATTACTTCCCCATCAGTCTACTCTCAATCATCAGCAAAGCGACAGAAGGGGTCATCAACAGTGCAATCAAGTCACACTTACTCAGCAAAAACCTGCTTGCGGACGCTCAGTTTGCCTCCCGCCAGGGTTTCTCAACTCCTAGCCTCATTACAGCCTTGGTTCAAAGCTAGACAAAAGAACTGAATGCCAGAGGTGAGGGAAGAGTGATTTCCCTTGACATCAGGACAGCATTTGACTGAGTATGGCATCAAAGAGTCCAGGAAAACTGAAGTCACCGAAATTAAGGGGCAAACTCTCCGCTGGTTGGAGTCATATGTCAGAAGGAAAGACGGTTGTGGAAAGAAAGCTTCAGGGCATCACTGCAGGAACTCCTCAGGGTAGTATCCTAGACCCAACCATCTTCAGCTATCTCATCATTGACCTTCCTTTCATCACATGGTCAGAGGTGGAGAGATAAGCCAATGACTGCATAATGTTCAGCACCATTTCAAAGTCCTCAGATACTGATGATGTGGAGATGCCGGCGTTGGACTGGGGTGAGCACAGTAAGAAGTCTTACAACACCAGGTTAAAGTCCAACAGGTTTGTTTCAAACACGAGCTTTCGGAGCACGGCTCCTTCTTCAGGTGAAGATTCACCTGAAGAAGGAGCCGTGTTCCGAAAGCTCGTGTTTGAAACAAACCTGTTGGACTTTAACCTGGTGTTGTAAGACTTCTTACTGTGCTCAGATACTGAAGCAGTTCATGTCTGGTTAGGTGGATTGACCATGCTAAATTGCCCTTTGAAAGTCCAAGGATGTGCAGGTTAGGTGGAGTTATAGGGATAGGTCGCGGGATAGAGTCTGGGTAGGGTGCTCTTGCGGAAGTCGGTGCAGACTCAATGGGCTGAGTGGTCTCTTTCTGTACTGAAGGGATTCTATGGCTATCCAAAAGCAGCAAGACATGGATAATATCCAGGCTTGGGCTGACAAGTGGCAAATAACATTCATGCCACACAAGTGCCAGGCAATGACCATTTCCAACAAGAGAGGATCTACCCATCACCCCTTGACATTCAGTGGCATTATTCTCGCTCAATCCCCCATGATCAACATTCCATTGTCTACTCTTAAATATTTGTCTATCTGAACTGATTTCTTATTAAAATAGCTTGCTTGCGCTCATCAACTGTGTGCAATTAGTGAATTACAATCTCCTGCACTTGTCAGTGCGGAGAGGGAATTTAGGATGTGTTGACCCAGATGGAGGCATTGTTTTATGGAGTAATCAAAGTAAGTCACGAAAATGATGGAAGGGGTAATCAATAATGCCATGCAGCGGCTTTTGCTTAGCAATAAACAGGTCACCGACCCTCAGTTTACGTACTGCCTGGAACACCCAGCTCATGATCTCATTACAGCCTTGGGTCAAACATGGGCAAAAGAGCAGAACTCCTGAGGTGAGGTTAGAGGGATTGCCCTTGACATCAAGACAGCATTTGAAAAGTATGGATCAAATAGCCTCAGCAAAATTCCAGTCAGTAGGAATTAGGGGGATAACTCTTTGCTGGTTGGAGTCATACCTAGCACAAAGGAAGATGGTTGTGGTTGTTGGAGGTCAATCATTTCAATCCAAGGATATTAATACAGGATCTCCTTAGGATATTGTCCTAGACCCAATCATCTCCAACTCCTTCATCAATAACATTCCTTCAATCATAAGATCAGAAGTGGAGATGTGTACTGATGATCGCACAATTTAAAGCACCATTTGTGACTCTTCAGATAGTGAAAAAGTCCATGTCCAAATGTAGCATAATGTGAGCAATATCTCAGCTTAGCTGACAAGTGGCAAGTAGCATTCGTGTCACACAAGAACCAGGCAATGACCATCGATTCCCGGCTTGGGTCACCATCTGTGTGGGGTCTGCACGTTCGCCCTGTGTCTGCGTGGGTTTCCTCCGGGTGCGCCGGTTTCCACCCACAAGTCCCGAAAGACATGCTGTTAGGTAATTTGGACATTCTGAATTATCCCTCAGTGTCCTGAACAGGCGCCAAAATGTGGTGACTGGGGACTTTTCACAGAAACTTCATTGCAGTGTTAATGTAAAGCCCACTTGTGACATAAAGATAATATTATTATTAGCTCTGTGTTCATGCCGCCATAATTGCCCTTCTTGAAGTTAAAAATACTAGTCTTAAACACAGGAGCACGATTCTCCGGAAAAGTTTCTAAGTGCTGTAGCGAGCGGGAATTGACGCGAGTTTCCCGGCGAGGCCAGCAACACTATTCAATGTTAAGTGGACCACTTAACGAGGCCTCACGGACTTCTCACCCCGAATGCCAGCTCGCCAGCTGATTAGCTGGCACCGCACTCGCCAACCCCACCCGGCTAACAAGGTTGACCAGCACTTAAGCTGCACTTGCTCAGCGAACCCCAGCCAGCTTACAACAATGACGCTGAGGAGACCGGTCCCACGATTCGAGCATGCTGACCTGTGGAGGCTCCTGGATGCGGTAGAGGTCAGGAGGGATACCCTGTTCCCAGAGGGTGAGCCACAAGGCAGCCAGTGCTGCCTGGGGCGAAGTAGCGGGAGCAGTCAGCCCAGGGAGCGTGACCAGGAGGACTGGCCTCCAGTGTCCGAAGGAGGTCAATGACCTATAACCGGGCAGCCAGAGTAAGTAGGCACCAAAGTCACACCCCTAATCCCCCAAGGGAGCATCTCCAGGTGACCCCCAACCCTCCCTCCATCCCCCTCCTCCTTCAGCACTCATCCACCCACCCCTTCAACCTTCCCTCCATCCTAACCCTCCCTTTACACGCCGCCTTGCCCCCCACAACTGTGAATCATGTGTGTGGCTTATGGTGCGGCCATGGGGAACCACCAGGGCTGGCAGAGCCAGATTATGCAGGGGCAGCCGGGGCACAAACCAGCTGCCCCGCCATCCCAGGGTGAACCTAAGGGCCCTATGTGCACCGACCGGGAGGAGGGACGCTGAGTGCCAACCCGAATCCATCCCATGGGGCGGCGACGGTGGCCACCAGCACTCCCGGGTTCCACCCCTTTAACGAGGCCGCGTCTCGGTGTCAGTATATAAGACACGGCAGCACGGCTGTGCATGTGCCGTCGACAAGTGAGCCGGGGCCCTCTGGCCCCAAAGAACGCCCGCCAGGGGCATCGAAGGCCACGGGACGATGTAGGCAGTTGGCTGCCCCCACCTCGATATGCATTCTGGGGAATCACCAAGATGTAGTGGTAGATCTAAGAGGAGCAGGCAGGTTGAACATCACTGAGCACACGGGATAGGGGGCCGGGAGTGGTTTGGAGGAGGGCGGTACTATCGGGAATGGGGCATTGTACAGCACACTAAACAATCTTTTGTACAACCATTATGATGCCTCTGTCACTTTATTCCGCATTGCGGGCTGCCCCCGGACCCTTTACCTGTCTCTCCAGGCATCCCCCCTCCACGTGGCCCCCACTCACCCTCCGGCCGTGGTCGTGTCCGGGAGCTGTGTCCCATCCCCTGGGTGTTCGGATGCTGGCTGTTGCGTTTTGTGGTGGTGTCTCCCACACAGTGCCCAGGCATCAAGGTTTGATTGGAATGCTAGGCAATGACTCCCACATGCTACATGTCCCACCCACCCACGGGGACCCACTTGGCAATTCCCTATTAGCGATAGCCTCTTCAGCCGCGCAGCCAGAGGCCTCAGCAGTCAATGAGGGTTATGGGTGGTCGGTGGGGCAGACAGGCAGGGACAGGGACTGCCCCCAGTATGGAGTTGGGATCCAAGGTTTGGCAAGGTGGCGCGATCGATGCCCCCCTAGATGCCCCTCCAGCGCGGCCCCCCACCCTCCCATGGCGGATCACCCCTGCAGAGGGTCCCCCACCCCCCCTGCCGAGGACTGGGATGGCAAGGCCAGCGCACCGATCTCTTTGCCTCATTCCTTGTGAGCAAAGATTGCTCGGCTCCCCTCCTCGGCTCCCCACAAAGCCCTTCTGTCAGGTTCACATTTTTAAAAAGAAGTACCTATCGGCTCCAGCATGAGCACATTCTCAGCGGGCCAGTAAATGATGGGAGGCTGTTGGATGGTAGGTATCTCTCTTAACTGTATGGAAATGTGGCTTAAGTGGTGATAATTGGTTTCTCGGCATGCTATTGCGAGATTCCGAATTCGCCAACGGAGCAGGCTGGTTGCATCGCAAACTGTTTGCCGCTTGGCACGGTTCCTGTTTTTGGCCTCTCCCACTATTCACCTGCCTCGTTACATTTGAGCATGAGTGTAACGAGGCTGGAAGATCATGCCCACACTTTTCTCTTTCTCAAACGGAACGTAAAATTCAATCATATGATGATCACTGCCACCTAAGGGTGCCTTCACTATGAGATCATTAATTAATCCTCTCTCGTTGCACAATACTGGGTTTAGTTTAGCTTGCTCTCTAGTTGACACTGGAACATGTTGCTCTAAGAAACTATGTCAAAAACATTCTATGAATTCTCATTTAGGTTACCATTGCCTACCTGATTTTTTCCAGTCAATCTGTAGATTAAAGTCCCCCATAATTATCATCGTACTGTACTGACAAGCTCACATTATTTCTTCCTTTATATCCCATCTTACCATGTGGTTACTGTTGGTGGACCTGTACATCACCCCCATGAGTGACTTCTCGCCTTCATCATTTCTCATCTCCACCCAAACTGCTTCTACATCCTCGCCTCCTGAATTTAGGTAATCGCTCTATTGTGTTTATACCATACTAATCAAGAGAGCCACCTCTCCACCTTTTCCTAGATTCCTGTCCATGCTAAATGCCATTTACCATTCAATATTTAAGTCATCTTGCAGCCATGTCTCTGTAACGGCTATCAGATCATTTTGATTGCTTATAAGTTCATTTGTTTTGTTTCAAATACTGTGTATTCACATACAAAGACTTTAGTTTTATCCTTTCATTATTTTTGTAACCTCTGGCCTCCCGTGTTGATCTATTCCGAAATTTGCACTCTATCCCTTCCCATCATGGTTTGCTTATCTTTTCACATAGCAATACCCTTCTTGGATTGGATTTGTTTATTGCCACGTGTACTGAGATACAGTGAAAAGTATTTTTCTGAAAGCAGGTCAAACAGATCATTTAGTATATGAAAGGAAAATACATAATAGGGCAACACAAGGTATACAGTGTAAATACATAGAAATGAAATGAAAATCGCTTATTGTCACGAATAAGCTTCAATGAAGTTACTGTGAAAAGCCCCTAGTCGCCACATTCCGGCGCCTGTCCGGGGAGGCTGCTATAAAAGCCAGCGATTTAGCCTGGTGAGCTAAACCAGCCGGCATTGGGTGAAGCATACAGGGGTGTAGTATTAATCTGGTCAGTCCATAACAGGGTCGTTTAGAACTCTGGTAACAGTGGAGAAGAAGCTGTTTTTGAATCTGTTCGTGTGTGTTCTCAGACTTTTGTATCTCCTGCCCAATGGAAGAAGTTGGAAGAGTGAGTGAGCTGGGTGGGAGGGATCCTTGATTATGCTGCCCGCATTCCCAAGGCAGCGGGAGGTGTAGATAGAATCAATGGATGGGATACTGGGTTGTGTGATGGACTGGGCGGTGTTAATGACGACTCTGAAGTTTCTGGCGGTCTTGAGCCAAGCAGTCGCCATACCAGGCTGTGATGCCACCAGATAGGATGCTTTCTAAAGTGCATCTGTAAAAGTTGGTAAGAGTCAGTGTGGATATGCCGAATTTCCTTAGTTTCCTGAGGAGGTATGGGTGCTGTTGTGCTTTCTTGGTGGTAGTGTCAACGTAGATGGACCAGGACAGATTTTTGGTGATGTGCACACCTAGGAATTTGAAGCTATCAACCATCTCCACCTCAGACCCATTGATGCAGACAGAGGTGTGTACAGTACTTTGCTTCCTGAAGTCAATGACCAGCTCTTTAGTTTTGCTGGCATTGAGGGATAGATTGTTCTTGTTACACCACTCCCCACTAGGTTCTCTATTTCCCTCCTGCATTCTGACTCGTCGTTGTTCGAGATCCGACCCACTATGGTCCTGTCGTCAGCAAACTTGTACATGGAGTTGGAACCAAATTTTGCCACGCAGTTGTGTGTGTACAGGGAGTACAGTAGAGGACTAAGTACGCAGCCTTGCGGGGCCCCAGTATTGAGGACTATTGTGGAGAAGGTGTTGTTTTTTCTTACTGATTGTGGTCTGTGGGTTAGAAAGTCGAAGATCCAATTGTAGAGTGAGGAGCAAAGTCCTAGGTTTTTGAGCTTTGATATGAGCTTGGCTGGGATTATGGTGTTGAAGGTGGAGCTGTAGTCAATAAATAGGAGTCTGATGTAGAAGTCCTTGTTGTTGAGATGCTCCAAGTACGAGTGTAGGGCCTGGGACATAGCGTCTGCTATGGACCGGTTGCTGCGGTATGCGAATTATAGTGGGAGCCACTGCAATTGATACCACATCTCTAGTTCCTACAGAAGCTAAAGACATTCGGCATGTCTGCATCGACTCTCACAAATGTTTCACAGATGTGCCATAGAGAGCATCCTATACGGCTGCATCACAGCTTGGTATGGCAGCTGCTTGGCCCAAGATCGCAAGAAAATGCAGAGTGTGGTGAACTCAGCCCAACACATCACACAAGCTTGCCACCCTCCCACTGATTCTGTCTACAGCTCCCGATGCCTCAGGAAGGCAGACAGCATCGTCAGAGACCCCTCACACCCAGGCTTTTGCCCTCTTCCAGACCCTTCCATCAGGCAGAAGATACAGAAGTCTGAAGACCTGCACATCCAGGCATAGGAACAGCTTCTTTCCCACAGCTATTAGACTCCTCAATGACTCTCCCTCGGACTGATCTGTTCCCTGTAAGAACACTATTCACGATAGCCTATGCTGCTCTTGCTCATGTATTGCTTTGTTTGGCCCTTGCTCCACACTGTAACCAATCGCTATTTGTTGATGTACCATCTGTCAATGTTCTCTGTTGATTATTCTTTTGTCTATTGTGTATGTACTCTGTAAGTTCCCTTGGTTGCAGAAAAATACTTCTCACTGTATTTGGCACATGTGACAATAAATATCAATCAATCAACCTTCCCAAATTTGACCCCTTTTCCCCACTATTTAGATTAAAATCCTCTCTATGTACCTCGTCATTCAACTTGTTAGAACACTGGTCCTGGTACAGTTCAGATGTAGACCATCCCAACAGTACAGCCCCCACTTTCCCCAGTGCAGGTGCCAGTGCCCCATGTACCAGAACCCACTTCTCCCACAGAAGTCTTCCAGCCACACATTCAATCTTTCTAAATTTATTTACGCTATGCCGATTTGCACATGGCTCAGGTAATAATCCAGAGACTACTACCTTTAAGGCTCTGCTTTTCAATCAGTGCATAACTTCTCATGCTCTCTGTGCAAAACCTCTTTCCAAGTGTTATCAATGTCCACGACCACTGGATCCTCCCCTTGCCGGCCCAAGTTGTTTTTTTTTTAAATCAGAAATATATCTATCTCTTTCTTGAAACCATTTAATGACTTAGAATCCACTGCACTATGGGGCAGGAAGTTCCACAAATTCACCATCATCTGTGAGAAGTAGTTCCTTCTCATCCGAGTTCTAAATCTACTGCCTCTCAACCTATATCCATGGCCTGTCGTTCTAGATTGCCTCACAAGGGGGGACATTTGGTCTACGTTTATCAATCCCTTTTAGTATTTTATACACCTTGATCAGATCCCCTTTCATCCTTCTAAACTCCAGTGAGTATAAGATCAAACTTTCTAATTTCATACGTCAACCCTTTCATCTCCAGAATCGATATGGTAAACCTCCTCTGAACTGCCTCCAATGCCACCACATCCTTCCTCAAATAAGGAAACCAAAACTGGACACAATACTCCAGATGTGGTCTCGCCAACACCCAATACAATTGCAACACTTCTCTATTTTTATGCTGTACCTGCATACGGACTTTCTGCATTTCATGAAAAAGACATCCAGATCCCTCTGCCCAGATGCATCTTGAATCTGCTTTCCATTTAGATAACAATTTGCCTTTCTATTTTTTCGGCCAGAATGAATAACCTCACACTTATCTACATTAAACTCCATCTGTGAAATTTTGGCCCAATCTCCTAGCCTATTTATATCCATCTGTAAAATCTGTATCTCCTCTTCACTGATTGCTTTCCCACCTAGTTTAGTATTATCTGCAAATTATGCGACATTATACTCTGTCTGCTCTAGGAGAGTGACTGCCTCCTAGGACAAAATGTCCAGCTAACTCTCCCCCTCCCTGATGCCTGCAATGTCCACAACTCCAGCTCAGCAACCTGGAGCCAAAGCTGCATAAACTGTAGAGATTTACTGTCGATAGTGCTGTCTAGAATTACAGTATATTTCACATGTTCTCACATGCTGCAGTCATGGCACACCACCAGCCCTGTCATTTCTTTCTATTTACTTATTTAAGTAGTCAATTCCATTTAACTTAATTAACTTTTCTCCGATGTCATCCTCCTCCCCACACCTTGTTATATCTGTAAATTTCAGAAAACAAATTTCTTTCAAAAGATATAATTACAGGCATCACAAATATAAAGGCAAGAAAGACATTTGTTGTGCAATGTCAATATTCCATTTTAATTTCCAGATCTTTGCTAATTGTGTTACATGTACTCAACAACAGTGGGCCCAATAAAAAATACTTTATTTCCTTCAGAAGTGAAAGCAATTATTTTGGAGGAAAATACTTTCAAACTTACAAACTTATGAGAAAATCTATTCGAAAATAACTATTTTAAATCTTTTAAAATTTATTTACGGGATGTGGGCATCGCTGGTTTGGCCAGCATTTATTGCCCATCCCTAATTCTCCTCGAGAAGGTGGTGGTGAGCTGCCACCTTGAACTGCTGCAGTGCATTCCCTGTGGTGTAGGTGCACCAGCAGTATAACATATGCATACAGTAACAACAGGAAGCATTTAAAATGTTTCAGGACTATTCTAAAGGGAAAAATACATGTGCTTTCTCATGAACTTTTTGTACTTTATTTTCTGCGGGTTGGGGGTAGGGTTAGAGTTAGGCTTACAAAAATGTATGTCAGCTGTTCCAAATTATTTCAGTTCCGCACTTCCCTTCAGCTGCAATTGCTTATGTTGATCTCCATTTTTTTTCCACTCGGGTTTTATATTCTCACGAAATTTTGGCATAAATCATTGGTAAAGTCGGCCTAGAAATTGGTTTGTATTGGACCAACTCAGATTGAGGAAATTCCATCTGTTTGCTTCTTCATGGGATGGAGGAGCACCTGGCTAGGGCAACATTTATTGTCCATCCCCAATTGCCCTTGAGATGGTGATAGTGAGCTACATACTTGAAACTCTGCAGTCCATGTGGTGTAGGTACACCCACAGTACTGTTAGGGAGGTCAGGATAGTGTGAGGCTTAAGAATAGAAGTTCCAGGTGGTAATGTTCCCATGCATCTACTGCCCTTATCCTTGATTGGTAGCATTCATAGGGTTTGAAGGTGCTATCTGAGAAGCCTTGGTGAGTTCCTGCAGTGCACCTTGCAGGTGGCACACCACACATTGTTGTCACTGTGCGCTGGTGGTAGAGGTAGTGGATGTTTGTGAATAGGGTGCCAATCAAATGGATTGCTTTGTCCTGAATGGTGACAAGCTCCTTGAGCGTTGTTGAAGCTACACTCATTTAGGCAAGTGGGGAGTATTCCATCACATTCCAGACTTGTGCCTTGTAGGTGGTGGACAGGCAATGGGGAGTCAGGAAGTAAGTTACTTGCCACATGATTAGTAACCTTTGGCCTGCTCTTGTAGCCGCAGTATTCATATGGCTAGTCCAGTTCAGCTTCTGGTCAATGGTCACCCAGAAGAGGTTGACGGTGGGGGATTCAGCGATGGAATTGCCATTAAATTTCATGGGCCGATGGTTAGATTTTTCCTTGTTGGAGATGGGCATTGCCTGGCTCTTGTGTGGCATGAATGTTTTTTTGTTTTTTTTAAAATTTAGAGTACCCAATTCATTTTTCCAAATAAGGGGTAATTTAGCATGGCCAATCCACCTACCCTGCACATCTTTTGGGTTGTGTTGGCGAAACCCACGCAGAAACGGGAGAATGTGCAAACTCCACACGGACAGTGACCCAGAGCCAGGATCGAACCTGGGACCTCGGCGCTGTGAGGCTGCAGTGCTCCCCACTGCGCCACCGTGCTGCCCAGTGGCATGAATGTTACTTTCCAGCCCAAGTTTAGATATTGTCCAGGTCATGCTGCATTTGGAAATGGACTGCTTCACTGAGGAATCACGAATGACGCTGAAAATTAGTAAATCATCAGTGAACATCTCCACTTCTGGCCTTAAGGAAGTTTGTTGATGAATCAGTTGAAGATGGTTGAGCGTAGGACACTATCCTGAGGAACTCCTGCAGTAATGTCCTGGGATTGAAATGATTGATCTCCAACAACCGCAACTTTCTTACTTTGCGCCAAGTATGACTCCAACTAGCGGAGAGATTCCCACCTAATTTCCACTGACTGCAGTTTTGCTAAAACTCCTTGATGCCATACTCGGTCAAATGCTGCCATGATGTGAACTCTTAACCTCTCCTCTGGGGTTCTGCTCATTTGCCTTATTTTACCCAAGACTGAAATGAGATCAAGAGCTGAGTGTTCCTGGTAAAACCCAAACTGAGTGTCAGTGACCTGGTTATTGCTAAGCAAAAGCTGCTTCATGGCATTATTGATTACCCCTTCCATCACTTTCCTGACCTACTTTGATTACTCCATAAAAAATGTCTACATCTGGGTCAACACATCCTAAATTCCCTCTCCGCACTGACAGGGACAGGAGATTCTAATTCACTAATTCCACACAATTGATGAGCCATATCAACTATTTTAATAAGAAATCAGTTAAGGTAGACCAACACTTAAGAGTAGACAATGAGATTATACAAGCACTTAAGCAGCAGAGGTTACAACTCCGAGCAGATGTTAAATCAGAGTTAAAGGTGTTATCAACTGTTGTGAACAAATGTGTTAGAACAAAGATAAGCTATTAAATAAATGCATTAAATGCATTACACAAATGGTGATTATTTTTTTCTTCTGCAGGAGTCAAGATTAAAGTCAAGCGGAAAAACTAAAAAAGTTGAGTATACAAACAAATGGAAGGCATTTGTTTAGTTATTGCTCAGTTTAGGAAAAAAAAGAACTAAGCAAAGTAGACAGTGTGGATTGGATTGGATTTTGTTTATTGTCACGTGTACCGAGGTCGTGAAAAGTATTTTCTGCGAGCAGTTCAACAGATCATTATTCTTGAATAAACTAGGAATAGCAAGTAAAACAAAGAGACTATAAAAGCTTCTTTAGGTATATGAAAAAGAAAAGATTATCTAGGACACAAGTGAGCCCATTATAGGTAGAGACAGCAGAATTTATTGAGGGCCCGTTTACAGATAGAGGTGGAAACAGGAGAATTTATAATAGAGAGCAGGAAATGGCAGAAGAACTAAATATAATTTGTTTGTCTTCACTGAAGAAGATACAGAAAATGTCCAGAAATACTAGGCAACCTGTGAAATTGAGGCACTGACCAAAATTAATATTAGTAAAGAGGTGGTATTTGAAATGGTAACTGGATTGAAGGTTCATAAATCCTCTGGACCAGAAGAGCTACGTTCCAGGGTGCAGAAGTCCTGCAGACTGGAAAGAGTCAAATGTAATCCCACTATTTAAGAATGGAGGGAGAGGGAGAATGGAGAACTATAAACCTATTAGTTTTATATTAACAGTTGAGAAAGTTTTAGAATCTATTCTAAAGAATGTAATAGCTGGACACTTAGAAAGTAAGGATAAAATTTGGTCAGGTCAACATGGATTTATGAAATGGAAATCATATTTCACAAACCTGCTTTTTTTGAGGGAGTTTTTTTGAGGGAGTTACTTGTAGAGTTGATAAAAGAGAACTAGTAGATGGAATACATTTGGATTTTAAGAAAGCATTTGTTAAGGTCCCACACTGGAGGTTAGTAAGCAAAATTAAAGTGTATGGGAGCAGGGGTAATATATTAATATGGATTGAGAACTGGTTAGCAGACAGAAAGCAGAGAGAGCCAGGATAAATGGGCTATTCTCAAGATGGTAGGCTGTTACTACTGGGGTACTGCAAGGATCAATGCTGAGATCACAGGTGTTCATAATTTACATAAATGATTTTATTGCGGGGACCAAATCCAATATTTCCAAATTTGCTGATGACAGAAACCAGGTGGGAATACAAGTTGTGAGGAGGATGCCTTGGACAGACTAAGTGAATGGGCAAGAATATGGTAGATGGGAATAAGTGAAGTTATCCACTTAGGTAGAAAAAACAAAAAGACTATTTCTAAAATGATGAAGAGGTTAGGAAATGTTGGGTGTCCAAATGGTGTCCTTGTTCATGAGTCATGAAAAGCTAGTATACAACAATCATGAAGGAAAGAAAAGGGCATGTTGGCCATCATAGCCTGCGTATTCGAGAATCGGTGTAAAACTCCTTGCTGCAATTGTGCAGAGGCGCCTTAGTGAGACCACACCTGAATTTTTGTGTACAGTGTTGGTCTCCTTACTGAAGGAAGGATATACTTGTCATAGAGGGAGCGCCAGAGGTTCACCACACTAACCCTGGGATGGCAGGATTGTCTTATAAAGATTGAAGAAACTGGTTCCGTCTTCATTAGAGTTCCAAAGAATGAGAAGTGACCTCATTGACACTTAGAAAATTCTTACATGCGTGACAGGGTAGATTTATGTAGGATGTTTCCTCTGGTTGGTGAATCTAGAACCAGGGGACACAATCTCAGAATAAGAGATAGGTCATAAACTAAGATGAGGAGAAACAAGGTGAATCTTTGGAATTCCCTACCACAGAGGGCTGTGGAAGCTTAACTATCGAGTATATTCAAGACAGAAATCAATAGATTTCTGGAGACTAAAGACATCAGGGGATATGGAGATACATGAGAAAGTGACATTTATGGAGATGATCAGCCATTATCTAACTAGCGGAGCAGACTTGACAGGCTGTATGGTCTACTTGTGTTCCTAACTGGGCTATGTTTGCTAATGAAAAAAAGTGGCAAATGAAAAAAAAATCAATAACTCAGTTTCCAACAGAAACTAGAATCATTGAATTTACAGTGCAGAAGGAGGCCATTTGGCCCATCAAGTCTGCACCAGCCCTTGGAAAGAGCACCCTACTTAAGCCCACACCTCCACCCCATCCCCGTAACCCAACAACACCACCCAACCTTTTGGACAATTTAGCATGGCCAATCCACCTAACCTGCACACCTTTGGACTGTGGGAAGAAACCCGGTGACCTCGTTGGTCGGAAACTTAAAAAGCAAAAATAGAAAATGCAGAGATAGAACATAGAACATACAGTGCAGAAGGAGGCCATTTGGCCCATCAAGTCTGCACCAACCCACTTAAGCCCTCACTTCCACCCTATCCCCATAACCCAATAACCCCTCCTAACATCTTTGGTCACCAAGGGCAATTTAGCATGGCCAATCCACCTAACCTACACATCTTTGGACTGTGGAAGGAAATCGGAGCACCTGGAGGAAACCCACGCCGACACGGGGAGAACGTGCAGACTCAGCTCAATCCCTCAATCTCAATGGGAAAAGATGTATACACTTTTTGGGTTCAGACTCCCCCCTCATCAGAACTCAATCCAAGAATCTGAAATATTAGCGTGTCTTTTATCTTGAGATGTTGACAATATTGCAAATTTTTTTTAGCATTTTACATTTTCGGTTTGTAGCATTTATCAGTATTGACATTACCAATGATCACCCCAAATTTGGGTATGTTAGGTTATCTTACAACGGTTCAAATCCAACCTGCTACTTTCACATAATTATCAAAATTATGGTACCGAAAGCCAGTCTATTTTACCTTCTATAATTTCTAGCTGTTTCAGGGGCAATTGAAGGTGGGGCAAATGTAGCGAGGGAGAACGGCAGTTAATGCAGAACATTCGTCAGGAAAAAGAGTAAAAGCTGGAAGTCATGATTCATGTCAAAACCAACAAAATAGGGAGAAAGAGAGATGAGGTCCTGCAGTCAACGTTAAAAACACAAATCAAACTGACCACTCCTGTGCAGTACTAAGAGAGTCTGAACTGTTGGAGTTAGCATCTTTCAAGTGAGACATTAAATGAGTCTTGTCTTCTCTCCCTTTGCATGTGAAAGAATCAAAAGCATTATTTCAAAGATGAGTTGGCCCAAGATCTGGTCAATACATAACTTCAATCAACATCATTAAAAAAGATTATCTGGTCACCATCAATTGTTTTTTGGGGGGAATTGGCTGTGCACAAATTAATTCCCATATTTCCAATATTATAATGATGAATGCACTTCAAAAGGTGCTTCATTAGTTGTGAAGCACTTTGGGACATCCTCATGACCATGAAAGGAGCTATATCAATTCATATTTTCTTCACAATTTCAGCAAATTGTGTTGGGATCTGTCCTGGGTAAATTGGACTGAAGACTGGCTGGCTTGTGTGCATGAGTAGTTGGTCTACCAGCAAAACACATACATAGAAACGTGGAAAATAGGTGCAGGAATAGGCCATTTGGCGCTTCGAGCCTGCACCACCATTCAATATGATCACGCAAAGTCAGTATCTCATTCCTTGATCCCTTTAGCTGCAAGGTCCACGTCCAAATCCTTCTTGAATATATCCAACAAACTGGTCCCAACAGCTTTCTGTGGTAGAGAATTCCACAAGTTCACATTATTCTTAGGCTGTAACCCCCTAGTTCTGGACACCCCCAACATTGGGAACATCCTTCCCGCATTTAGTCTGTCCAGTCCCATCAGGATTTTATATGTTTCCATGAGATCCCCTCTCATTCTTCTAAACTCCAGTGAGTACAAGCCCAGTCGATCCAGTCTTTCGTCATACGTCAGTCCTGCCATCCCGGGAATTAGTCTGGTGAACCTTTGCTGGACACCCTCAATAGCAAGAATGTCCTTCAGGGCAGCACGGTAGCATGGTGGTTAGCATAAATGCTTCACAGCTCCAGGGTCCCAGGTTCGATTCCCGGCTGGGTCACTGTCTGTTCGGAGTCTGCACGTCCTCCCCGTGTGTGCGTGGGTTTCCTCCGGGTGCTCCGGTTTCCTCCCACAGTCCAAAGATGTGCGGGTTAGGTGGATTGGCCATGCTAAATTGCCCGTAGTGTCCTAAAAAGTAAGGTTAAGGGGGGGGTTGTTGGGTTACGGGTATAGGGTGGATACGTGGGTTTGAGTAGGGTGATCATTGCTCGGCACAACATCGAGGGCCGAAGGTCCTGTTCTGTGCTGTACTGTTCTATGTTCATTGTTCAAACTAGGAGATCAAAACTGCACATAATACTCAAGGTGTGGCCTCACTAAGGCCCTGTATAACTGCAGCAAGACATCCCTACTCCTATACTCAAATCCTCTTGCTATGAAGGCCAGCATGCCATTAGCTTTCCTCACCGCCTGCTGTACCTGCATGCCAACCTTCAGCAACTGTTCTCCCATGACACCCAAGTCTCATTGCACTCTCCTTTTTCCTAAACTGCCACCATTCAGATAATAATCTGCCTTTCAGTTTTTGCCACCAAAATGGATAACCTCACATTTACCAACATTATATTGCATTTGCCAAGAATTTGCCCACTCAGCCAGCTTGTCCAAGTCACCCTGCAGCCTCTTTGCATCCTCCTCACAGCACACACTTCCACCCAACTGCGTGTTGTCTGCAAATTCGGAGATATTGCGTGCAATTCCTGCGTCCAAATCATTAATGTACATTGTGAACAGTAGAGATCCCAGCACTGAACCCTGCGGTACCCCACTAGTCGCTGCCTGCCACTCTGAAAAGGACCCGTTTATTCCCGCTCTCTGCTTCTTGTATGCCAACCAGTTCTCTATCCACGTCAATACATCACCCCCAATACCATGAGCTTTAATTTTGCTCACCAATCTCTTGTGTGGGACCTTGTCAAAGGCCTTTTGAAAGTCCCGATACACAACAGCCACTGGTTCACCCTTGTCCAATCTTCTGGTCTCATCCTCAAAAAATTCCAGAAGATTTGTCAAGCATGATTTCCCTTTAATGAATCAATGTTGACTTGGACCAATCCTGTCCCCGCTTTCCAAATGCTCAGTTATTTCATCCTTAATAATTGATAATTGTTACATGATAAGAATATACTCTGATTGGGGGACTTCAATGTCATTCACCAAAGTGCCACAGGATCTCCACTTTTGACCAACCTGACAGTCCTAAAGAAAGCTGCTCAAAGTGGTAGTTTATTAAATCATTACTCTTTATTTACAGCTACTATATACATAATGGGACCTCTGCACCAGCTTGGAACATCTGCTCCCTCGGGATCTCTGTTACTCAATGTGATGTTTCATCATCATTACATCAGCATCATGTGCTTCTGCTGTTACCCCGTTACTCTACTGTGTTTTGTAAATCCATGTGGACTACGCAATCCTGTATTTATTTTCGAAGTGTCCAGTTATCACATCTTTTATAACAAATTCTAGCATTTTCCCAACTACTGATGACAAGCTAACAGGTCTGTATTTCCTTATTTTTCTCTCTCCCTACTTTCTTAAATAGTGGGAGTTACATTTGCTACCTTTCAATTGGCAGGAGCCATTCCCAAACCTACTGAATTTTGGAAAATGACCACCATTATAAATTCTCTACCTCAGTGGGCCCATATTTGTTTTTGATAGTCTTTTCCTTTTTACGTACTTACAGAATCCTTTACATTCTGTTTTTAGATTTCTCACTAGATTACGTTCATATTCCATTTTCTCTTTCTTGTTCTCTGTTGCTGAAATATAAATTGTTCCCAATACTCAGGCTTACTACATTTTTTGCAACTTTATATCTAGTACAATCCTTAATTTCTCGTTAGTCATGGTTGGATCATTTTCCCTGCTGGGTTTTTGTACCTTAAAGAAATGTAAATTTGTCGTGACCTATGTATTAAATCTTTGAATGCTAGTCATTCCCTGCCTACCATTAGATCTTTTAATGTAATTTCCCAATCTACCACAGCCAAAGTACCCCACATATCTTCGTAGTCTCCTTTGTTTAGATCATAGGAACTCTAGTTTCTGATTGAAGTATATCACTTTCAAATTTCATGCCAAATTCAAACATTTTGATCACCCTTGCCTAAAAGTTCTTTTATAACCACTCTCTGGATCTAAAATAGGCTATTATCTAGCTGGTTTCACAACATACTGTTCCAGAAAACCATCTCATATACATTCCAGAATTCGTCCTCCACATTAGTGTTAATTAAGTTTAGTCAGTCTTTTTGTAAATTGATATTACTGTATTATCCTTGTTCCAAGCGCCTTTAGTTTCCTGACTAATCCCGTGCCTTGCATTACGACTACTATTTAGTCACCTGTAAATTACTCCTACCAATATTTGCTGACCTTGCTGTTTATTTGCTCTACCCAAACTGATTCTACATTGATCTTTGATCTAAGATCCTTTCTCACCAATGAACTGATCTCATCCTTATTAACAGCGCTACCCCCACCTCCTTTTTGCCTATCTTTCCGAAATGTTGAATACCTTGAACAATCAGTCCTCAGCCTTGGTCACCTTACAGCCATACCTCCATAAAGGCAATTAGATCACACCTGTTTATTTCTATTTGTGCCATCAATTCACTTGCATTTTTGCAAATGCTACGTGCATTCAGATAGAGTGCCTTTAATTATACATGTTTTTAAAATATTTTCATTCAACTTTTTAACATTTAAGACACACAACATTACAAAGTAAAACTCCAAACCCGCCCCACCCCAACATACTAAGCAACCACCCATCTTGGCCCCTCCCCACCCCTCCTCGAAGATAGTTGACGGTACCCAGCACCTTGATATGTAGTACAAACAACCCCATGGGCTAGATTCACCGATCCCCGACACCAAAATCGTGTTCGGCGACGGGGCAGAGAATCCCCAATGACGACAGAATGAGGGACAGCACTGCTTTCGCGATGCTTCGCCCCTGAAAACCGGCTCACTGTCGACTTTGTCAGGTGCTCTGTGTATTACCTTTAGCTGCATCAACCCCCAGCCTCCCGCACGAGGTTGAGCATTGGCCCTCCGCAGCAGCTCATACCACAACCCCTTCTCCAGTGCATCCCCAGCTCCTCCTCCCAATTGGCCTTAACCCGCTCCAGGGACGCCATATCCTCCTTCAAGATCCTCCCCAGGATCACCAGAACGACCCCCCCTTTCAACCCCATCACCGACAACACCCCCTCCAGCAGCGTGGAGGGTGGTGCTGTCAGAAAAGTTGGAAAAACCTTTATCGCAAAATCCTGCGACTGTATGTCGCTGAAAACCTCCGCTTGCAGGATCCCAGACTTCTCCCCCAACTCTTCCAAAATTGCAAACCGCTCTTCTAAAAAAGTCTTTCATTTCCATTACCTCTTGCTCCTCCCATCCCTGAAGCCTCGCACCCATCCTTTCCGACTCAAACCTATGGTTCCCTCAAATCGGTATCAACTTCGACAGCCTCCCACTCCCGCCCCCCCACCTCACCCCACCCCCAACCACCCCCCTCCCAAAGTCGTGCCGCAATTGCCTCCATATTTTCAGCGTGGCCACCACCACCAGATTACCAGAATACTTCCCTGGGGCAAACGATGCAACGCCATTGCCAGCGCCTGCAACTGCAACCCCTTAGAAGAGCCTGCCTCCATCCTCACCCACAAAGCCTCCGTCTCCCTGCTCCAACCCCACACCTTCTCAGCGTACACTGCCCAATAATAGTTTAACAAACTCGGAAGGGCACCGTCCTCCTGATCCTTGCCACCTTACCTGTCTACACAATTGACGTAAACAACCTCTCCAACCTGTAAAAATGATTTTGGCAAAAAGACCGGTAGGCACTGAAACAAAAATAAAACCCGCAGCAAGATGTTAATCTTAACTGCCTGCAACCGGACTGCCAACGATAAGGGAAGACTATTCCATCTTAGTAAATCCACTTGACACTGCCCACCAGGCTCATGAAGTTCAACTTAAGGAGCCGAGCCCAGTGCCAGGCCACCTGCACTCCCAGATCCTATCCGGCTGCATCACAGCCTGGTATGGCAACTGCTTGGTCCAAGATCGCAAGAAACTACAGAGTGTGGTGAACTCAGCCTAACGTATCGCACCAGCTTGCCATCCCCACATTGATTCTGTATACACCTCCCGCTGCCTCAGGAAGGCAGATAGTATTATCAGAGACCCCTCCCACCCAGGCATTGCCTTCTTTCAGATCCTTCCATCAGGCAGAAGGTACAGAAGTCTGAAGACCCACACATCCAGACATAGGAACAGCTTCTTCCCCACAGCTAGAAGACTCCTCAACGACTCCCTCGGACTGATCTGTTCTCTGTAAGAACACTATTCACGACGCCCTATGCTGCTCTTGCTCATGTATTTGCTTTATTTGTTTTGTTTAGCCCCTTGTTCCGCACTGTAACCAATCACAGTTTGTCGATGTACCATTTGTCAATGTTCTCTTTTGATTATTTTTTTTCTCTACTATGTACGACATACTGTGTATGTTCGCTCGGCCGCAGAAAAATCCTTTTCACTGTCCTTCAGTACATGTGACAATAAAATCAAAAAATCAAAATCAAGAAATACCTAAAGTGGGTTGTTGCTACCCGAAGTGGCATCCTCCTGCTCCGCCACCCGGCCCTGGAGAAGACACCACAAAACACCTACTTTTCCCTAAATTTAATTTGATGTGCTCTACCCCCCGCCTCACTATCCCCGATTTATCCGAGCACCTCAGCGCTATGGCCAAGGACTCTATTGCCAGAGCAAACAGAAGGGGGGGGGACATGGGGCACCCCTGCCTCGTATCTCTATGCAACAGAAAGTACCCTCATCTCATTTCTGCGCACACACACCACTGGATCCTTATACAACAATTTTACCCATGCCACAAACTTAGGCCCAATGTCAAACCTCTCCAACACCGTGAACAAATAGCTCCAGTCCACATGATAAAACACCTTCTCTGCATCCAGCGCCACAACCAGCTCCAATTCCCTCCCTTCTGCCAGAGAAAGCACCACATTCAACAGGCGCTGCACATTTGACGACAACTGTTTGCCCCGTCTGATCCTCCCTAGGAGGCGCTCTTCAAACCTGAGCACCAATACGGTTGCCAAAATCTTGGAATCCACATTCAACAGAGATATTGGCCTGTATGACCCACACTCCACTGGGTCATAAGCAGCAATGAAATGGATGCCTGTCCCATTGACTCTGGCAATGCCCCCCTTCGCCACCGCGTCCTCAAACAGCAGCGCCAGTTGATCCAGAAACTTTTCATAAAACCTCACCGGGAAACCATCCAGCCCCAACGCTTTACCTGACTGCATCTCCCCTATCGCCACCTGCACTTCTTCCACCCCCACTGGCTCCTCCAACCCTCCTCCTTTCCTACTTTTTTTTGTTAATAAATACATTTAGAGTACCCAATTCATTTTTTCCAATAATGGTCAATTTAGTGTGCCCAATCCACCTAACCTGCACATCTTTGGGTTGTGGGGGAGAACCACGCAAACACTGGGAGAATGTGCAAACTCCACACAGACAGTGACCCACAGCCGGGATCGAACCTGGGACCTCTGCGCGTGAGGCAGCAGGGCTAATCCACTGTGCCACTATGCTGCCCCTCCTTTCCTACTTCAGGACACTCCAATCGCCCCAAAAACTCCCTTATATTTGACTCATCCTACATGGGCTCTGACTCATACAAATTGTTATAGAACTCTTCAAATGTCTTGTGCACTTGCTCCGGTGCCACCATCAGCTCCCCCGTCCCATCCCGGCCCGAACGATCTCTCTCATAGCCACCTGCCGGCAGAACCGGCCGCCAACAAGCAGTTGGCCTTTTCCCCATACTCATCCATGGCCCTCCCCCCTTGCCAGCTTCAACTGCAGAACCACATTCCCGTGGACAGAAGGTCAAATCCCTCCTGTAATTCCTTCCACTTCATACCTTCCATTCAGCTCAAAAATTTCCTCTATCAACAGCTATCATTCCTCTCTTGCCTCCCTGTCCACCCCAGACCTAAACGAGATGACTTTGCTCCTCACTGCTGCGTTTAACGCTTCCCATATCACTGACAGGAATGTGCGGTTTCACTATTAAACCCTACATAGTCCTCAATCACCTCCCAATTTGGTACAAACATTTGGGTCCGCCAGCAACCCCACATCCAACCTCCACGCAGGCCTCTGTAGCAGCCCTTTAAGAATTATTTGAAACAGACCAGCAGAAAGAAGGTCAATATACCACAGCATGCTGGGAACTCTCTAATAGCGGTGACATGAGACACAGAATTAGTCCTACCCCCAATAGCCCTGCAGTGACTTGATAAAACAAGAGAAGTCAGGAATGCATAAGACACATTCGCAGACATGAAAAGAACTTAATGAAGCAATAGAGTCAAGAACTCATCCAAAAACAGTTAGGAAATAATCAGACCCTCATTGATTAAATAATAACCTTTAGATACTGCATCAGACAAAATCAATACGAACAAAAGAGCAAATGCACATTCTGACCCAAAAACAAGACATACAGGCACCAGGATACTAGTTAACAAAGAATGAACATCGAAATTCGTTAACAATGTTTTTGAAGTGGCAAAACTAATCAAGTTAGGGGCCCTGATTGACCGAAAACCACGGAGCTAGGCAGAAAGGTATAAAACCCGCAGTTCGAGCAGGGCAAGGTTAGACCCCCCACCCCCCACCCCGAGGCATGGCTGGACAAGGTGAAGACAAGATATGCTCGCTTTCTACGCCAAGAGAGGGAGACCGACACCAAAGACCAGAGGCAGAGAAAGATCAATAGTAATTGGCTGCAGGATTCAAGCAATTGGAACCAGCGAATCAACAAGATCTGGGAAGTTTTCGTACTCTAGTGAAACGGGCAGTTAAGGTAGATTGTTAGAGAAAGAATTCTGAGAATTAAAGTGCGCTCACCTATCTTAAAATTGTCTGAAATAAAGTTACATTGATTGAACTGACTCATGTTCGTAGTTATTTACCAGTGAAGCACCTGGGTAAAACTTATTGGACAAGCATACTGGTTGAGTGGAATCTGTTGGTCCTAGTGCACCCTGAATAAAACACCTCTGTGCCAGCCCCTTCTCCAGGTCTGACACAACAATTGCGGAATATTCTTCCTTCCTCACCATGATCAACAGCACCTTCCCCGCGACAAAGTAAGTCAATCCTGGAACACACATTGTGTACTGGTGGAAGGAACGAGTACTGCCTATCCCACAGGTGCAAAATCCTCCATGGGTCCACCACTCTCATCTCCCTCAAACACAGCCAACTTCTTTATTCCCTTCCCCCCACCCCAAGGGGGGTCAGCAAGCACTGTTTGGACCTAACCACATTCGGATTCAGCACTGTATTCAAGTCCCCCCACCCCCCAGTATTAACTGATAATAATACAAATTCAGTATGGCAACCAACATCTTCTTCATAAATTCTACATCGTCCCAATTCAGGGCATATATGCTAACCAGCACCACTAACCTTCCCTCCAAAGCACCCGTTACTGTTACGTACCTGCCCCCATGGTCAGCCACCACCTTCTCCATCTGGTACCTCAACCTCTTACCCACTAGAATATCTACCATACGGGCCTTACTATTAATGCCCGAGTGGAACAGCTGCCTCACCCCTCCCTTCCGAAGGCTCACCTAGTCCTTCACCCTCAGGTGGGTCTCTTGCAACAGCACCATGTCGGTTTTCAAGCTCTTCAAATGTGAGAAGACTCTCGCTCGCTTCACCGGTCCCCCTAGCCCTCGCACGTTCCTCGTTACCAGCCTCAACCCCCTGCCCCTCCTATCAGTCATAGCTGCTACTACTAGCCCCGCCCGACAGCCAGGACCAGGACCAACCCACAGTCATCGTCAGCCATCTCCCCACTTCCCAGAAACCGCCCAATCACTTCCTCTCAAAACCAACTCTGCCAGTATTGTCCACATTCCCCCACCAATCACACTTCTCAGGCCCATTGAAAACTATCCATATAGGTTCCAATGACTGCAGTCCCTCTCCCCACCTCACTCCTATTCACTAGCCAACTTGCATTTGCTAACGCGATGGCCCCTGCAAAAGCCCCCTCCCCTACATAAAGAAAACCAACACAAAGGCTCCCATACCCAAACCTTCCAAATTCCCATCACAGTAATCCTTCAAACCCAAACAAAACAAATTCCAACACATCACCACAAATCCCCAAACCATCCCTTCCCAAAAGAACCTGCCAAGAGAAAAAAAGCAAAAAGATTAGCACAGCCAAAGGCCAAACTCATTTCAGTCCCACTTCTATAGATCCGCCTCCTCCACAGTCTACAAGGGGTATCTTTGGAATTATGTGTGGCCCTCAATTTCGCCGGGTAGATGACCACAAGTCTCACGTTGTTTTTATACAACACCGCCTTCGCCGGACTAAAGGCTGCCTGCCTTCTCGCCAACTCCACTTTGAGATCCCGGTATTTACGAATACCACCACCTTTCCACCTCACCTCTCGGTTCAATTTCACCCATCTCAGCACCTTTTCCTTCAACCGATTGCCTTGAAAGCATACTATCACAGCTCTTGGTGGTTCATTCACCTTTGGTTTTGGCCAGAGCGACTTGTGAGCCCTGGCTAGTTCATAAAAGGATCTCCTCCTCAACTTGGCGAACATCTCTGCAAAGTACTCCATCAGCATCCGGCCCTCCAGCTCCTCAGGCAGTCCCACGATCCTTTGCCTTTGTTCTCTGTTTTCCTGGTCCTCCACTTGGGCTCTCAGCCCTTTATTACTCTCACCCCACCCTCCACAGCTCCTCACCCATTGAGGTGAACTGGTCGCTGTGCTGCGACAATGCCTCCTCCACTTCCTTCAACACCTCTGCTTGAGCCCGCACAGACGATGGCATCTTTGCCAGAGCCTCCTTCATCGGAGCAAGAGTTTCATCCACCTATTCCTTGAGCGAAGCCTTCAACTCCATGCAATGCCTCTCCTTGCTCCAACGTTGCTGACAGGCATGTTATTAAATATATAATCTTATCAAATTCCTTTTAAGTTCATGTACACAACATAAAGCACATCACATTCATCTACCCTCTCTATTGCCTCGTCAAAAACTCAGCAAGTTAGTTAAACATGAATAAATTTATGTTGGCTTTCCTTAATTACCTCTCATTCGCCAAAATAACTGTTAACTTTGAACCAAATTATCATTTCTAAAACTTTTCCCACTGCCAAAGTTAAACTGACTATTGCTAAACCAATCCTTCCACCATTTTTTAAACAATTGTGCAACTTTTGCATTCTCCAGTTCTCAGGCACTACCCCTGTTTATCAGAATAGGAAGATTAAGGCCAATGCCTCTACAATTTCCACCCTCCCTCAGTACCCTCAGTGTATCACCCAGTTCTGGTGACATATCAACTTTTAAGTTCAGCCAGCCTGTTCAATACCTCTTCTTTATCACATTTTAGCCAATCATAGAATTTACAGGCAGAAGGAGGCCATTCGGCCCATCGAGTATGCACCGGCTCTTGGAAAGAGCACCCTACCCAAGGTCAACACCTCCACCCTATCCCAATAACCCAGTAACCCCACCCAACATTAAGGGCAATTTTGGACACTAAGGGCAATTTATCATGGCTAATCCACCTAACCTGCACATCTTTGGACTGTGGGAGGAAACCGGAGCACCCAGAGGAAACCCACGCACACACGGGGAGGATGTGCAGACTCTGCACAGACGGTAACCAAAGCCGGAATCGAACCTGGGACCCTGGAGCTGTGAAGCCATTGTGCTATCCACAATGCTATCGTGCTGCCAATCCTTCCACCATTGGTTGACAATCGAATGTGTCAACTTTTCACCACAACCTGAGCAACATATTGTTCCCTGGATAAGACAAATGCAAATTATTCTGTAACAAAGACAGATGCAAAAGTACTCATTTAGTATACTTGCTTCATATAAATAATGCAATAAATAGTTTTTTTTTAAAATGCATTATCTGACCTTTCTGGCCAAGTTGAATTTGGTACAGGAATTCTTGTTTTGTCCGTCAGATCCTCACTGTAGGTTATGTCTTCTGCTTCAGATAGCTGATACTTGAACCTATGAAAACAGTTTCAAACTTTCTTAAACATTTTAATTTGATATTATATATACTGTACTCTCTAACCCTGTCTAATCCTGATCATGAACATAAACCACAGGCTCGATTCCCCACTCCGATGGCCGAATGTCGGAGCCGGTGCCAAAACGGGAGTGTTCTGGGACCCCATTCTGCACCCTACAAGGGGGCTAGCAGGGGCGCGGCCTCAGAGCAGCATCAGAGACACGGCACCACACAATCGACATGGCGACGCGAGCGCACAGGCTCCCGATGGAGCAACATGGCGCCATGCCGAGCAGCGCCCCGGCTCACCGACCACGACCTGGAGACGCTCCTGGACGCCCTCAAGGAGAGAGGGCGTCTGTACCCTGGACCCGGCCAGAGGGATCCATCCAATGTAGCCCCCCATCTGTGGAGGGAGGTGGGTGCAGCCGTCAGTGCCATCGCGTTGACACCCAGGACTGGCGAGCAGTGCCGCAAAAAGCTCAATGACCTACTGAGGGCAGCCAGGGTGAGTACCCAGCAATGTGCCCATGGCACCTACCCCCCACATATGTACCACCCACCTCCACCCCAGAGGGACGGTACAACCACAGACATGACCCGCATGGCTGCAGACACTCATGCAAGCCACGTTGGCCGTGTGCCCTGTGCACCCATGCCAACATAGATCCAACTGCAAGCATTGGACCATCTAATAATGCTGTCATTTTCCCCCGCCCCCCAGGAGAAGAGCCCCCATAACCAATGAGAGTATGCCCGAACCGGAGGGGGCGAACCTGACTTGCGGCCCCTCACCGTGCACGAGCAGAGGGCACTGGACATAACCGTGCACCCAAGGACCGGGATATTGCCCATACCAAGGTCGGGGGCGCGCCACCAAGTGAGATCCCCCTATGCCTTGCCCCTTCCCCGCCAGCCCTCTGCCCCCAGCACTCCCTCTCCTCAGCACTCCCTCTCCTCAGCACTCCCTCCCCTTACCCCGTACCGCGACCCACACCCCCCTCCACCTGCCTAACCATGATGGTATATTGTGTGTCGCAGGGCCACGCGGTGACCGCCCTGGCACCTGGCAGACACCGCCTGCATCCAGCGCCTGGACGGCCAACCGACGCAGATCAACCGGGCGCATCACGCTTACACCGCAGGGACTCTAGCAGCAATGGGGAGGGCAGCTCCAACAACAGCCCACCGGCCCAGTCCAGTGACGACACGACGACCCAGGAAACCAGCACACAGGGGGCAGACAGACACGATAGGACAACATAGGATACAAGCACACAGGGGACAGACAGGCACGACACGACGACATAGGACAGAGGCGACGGACAGGCACGACATGACGACACAGGACACTAGCACACAGGGGACAGACAGATATGAAAGAACACAACAAGACACCACCACAGGACATGGCACCTTAGAGTACCCCCCCAGGTCCGATGAAGACACTGAGGTTGCGTAACAGCTGTCCCCTGCACCCTCCGCCATCGCAGATACTCACACCCTCGGTAGGCCATTTTAGTGATGAGGCTTCTGGGACACTAACTGGTGCGCACCATACAGCCCCATCCGGTACAGCAGGTGAGGTAGGAGCAGCCGAGAGCCGGACGGTTTGGAGGGCAGCCCAGCCCCGGCAAACATCTGCCATTCAGACGGGTCCCGGGTTCCTGGAGTTTCCCCCGCTCACCCAGATCCGATGCAGTCAGGGACCCAGGGGCGTGAGAGTGTGATGGCCGGTTTCCCACACCTGCAGACGCAAGTGCAGGGAGTGCATCCGTGTCCAGAGCAGGAAATGGTGCCGGTCATGAGTGCCACACAGGCCAACACCGCACGGGGTGGCGTCTGCGTGGAGACAATGGTGGCGACGGGTGTCGGCATGGGACTGAGTTTTGTAGAGTCTGGGGGTATCGTGCACGTGTCTTCCGCAACCAGGGCAGGGGCTGCCGTCTCACAGGCAGCCATGAGCCAGATGAACATCGCAGAGGCGCTCAACGACCTGGCGCTGTCTCAGCAGTCCATGGCTCAGTCCCAGCAGGCCACGCTGAAAACATCAGCGCCATTTGCCCAGGTGATGGACGGCATTGTACAGATGGTGAACTCCCTGAGCTCCATGGCTGCGAGCGCCCAGACCCTGGTCGATACAGCACGGGCCTCCAGGACTGGCAACGCCAGATGATAGTGGTGCCCCGTGTGCTGGATCCACTCGCACCCCCATCCCATGGAGAGCCCCGGGGGCCACCGTCACCCAAGGGAGGAGGAGGTGCTGGGGTCCGTTCCAGTTTCCTCTGCAAGGGGGGGGGGGGGGTGTCAGAACGCCACGCCACCTTAGACTCCCCCCCCCCCCCCCTACCGTCCCTGTGCACCTAGTGGGTAATGGGCAGAACAGGGTGGCACCACGCCATCCCAATTGCTCGAAGTCCAGCCTGGCCCATCCAGGCCAGGCCACCCCAGGAAACAAGCCGCCAAAGGATACCCTAATCACAGAGCAGGAATCACAGGAGTCCATCTCCAGTTCTGCTGTACCGACTGGGGAACACCGAGATGTAGTCATAGGACCCATAAGGCCAGAAAAGTAGACACTGATGAGTACGTTGGCACGGGTGCAGGGCACAGAATAGTTAGATGGGCTAGGCCATGTACAGGACGTCTGTTGTTAAACACATGCCACATCTACGTGAGTTTGCTTCTGTACTCTGTCCGATGCGGGCGGGGACTGTGTGCCATTGTGTGCGAGGGGCGCTGCGATAGAAATTGAGCTCTGGTGCATGTGACGTGCGGCCCCACGCCCACCCCCCCCCCCACCCAAAACCCCCAACCGGTTCTCCCACGCCAACCCGCCCCCAGCCATATGCCAGAGCCAGTGGATGCAGTGCCTGGGCCGCGTGCAGGGTCACCCAGGTGGAGGGTCTTGATGCGGCCATGAGCAGACAATGTCGAAGATGTATGGCTCGGAGGCCCATCGTACAGTGGGGCTGTCATCATCCTCCATGCCTTGTACCAGACCTGCTTACACCATCAACCGTTTGCCCCATCCCATTGTGGCCGCAGGTGTATGTGTCATGGAGGGATCGTATGCAAGCGGGTGATATGGTGGTGTGGGAGGTGAGGCTGGTCTTTGAGTGGGGAGGTGCGGGTGGTCGGTGGTGGGGAAGGTGAGGGTGGTCGGTGGTTGGGGAGGTGAGGGTGGTCAATGGTGGGGGAGGTGAGGGTGGTCGGTGGTTGGGGAGGTGAGGGTGGTCGATGGTGGGGGAGGTGAGGGTGATTGAGGGTGGTCGGTGGTGGGGGAGGTGAGGGTGGTCGGTGGTGGGGGAGGTGAGGGTGGTCGGTTGGTGGGGAGGTGAGGTTGGTCGGTCGGTCGTGGGGAGGTGAGGGTGGTCGGTGGTGGGGGAGGGGAGGGGTGGTCAGTGGTGAGGGAGAATTCGGCTGGTCGTGGTGAGGGAGGTGAGGGTGGTCAGTGGTGAGGGAGGTGCTAACTCTGCTGTCTGTGCCCATGCCCATCCTGCTTGCCCCCACCGTGGTCGCCGAACGGGCAGCTACAATGACCCCTCCTGCTGGCCCAGCTGGCGACACTGGGCAGCCTCCTGTTGCCGTCCATCCCCCATGTCCCGTGCATCTGCTTCCCCCTCACCATCCCCCTCATCTGGGAGAAGAGTTCCCCTCATCCTGACCATCCTCCTCCTCCAGCTCATCACACCCACTGCTGGGCTATGTTGTGCGGACGCAGCAGACCACAACGATGCGGCCGACCCTCACCACGGGTACTGGAGGGCCTCCCCAGAGCAGGTCCAGGCACCAAAAGCGCATCTTCAGCAGCCCAAAGCACCTCATCGAGCACTTTCCGGGATGCTTCATGGGCATCATGTAGTGGCGCTCCGCATCGATCTGTAGCCTCCGGATAGGCCCCACGCCACAAGCCACAAGTGGATACCCCCGTCACCCAGTCACCAGCCGCACTGGGCAGGGGGTGGTGGGGACGGGGGTGTCCCTCGAACATGGCGGGAATTACAATGGGAGAGTATAAAGGGAGTCATGCACACGGCCAGGGTACCTGGCGCAGACGTTCAGGATCGTCATCCTGTGGGTCACAGTCCACCCTGCACGTTCAATGAATATGTACCCTTCCTGTTCAGGGCACATGACCCTTTCCTCCGACGTGGGGCCGCATGGCACATCCATCGGATCGCCCCCTGCACCATGGGTATCCGGGGGCAACAGCGGCAAAACCCGCTGCGCGGGCTTCCTGTGGGTGCAGTTCACGGGAACTGTATGTACCAGTCCGCGATGTCGTACAGGGCATCGGTGACTGCCCGGACGCACCTGTGCACCGATGGCTGGGAGATGCCGGACAGGTCCCCACTCAGTGACTGGAACGACCCCATCGCGAAGAAGTTTGAGGAAGACCGTCACCTTAACGGCCACCAGAAGGGCATGTCCACCCCCGGTTCTACGCAGTGCCAGGTGTGGCCATCAGGTGTCAGACCTCGAAGGACATGCGGGGCCGGTACACACGTTGTGGCAATCGGACGCCTCCGTGCCGTAGGACACCCTCCTCCTCCTCGTGCTGTGGCTCCCCACGGTGTGGTGCTCCTCCTGAACCTCTCGGGCGTGTGGCCCTGCGCCTGGACGGCCTGCACGTGCCGTAATGCAGCCCGCTGCACTGCAACAGGCCTCCGTCACCTCCCTATCATGCCCGTGCTCCAGCTCCACAGGGCCTCATGCGGGAAGCAGCCCCACCACAGCGGCCAAACATTATACTATCTGTGGAGGGTGGGAGTAGACAGAGTTTCAGAACTGGTATGCCCCCCTCCACAACCAGGTGCCGTGGGCTACATGGCCGGACCCGGTTGGCAGCACGCGCCCCACCCCTGCCCCCTCAGTGGCCCTGAGACCTGTCGGCCGTGCCCCCCTGCCAGGGCCACGATCTGATGGCACTGCCCTCAGCGGGGGGCTCCCGTGTGGTGCCGCCCTGGCCATAACCGCTGGGGGTGCCAGGCCGCCTGCGCCGCGACAGTGAATAGGTTGGGTGTGACAGCCGCGTGTTCCGCCGGTCATGGGGTCTGGCCGTTGGATCTGCCCTGCCATGGCAAGCCGTGGCCGCCCGCAGCCTTTGTCGACCCCACCGCGTCCTTCCCCACCCCAAGCAGCCTCTGCCACATTGCCCGCAGACACGGCCGTGCCGCTCCCCCCTTCCCAACGCCATCAAGCAACCCACCCCTCCTGTGCCCAACTCAACACCGTCACCCACCTCCCACTGCAGCGTCAGCCAGCACGACTGGCTGACGCTGCTTTATATCATATTAGAACAGCGCCGTCGTGACATCCGGTCGTGGCTGGCCATTCCGGCCCGAGAATCCCTGCTCCAGCCGCTGCGACCGTTTTCCGGCAATTCGCCGAGCAGCCGGATGCCATGCGCGGGCGCCCGCTTTGCCACGCAAGGAAAATGGCGTCCCGGTGTCGGAGCAGCATCGCACAATTCGCGCGGCGCCGGTGCGATTCCTCTGACCCGGCGGTTAGGTCGAGAGAATTCCACCCCAGATTTTTTTCCATAGCAAACTGTACCAATGCTCCAAGTCCCTAATTGTGTAAACATAATTAGGAAAGTGCAAACCATATTGCTAGAAAGTAACCTGGTATGAATTAATCTGCTGTATATTCTGAGGAGATATGACGAACTTCAAACACTGAAATGGATTCTTCACTTTCTACAAACGTGAATATCACAGTATTGAAAAACTTCTGCCTGGTAATTCAGAGTCAGTTCAATAACTTATCTGTCAATAAACCCTCAAAGATAGATAGCCTACTTCAAATCACACAGAAATCTATAAACATTTGGTCACTTGAGCAAGAATAAAATGATGAGAGGAAAATCAGGGAAATAATCCAGAATATTGACAGTACAGGCACTACTATACTCAACTCTGGCACAGTGATTATAGCACTGCTGCCTCAACGCATTAAGGACCCGGGTTCGATTCCGGCTCTGGGCACTGTCCATATGGAGTTTGCACATTCTCCCCGTGTCTGCATGGGTCTCACCCCCACAACCCAAAGATATCCCTGTAGTGGGATTGGCCACGCTAAATTACCCTTAATGAGAAAAAATAATTGGGTACTCTAAACTTATAAACAAAAACTACTGTACTCACCTCAAATTGCAGTCGTGAACTTCAGTCAAAAATCATCCATTTATTATGGCATAATACACATAATATTGTAAATTTTTATAATAAAATATGAGTACCCATTATTTTTTTTCAATTAAGGGACAATTTAGCGTGGTCATCCACCTATCCTGCACATCTTCGTTTGTGGGGGTGAGACCCACGTAGACAAGGGGAGAATGTGCAAACTCCACACGGACAGTGACCCGGGGCCAGGGTCGAACCTGGGTCCTTGGTGCCATGCTAACCACTGCACCACGGTGCTGCCCCTGTAATATTGCAATTTTAGGAAGTTACAATCAATGTTTGAATTTCATTTCTATATATTTTGATGTAGAGGGGTGCCTCTAGTAACTTTGCCACCTTGATGGGCAAGTTTCTACACACTACAGATACTGAAAACAGAGTTCATTCCATTTCTTCTAATATCCATACACCCAAACACACATATATGCAGGTATGGCCTGAAAGACTCAGCAAGAAAATGCACTGGCATGTTATGGTACTAAAATGAATACACAGGTCCTCAGATTTTCGACCAAGTAAAAGGAGGCACGGATTAAATCAATGTCCAGCAAAGCAAAGTTAAAAAATTAGAGCTGTGTTCCAGATTATCATTACTGACTCCTGAATTTGCAAAATAGATATCGTTCTGCAGTAAAACACCCAGGCTGTACTCAAAGGTTAATTTTTTTTTCAAAGAAGATTGTGGGTGTTGGGCAGGGTGAGGGGAGGAAATCCAGACAAGTGAACTAGGACTAACCTTAACATTTATGTACTTCTTCTTATTATTGATTTAGTATTGAGCAGTATCTCCTGATGACAGAATTGTAGCAATGTCTTGAATGAGTTACTGAGTGAAATAAATGTAAGGGAAATCATGTAAAGGAGTTGAAACTGAACCATGTAACAACTATCGCACACAGATAACTCAGCTCATCATTACTCTGCAGTTGTTTAATAAGTATTCAGAAAAAAATCAACTCAAAGATTAAATGAGAAAAATAATAAAATGCCCCAGCTACTCCCATTCAAACTCATACCTCATAAGACACCATGTATAATTTTTATCAGCACACACATACTTACTCTTCCAAGAGACGAAGAATCAGCGATTAAATTCCAAGTCCAGCATTTATCCCAAAACAGTAATTTATATGATTCATCAGATGAATATTAAATTTATGACAACACTAGAACATAGAACATAGAACAGTACAGCACAGAACAGGCCCTTCGGCCCTCGATGTTGTGCCGAACAATGATCACCCCCACTTAAACCCACGTAACCCGTATACCCGTAACCCAACAAACCCCCATTAACCTTACACTACGGGTAATTTAGCATGGCCAATCCACCTAACCCGCACATCTTTGGACTGTGGGGGAAACCGGAGCACCCGGAGGAAAACCCACGCGCACACGGGGAGGACGTGCAGACTCCACACAGACAGTGACCCAGCCGGGAATCGAACCTGGGACCCTGGAGCTGTGAAGCATTGATGCTAACCACCATGCTACCGGTGAGGCCCCTTAAAACACTGTATTCTTTTGTCTGCAAAAACTCCACCATTAATAATTCTTTATTTGGAAACCACCACCTTCACTTCTCTTCTTTAAAATTCTTGACTACATTGTCACCTCGCAAATCATCTTACCTTCAACTCCATGTTTGAATCTCTTCAAACAGGTACCTGAGCCAGCCACAGCACTGGAAAGGCCTTGATCAAAGTCACAAATGTCATCCTCGGGGACTGTGGCTGTAGTGGACTATCCCTCCTTATTCTTCTCAAATTCGCTACAGCCTGTCACAATCAGCCACACAATCCTAAAAGTTTATTTTCTCCTGATACTCCAGATTTCCAAAAATTAAAATGAATATTGATATCTTGCATTAAAATATTGAAAATTCACTTGGATACTTAGCAAAAATCCATAGGCTAAAAATAAAAACTAATTATGTGGGAATTTTTTCACTACAGAATTAATTGAACTTTGGGATCTCAATGTTTGAATTTGGACTATTAATACAGCAAAGTATTTTGGTTACGACGCAAAATGTCTTTGAGGTTTGCTGTATCTGTCAATTACTGATAATTATTTTATCATGTTGTTAAAATCCCTGCTGAATTGCAGCTGTTCTAAATGTGTTAGCATTCAGAATGCCAGGCAGGTGTGAAATTTCAACAAGAATTAAGAGCAGTTAAAACTGAAACACTGTCCAAGTTGTTGCCACATGGGATCCAGTTTGTTCAAACCTATTAAAGTTGTACCAAGAAAGGGGTTCAAAACGGTTGCAATCAATGAGCAACATTGATATTTTAATTAAACTTGGTTTCCAATCTAGTAAAGACTAATTTCAATGGGTAAATGACCTCCATTAGGAAGTTCAAGGTTCAATTAAATTCTCACCTGCTGTAATTCAACCTTGACTCATGTAATTGCTGTTGTTTTCGAAGGAGCAGGTTTTCGTGCTGAGTGAGCAATCTCTGCAGTTTTTCTTTCTCCAGCTCCAGCTCCATTTTCTGACACATTAGCTGCTGCTTTTGGTCAACCTGCAGTTTCTTTCCGTGCAAAATATCTCCAGCCATTATTCCCATTTGATCATTTATTGCTGGATCATGAATCATTCCAGAGTACACATTGTGTTCAGTTAACAGTTTGAAATGCCCATTTTGTACAATAGTGAATTGATTGTTATTATCAGTCTCTCTATTTCTCAGCCATCCATAGTGGGAAGGTTGGCTGCCATCTTTATCACAAGAAGTACCAGCCCGCACAGCACCTATATCTTCCTGTTCGTTCATATTGTAATGTCTTCCTACAACTGGCTCTCCCTGAATTGTACTTCCAGTTTTTATCTGACAACGATTTGGGACGGAAAACTCTCAGTAGGCTGAACTTGATGAAGATGATTCTGGTTTGGCAAATGCTGGGCCACGTCAGACTGAAGATGATGAACCGGGGATGGACCAATAAGCACTTGTTTAGATTTATCAGCAGCATTTAATGTACAAGTGGGCAGAATTCCAAGATAGGAACCATCTGGGTCTGAAGATGTCAGTGGAGGAGGATTCTTCTTGCTAGACACCTAAAAGCAAAACATTGGCAAAGGTTACAGAAATACTGAGACATTCAGTGGTGATTCCTTTACGGACAGTGGATGAATGTTCTAATGCAAATTATTCCCAATGTATTTAAATGAGTGCCTTGGTGGTTAAAGAGCCAATATAATAAATGGGATAAAACAGAAAATACTGAAATACTCAGCAGGTTATGTTGTGGAAGTAGAAACAATGCCATCAGATGGACATTCTGCAGCACGTCACAGCTGGAAACATGGCAGCCAGGCCCCTTCAATCGTGGAAAGGCCCTGCTTTAGTCTCCCAGCGGCAGCAAAACCTCGCTCCAATTAAGTCAGATGGTAAAAGGGACAGATGCGGGATACCCAGCCGCTGCAGGTTGAGCTATCAATAATGTTCATTAACGAGCCAATTGACAACATTCAGGGATTAAATGGAAGCTGCACGACCTTTCTGCACCCTTGGAAGGCCACTCCAGCAATCCCTATAACATTTGAAAGCAGCGTCCTGGGACGCTCCTCACTATTAGGCACTCGAGAGACCCGGCATCAAGAAGTGCAAGGACACCAAAAGTCACCCTGTGCCTTTGTCTGCAACTCCCTCTCTGTAACACCCACACCTTGACCCACCCCCCCCCCCCCCCCCCCCCCCCCCCCCCCCCATTCTGCCTTCATTCACCTTTGGTCTGGGATTGCAGGATGATCCTAGACCTCCATGGGTGCATTGCCGCTGTTTGCAGCAGAAGAAACTGTCAGTTTCTGATTGACTGCACTTTTGCCGCTGGGAACTTCTATCAGAGGAAAGGCTCAATAGTGGCCATTTAAATGCCTGAGGACACTGGATTCTGTTGGGCTTTCCCACACAGCTGACAGTGGTTCTCTGCCATTTCTCTGACTGGTGGGTGAGAACCCCTGTCAGCCCAACGAAACCCAGGCCATCACTTCAGAACAATGATCTCTAATCAGGATTGCAATCAAATGATATTAAGAGTTAAATTCACTTGATACATGGCAGTAACTAGTTGGCTGAGTTATAACCAATAACTACTTAGCTCTGCACTTTTCATTTTAGAGAATTAATTGAACCACAAATTGTATTTGTGTATGATTGATTTTTGAAATGTTTTGTTATTCCTTTCCTACATTATTCCCAGCTACAGAGCTAGTTGATGACCTAATCCAAAGACCCGGTAAATGGTTTTCAAAAGAGGTATGGATTCAGTTTCACACTTTATCTGCTTAGCATCTCAATTTGTAACTGAGAACTAGAACTTACCAAGTTGTGAACCATGGTGAAAAACCGGTGTGCTACTACTCAATGCACAATGTATAAATATACCGAGCATGGGTGGCACAGTGGTTAGCACTGCTGCCTCACAAGGGACCTGGGTTCAATTTCGGCCTCGGGTGACTGCCTGTGTGGAGTTTGTATTTTTTCCCCATTTCCTCCAGATGCTCTGGTTTCCTCCCACAGTTCAAAGATGTAGAGGTTAGGTGGATTGGCCATGCTAAATTGTCCAAAAAGTTGAGTGGTGTTACTGGGTTATGGGATGGGGTGGAGGCATGGGCTCAGGTAGGGTGCTCTTGCCAGGAGCCGTTGCGAACTCGAAGGGCTGAATGGCCTCATTCTGCACCGTAAATCTATGATTCTGTGAATGTTATACCCTCTAACAGGTTAAACCAGGAGGAAATTTGTCATTTCATTTGCATAACCCAGCCTCAAAAACTATAGATTATGTCACTCGCCAGCATGGTGTCTGATCAATTTGTTGAAGTGCACAACATGCCTTAACATGAACGATACAGTAGAAATTCAGAGCATCATATCAAAGTGACAAGCATTGTGATTTACTGCAGGTTAACGTTTTACATAATACAAATAAAATAAAACGTATTCTTGTTCATTTGTGGGTTAATAAAAATAAAATGTTTATTCTTAGTGTATGAAAATATATTATGCAATGACTATTTTTTGTTTCACAGGGAGGTATACACATGGCTCATGTTTCCCTAATATGGCATCCTCAACACCTTCCAATGGTAATGTTGTTTTGAGCCCAAATTTCTTAACATTCATTAAATATAGATAATCTCGCTATTTTACTGCAAACTCCACATCAAACTTGTAATAAAACACTTATCCTTCAAACTACTAAATAATATGAAACTGGATATTCCTAACTAATGTCTTTTTTATGAGCTGGGAAACAGCTATAATTACTGCCACAGAAGTAATTCTGTTTGCTGCCATAGGATGTACAACTACAGCAAGCCCTGCTGTCGCCACCACAGAAAAATAAAAGTTTATTCCTTCACAAATGTTACACATGATTTAGTAAGTGTGCAGTTAATTTCCAAATTTTACTCTGAATTCCACAAAATTGGTTTAAAGGCATTTAAAATGATTGAAATGCAGCACAAACTAATCATTCTTGTCCAATATTAGAATATCTCAACAACAACAAAAGTATGTCCATTATGTGTCAGTTATACGAAGGATCTAATGTACCCAAAAATGAGCACAAAAACTTAGCACCATTAAAAGTTGAAATTTTACTGGTCGCGTTTCAGCAGACAAATGTTTAAGGTCCGCTTGAACGCAAGTTTGGCGTGCTGTTTCTCAGTAGCTGCAGCTCCGAATTCACCTTGCTATTTAATGGCACTTTGCCATCTTTTTGGGCCTCGGGAAGTTTCTCCCTGCCAAGGCCACCCAGAGGGATTTCCTGCTAGTGAGCTATTTTCGCCAGCAGGAACAGCTGTTCACAGATCAGGGCGCCATTTTGAGCGGCAACCTCGATCTTCCTGCCCCCTTTCAGCACCCCACCACCGCTCTTCCTGCCCCTTCACCCCTCTTCAGGCCTCTGGGAATGACTCCTCACACTCCCTCTAATTGGCAAGCCCCCCCCCCCCCCAACGTCCAACCTCTGGATAACCTCTCGTGGCAACCTGGCACCCAGGAATCGTCAATCTGGCACCCTGACTGTACCCCAGTACCTTGGCAGTACCAGGGTGGCAGGGCCAGGATGCCAGACTGTCAGTGCCAAGGTGCCCAGGGAGTGCCAGGGTACCAGCCTGCCCTCTCCCCGACTACCCGGGGTCTCTAATGCCCTTCGAGAATCCTCAAGGTGCTGTTATGCCTGGTACACCTTTGACAAGAACATAAGAAATCGGAGGATGAATAGGCCATTTAGCACCTGGATCCTACTTCACGATTAAATAAGAACATGGCCTCAATTCCACTTTCCTGTCTGACCCCCACAACCATTGCCGACTTATCAGTCAAGAATTTTTTTAATCATTGAAGGTTTGAGGGCCAGCATTTATTTCACAGTATTCCCTTGAAAGTAGACCATTTCAGAGAGAATTTTTTAAGTGTCATGCCCATTGTGGGTCTGGAATCACAGGTGACATCAGTGAATCAGATGGATTTTTTCCCCGATAATGGTCATCATTAGACTTTTGATTCCAGATTTTTATTGAAATTAAAATTTCGCTATATACTCTGGTGGGATTCGAACCTGGGTCCCCTCAGCATTACCCTGGGCCTCTAGATTATTAGTCCAGAGAAAATACCACAGTACCACCGCTTCCCCATAAATCAATATTAACTCAATGTAACTCAGCCTTGAATAGATTCAATAACCCAACCGCCAAAGATTAACGATCCTCAGAGAAGAAATTCCTCCTCATCTTCATCAAATTGTGTCCTCTTGTTCTAGATTTCTCCGAGAGGAAACATTCTTGCAGCAACTACCCAAGCAAGCCCCCTCACAATCTTACATGCTTCAGTAAGAGAATCTCTCATTCTTCTAAACTCCAATGATTATTGCTCCAACCTGCTCAACATTTCCTCAAAGACAACCCTTCCATCCTAGAAATCATCCTAGCGAACTGTCTCCAATGTGACTATACCCAGCGTTAAATAATGAGACTGAAGTTGTAATCAGTACTATCACCAATACCATGTTCAAGCGGAGGAAGACTTCTCTATTTTTATACTCCCGCCCAACCCCATTGTAATAAAGGCCTTCCGAATTACATGCTGCACCTAACATTTACGATTCATGTTCGAGGACACCCAGATCACTCTGTGGTCTCTCTCAGATTAAATAATATTCTGCTTTCCTATCTTGGATTTTCCCACAATAACCTCAAACAAACCATTGTTTGCAACAAATTACCCAGCCTTCAGAACAGCGACCACGACACCACACAACCCTGCCAGGGCAATCTCTGCAAGACATGCCAGATCATCGACTTGGATACCACCATTACACGTGGTAACACCACCCACCAGGTACGTGGCACATACTCGTGCGACGCGACCAATGCAGCCTACCTCTTAAACTGCAGGAAAGGATGTCTCGAAGCGTGGTACATTGGCGAGACCATGCAGACACTGCGACAACGAATGAACGGGCATCATGCGACAATCACCAGGCAAGAATGTTCCCTTCCAGTCGGGGAACAGTTCAGCAGTCAAGGGCATTCAGCCTCTGATCTCCGGGTAAGCGTTCTCCAAGGCGGTCTTCAGGACACGCAACAACGCAGAATTGCCGAGCAAAACCTTATAGCTAAGTTCCGTACGCATGAGTGCGGCCTCAACTGGTATCTTGGATTCATGTCGCATTACATCCACCCCCCACCATCTGGCCTGGACTTGCAAAATCCCACCAACTGTTCTGGCTTGAGACAATTCACACCTCTTTAACCTGTGATTATCCCTCTCCCTGGATCTGTAATGATTTGATTACCTGCAAATGCTCGCATTCCAAGCATTGTCCAGCATCTCTGACTTTGTCCATATAAATGTTTCTGGAACATACTCTTCCATTCACCCGAGGAAGGAGCTGCACTCCGAAAGCTCGTGTTTGAAACAAACCTGTTGGACTTTAACCTGGTGTTGTAAGACTTCTTACTGTCCAATACTGATGGAGTAATCAGTAAACTTTGTGGTACCTTATCAAACGCATTTAGAAGTCCAAATACACTACTCTACTACGGTTTTCCGTTCTCCAATCCCTGTTTGTTACATCTGAAAATACTAGATTTGTCAAACATGATGTCCCTTTCATAAAACCATGTTGACTCTGCTGGATTGCATTCGGAGTTTCTCAATGCCCCCCAACAACTTGCTTCTCAACAGATTCCAGCATTTTCCAATAACAGGTAAGGGGCTAACTGACCTATAAGGCACAATCCACCGCCTACGTTGCGCTGACCTTTGAGGGTGGTGCGGCTGGTGAATCCCAGCAGTCTTCACGCCTCGCGGGATTCATCCAAGACCCGCAAGGTGTCGGAGTCAGAATGCTCCCAGCAAGGGACGGCCGAATCCGGTTTCAAACCAACTTCGACGAAATTACCCAGCACCGACCGGCATTGCGGGTCCACCAGCCTCCCCAGTTCTTTTCATGGGCATTGTTCCGTGCTGGTCCACACAAATGTGGACCAAGTGGAACGGGACCCTGGGGGTCTTCCAGGCCATCAGAGAACCCTAGGTGATCAGGGTCAGTGCAGGGTGGCTCTCTAGCCCTCCCCCTGGGGAGGCGGACACCTTGGCACTGCCCAGATGGCATCATGGCACTGCCACCCTTGCACTGCTAAAATGCCTGGGTGGCACTGCCAAGCAGGCAGGAGCACTGCCCTGGTGTTAGGCTCAGGTGTCAGGATGGCACTGCCAAGGACCAGAGGGCAAGAGGGGCCATGCCCATGAAAGGAGAGTAGAGGGTGTTGTTTGAAGAGTGGAGGTGTGCAAGGCAGGTAAGTAGGGGCCTTGGGAGATTGCGAGAGATGATGGATGGGGCTCCTGGAAGGGAACAGGTGCTGTACAGGGGCTTGGGGGCCTGAAGTGGGGATGCCCTCACCTGGTGGTGTGGGGTAGTGCCCACATGAGTGGGGGGGGGGGGGGGGGGACATTACCCATGGGTGGGGTGTGTGGGGAACAACCAAGTTCACTTTAGGCACCCTTTCAAAAAGGCAGCCCTAACTTGGCATTCAGCTCCCCAGTGCTAAAAAAAACCTTTTAATGGCTGGATTCATCCGCCCCGCCCGCAAGATCTCCACGGGCAAAATGCGGACAATGGAAATGGTCGCCGGGTCGGAGAATCCACCCCTAAGTGTGGGCTAAACTGGTGAGAAACTCACCAGGGCCCAAAAAAGTGACTCAATGTCATTAAATAGTGGTGGAGACCACGCCGATATAACCGGCAGGAAACTCACTGAAAAAACCCACCACAAATGGATTTAGAAATTCTTTGGGGGAATCGCGCCCATGGTTGTTTTCCGTTTCCCTCCTTTCTTAAATAACCTTACACTTGAGTTTTCTAATCTGCTGGGCTCATTCCAAAATTTAAGGGAATTTTGGAAGATTATAACCAATGCATACACTATCTCTGCAACACTTATTTTAGGAACCTGTGATGCAGGCCATCAGGAATTGGGACTTGTCAGCCTTTAGTCACAATAGTTTTCCCAGTAATTTTCTTGTGCAATAGTGATTGGTTTATGTTTCCATCTCGTTTTTTGCCCTTACTTGTTCTATGCTGCTTATTTGTTTCCCATTATTAATCCCCAGTCTCATCACCTAAGAGACCAACATTTACTTTAGCTACTTCTTCTTCCTTTTTATATACTTGTCAATCTCTTCTTATATTTCTTGTATTTACTCTCATATTCTAAATTATCCCTTTAGCATTTTTATTGTCATTAATCGTGGCGAGGACCACAGGAAGAGGCCAAGAACATTTGTCCACTCAATACTCTAAGCTGAAGGTAGCTGCGAATACTTCAGTCTTGTCTTTTGCACTCATACACTGGATGTATGAGTGCAAAGCCATCATTACACTGGGTTTAGCCATCATTCAGCCTGGAGTGATCATAGATCCTCTAGATAGTCTAATTCTTCATCATTTGTTCGCATCACTACCTCGGATTATAATGTGTCAAGGATCCCTCGCAAGCTGCACAAAACAAGTAGTACTGATCTATGTGTCCTCCCCTTGGGCCACTTTGGAGAAGGGGGTCAGCCATATCCAAATTGGTTGCAGTCTCGCCTCGAATCAGAAGATTGTGTTTCTGGGGGAGCTGGGGATTGTTTATTTTGTGCTGATCGGGATGCCCTTTAAAGATGGCACCCCAATATCTGTGGAGCCGGCCTTGCCGCTCTATCAGACTGAGCTCCGCCAAAATGGCGAAAACCACACCCACTCATTTTCATTTTTTCCAAGAGTGCCAGGAGAGCCTGACACTCTGAAGAAATGTGGGGAAATTCTGCCCCTAATGACCTGGACAATATTTATTCTTCAATCATCATCACAAAAACAGGGCAGCACGGTGGCACAGTGGTTAGCATTGCTGCCTACGGCGCTGAGGACCCAGGTTCGAATCCCGGCCCTAGGTCACTGTCCGTGTGGAGTTTGCACATTCTCCCCGTGTCTGCGTGGGTTTCACCCCCACAACCCAAAGATGTGCTGGGTAGGCAGATTGGCCACACTAAATTGCCCCTTAATTGGAAAAATAATTGGGTACTCTAAATTTATTTTTTTTAAAACATCACAAAACCATACTATCCTGTCATTATCACATTGTTGCTTGTGAGAGGTTGATGTGCACAACTTGGCTGCAGCATATCCTACATTACAATTGCAACAACACCTCAAAAGTACTTAATTAGCTGCAAAGCGCTTTGAGACATCTGGTGGTTGCAAAAGTCACAACACAAATGTTGCTTTTTATTATTATTGTCGTCTTTAAGTGAAAAAAATATAAGATGACCTTTGTTAAAATTAGGGGCATTTATATGCTCTCAGATGAAAAGGTTCTGGTCAGATATATCAGCAAATGTCACAACTCCCTGAACATGGATTGCATCTTCTTCTGCCAAATATTTAGTAAAATAACAGCAAAATTCAGGAATTATAACAACAATGCAAATGAAAATGAAAATGAAAATCGCTTATTGTCACGAGTAGGCTTCAAATGAAGTTACTGTGAAAAGCCCCTAGTCGCCACATTCTGGCGCCTGTCCGAGGAGGCTGGTATGGGAATCGAACCGTGCTGCTGGCCTGCTTGGTCTGCTTTAAAAAGCCAGCGATTTAGCCCAGTGAGCTAAACCAGCCCAGCCCGATCAGCACAAAGTAAACAAGCCCATACCAGTTCCAAAAATAAGACCTGATTAGTAAATTTGCAGACGACACAAAGGTTGGTGGAATTGCGGATAGCGATGAGGACTGTCAGAGGATACAGCAGGATTAGATCGTTTGGAGACTTGGGCGGAGAGATGGCAGATGGAGTTTAATCCGGACAAATGTGAGGTAATGCATTTTGGAAGGTCTAATGCAGGTAGCGAATATACAGTGAACGGTAGAACCCTCAAGAGTATTGAAAGTCAGAGAGATCTAGGTGTGCAGGTCCACAGGTCACTGAAAGGGGCAACACAGGTGGAGAAGGTAGTCAAGAAGGCATACGGCATGCTTGCCTTCATTGCCCGGGGCATTGAGTATAAGAATTGGCAAGTCATGTTGCAGCTGTATAGAATCTTAGTTAGGCCACACTTGGCGTATAGTGTTCAATTCTGGTCGCCACACTACCAGAAGGATGTGGAGGCTTTAGAGAGGGTGCAGAAGAGATTTACCAGGATGTTGCCCGCTATGAGGAGCGGTTGAATAAACTCAGTTTGTTCTCACTGGAACAACGGAGGTTGAGGGGCGACCTCAAAAAGGTCTACAAAATTATGAGGGGCATAGACAGAGTGGATTGTCAGAGGCTTTTCCCCAGGGTAGAGGGGTCAATTACTAGGGGGCATAGGTTTAAGGTGCGAAGGGCAAGGTTTAGAGTAGATGTACGAGGCAGGTTTTTTTACACAGAGGGTAGTGGGTGCCTGGAACTCGCTGCCGGAGGAGGTGGTGGAAGCAGGGATGATAGTGACATTTAAGGGGCATCTTGATAAATATATGAATAGGATGGGAATAGAGGAAGTGTAGAAGATTTTAGTTTAGTCGGGCAGCATGGTCGGCACGGGCTTGGAGGGCCGAAGGGCCTGTTCCTGTGCTGTACTTTTCTTTGTTCTTTTGTTCTTTGTTAACATGTGAATGTTCCCCACAGGGAGTCTGAAAATACCTGAAAGTGAGAGAGGTTCCACCTAAGACCATCAAGTGGCTTATATAGATACAGTAAAAAATTAAAATCGCTTATTGTCACAAGCTTCAATGAAGTTACTGTGAAAAGCCCCTAGTCGCCACATTCCGGCGCCTGTTCGGGAAGGCTGGTACGGGAATTGAACCGTACTGCTGGCCTGCCTTGGTTTGCTTTAAAAGCCAGCGATTTAGCCCAGTATGCTAAACCAGTACATGAATGAACAAACCACATTTTCACAGTGACAATGTTACATTTCCCTGCACTCCTTGTTTTTCAAAAACAAAGATGTACAATTCTACAGTTCCCACTATTAATGTCGGGCTCACGGGTATGAACACGATTTACCTTCTATTATTGGCGAACAGGAAACCAGCCTAAGTTGATTGAATATATAACCAAATAGAGGCTCAAAGGCACATGGAGCTGCCTAACTACGCTGCACATGTATGTCATGATTGAGTACTTTGTCACTAGAGCTTCATCACAACTCCGCTGAGTGGAGCATTGGTACACCATTACATTTCGTGGCTATGGCGCCCAATCGACTCAATTCAAATGGCTGATTTCACAAGCAGACTTTGCCACTAAGATTTCAAAACAACACTGCGTAAATCAGTAGACACAGTGAATTAATGAGGTCCGAAGAATGTATTGACTTCTGGAGTTAGGGACAATTGAGTAGCATCGATGGTTAACAGACACGAAGCAGGAAAGTTGATTACTTCCTTTATATGGGCAGGCAAGACCGCGAGAATTCGAAGGATAGTCTTTCAAAGGAATAGACAGTCAGAGGGCTTGCTGTTACTGAACCTGATATTTTATTACTGGGCTGTCAATGCGGAGAAGGTGTTCGGTTGGTGTAGCGATCCAGAAGCTATGTGGATACAGATTAAATCAAAGTTGCGTAGAGGGTCTATTCTGAGGGCATTAGCGATGGCCTCACTCCCATTCTCACTGGCAATGTATTTGGTGATTCCAGTAGTTGTCTACACTGTGAAGATATGGAAACAACTTTGACAACATTTTAAACTGGGGTCAGTAGCTCTGATTTGGGCAAAGCATCTATTTGAGCCAGCGAGATTGGATGTCATTTTCGGGGGATGGGAGGGGGAGCGATCAGAGAAAATTGGCGATCTGGTCCTGGAGGGGCAGTTTGCCAGTTCAGATTTGTCGGAGACGTTTGGGCACTCGCAAACTGACTTATTCAGACATTTACAAGTTCGCAACTTTACAAAACTAATTTTTCCAAAATTCCCCGTGATGCCGCCAACCTCTCTAATGGAGAGGGTTCTTTCTTTCGCAGGGGAAGGGAGCACTTCCGGTATTTATGGACGGATTATATTGGAGGATGCAGTGTCAGTGGAGGGCGCTAAGGCCTGGTGGGAGGAGGAATTAGGGTCCATTTTGGATGCTGTGTGGAACGAGGCTGTCCAACTCCAAGTAGTTTATAGGGCACACCTGACTAGGTCCAGACTGAGCCCCTTCCTTGAGGGGGGGTAGGAGATAAATGCAGGTGCTACTCAGGGGGTCTGGCCAACCATGTGCACAAGTTTGGTTCTTGCCCCTAGCTTGTGGGTTTTGGGTCTCCTTCTTTAGCACCATGTCGGCGATTCTGAAAGTTGAACAGGAGCCTTGTCCTTTAGTGGCCATGTTTGGGGTGTCAGACTCGCTGGAGCTGCAGATGGGCACTGGAGCCAATGTTCCGACCTAGGCCATGCTGATTGCCCGGAGACGACTGCTGCTGGGGTGGAGGTCTGCTTCTCTGCCCAGTGTCTCAGCACGGCTGGGATATCTGCTGGAGTTCCTATACCTCGAGAAAGTCAAGAACACCATGAGGGGAGCAATTGAGAGGTTTTACTTGAGATGGCAGCTACTTATTCTGTATTTTAAGGAGCTAGTCACCGTTAGTTGCTAAAGGGGCGGGGGGAAAGAGGGGGAGGGTTTACGTTTTGTGAGGGGTGAGGTTATGTTTTGGGTGTTGTATGGGTGTATTGGTGTTTTACACTGTTTTGCGGTTTTGTATTATGTATAAAATGGAAAAACGTGAATAAAAATATGCTTTTAAAAAAAAGACAATCAGGAAGTAAAAATAAACAGGACACTTTCAAGTTGGCACACTATAATCAGTGGTGTGCTCCAAATATCAGTGGTTGGGCCTCGGATATTCAGCTACTAATGTACCTTAGTTTTCTGACAATGTAAGACTAGGTGGGAATATAAGTTATGAGAATGACACGAACAGACTGCAAAGACATACAGATAGGTTAAGAGTGTGCAACAAGGTGGCAGATGATGTATAATGTGATGTTATTCATTTTGGTCATAAAAGAAAACCAGAATGCAGTACAGTGAGGATTCACTAAATTGATTCTTCAGATAAGTGGGTTTTTCTATGATGACAGGCTAAGTAAATTGGGTTGATAGTCTCAGGAGTTTACAAGAATGAGAGGAGTAGAAGTGCTTTTCCGCCCCCAATCAGACCCCACAAGCTAACCTGTTTTCTACGCTGCGATTTGCTGACACTCCATCATGATACCCCACCTGCCACCCTATGATTGGTCTCCAAAGATCCCAATTATTCTCTCACTATTAAATATTAAGTGAAAGGGGCGGCATGTGGCACAGTGGTTAGCACTGGGTCTACGGCCTGAGGACCCGGGTTCGAATCCCGGCCCTGGGTCACTGACCGAGTGGAGTTTGTACATTCTCCCCATGTCTGCGTGGGTTTCACCCCACAACCCAAAGATGTGCAGGTTAGGCGGATTGGCCATGCTAAATTGCCCCTTAATTGGGAAAAAAATAATTGGGTACTTTAAATTTATGGGGGAAAAAAATTAAGTGAAAGAAGTTGGCCCAACAATGCTATCTACTCTACAGGGCAATTGCAGAAATTGAATTCAGTCAAAGGCTCAATTTTCTGTTTACTCTACAGGTGAAATTTATTTCACGTCTCAATCTATGATGCAGGTTTGCTTATAAATTTGTATTGGCATTATTCTCTCCCACCTTTCTTTCCAGGCCCCAGTTTTCCAGCGTAAGCTGTCAGTCAAGAGGCAGATTTTGTTTTAGTGAAATCCTGCTGTTAACTTCTGGTGGACTTCCTTGCTACAAGCCATCCCAACCTGCCTTTCCCAATACATTTCGGGACCTGCATCACTCTCATCATGTTGCACCTTCATTCGCTAGTTCAAACTTTAAAAACATTCTTTTTATAGCTGCTGAGAACTAGAAACCAGCATGTCTGGTGGGGAGATTAGCTGACGAGAGGAAGTGGACTGAGAGTTACAGGGGAGAGGAATACTGGAGAGTAAGAAGCAGAGGAACCCCATTAATGAAGTCAGGACTACTGAGCTGAATGAAAGTTACTACACCAGAGGAAGAATGTTTTCTTTGATGGGTGAGCAGGATACTCAACAGCTTCTGCACAGCAATGTTCTCTGCTGTGTAAATGGAACAGAACAACACCTGGACCTACCATTGTCAAAAAGAGAAATCTCAAATGAGCCAAAGTCGTTTGATTTGTACAGCCCCTCTGTACAACTAATAGACACTTCAAATTAACATTATGAGCTTTCAAGTTGCTGGCTTGTTGAGAAAAAATGGTTAATTTTATATTACAGAAACAAAACTTTAAAACATTCAGCATGCAGAACTTGGGCAAAATAGAATTTCCCATAACTGCTCATTCAACTAATGCTTTCATTCTCAGTTTCACTCCAGGGTGGGAATGAAGCATATGGATATAGGATGCACCAAGACATTCTCTCCAACTGTTTACAGCCACAAACTAAGGGGCAGTAATGTGTTGGTATGTTACAACTTCTGTAGCACTGCCTGACAGTAGTAAACAATGTATTAACATTATCCTTCATTGAATTAAGTTATTATAACAGCTGAGTGTCTGTAGTTAAAGATGAAGGAGTAGATTTATTCCTGCAGTTGTGTAAAAGCAATTTAAGCACCCAAAGCTTTCCAGCTGATCCTGTATCTCAGTCAATTTTAGTTAGGCTGTATAAATGCATACAAAACTGATTACTCACAAGATCTGATGCTCCCAGATGGCCTGACCAGTACACAAATGAATCTAGGCTCTACAATTGGTACTCATTATATTAATCCAATGGCAAATCAATTAAGTATTAAGGGAGCATATCCATGCTCATCAGTTTAACCTCATAATAGTGAAAAAAAAGAAAATGCTGGAAAACTCGGTGGGTCTGGTAGCATCTGCGGAGAGAGAAAGTCAACATTTCAAGTCCATATGACTTCTTCAGAGCTAAGAGAGGGAGAAATATGATGGATTATATACCAAATAAGAGGAGTGAACAGAGTTGATCAGTGATAGCTGGCAGTGAGGAGAAATTGCAACAAAGATGTGTAGGGCATGAGGCAGAGAAGGCATTAATGGCAGCGTGAAAGGCTACAGAAGGTGCTGATAGTGGCATAAAGATAAGATAGCAAAATAAGTTCATGGAAGAACAAAGGTCTGTTACTCAGTGAAAACAAAACGAAGAACAAGTGAGAGATGACTCAGTGGGGTGGTAGGTTTACTTTGGGACAAAACATGTTTTGGATGAAAAAAAAGGGTCAAGGTGACAGGAAAGGGTCACAGTCTAAAGTTGTTAAACTCAATGTTGGGTCCCGGGGCAATAATGTGCCTAATTGGAAGAAGAGGTGCTGCTCCTCCAGTTTGCATTGGGCTTCACTAGAACATTACAGCAGGCCAGGGATGGATATGAGAGAGGTGTGGCTGACAGTGAGGATGATACCAAAAATACTGGACATAGATAGGCTTACAGATTGGGCAGACAAGTGCAAAGTTTGGCAGAAGGAATAGGGAGAGGCGTCACAATTCTAAATAATGTCCAGAGACAGAAGGAAGAGAGTTCATGTACATAGATTTTACAAGGTGGCAGGACATATCAAATGCAGAGTTAGCCAAGCATATGGCATTTTGGGCTTCATAAATAGAGATATTACATACAAAAGCAATGAAGTTATACAAAACATGTATAAAGCCCGGGTTACGCCACAATCCAAGCATTACATCAATTTACGAGCTGCAAAATTAGATGGAGAAGTCGGGGTTGTTTGCGTTGGAGCAAAGGAGATTTAGGGGCAATAAGACAGAACTGTACATAGTTATGACAGATTTAGATCAGGTAGATAAGTAAAGCTGTGCCCAATAGCTGAAGGTACAAGAACTAGGGATGGACAGATTTAAGGTTTTGGGCAAAAGAAGCAGAGGGGAATGTGGGGAAGGACCTCCTTACGCAGTGAATGGTAATGACCTAGAACTTGCTTCCTACAAGGTAGGATGGGGCAGAAATGATGAATCATTCTGAATGAAATTTGAATGGGCAAAATAAGCTCATAGGGCTAAAGGGATAGAGTTGGAGAAAAGGACTGATTGGACTGCTCCAGAGAGCTAGTATTGTCTCAACAAACTGTACAGTCTCCTTCTGTACAGTGATGACTCTAGGACTATATAAAATCGATCTAAGCAAGGCACTGCTGTTTATGCTCACATCTGAAGGAGCTGAAATTTTTTTACCCTCAGGTCTTTTTTTTCAAACTTATTTTGTGCATTTTGTCTAGATCTTAAATGATAAGGGAATCAAAGTTGTTCAATTATTCAGAATCATACACTGATTGGTGTCTTAAAAACTGGAAGAAACTGAAAAACACTAAGAAGCTTGCTGTGAAACATGCATACATAATTTATAAATGGCTCATTCATTCATTCATCTACCTTTATGTCCATTGCAGCATGTTATTTCATAACTAATACCCTGCCATAGTACCAATACGTGTCACAGGAAGTGTGAATGAACAATTTACCTCAATGATCTTCAGACAGCAAGATGCGTTATTGCAGATGTTAACTGCACAAGTGGGAGCATATCAATTCAATCTCTCATGTGACTAGCTGGCATGCAGACTGCACAAACGACACCAGTACTTCGGCAGCAATTTAAACTGTGCAACTGCCCCATTTGTAGCTCATTACTCTCAAACTTGGTCATTATTCTGATATTTATTTATTGTTTAATTTTAGTAACTTCTTGATGGAAGTGTGTACTTGCACACTCAAATACTAGTTAAATTAAGCTATTTGTGCGCCTCCTGCTTCTCATAAAAGGTTGGAAGGGGGGATACAATTATAGAGTTGAGTTCAACAAAGTCTTTGGGAGTGACTGATCCCATTTAATCTGGGTTTACTATTAGCAAGGGAACCATAAAGCTATATAGGTTATATCTAAGGTTGTGGCAGATATATGAACATGTAAAGTGCTTACTCCTGTATCTGTTCCAGGACTGCGGATTTCTAAAAAATACCTGACCCATTTCTTTTAAACATTGCATACATATATAGCATTGAGCCCTAAAGATCCCTGCAGTCATAATTTTATCCCAACACAGTTAATGTGGACACAATTGAACGAAGTAAGGCAAAAAGTCCCACTGGTTTAGCACACTGTGGTTATTAAAATACATGTATTCATGAGCATTAGAATGCTGGTGGTACATAGCCAATCTATCAGCACCTGAAAAAGTGCTTCAGACACAATATAAAAAGGCAGGTAAGCCTCGCTGACAAACTACCCAAAACAGAGAAAAACAATCGTTTTTATTTTGGAACCATTTTACTCAATTTCTGTTCTGAAATATCCATTGTACAACAGCATACTGTTTAAAGTCATGATTTTCTTTGTGAAGAAAATGTCTACAAAGTTGAAGATATCCAAGGGATTCGGTGTGAAAAACAGGCAGAAGTGAATAGGGCCCAACTGGATGTTCTTCAGGTAAATAACACGGAAGTAGAAAATTGTACTGGGAGATGCGAAAATGAATTTTTAGCTGTTTAATTTCAAAGGAAGGTAAAAAAGAACATACTATATAGAAAAGGTAATAAATAAAAGTTACTAAATTTGATTTTACCTGGAAGTAGTGGCCGAGAAAGGGAACATAATATATTTTTATATCCTGGGCAAGGGAAATTTCAAGGATACGAACAGCGGGAAAAGATGAAAGAGAAAAAACATATTTAAAAAGAGAAAAGTAGAGAATGCTGGAAAAATTCAGATCTTGCAGCAACATAAAATAGAATCAACGTTTCAAGTCCATTTGACTCTCCTTGCAGATGTTGCCAGACTTGTTGAGCTTTTCCAGCATTCTCTGTTTTTGTTTCAGATTCCAGCAACTGCAGTATTTTGCTTATATTTAAAGAGAGATTGGGAGCTATGTTGAGGTATGGCCATGTAACATATCCTGAAGAGAGCACTCTGTGCGAGAACAGAAGTGTGAAGAAGTGAAATGAGTCAGCCGGCGGGAACTCGGCGTGGAAGGGTCGGGGGGTGGCCTGGGGGGGGGGGGGGGGGGGGGGGGGGGGGGTCCATCCCCGATTGGGGAGGCCTCCGATGTGACCTGGCCAGCGATTGGGGGCCACCGATTGGCAGGCCGGCCTCGCTGGCTGGGAGCCACCTTCCTTCCGCGCCGGCCCCTGTAGTCGTGCGCCCTGTTGTGTCGGGGTCAGCGCGTTGAAGGAAGGCACTGCGAATGCGCGGGTCCCGCGACACCAGTTCCCGCCGGGATCAGAAGCTGGAGCGGCGTGAACCGCTCCAGTGCCGTGCTCGCCCCTTTTGTGGGCCAGAATTAGTCGTCGGGTCGACCCGTTCACGCCGTCGTAAAACGCAATGGCGTTTCCGACGGCGTGGACACTCTGCCATGGGATTAGAGAACCCCGCCACAGGTTTTTGGTTTGAAGTCATGAATTTCAATAGCCGAGTGAGAGAGAGTAGTCCTGTGAATACCTCCTCTACAGCAACAGTGGGTTGTATCCTGGAATTTTATAGATGAAATATCTGTAAGGACTGCTGCCACGGACTGTTTACTTATGAATCTTGCCAAGTAAGAATCTATAAGACTAACTTTAATTGTGTAAATGTAATCTTGAATGTTTAAGTTTTAATTTCATTTGTTAAAAAGTGTTTTAATTTTAACATTAAAATCTCCAAAGGTGATACTGGAATGTGTCTTCTGACTTCAGTACATTTTTTCTCATGGTAAAATACAAATAGAAAACAGTTGAGATCATTTGTCATTTTACTCATTTGGAGATTTGGCTCACCACCTGCCAGATCATAACAGCTTTGTTTAGTATATTTGACTAAGAACATATGAAATAGGAGCAGCACTAAGTCATACTGCCCCTCGATCCTGATCCGCAAGGTCATGGCTGAACTCCTAGACCAGCTGAGTTTCCCACACTATGATATACCTTGATTTCCTCAGTGTCAAACAATTGATCAACCTCACTCTTTAAGAAACTCAACAACTGAACATTTGCAACAGTGAAGTAGAGAATTCAGAAGATTCACAATACTTTCAATAATGAAATTTCTCTTCACCTCAGTCCACTGGGCTGATCCCATACACTGAAACATTGACCCAAAACTTCCGATACCTATTGCAGCGAAAACCTGCCTGAAGTTAGCTATGTGGAAGACCTGGCAAGCACACATGTGCTGTAATTTCTCGGAACGTTTAAACTTCCTATGTGCTGACCTGTGCTACCTGGGACTGTCCGTGATGTCTCCACCTGGAGCTCTGTGTCAGGGACTTGGCCCATGTATGCGGTACTTGCCTGGATACTTACCCAGGAAATGTTACACTGGTTAATGCCTGGTCGAACCCAAAGATTAGCTAATGTAACTGAAATGGGAACCACAAACATGTGGTTTTGTGAAAGGTAAATCATGTTTAGCCAATTTATTAGAGTTCTTTGAAGGAGTAACGTGCACTGTGGATGAAGGGAAGCCTGTAGATGTGCTGTACTTGGATATCCAGAAAACATTTGATAAAGTGTTAAATCAAAGGTTATTGTGGAAAATAAAAGGTCAAGGTATAGGGGTAACATATTAGCATGGATAGAAGATTGGCTGGCTGGCAGAAAATAGAGTTTGTATTAATAGGTCTTTTTCTGATTGGCGGAATGTGACGAGTGGAGACTCGCAGGGGTCTGTGCCTCAACTTTTTACAATTTAGATATTTTTTTAATATAAATTTAGAGTACCCAATTAATTTTTCCAATTAAGGGGCAATTTAGCGTGGCCAATCTACCTACCCTGCACATCTCTTGGGTTGTGGGGTGAAACCCACGCTAACACGGAGAGAATATGCAAACTCCACACGGACAGTGACACAGAGCCGGGATCGAACCTGGGACCTCAGCGCCATGAGGTTGCAGTGCTACCAGCAGCGTGCCACCGTGCTGCCCCACAATTTATATTAATGACTTAAATGAAGGGAGTGAAGGCACGGTAGATACATTTGCAGGTGGCACAAAGATGGATCAGAAAGTTTGTTTGTGAAGAGGTTAGAGGTTGCAGAGAAATATAGATAGGTTGAATGAGTGGGCAAAAATCTGGCAGGTGGGGCACAATGTGGAAAATGTGAAGTTGTTCACTTGACAGGAAGAATATAATAACAGAGTATTAATTAAACAGAGAGTGGTTGCAGAATTCGGAGTTGCAGAGGGATCCAGCACACGAATCACAAAATGTTAGTGTGCCGGTACAGCAAGTAATTAAGAAGGCTAATGGAATATCCTTTATTACAAGAGGGATTGAACATAAAGCTAAAGATGTTATGCTTCAGTTATACAAGGCAATGGCGAGATCACAACTTGAATATTATGTGCAGTTTTGGTCTCCTTATATAAGGAGGGATGCAAGTGCTTTGGGGGCAGTTCAGAGGATGTTTACTAGATTGAAAGCTGGAATGAGCGGGTTGTGTTATGAGGAAAACTTATTTGGAATGAGCGGGTTGTGTTATGAGGAAACATTATTTGGAATGAGCAGGTTGGGTTCTGAGGAAAAGTTAGACAAGAAATAGGAGCAAGAGTAGACCACATGGCCCCTCAAACCTGTTCCGCCATTCAGTATGATTATGGTTAACCCTGGGCTGCACTCCACTTTCTTACCCTCTTGTTTGGCCTTGTTCCGCACTGAAAACAATCACTATTTGTTGATGCATCACTGTCAATGTACTCTGTTGATTATTCTTTTGCCTATTATGTACATACTGTGTAAGTTCCCTTGGCCACAGAAAAATACTTTTCACTCTACTTCTGTACATGTGGCAATAATATCAATAAATCAATCAATCAACTCCCCATATCCCTTTATTTTGAGACCAAAAATCTGTCTTTCCCAGACTTAAGTCTATCCAACGGTGAAACATCCCCAGAGAATCAAGAGTCTGTGGACCTCTCTTCCCCAGGGAATGGTAGAGCCAGGATCACTACTTTTAAGATAGAGGTAAATAAATTGACTGACAAAGAAACCAAAGAGTATTGGGGGTAGGCAGGATACTGGCGATAAGGCCATAAATCAGATCAGCCAAGATCTTATTGAATGGTGGCTCAGGGTCCAAATGGAATACTGCTTCTAATTCGGAAGTTTATATTTTGTTAGTGCATTGAAGACTTCCTTTTTATAGATTTCTCAGTGGCACAATGGTTAGCACTGCATTTTCCCCCATTATATTCCATCTGCCATGTTCTTATGCACTCACTAAGTCTATCCAAATCCTCCTGTAGCCTCTTTACATCTGCCTCCATAAGACCATAAGACATAGGAGTAAAGTAGACCACTCGGCCCATCGGGTCTGCTCTGCCATTCAATCATGGCTGATATTTTTATCATCCCCATTCTCCTGCCTTCTCTCCATAACCCCTGATCCCCTTATTAATCAACACACATTTTCGCCTAGCTTTGAATCACCCCCCAAATTGAAAATTTTACATTCTACCCCACATCCGAATCATTGATATATATTATATATATATAGTGAACAGCTGGAGCCCAAGTACTGATCCTTGGGTCACCCCACTGGTCTCAGCCTGCCAACGTGAGAATGACCCGTTTACTCCTACTCACTTTAATGACTTTTTCTGCGTCTTGTCAATCCTCAATCCAAGACAGCTCTTCACCACCGGTTTAAGGGTAATTGGGGATGAGCAATAAGTTTTTTTTTATACATATAGAATACCCAATTATTTATTTTTCAATTAAGGGGCAATTTAGCATGGCCAATCCACCTAACCTGCACATCTTTGGGTTATGGGGGTGAAACCCACGCAGAGAGGGGGAGAAGGTGCAAACTCCACACGAACAGTGACCCAGGACCGGGATTCGAACCCGGGTCCTCAGCGCTGTAGTCCCAGTGCCAACTACTGCACCCCCGTGCCACCTTGGATAAGCAATAAATACTGAGTGCCAGCCACACTCACATCACAAGGATTAATTTTTTTAAAGTGAGTTGACCAACATCAAACTATCTTCCTTCAGCTCAAATGAGTAAGAAGCCACAGCCTTCCCCATTGTAGTGATCACTCAGATAAATGGTGGCAATAAAAATGTTAAAGGCTAACACAAACCGTTGCAGCTTGGTTAAGAATTATTAAAGCTCATTACATCAGAAATTAACAAGCTTAATTCAACCTTCAAAACAATTTGAATTTAAACTTACCTCTCCGTGATCTGACAATAGTGATTATATAAAATATTGATTTTGCAAGATTTTATACTTAATAGAAAAGATTAAAGCAAAATTAAGTTTATATAGTATCACATCAAATCACTACTCTGTTGTACCAGGATTATACCCATAGCTATTCAGATACTTCAACTGAATAACACCAATGAGCTTTTATCTTCCTGTTGATTAAGGTTACCAACATAAAAGATGTTGTTAACACAATGGAAGACATCACCTTTTGTTCACTCAAGTCAGCTACCAGATAAACTAAAATATATCATTTGTTCTATCTGAACTGAGTCAACCGTACAGACTGGCAAAACAGTGCAGCAATTAAGAGTCTATTTTGCTTTTGCTGTTAACTTAATGTTCATTTAGGTTATCATTAAACTCCACATTGTCAGCAATTTGTGTTACATTTATATGGTTTTCAAATGCAAAATGGACCTTTTTATAATTAAAGCTGTGATATTAGTTAAATAACATTGTAGAAGAAACATTGACTGACCTACATGAAGTAGTTGGAGCAATACACCATACAAAAGGGACTGAGGAACAGCTCAGTTACAACAGTGGACTATACAATGGCCCTTCAGACAGGGCCATGAAAATAGAAGATAAATGCAATTCTGGCCACAAAAAATATTCAGCTACGAAAGTATAACCTGTTGAATTAAATTTTAAAAATTATAAACAATTTTCCATAATGCAAATAGAAAGAGCCAGTGTAATAACTATATTTTAAAATCAGCTCATTAATTACAATAACAATTTCGCTGATAGCATTCAAGCATGCCTAAATAGGAGAATGCCAGGTTAGTCAAATTCAGCTCATACCTTTTTAGAAATACATTACATAAAACTTAAATTCTTATTGCACAGATAATTGTTATGAACACCATCTTGGCTTCCAGCTCTGGTTTGCTTCTTCATTTAACTATAAAGTATTTAATGTTAAGGAGCATCTAAGATTGGTGATATTTTCCCACATTCAATAGGTACTTACTATAATGTAGATTCATTGCAAAACCTCACACCAAAGCTCCAAAATTCTCCCACTTCTTGCCCCTCTTTCAGTGTTGTGTGCACTTCTATGGACAAAAGCGAGCTTTCACTTTGGTATTTGAACACTGTCATCATGCTATTCAATCCTATCTTCTTCAGATATCAACCTACATCTTTGGCAGGATCACTGAATAGCAGGTAGCAGGAACCCAAGCTGATTACCTTAAGAATGTGTATGGTTGAAGGAAGCTGGTGAAGGAAGAAACATCCTTTTGGTGACAAGTATAACAGCTTCATCAAGCCGTCTTCTCTCCTGGGAAAACAATCCTCACCTCTCCAAACTATCGTCTTCATCCCTCGGAACATTTTTGTAAACCTCTTCTGCATCCTCTCAAATGTGTTCAACATCCTTCCTACAGTGTCACCTGGAACTATACACGATACTCCAGCTGAGGTCAAGTTAGAGCAGGGGTGGGCAAACTACGGCCCGCGGGCCGCATGCGGCCCGACAAAGGTTTTTATAGCTTATTGTTTGTAACCTGGACTCCTATTGGTCGCACACCCAACTAAACCGACCAATGAGACAGCCCCACTCATCCACCCCACTACGCTCGTTTTTATGCGGCCCGCCAATGAGGTGCCTGGAATCATAACCGGCATTTTTGAAAACCTTCCTCCAGCCTGAAAAATATCTGTTGACTATTATTTTCTACTTCCTATTATTGGGCTAATTTTGTATCCACTTTGCTACTGTCCCTTTTATCCCATAAGCTGTAACTTTTCTCCTAAGTCTGTTGTGTGGCACTGCATCAAATGTCTTTTGAATGTTCACATCAATTGCATTACACTCATCGGCCCTTTCTGTTAACTCCTCAAAAATCTCCAGTAAGTTAGTTAAAGACGATTTCCCTTCAGAAATCCATGCTAGCTCTTCCTAATAAACCCAGATTTTTCCATGCGACTACTAATTCTATCCCAAATAATTGTTTCTGAAATATTGCCCACCACTGATGTTAATCTCACCGGCCTGTAATTGCTGGGGCTTTCCTTACAACGTTTTTTGAACAAGGGTGTAACATTTGCCATTTTTCAGTCCTCTGGTACCTCCTTGAGTCCAGAGAAGACTGGATCTCATCCGCTCCCGGTGCCCTGTCAACTTTCAGTACCGACATTCCATTCAACACTTAGTTTTATTTTTTAAAATATTTTTATAGAGTTTTCAGATTTTGTTTTAACAATTTACAAAACAACGCTAAATCTACACATATATATTCACAACAGAAGAGCATCCCAACAACAACGGTGACTCCTTTTTTACAGTAAGAAGTCTTACAACACCAGGTTAAAGTCCAACAAGTTTGTTTCAAATCACCAGCTTTCGGAGCACAGCTCCTTGCTCAGGTGAATGAAGAGGTAGGTTCCAGAAACATATATATAGACAAAATCAAAGATGGAAGACGATACTTTGAATGCGAGCATTTGCAGGTAATTAAGTCTTTTCAGATCCAGAGAGAGGGGTAATCCCAGGTTAAAGAGGCCGATGGTGGAGGGTGAAAGTAATGCAACATGAATCCAAGGTCCTGGTTGAGGCCGTACCCATGTGTGTAGAACTAGGCTATAAGTTTCTGCTCGGCGATTCTGCGTTGTCGTGCGTCCTGAAGGCCGCCTTGGAGAATGCTTACCCCGGAGATCAGAGGCTGAATGCCCCTGACTGCTGAAGTGTTCCCCGACTGGAAGGAAACATTCCTGCCTGGTGTTTGTCGCATGATGCCCATTCATCCATTGTCGCAGCATCTGTATGGTCTCGCCAATGTACCATGCTTCAGGACATCCTTTCCTGCAGCGTGTGAGGTAGACAACGTTGGCCAAGTCGCACGAGTATGTACCGCGGAACCTGGTGGGTGGTGTTCTCACGTGTAATGGTGGTATCCATGTCGATGACCTGGCATGACTTGCAGAGATTGCCATGGCAGGGTTGTGTGGTGTCGTGGTCACTGTTCTGAAGGCTGGGTAGTTTGCTGCAAACAATGGTTTGTTTGAGGTTGCATGGTTGTTTGAAGGCAAGTGGTGGGGGTGTGGAGATGGCCTTGGCAAGATGTTCATCTTCATCGACGACGTGTTGAAGGCTGCAAAGAAGATGTCGTAGTTTCTTCGCTCCGGGGAAGTACTGGATGACGAAGGGTACTCTGTTGGTTGTGTCCCATGTTTGTCTTCTGAGGAAATCGGTGCGGTTTTTTGCTGTGGTACATTGGAACTGTCGATCGATGAGTCAAGCGACATATCCCGTTCGTACAACAGCATCTTTCACCGTCTGTAGATGTCTGTTACGCCCCTCCTCGTCTGAGCAGATCTTGTGGTGTATAGGGAGGGCTTGTCCATATGGGATGGCTTCTTTAATGTATTTAGGGTGGAAGCTGGAGAAGTGGAGCATTGTGAGGCTATCCGTGGGCTTGCGGTAAAGCGAAGTGCTGAGGTGACCGTCCTTGATGGAGATGAGTGTGTCCAAGAATGCAACCGATTTTAGAGAGTAGTCCAGTGAGTCTGATGGTGGGATGGAACTGATTGATGTCATCGTCCCTTTTTACAGGTGTACTTTTCTTACATATTTGACATTCAAACATGGCCAACACACATTTACAGATATTTATGCATAGTTTTGTTTGGGCTTTAGCATGTCTATGAGACAGTCTTCTGCGGCTTTTGTCCCTCCTGCTGTCCCTCGCGTTCCACTTGTGTGCTCGCCCCCTTTCCCCGCAGGCACCCTCCTGCTCCCCTTGTTTCTCCTTCTGTTCCGTGGCTAGTCCGGTGTCGCTCTCCCCCTACCCACTCCCCCTCCCTCCCCGCCTCCTACTTTATTGGTTGCTGGCTACGAACAGGTCTTGAAAGGAGTTGATGAACAACTTCTACGTCCTGTAGAATTTTATTTCCTCCGCCAGGTTGGACAGCCAGTCTGCAGCCTTGGGAGGTGCTGCCGAAAGCCAGCCGAGCAGGATTCTCTGGTGGATGATCAGGTAGGCAAAGGCTAGGGCATCGGCCCCACTCCTCAAAGAGCTCTGGCTGATCTGATACCCCGAAGACCATCAATTTTGGGCACAGCTCCACCCTCACCCCACAACCCTGGGCATGGCCTCAAACCCATCAAGTCAGGGGCAGGACCAGAACATGTGGGTGTGGTTGGCCGAGCCTCCCTGGCACCGTTTGCATATATCCTCCATCTCAGAAGTGAACTGCTCAATCGAGATCTGGTTAGATGCGCTCTATGCACCATCTTTAGCTGCATTAGGCGGAGGTAAATATTGCCCTATTCAGCGCTTAGATCCTGAGTTCTCCCCCTTTCTCCATGTTTAGTTCCTCCTCCCATTTTTTTCTCGTCTCATCCAGGGGTGAGCATTCCTCTTCCAACAGTCTCCCATACCTGTCCTCACAGTTTCTCTCCCCCCCCCCCCCCCACCTGAATATATCAGGTAATTTCCTCTCGGAAGCTGGAACTCCTCCAGGAGTTGTCTCAGGTTCACCCTCTACCATCTGTGTACACGTCTATAACATCAAAGTCCCCTCGTCCTGTCTCCACCCTTTGAAGAAGGCGTCCATCGTTGCGGGGGTGAACCGGTGGGTGTTGCAGATGGGACCACGGTGGACCTTTCAGTTAGACCAAAGTGCTGCCTCATTTGGTACCAAATTCGGAACGTGGTTACTACCACTGGACTATGCGTGTATCTAGCCGGACGGATGGGAGTGCGGTTGTGGCCAGCGCTCGGAGAGATGTGCCCCCCGCTCCCCACACACAAACACCATGATTAACCTGTCGACTGTGTTGAAAAAGGCCTTGGAGATGTAGATCAGAAGGGACCTGAACAGGAAGAGGAACCTGGGCAGCACGTTCATTTTGATCATCTGCACTCTCCGCTGGTGCACTGCTTTCCCAGTGGAGAGCAGGTCAAAATCCAGTTGTAATTTTTCCTCTCCGCCAGTCGTTCCACAGTTGGGGTCATGGAGCACCGCCGGTTCCGCTCCAGTATGGAGTCAACCAGCTGTTGCCTGGTCGCCCTCTCCTCCTGTCTTTGCGTGCCTTGAATGCAATAATTTTCCCGATGATCTCCGCCTTCAGCCCCTCCCAGAATGAGACCGTCCCGTTATGGTTGTTGGTAATGTACCCGTCTATGGCCTGCTGGAGGTGCAAGAGGCAAAATGCCTTCTCGGCAAAGAGGGCCGTATCCATCCTCCATGGGGGGGGGGGGCATTGAGCACGGCCCATCTCCAACCTCACATCCACATAGTGTGGAGCGTGGTCAGAGATTACGATTGCGGAGTATTCCGCTCCTACTACCTCTGGAAGCACCGATGTCCTCACTACAAAGAAGTTGATCCGAGAGTAGACCCTGTAGACCTGGGTGAAGGAGAACTCCTTCTCCCTTGGGTACGTGAGCCTCCAGCAGTCCCCTGCCCATATCTGCTCCATGAAGGCTCTCTCACCATATTTTCTAGTTTTCCAGATTTGGGGCTGGATCTGTCTGTCTGTGGATCCTGTACGCAGTTGAAGTTCTACCCCCCTCGCCCCAACACAATTGGCATGCCTGACCCACTCAACCTTTTCTTACCCGCAGTCGGTCCTTCTCCCTCAGGTGCGTCTCCAGGAGGAATATAACATCAGTTGTCAGACTTTCAGATGGGCAGACTCTGGAACTTTTCACTGGGCCGCTAAATCCTCTGATGTTCCAGGCTCCAGGTGTTCCTTTTGTCCAGGGAGCATCCAAGATGGCCACCATTACCATCCACGTGGATGTGCCCCATCACTTTGTTTGGGGATCTGCCATGGTGGTCGTTCCTGGCGTTGTTGTTTTCGCTGCCAGTCGTAGCCAGCATTCTACCCATCCACCCAACTCCTGCACCCCTTGACCGCCCAAGCCAGGAATCGAACCTAGGACCCTGGAGTTATGAAGCAACTGTGCTAACCCCTGTGCTACTGTGTGGCTGACTCCAACTCATCCCGCGTGCTCGCCAACGTCCCGTACTTCCTCTCTAGGCTTTTGCTGATTCTACCATCTTTTCAGGTCCTAGAGTTATTCCCAGGCATTTCTTGGTAGTTGTGGTGGTCTTGGAGGGGGGGTCAACAGGTTCAGTGGCTTATTTTCATGCCAAAAGTCCCAATTTTCTGAGTTCCTGGAGGAGGGTCACCTTCCCTACGTCTACTCAGCACATTCCCAACACCGGAAGTCCCAACACTTCCTTCCTTTTAAATTTTGAACCCTACCAGGGGCAGATTTCCTTCTCTGTCACCATGTCTTGGGTAGCATTTACACCCTTGGTAAAGAGGGATGCAAAGTATTAATTTAATACCACAGCCATGCCACAGCCTCCATGTGTAAATTCCTTTTTAGGTTCCTAATCGACCCCACTCCTCCTCTTTATGCCCATAGAAGACTTTGAAATTCTCCTTTACCTTGGCTACGAGTCTTTTCTCATAATCCCTCTTCTCCTCTCGATTGCGCTTTTTCACCTCCCCTCTGAACCATTTGTATTCCTCTTGGTTCTCAGCCGTATTTTCTACCTGACACTTGCCATAAGCACACTTCTTTTTCCTTATCTCGATTTCTATCTCTTTTTTCATTCAGTGAGCTCTAAATTTGCTTGCTCTACCTTTTCCTTTTGAGGGAAATATAGCTTCACTGCGGCCAAACCATTTTTTTTTTTTGAAGGGAGCTCAGTGTTCAGCTACAGTTTTTCCCAATGTTTTGTTTCTATCCAGCTCAGTACTGCTCTTGCCCCATTGAAGTCAGTTGTCCCCCAGTTAATTATTCTTACTCTGCCTTGCCCATTGTTTTTTTCATTTATCATCCTAAACCTTACGATATAATGATCACTGTCTCTCCATGTTCCCCCGCTGACACTTGATCGACTTGGCCCAGGTCATTTAGAACATAGAACATAGAACGATACAGCGCAGTACAGGACCTTCGGCCCTCAATGTTGCACCGACATGGAAAAAAAACGAAAGGCCATCTAACCTACACTATGCCCTTATCATCCATATGCTTATCCAATAAACTTTTAAATGCCCTCAATGTTGGCGAGTTCACTACCGTTGCAGGTAGGGCATTCCACGGCCTCACCACTCTTTGCGTAAAAAACCCACCTCTGACCTCTGTCCTATATCTATTACCCCTCAGTTTAAGGCTATGTCCCCTCGTGCTAGCCACCTCCATCCGCGGGAGAAGGCTCTCGCTGTCCACCCTATCTAACCCTCTGATCATTTTGTATGCCTCTATTAGGTCACCTCTTAACCTTCTTCTCTCTAACGAAAACAACCTCAAGTCCATCAGCCTTTCCTCATAAGATTTTCCCTCCATACCAGGCAACATCCTGGTAAATCTCCTCTGCACCCGTTCCAAAGCTTCCACGTCCTTCCTATAATGAGGCGACCAGAACTGTACGCAATACTCCAAATGCGGCCGTACTAGAGTTTTGTACAACTGCAACATGACCTCATGGCTCCGGAACTCAATCCCTCTACCAATAAAGGCCAACACACCATAGGCCTTCTTCACAACCCTATCAACCTGGGTGGCAACTTTCAGGGATCTATGTACATGGACACCGAGATCCCTCTGCTCATCCACACTACCAAGAATTTTACCATTAGCCAAATATTCCGCATTCCTGTTATTCTTTCCAAAGTGAATCACCTCACACTTCTCCACATTAAACTCCATTTGCCACCTCTCAGCCCAGCTTTGCAGCTTATCTATGTCCCTCTGTAACCTGCAACATCCTTCCGCACTGTCTACAACTCCACCGACTTAGTGTCGTCTGCAAATTTACTCACCCATCCTTCTGCGCCCTCCTCTAGGTCATTTATAAAAATGACAAACAGCAACGGCCCCAGAACAGATCCTTGTGGTACGCCACTCGTAACTGAACTCCATTCTGAACAATTCCCATCAATTACCACTCTCTGTCTTCTTTCAACTAGCCAATTTCTGATCCACATCTCTAAATCACCCTCAATCCCCAGCCTCCGTATTTTCTGCAATAGCCGACCGTGGGGAACCTTATCAAACGCTTTACTGAAATCCATATACACCACATCAACTGCTTTACCCTCGTCCACCTGTTCAGTCACCTTCTCAAAGAACTCGATAAGGTTTGTGAGGCATGACCTACCCTTCACAAAACCATGCTGACTATCCCTAATCATATTATTCCTATCTAGATGATTATAAATCGTATCTTTTATAATCCTCTCCAAGACTTTACCCACCACAGATGTTAGGCTCACCGGCCTATAGTTACCGGGGTTATCTCTACTCCCCTTCTTGAACAAAGGGACCACATTTGCTATCCTCCAGTCCTCTGGCACTATTCCTGTAGCCAATGATGACCTAAAAATCAAAGCCAAAGGCTCAGCAATCTCTTCCCTGGCTTCCCAGAGAATCCTAGGATAAATCCCATCAGGCCCCGGGGACTTATCTATTTTCACCTTGTCCAGAATTGCCAACACTTCTTCCCTACGCACCTCAATGCCATCTATTCTAATAGCCTGGGTCTCAGCATTCTCCTCCACAATATTATCTTTTTCTTGAGTGAATACTGACAAAAAGTATTCATTTAGTATCTTGCTTATCTCCTCAGCCTCCACACACAACTTCCCACCACTGTCCTTGACTGGCCCTACTCTTACCCTAGTCATTCTTTTATTCCTGACATACCTATAGAAAGCTTTTGGGTTTTCCTTGATCCTACCTGCCAAAGACTTCTCGTGTCCCCTCCTTGCTCGTCTTAGCTCTCTCTTTAGATCCTTCCTCGCTTCCCTGTAACTATTAAGCGCCCCAACTGAAACTTCACGCCTCATCTTCACATAGGCCTCCTTTTTCCTCTTAACAAGAGATTCCACTTCTTTGGTAAACCACGGTTCCCTCGCTCTACCCTTTCCTCCCTGTCTGACTGGTACGTACTGATCAAGAACACGCAATAGCTGTTCCTTGAACAAGCTCCACATATCCAGTGTGCCCAACCCTTGCAGCCTACTTCTCCAACCTACACATCCTAATTCATGTCTAATGGCATCATAATTGCCCTTCCCCCAGCTATAACTCTTGCCCTGCGGGGTATACTTATCCCTTTCCATCACTAATGTAAAGGTCACCGAATTGTGGTCACTGTCTCCAAAGTGTTCACCTACCTCCAGATCTAACACCTGGCCTGGTTCATTACCCAAAACCAAATCCAAAGTGGCCTCACCTCTTGTTGGCCTGTCAACATATTGTGTCAGAAAACCCTCCTGCACACATTGTACAAAGAACGACCCATCCAATGTACTCGAACTATATCTTTTCCAGTCAATATTAGGAAAGTTAAAGTCTCCCATAACAACTACCCTGTTACTTTCGCTCTTTTCCAGAATCATCTTCGCCATCCTTTCCTCTACATCTCTAGAACTATTAGGTGGCCTATAGAAAACTCCCAGCAGGGTGACCTCTCCTTTCCTGTTTCTAACCTCAGCCCATCCTTTCTGCCACCGTAATACTGTCCTTGACTAGCAGCGCCACACCTCCCCCTCTTTTGCCCCCTTCTCTAACTTTACTAAAACACCTAAACCCCGGAACCTGCAACAACCATTCCTGTCCCTGCTCTATCCATGTCTCTGAAATGGCCACAACATCGAAGTCCCAGGTACCAACCCATGCTGCCAATTCCCCTACCTTATTTCGTATACTCCTGGCATTGAAATAGACACACTTCAAACCACTGACCTGAACACTGGCACCCTCCTGTGAAGTCAAATCTGTGCTCCTGACCTCTCTACTCTCAATCTCTCGCACCCCAAAACTACAATCCAGGTTCCCATGCCCCTGCTGAATTAGTTTAAACCCCCCCAAAGAGTACTAAAAAATCTCCCCCCCAGGATATTGGTGCCCCTTAGGTTCAGATGTAGACCATCCTGTCTATAGAGGTCCCACCTTCCCCAGAAAGAGCCCCAGTTATCCAGAAATCTGAATCCCTCCCGCCTGCACCATCCCTGTAGCCACATGTTTAATTGCTCTCTCTCCCTATTCCTCATCTCACTATCACGTGGCACGGGCAACAACCCAGAGATAACAACTCTGTTTGTTCTCGCTCTGAGCTTCCATCCTAGCTCCCTAAAGGCCTGCCTGACATCCTTGTCCCCTTTCCTACCTATGTCGTTAGTGCCAATGTGGACTACGACTTGGGGCTGCTCCCCCTCCCCCTTAAGGACCCGAAAAACACGATCCGAGACATCACTTACCCTTGCACCTGGGAGGCAACATACCAAACGTGAGTCTCTCTCGCTCCCACAAAATCTCCTATCTGTGCCCCTGACTATTGAGTCCCCAATTACTAATGCTCTGCTCCTCTCCCCCCTTCCCTTCTGAGCAACAGGGACAGACTCCGTGCTAGAGACCTGCACCCCATGGCTTACCCCTGGTAAGTCGTCCCCCCCACAAGTATCCAAAACGGTATACTTGTTACTCAGGGGAACGACCGCAGGGGGTCCCTGCACTGACTGCTTCTTCCCAGTCCCTCTTACAGTTACCCATCTATCTCCAGTCTTTGGTGTAACTACTTCCCTGAAGCTCCTATCTATGACCACCTCTGCCTCCCGAATAATCCGAAGTTCATCCAACTCCAGCTCCAGTACCATAACTCAAGAATCAGGTCCAACTTTCTTGTTGGATTAGACATACTGGGCAGAAAATTTTCCTGAGCACAATCTGGGAACATTTCCCTCTCTCCGCCCTTTGCACTACCACTGCCCCTGTCTACATCCGGATAGTCCCCCATTATAAACACAATTATGTTTGCCTCTCTCTCTAATTTCCCTGCAGATTAGTTTGTCTACATCTTTCCCAATAGTTGGCCGTCTATACACTACACCAAGCAATATAATTGCGCCCATTTTGTTTGGCTCTAGCTAAATTGATTCTGTCCTTGAACCATCTGGTACATCCTCTTTCTCCAGCACTGCAATGCTCTCCTTAACAAATGCCACCACATTGTCTTTCATATCTCCTTATATCCAGGAATATTTCACACCCACTCTTGCCTTTCCTTGAAGCATTTCTCTGTGATCATAAGACCATAAGATATAGGAGCAGAATTAGACCATTCAGCCCATCGAGTCTGCTCCGCCATTCAATCATGGCTGATATTTTTCTCATCCCCTATCTCCTGCCTTCTCCCTGTAACCCCTGATCCCCTTACTAATCAAGAACCTATCTATCTCCGTCTTAAAGACGCTCAGCGATTTGGCCTCCACAGCCTTCTGCAGCAATGAAGTCCACAGACTCACCACCCTCTCCTCCTCATCTTGGTTTTAAAGGATTGTCCCTTCAGTCTGAGGCTGTCCCTCAGGTTCTAGTCTCTCCTACTAGTGGAAACATCTTCTCCACATACAGAATACTGAGTGAGTGTAAGTTTCAATGAGATTCTCCTTCATCCTTCTGAACTCCATCGAGTACAGACCCAAAGTCCTTAACCGCTCCTCAAATAACAAGCCTTTCATTCCGGGATCATTCTTGTAAACCTCTTCTGGAAACCCTTATACAGCCTCAGCAGTACATCCCTGTTACTGTATTCTAGCCCTTTTGAAATGAAAGCTAACATTGCATTTGCCTTCCTAACTGCCAATTGAACCTGCATGTTAACCCTCTTAACTCCATTTGTCCTCCAGATTTCCAAAACCTTTCCCCATTTAAAAAATAGTCTATTCCACTATTCTTCCTACATTACTTCACACTTTTCAACGTTGTATTCCATCTGCCACTTCTTTGCCCATTCTCTTAGTCTGTTCAAGTCTTTCTGCAGCCTTCCCACTTCCTCAACATTACCTGACCTTCTATATATCTTGCAAACTTGGCAACAACGCCTTCTTCCAGATAATATCATGAATAGTTGTGGTCCCAACACTGACCCATGCGGAACACCACTAGTCACCAGCTGCCATTCTGAAAAATACACCTTAATCCACACTGTCTGCCTCTGCAAGTCAACCAATCCTCTATCCATACCAGTACCTTACCCATAACACCATGGGCTGTTATGTTATTTAGCAGCCTCCTATACGACACCTTCTCAAAGGCCTTCTGGAAATCCAAATAGATCACGTCCACTGGCTCTTTGTCCAACTTCCTTATTATCTCCTCAAACAATTCTAACAGATTTGTCGGGCATGAACTCCCCTTGACGAAGCTTAACGAAGTATCAGCCTCAAACTCACAATCACCTGACTCACCAAGAGCTGAATTCTAATTTCTCTTTATACATGTGTGGTCTCAAGATGTTATTTTACCTTCTCTCTTCATCAACGTGAAACAACAAATATGTATTTCTCTTAGCCCTCTGGCATGTTTTCACAATGGCACACTGAAATTAAAAAAGCACCAGGAAAGAATAGGTTTTCACAAAGTAGCACACACTTAAGTTGTCACATCAATGGCATTTAGTTTTAAAATTAATCCCAAAAGTATTTTTTAAAATTTTGAACAGTTTACAAGATCAGAAGATAGATAAATAGGAAAGGTTGAAGTCCGGGGACGATGAGTAAAAAACCATTTGGCACATCTCAACACACGTGTGAGGGGGAGGGTTTCAGGGATTCCTGGGGCATTGGGATCAGTTCTGGGGAGGTGGGGCCAGTACAAACTGGACACGGACACCTGGGCAGGACCGGGACTGATGTCCTTTTGGGGGGGGGGGGGGGGGGGTAGTACTTGCTAGAGCAGCTGAGGAGGGTTTAAACTAATATGGCTGGAGGATGGGAACCTATCTAAGGATTCAGAGCAGGGGGAAAACACAGCAAGGAGAATACGAAAAGTGATAGGCAGAGAAACCACAGTCCTGTATCAGATAATGACACTGTAAAAAATAGTAGGGACAGGACAAGGACTGTTAAAATGACTAGCATTAAGATTTTGTACCTGAATGTTCTGCGGTTGAAAAAGTACTTGAGGTGGAAACAGTTTGTAATTTCTAGAAGGAATTGGAACAAGGAACAATACAGCACAGGAACAGGATCTTCGACCCTCCAATCATGCACCGATCATGGTACCTGCCGCAACTAAAACGTATGTACTTACAGAGTCTGTATTCTTCCATTCCCACTCTATTCAGATATTTGTCTAGATGTCCCTTAAATGCTGCTATCGTACCTGCTCCCACCACTTCCCCAGGCAGCACATTCCATATATTTACCACCCTGTGTAAAAAACTTGCCTTGCACATCAGTTCTAAACTTACCCACGCACTGTAAACCAATGCCCCCAGTACTTCACTCTCCTACTCTAGGAAAGAGCATCTGACTATCCACTCTGTCCATGCCACTCATAATCTTGTAGACCTCTTATCAGGTCACCTCTCAATCTCCGTCGTTCCAGTGAAAAAACACCGAGTTTATCTAACCTCTCCTCATAGCTCCCCTCCATACCAGGCAACATCCGAGTAAACCGCTTCTGTACCCTCTCCAAAGCATCCACATCCTTCTGGTAGCGTACAGCTGCACCATAACTTGCCAATTTTTATATTCAATGCCCCGACTGATGAAGGCCAGCATGCCATATGCCTTCTTGACCACCTTATCCACATGTGTTGCCACTTTCAGTGATCGGTGGACATGCACATCCAGATCTCTCTGCCTGTCAGTACTCGCAAGAGTTCTACAATTTTATGCAATTCCTACATGCATTGGACCTTCCAAAGTGGTTTACCTCACACTTGTCTGGATTAAACTCCATTAGGTATAGCTCTTGGGGCTTTGGGGATCCAGGGATATGGGGTGGAAGGCAGGATCAGGGTACTGAACTTGATGGTCAGCCATGATCATAATGAATTGTGGAGCAGGCTTGAAGGGCTGAATAGCCTCTTCCTGCTTCTATTTTCTAAGTATGTTTCGATGTATTCATCCACAAAGACACTACATTTCCCCACAAACCTAGTCACATTTGCATCTTCCAAGTGTCAGGAAGCAGAGGTAGTTTTAAGTGATCTATGTTTGTATTGTTGGATATTCAATATAAGGTATAGATTTAAATGAGTTTAACTTTGTGTTTCTATGTGAGGAAGGGTTAAAACTCATCGCTTCTTGGCCTTTTGGCTAAGATTGAGCATGAGGTCTGGTGTAATGCCTGGATATGGTAGGTCTCCCTTGTGGGGACCATGAATTAGATTCCATTTGAATTGATTTTTGGAGCAGGCAGGAGCTGGATTAGGGGTTTGCGCCTGTCCACTCTGAGCTTTGGCTTTGTAACTCTGATGAAGGAATTTTAAAAAGGGTTAAAACTTTAGTTAGATTCATATTAAATATAGGTGTTTGCATGTATGGGGGGTCTAGTTTCCTTTCAAACTGTGTCTGCATTGTGATTTGAGAGTTTATGACCTGAAAAGCAAACAGTCTGAAGAAATACTGGAGCTGTTGCTTAACAACCAGGGGTCACCTTTCAGTTAGTTTTAAACTGCACCCAAGGTAATAGGAGCTTAGCAGCTAGAGAGAAAACAGCTCCCACAGCTCTGCCAGAAGCAAAAGCAGGACAATGAAGTAATGGGAGGAAGCAAGTTCCAGAAACTAAAGAACAGCGAGTTCCGTAAAGCAGTGAATGAAAAGGTCTAAGAAGACTGAAGTCAAAAGGACAAAATAAACTGGAATTTGAACAAGGTACTGTTCATTGGACTTCAAGTAAAAGGCAGAGAAAAGGCTCTGAGTTAAAGAGACAGCTGTAGTAACCAGATTTAAAGTGAGGAACCAAACGCAGATGTAAATCAAAAGTTTGGTAACATCTTAATACAGCCTGTGAAGCAGTAGTGTTATATTGGCATGGTTGAGTACCGGAGATATTGTGCTGAAGCTTGAATACGCATGGCAATTCAAGACAGAGGAATACTGAAAGGAGAGTTGGAAATCCTGGAAATTAATCCTTGCTGAAAACAGCCGAGAGAAACTGTTGTTTCAGAGAAGATTCTAAGGCATGTCTTTTCGAGAGTGGAGTTTGAGAACACTCATGTGGAAGCCTAGAGTCCAGTTGGTTCACAGTGTAATAATCATCTGGGGGGGAGCATTTGAGGAGAAATCCACAGAGGTTCGATAAAGGTGATATCTGCCACTTGGTTTCAGAATGGGGTGTGTCTGATCACAGTTGACATATTGATTTACAGGGACTGTGTATTTACTGAGAACATTATGGCATAAAATATATTTTATAACCCGTGTTATTCTTAAAACCTACCTCCATTTGTGTAGATAAGTGGGAGTGAAGGAGTGTTGTATTGTACTCAACTTATGTTTAATAAATGCTTTTGTTTCCAGTCGTTAAAACCAATTGGCAGTCCTGTGACTCTGTTCATCAACGTTTTCAAAAAAATAAAATAAAATTTATGGTATTTTGAGCCAGGGTTCCATTCTGGAACCTTCCCGTCCAGTTGTAACATCAACTGGGATCATAACACAAGTTGCTTGAATGGCAACAGTGCTTTTGCAACAATATTCAACACAGAAGCCCATTTCATATATGAGTAAAGAACTTGGGACATTAACACTTTGCAATTTATTCATTTACTGCACCCTCCTGTTTGGTTCATGGTAAGCCTTTAGTTTTTTCTCTTGTACTGTTGATGACCTTAACCCTGCCTCACACCTTAACATAATTCCTCCAAGAAGTACCAAATGTTTCCTACCCTTTCACCAACTTCTCTTAAATTTCCTGGTTCCACACTGAATCATTTTAATTTTAAGTTGGTAATTATTGCAGAAATGTAGGTCTCAAGGCAAATCTGAGGTTAAACAGAAAGCAATTTTTTGCTCCAATGTAAGCTTCCATGAAAATTTGAGCAGCCTACAAAAACACAGCCCCTCCCCAAAGTCAGATAAACAAGCAAATTTCATTTTGGACATGTGGCACAGAAATGTGCACGTGTGATATGCCAAGTGTGAAGGACTTTTATATATAAATTAATATTGTACTGAATTGGATAAAACACGATTAATATTTTTGCCACATTAAAATCAGTTAATATTTATGTGGCATACCATACATGCAAAATGCCATAGCAACGGAGCAAAATAATATAATTGCCCTTCAAATAACATGTTTTGTTGTGATTAGCCAAATATAATAAAACTCAGATCACTTTACATGGTATATGCACAAGTTTAGCAAGCTTAAACTAGCATTTGTATTAAAGTAAGCATTCTTGCATCCTGAATGTTAATCTCTCCAATATTTATGTCAAGTTTGAAATAAAATTTTAGAGTCCCATTCCCTGCAGTGTTTTACTTTTGCATGTGTATAAAATTTATTTGCTTTCAGAAAATAATTCTTCTCCCAGTTACGGTACTGGCAAAACTCTGCATCAGGTACCCCTCACCAATTCTATAAGTCTTGGTTGAATTACAACTAGATTTACGTGGGAACTCTGATATCAATTGTTTTATGAAAAGAGGCTTTTGTTAACAATAATCTGGACACCTATTTCTCCTGACCTCCAGAGCAATGTACTTTGCTGTTCACGTCCTCAGAGGGGAGCCCGGAATAGCATTTCCTCATGCTTCCTTGACCCGCAGATGAGTCTAGCACAGCAGAAACATAATTATTATCTCAAGCAGAATGTCCATAAAATTCTCGTTGATCAGATATGTTTACCTTCTGCGGGTGCAAATGTACATTTAGATCTTCAGTTCACAGATATCTGTACTGCCCACAATTATTCAATTATTCCATCCAATCAACCTGAGAAGTTTGGGACTTACCATTTGCCTATTGTTGCTGAACTCAGGCGAGGACTGGTTCGATTTTTCTTTCTGTTCAGACAGATACTTCTGGTAAACACTCAGGAGTTCCTGGCATTTTCTATACTGCTGTTGCAAAGGTACAAAGTGGGTCAAAGGAAATAACTCAATATTGAGAAAAAAATAAAACACACACTGCTATTTCACTGACATTAGAAAGCAAGTATTTTCCTTTCAAAACAGAAAAGCAGTGCTCAAGAGGGCAGAAACTTTATTCAACATAAAACGGTTTTACAAATCATAGTACAGCACTCAAACTTGGCAAATAAACAAATTAGGAATGGTTCCAGGAATTTTATAGATTTAGAAAATGTAAATTTCATCTAGGCAATGATTTCCGATACGTCATGACTTTAAAATGAAAATAAAGTGCTAACATCCAGGACCATCCAGACATCCAGAAACTGTACTTACATTGCATTTTATTTTGCATTTGCTCAATGCAAATTTCTGTAATAAAACCAATTATACAATGAACGAACAGGGATGCAAAACACATGAACTATGCCCTGATGGTTTACAAGTTGCTTAAATTTACTGGCACAACATAATTCATGCAGTGTTCATTTTACATATGGATAAATAGTTTTTAAACTGAAACATTTGTTTGCAACCAGATAAAAAAAGTGATCATACTTTGACAGAGGAACTTCTCAGGGTACAACAACATGGTGGCTATGTTATGCATTTGAATTTAGTTAAATGAATCTGAAATAAAAAGCAATATGGTAACCATGGTCATCATAAAAACAAAACTGGTTTACTAATATCTTTTGGGGAAGGAAACCTGTATTAACTACAAGCGATTGACACTTAACTGCCTTCCGAAAAGGCCGAGCAAGCCACTCAATTGCATCAAACCGCGACAACAAATTATGATAAGAATCAAACTAGATTGGCGACTTAGCATGGATCTTGGCATTGGATTTGGAAATGAAAAGGAGAACATCCAACCCAGTCATCCTGCAAAATCCTTCTCATTGACAGCTGGGCACTTGAACCAAAATTGAGAAGTCTGTCACATATGTTAATCAAGCAAAAGCCTGACAGTCATACTCACAAAAATCATATCTATCAACCAACTTACAGATTCCTCCATCATAATCCCCAAGAATGCCCTGCCTCACTGCAGGACAAACCTATTAGAGGTTGTGGCACTTGGTATATGGGGGAAGAGTGTCCCAGAAGTCCTCAACATTAACTTCAAATCCCATGTAGTCTAATGGCATCAGGTCAAACATGGGCAACAAAACCGGATGTTGATTACTACCTACTGCTCTACAACTAATGAATTAATTTTCCTCCATGCTGAATGCCACATGGAATAAGCCAAAAATCACAATCCAGGACAAAGCAGCCTGCATAGTTAGCACCCAATCCACCATCTTAAGTATTAATTCCCTCTACCACAATGGTAGCTGTGTGCCATCTACAAGATGCACTGTACCAGCTTGCCAAGGCTCCTTCAACAACACCTTGCAAACCAGCAACCTCTACCCCCTCGAAGAACAAGGGCAGTAGATGTGGGAGGTTATGTGATGGAAAAACCTACATGACTTCATCCTCACCAATCTACTTGTCACCTACAACTGTCCATGAAATGGTCAAATTGGCCACCACACATTCCTTTTGGAGATCAGGCTCCACATTTACACTCAGGACACCCTTCATTATGTTGGGTGACACCACAACCAGGCTATATGGGATAGATTCAGAAATAATATAAGAGCTCAAAAATTGTCATCCAGGAGGCAGTGGGTACCACAGGATTGTATTCCACAACAATCTGCACCCTCATGGGCAAACCATATCCTCACTCTCTCATCAGCATGTGCACATCACCGAGCAATGCCACAGCCAAGGGATCCTATCAAATCAAAGCTCTGCAGTCTTGCTACATCCAGTCATGAATGGTGGCAGAAAATTAAACAACTAACATGAGGAGGAGTTGGCTCCATGAGCACTTTCCCATCAATGATGGTGCATCCCAGCAAGTGATGAAAAAGACCAGCCTCAAGCATCACAAACCATCTTCAGCCAGAGGTGCCGAGTGTATAATTCAACTTAGTCTCATCCTGGTAAACCACTAATGCAGATGCAAGTCTTCAGCCATGTGATATTAAGAAACAGCTATGGTACAGATACAGTGAAGGCCATGGGTACTGACAATATTTCTGCTTTACTGCTGTAAAACAGCAGCCTGTTTTATTATTGCACAGGATGGAGCCATGGTTAGGTCAGCATTTCTACTTCTCAGCCCAATTTTCCCTTAAAAAGGTGACAGTGAACCATCTTTTTGAACTACTGCTCATGTTAATACACCCACAGTGCTGTTAGGGATGGAGTTCCAGGATTGTGAAATGGAAATGAAAAATCGCTTATTGTCACGAGTAGGCTTCAATGAAGTCACTGTGAAGAGCCCCTAGTCGCCACATTCCAGTGCCTGTTTGGGGAGGCTGGTACGGGAATTGAACCGTGCTGCTGGCCTGCCTTGGTCTGCTTTAAAAGCCAACGATTTAGCCCAGTGTGCTAAATCAGCCCCAGTGCCCCAGCAACAGTGAAGGAATAGTGATATATTTGCAAGTCAGGATGTTGTGTGGCTTGGAGGAGAACTTGCAGATGTTGGTGTTCCCATGTCTCTGCTGCCCTTGTTCTTCCAGATAGTAGAGATCCCAGGTTTGGAAGGTGGTGTCAAAGGAGTCTTAGTAAGTTTCTGAACTGCATCTTGTAAATAGTACACACTGCTGCCAGTGGGTGTCAATGGTGGAGGGAGTGAATGTTGAAGGTAGTGGATGGGGTACCAATCAAGCAGGCTGCTTTGTCCTGTATGGTGTTGACCTTGAGTATTATTGGAGTTGCACTCATTCAGGTAAGTAGACACAATTCCATCACACTCCTCACTTGTGCCTCGCAGATGGCTTTTGGGCGTAAGGTGGTGAGCTACTCACCACTGTATGCCCAGCCTCTGACCTGCTCTAATAGCCACAATATTTAGATGGCTAGCTCAGTTCAGCTTTTGGGCAATGGTAACATTCAGGATGTGGATAGCAGGGATTCAGCAATGCTAATGCCATTGCATGTCATGAGCTGATGGTTAGATTCCCTCTTGTTGGAGCTGGCCATTGCCTGGCAAGTGCGGCGCGAATGGTACATGTCAATTAACAGCCCAAGCCTGAATGTTGTACAGATCTTACTGCATATAGACAGTATCGGAGTAGTAGTACTGGTGCTGGACATTGTTAAATCTTCAGTGAACATCCACACCTCTGATTTTATGATGGAAGGAAGGTATTGAGAAAGTGGCTGAAGATAGTTGGGCACAAGACACTATTCTGAGGAACTCCTGCAGTGATGTCCTGGGGCTAGTTAAGATGATTGACCTCCAACAGAAACAACCATATTTCTTTGTACTCAGTATAACCCCAACCAGTGAAGAGTTTTCCTTGGATTCCCATTGATGCCAGCTATGCTGGGCCTCCTTGATGACACACTCGGTCAAATGCTGCCTTGTGATGTCAGGGGCAGCCAAAGCTGTAATGAGGTCAGGAGTTGAATGACCCTGGCAGAAACCAAAAAGCGTCCATTTGCAGGTTATTGTTGACCGCTTCCTTCTGATGGGGCGGTAATTGGTCGGGTTGGATTTGTCCTGTTTCTTGTGCACAGGACGTACCCGGGAAAACGTCCACATTCTGGGTAGATTCCAGTGTTGACACTATACTTGAACAGCTCGGCTCAGGGTGCAGCTAGTTCAAGAGCACATGTCTTCAGTACTATTGCCAGAATTTTTCAGGGCCCAAGGCCTTACAGTATCCAGTACCTTCAGCCTTTTCTTAATATCACATGGACTGAATAGATTAGCTGAAGACTGGCATCTGTGACTGGCATCATCCACGGCACTTCTGGCTGAAGATGTCTGCAAACGCTTCAGCCTGATCTTTATACTGATGTACTGGGCTCCCCGTCATCGAGAATAGGAATATTATGGAGCCACCTTCTCCAGTTAGTTGTGTAATTGTCCACTATTATTCACGACTGGATGTGACATGACTGCAGAGATCAGATCACCTGATCGACACCACATTAAACAAACACTGCTTCAACCAATGGTTGGAGTGTCCACCATTTGTAAGATGCACAACAGCAATTCACCAAGGATTCTTCGGCAGACTCCTCCAAAACCCCCATATCTATTGCCTTGGAGGATAAGGGAAGCAGGTGCATGGTAAAGGCAACATTTCCAAGTTCCTATGCAATTTATACACCATCCTGACTTGGAAATGTATTGTTTTCTGGTCTTCACCATCATTGAGTCAAAACCTTGGAACTTGCTATCTAACAGTGCTAAGGAATATGTGCACAGCACGGGTGCTGCAGTTTCCGAAAATCGCTCACAACCATCATCTTCTCAAGGTAAATTTGGGATGGGCAATTTCAGCTACTCTTGCCAGAAACATCACATGTACACATTTTTAAAAAGGAAGAATATGGCAGCTCCATGCAGCTGTAAAGTTTACTTAATAGTCTATAGTATTGCAGCTGGGGGCTTTCAATGACTGGTAAATGGTTGATTTCTGATTTGATTATGTTTCAGGGTACTAAAAAGAATTCTGTATGTTTTTTAATAAAAGAAAAATAAGTCATATTTAATCGGCACTTTACATATCCTCATGACATCCCAAAGCATTAAACACTAATAAAATAATTTTGAAGTACAGTCAGTGTTGCTATGTCGGCAAAGCCTGCAACCAATTTATGAGGGAGATAAATGAGTAGTAAATCTGTTATAATGCTCAGCTGAGGAAGGAATATTGGCACAAATGCTGGGAGAACTACTTGCTCTTCAAATAATATCAAGTAACGGTCACAGGATGGGTTACAGAAATGCAAATAGTCTTTTGAAACAGGGGCATCACACTGCTGTTATCAGACTGTTCATGAAGTCCCTGCCAATATGCAAAGATCTCTACAGAGATCAGCTGTGCTGTCACAAGAGATGTTTAACCAATACAGCACTGCAGCACCCTATCATTGCACTATACTTTGTAGCAGGGGTGTGATGGAGTTGTTATAAACATTCTTACTGTACAGTCTGAAGAAAATTAAGAAACTCTTCCAGTGTCCTGACAGCTTCAACCCAACCTCTTCAGCTGCTTCATTAATAGCCTTCCCTTGATCATACACTCTGACATGGGGATGTCCACTGCTGATTGTCGCAACGTTCAGTGCCATTTGCAACTCCTCAGATACTAAACCAGTCCATGTCCAAATGCAGCAAGACCTGGACAACATTCATGTTTGGACTGTTATGTGACAAGTAATATTCAGGTTATACAAGTGCCTCTCAATGACCATCTCCAACAAGACTGAATCTAACTATCTCATCCAAACCATTCAATGACATTATCATTGAATCCCCCACTATCAATATTCTGAGAGCTACCATTGACGAGAAACGGAACAGTACGAGCAATATAAATACTGTGGCTACAACAGCAGGTCAGAAGCTGGGAAATCTGACTCCACAATGATTGTCCACCATCTACAAGGCAAAAGTCACGACTCTGATGGAATACTCTCCAGTTGTCTGAATGAGTGCAACTCCAATAACACTCAAGAAACTTAACACCATCCAGGTCCACCAAATTCACTCGGGATAAACAAGCAAATAAACATAACAGCAAATAGAACAAACCTGTCTGGCTTCAGTGGTCAGTCATGGTTCTGTTGCAAAATTGTATACTTTCTCATTTGCTGTTTGCTTCCACCTTACAGCTGAGAGCATAAAGCAGTTATGAACACTTCAGTAATTCACCAAATTTAACTTCAACTGACTGGAGTGTACACGTGTGGAAAACCTCCAAAAATTAGGAGTCAACCTTCAGCCAAGGAGGAAAATCAAATCCTATCAAAAATTAGGCTAGTAGGGCAGCATGGTGGTGCAGTGGTTAGCACTGCTGTCTCACAGCACCGAGGTCCCAGGTTTGATCCAGGCTCTGGGTCACTGTCCGTGTGGAGTTTGCACATTCTCCCTGTGTTTGAGTGGGTTTCGCCCAGACAACACAAAGATGTGCAGAGTAGGTGGATTGGCCACACTAAATTGCCCATTTATTGGAAAAACTGAATTTGGTACTCTAAATATACTTAAAAAAAGAAATGTGGCTTGTAGAACTAGCTCCAATGAGACTCCAGACTTTCCAAATAGGAGCAATGTGAATCACTGAGCTATTGGTTGGCTCAATGCCGATACGCAAGACTGCTGTACTCAAACTTAAATTTTATAGTCAATTCAACTTCTTCCAAACGAATGTAATCTCAGACTATTTTGACGGAGGGCTAATAACTTGACCAAAAAGGCCAGCCATTTGTTAGCTGTCAAATCTGACTCATGAGAACTAAATCAAACCCAAATGTTAATTCTATAGGGTCTCACAAATGGTTTGTGGTTGTTTGCAAAGCTTGTTTTGAACGTATAAGCCTTTTTATGTTTTCCACAGCAGCACTGTCACATTTTTCAAGGACATTGTGCAGCATACACACGCTCCTCACTTCTCTGTCCCTCAAGTACCCTGAAAATAATCACTTCAATCAAAATTCTTCAATCAAGCAAAGGTTATTGCTATTGTGAAATTATCTGCCAGTCTCTGTGGGCATTCTCTCCAAGCAACACTTAACCTGCCAAAATAACAGCTAATTTTTTATCTGACACACTATATTTAAGAATAAAGGGAACATATAATGACAATAAACCAGTCAAAATGTCTCTCTCGAGTCTGGAAATAACATTTCAAGTAAAACAAGGCATTAATTCAAGTTCCTGAACCAGGTTCATAAAATAAAATATCACATGACGTTAGGAGCCACAGGATGCAGGAAACTATCTTTTTTTAAATTTAACTAGTAAGGTATTGATAGAAAACATAAGAAAGTAAAGTTTTGATTATACTGCAAAGATTTAAAACATGGTGACTGCTGCCCTCTGCAGATCATCTCAATGAATGACTTACATACACTTGGCCACTTAGCTTTTGTTTTAAAATGTAGACGGATTCACTGGTTTATCATTTTCATTCCAAAATACCTATAGATGTTGCTGAAGCTTATCGACTTGCACTCACCAGAACGTAAGAATGCCAAATTTCAAATGGTCACAACAATTTATATCATAGGCGAAAAGGGTGCTGATTGGTTGACAAGTCAACTCTGATTGGCCACGGTGTCGTCATGGAGAAAACAACGGGGAACTTTGGCTCATCAAGCTCCCAGGTAATTCAAAAAAGGTGCAACGCTTGAATATATTGCTTTTGTTTGCCGAGAACAGGTTCCTGCCTATAAATGCATGTTGCTTCTAATAAGCGTGAATAAGGCATGTTAGAAGCTTGATTGATTATCTTAAATTGGTTGTTAGTATAGCCACTAGCGCCTTCAGGATTGTTCAGCAAGTGCTGTCTGATTGTGGAATCACATCTTACAACAAAGACATTTTGTTTTGGGTTTTGCAAGCACAGGCTGGTTGAGGATGCTGTGTAATCTGCTTATTCCGAGCAACTATAGGAACCCGATGCAAAGGCATTTCTGGTAGTGCTTCTCCAGTGCTTTGATGTGCCTGCTGCAGCTTGTCTATTATATAGGAACGTGAGGATCAGTGCAGCCCTCAAATACTATTTTCCTCCGTCAGCTAAAGGCTATGCTGGCACGTTGGAGATGATGACTTTTTTCGCCCTGAATTTTGCCCCAAAATCAGATGGAATTCCCTGCTGAAAATCTGAAACATGGTGAAGATACCCTCCTATATGGTAACACAACCCGTTATCTTCCCATCTGGGAAGAGCACATGTTAAGGGATCTAAGGGATTCTATGACTACATTCAAGAAGGGAGAGAAATCGAATTGCGATAACTACAGGAGTCTCTATGCTATCTGCCACAGAAAGATAATTGCAAGATCCTCCTCAGTCATCTCCTCCCAGTGGTCTAGAAACCCTTCCAGAATCGCAGTGTAGTTTATGCCCATCGAAGTGCACCACAGGCATGATTTTCACAGCACGGCAAGTTTAAGAAAAGTGCTAAGAACATCATGAACCATTGCACAAAACCTTCTGTGACTTCAAGAAAGCCTTTGACTCTATCAGCTGTGAAAGTTTATGGAGTATTCTCCTCAATTTGTCTCCCTCAGAAATTGATCACCATCCTCTGCCATAATAACATTTAACTCCTAAAATGACAGCCCCCCCCCCCCCCCCCCCCTCCTCCATTATTATACTATACTCTGTCCCTTAGTGCCTAAGTGGACACTTCACCCTCCAGGAACCAGTCCAAAGCTGTTCTCAATTGCTGATGACTTACTTCCTTTTTTAGCCAGATTACTTCTAATCCAAAACTAACTTTCACTCTGAGACATGAATTGGAGATTTGTCTCTCTAGTCAGCTGAGCAAATGTTCCCATCTTGCTCAAGTCCTGAGAGTGCAAGCTCTCACCAGCTTTTCACGAGATGACCAACATTTTCTCTGCTTCTGCTCTCTCTCTCTCCCAGATTCCTGCAGATTGACTTGACTGTGAGGATCAGGGATCTCTTAGGAAAAACACTTACAATGGCTAACTATAGATTCTTTCACTCTCAACGCACACCTCCATGGCAACATGAATCACATGGGCCCCCTGTATCCAGATAAATATTAGTTAAATGCTACTTTAGATCTCCCAATACCATTTTATATTGGAATTAAATCAATATTTTGAAGTATAGCCATTCAGAAAGCTTGACGTGCTTAACATCTCCCTGTGACTTGGAGTCTAACAGTCTATCCAATGTCAACACACCTGCCCTGGTCATTGTTCACAGGTGTGACTATCTCCCACCTTCTTCAGAGTAAAGCAACCAGTCCCCACCCCTCCTTCTTTAACTTTCAACAACCAAGCCACCCAAGCTTGTTGTCTGGCAGAATTCATTCTCCCATTTTACCCTCAATTAAATAGTGACCCAAAACTTAACAATCTTATTTGAAATAACCAGCAGCAAGCCTTTTGAGTGTTTAAATAAAGAGAATTGTTTATGCGATCACCCCAAAATCTAATGCTACAGCACTCATTACCGGTCACAAACACACTCAAAAAGAGCACAGTTGAAGAGAATACTGCACTTTTGCAGGTTATAAGTGTTATAACCAGGATGGGAGGAGTGCACAAATGATCTAGCCCCACTGCTCCAAAGGTTACAACATTAGTTTAGAAGTTTAATTCACTCCTTCAAATGGCCAATTACTTACGTTTGCTGCTGCTCGACCCAGAATAAGAGAGACTTTAACAGGCTTCTTTCAATAAACTCAGAATGATTGATGTATTGTAAAACTAAACTTCTTTTTTTAAGATGCCCCAACACACACACAAGCAAAGAAACACAGAAAAAAGATAGGAGGCAGGATTCTCTAATAATGGGGCTATGTCCCCATGCCGGCGTGAAAAGTGGCGCTTACAACCCGGGCGTCAAGGGTCGTCGGAATTGAGGAATTTTCCTCTTCCTAGGGGACTAGGTTGGTGCCGGAGTGGTCCCCGCAGCTCCAGCCAGCGCGGAACGGCCCACTCGAATTTGCGTATGCGCAAAATTCCGCGCATGCGCGCTACGGCCGACGTATTTCCGCTCATGCGCGGGCGTTCACTTCTCCGCCAGCCCCCGGGCACTATGGCAGAGCCCTACAGGGGCCCGGCACGGAGTAAAATAGGCCCCCACGGAACCAGCCCGCCCGCTGATCAGTAGGTCCCGATTGCAGGCCAGGCCACCGTGGGGGCCGGCCCCCCTCCAGGACGGCCCCCGCAGACTCACCTTCGAAGTCCCGCCATGTGGGACCTGAGTAACCCACGCCGGCGGGACTTGTGACCCTTCTTTAATTTAAAAGAAACTCCAGGTCAGCATTAAATTATCCAGATATGCAGAACTTGCCATATTTCAAAAGAAAAATATAGTTTTGAAAGATATAATTCTAATATAAGCAAAAATAATAGTTTATAATTCACGTGATTGTCGTGTTGCAGGTATGATGAAAAACTTGTCTTTTGGGGCAATTTAGGTGAACAAAATGACCAAAGTTACGTACAGAAGATGTTTCAGGATTCAAAGGGATGAACTTTCTGCGGGTCACATATTTAGTTGCTTGTTGTCTCATTACCAGGATGTCAGTTTGCTGTGATGGTTGACCCAAAAAGAGCGAGAGAGAGACTTTAAGTCTCTGGTTATTTAAAACACTGATGGTACAGCCTTGACTACTACAGTCTCTCTCTACAGGCAGCACGTAAAGCTTACAAAGGGCTGCTTTACCATGTGCCCCTCATTATTTCAGTTCATTTTCCAAATACGGTGGTGTCTTCGGTTGATTAGCTATATGCTAGTTTATTGTTCTAAGACATTCATTCTAAGAAAGGGTTAAGAAAGTACTCATTCTTCTGTGAAGATAATATTTTTTTGCCTGGGGTGTATTTTTCTGTCCCTGTTAGCTGGAAATGGTTTTGAATACACAGGACCAGTCATCTAACCTCTGCAGCAGCATAGAGTTCCTTTTAAAAAGCAAAAGTTAATTTCAAAGAGCCACTCTAAATAAAGTTTGTATGTTAAAAGTTAGGAATATGATATATCTTTATTGGACACAATCCATACTTTTTCCTCAACCAAGGATGCTTCCCCTACCCCCAAACAAGGATTAAGGGGCTCTTGACCATGTCTCTTCCATTTCACATACTTCGGCTCTCACCTCTTCTACTCACGGTTCCTCCTTGGCCTCGCCTTCCATCCTACCAGCCTCCATATTCAAAGGATCATCCATTGCCATTTCCAGCATGATACCAAGACTAAACACATCAAAACCTCCCCTTTCAACATTATAAAGGGACCATTCCCTCTGTGATGGCCTGGTCCGCCCTTCAAATCACTAAAAACACTCCCTCCCTTTCCCACTACACATTTCATTGCAAGAACAGAATATCTAACGCATGCCCTTCTATCTCCTCCCTTCCCACCTTCCAAGGTCTCAAACATGCCTTCCACCTGAAACAGCAATTTACCTGTATTTCTTTCAATTTAGTATAGTGTATTTGCTGCTTATGGTGTGGTCTCCTCTATACTGTGAAGTCTTAACATAGATTAGATGACTACTTTGCAGATCACCTCTATTCATTCCACAAGCAAAATCCTGAGCTTCCAGTGGCCTGTCCTTTCAATTCCCCACCTTGCACTGACCACAGCTTTCTGTTGCGTTTCAATTAAGCTTAATGTAAGTTTGGAGTACAGTTAGGCAGTTTACAACCTTCCAGACTCAACATCGAGTTCAACAATTTCAGACCATAATGCCTGTCTCCATTTTTTTGTTAGTTTTGTTTTTTCTCATTGTTCTCTTTATGTTTTCTTTTGGATGGCAGCTGCTCATGGTTGTGCCATTCATACATCCTCTAGTTAGAACTGTTGTTTCTTTATTTGTCCCATTTTCATTCACTTCAGCCTTGCATCTCCAATCCTTTTGTCATTTAGGGGAGGCAGTGGCGTAATGGTATTTTGATTGGATGAGAAAAACGCATTGATCAGATCAGGCCATTTTATAATTATATTATTGTCCCAAGTTATGAATTACAATCGGCTCTAATGAATTATGAGCTATAATTGGTTCATTAAAAAAAGAATTATTGTTTCAATTTTTGGTTTGTATCAATAATGCTCCGGGGACCCGGGTTCGAAATCCACCATGGTGAAATTTGAATTCAATAAAAGTCTAATGATAACCATTGTCAATTGGCATAAAATCAATCTGGGTCACTAATGGCCTTTAGGAAAGGAAATCTGCCAGTTTTACCTGGTCAGGTCTACATGTGACTGCAGACCCACAGCAACATGGTTGACTCTTAAATGCCCTCTGAAATATTCAAGGGCAATTAAGGATGGACCCACATCCAATGAATAAAACAAAAATCACTCCTGTCTTTCACCGTCTCACATATCTTTATCCCAACACCTCCTCTTTCACTTTCCCAAAACCTATCACATCTCTAATTTTTCCCAGCTCCAATTAAATGTTAACAAACTAGTTTGGTTTCTCTCTCTAAAGATACTGCCAGACCAGATCAGTATTTCCAGCATTTTCTGTTTCGACTCATGAAGAAATAACAAGCTTTTACATTGTTTTTCCTGGCTTGTCATTTTGATGTGGTAAGGGTTACACGCTGCACACCATCACACAAAGGTACATCTTCCGATGAAAAATAGTATCACTTGAAGTTGTCACTGTGATCAAACCAGCTCATACCAACCAGTCTACATTTTACAGAGAATAATGTTGCAGCTAATGCAAGTACACAATCATGTGTGTTTTAAGTGAAAAACAAGATTCCATGCCAACGATTCCAAACCTCCCTTTAAACATGTGATACAAACTGAAAATTGTACAATAGATAATATTTATGTGAATGAACCAATTATAACTGAAGAGCCAATTATAATTCATAACTTGGTACAGTAATAGCTATCAAATAGCCTGGCCTGACCTGATCATCAGCTTTATGGTCTTTCCTTTAATAACACAATCACTCAGAACTGACATCAGCAAACTGAGTTTTTCCAGGAACATCAGCTGTATTTCTGTTCCATGTAAGAGCTACCTCAAATCTGCAGAATTTACACAATTAATATTAATACAAGTGGTCAGGGAACAAATATATTGTATGTATATGGTACACACTGCAATCACTGTGCGTTAGTGATGCAGGAAGTAAATGTTTGTAAGTACGAACATATGAACAAGGAGCAGGAGTAGGGTATTCGGCCCCTCTGGCCTGCTCCACCATTTATTAAGATCATGGCTGATCTGGTAAACACCTCACATCTGCATCCTGCCACCCCTTTGCTTACCAATCACCATTGAATATATTTACGGCTGACATTCAGATTTTTGATCTTTCAGGGAATCAAAGAATATGGGGAGCCAGCAGGAAAGTGGAGTAGAAGCCTAAGATCAGCCATGATCATACAAAATGGCAAAGCAGACTCAAAGGACCACATGGTCTTCTATTTTTTTCCTCCTTCCATTTTTTGGAAATGTTTTTTATTGAGTTATCATATTTTATATCTAACAAATTATACCTGATCAGAAAAAAATGCGCAAAAGCCAGCATGTATATTTACAAGCGAACATCTTCATAACAACTGCGGCCGTGACCACCCCTTTAAACTGCATATATATTTTATATTCTCCAATATAGCCGTGACACATATTAACAGGTATTTATATACAATTTGGTCTGGGCCTTAGCTAGGTTTCTGGCTAAAAACAGGTCTTGAAACAAGTTGGTGAACAGCTTCCACGTCCTATGGAAGCCTTCTTCCGATCCGTGGATGCCAAATTTTATTTTCTCCAGCCTGAGAAATTCCGCCAGGTTGGACAGCCTTGGGCGGTGCTGCCGATCGCTAGCTGAGCAGGATGTTCCGGCGGGTGATCAAGGAGGCAAAGGCCGCCACTTTTGGGCATAGCTACCCACCCTCACTCCCACAGCCCTGGCCTCGAAGGCCAATGTCCGACAAGGTTTGGGCAAACCCAGAACATGCGGGCATGGTTGGCCGAGCCTCTCTGGCACCGTTCACATTTGTCCTCCACCTTCGGGAAGAACCTAAATCAGTTGAATTCTGATTAGGTGTGCTCTGTGCACCACCTTTAGCTGCATTAGGCTCAGCCTTACGCACATGGTGGTGAAGCTCTGTGAGTGTTTTGATCCAAAGTCTTTCCCCTATCTCTCTGCCTAATTCCTCCTCCCATGTTTTCCTTGTCTAGTCCAGAGGTGGGCATACCTCCTCCAGCAGTCACCCATACACGTCCCCACAGATCCCCACCCCCTAAATCACCAAGTCTTTCTACTAGTGAGTGTCCTGGAATCTGGGGGTACGTCATTGTTTCTTTGCGGAAGGAGTTTTTGCCTTGAATGTATCTCAGGTCGTTCCCTACTGGTAGCTGGAAGGCTACGGGGTTAGGGTCAGGGCATGGGCCTAGGTAAGGTACTCTTTCCAAGGGTCGGTGTAGACTTGATGGGCCGAATAGCCTCCTTCTGCATTGTAGAGATTCTATGATTAAAAATGAAAACATGTTCATCATCATTGTTGTTGCTGCCTTCCCAGGTCGTGTCTGCGCATAAATCGGTCTGCCTCAGCCGCGCAGTGAAGTAGAATTCTTTCCCCTGGAAGGTTACCTGCAGTTTGACCTGGTGCAGCATCTCAAATTGCACCTAACTTTTCTACAAGGCCGCCTTGGCTGTATTAAATTCAGCACGGCCTTTGACCAGGTCTACACCAATGTCTTGGTAAACTCGGGTTGAATGGCCTTCCTACTAGCAGAACCGAGTGTGCCTTGCCCAGTTCAGGATCTTCTCCTAGTCCTGGTATTGGTGCAGCTTCACTATTACAACTCTTGGCTGTTCTGCTACTTTGGGTTTTGGCCGGTGACTTGTGGGCTCTGTCTATCTCCGGGATTTGGGGAAGCTCTCCCTTCCGACCTGGTTACCCAGCATCTGGGCCACATAGTATGTGGGGTTACTGCCCTCGTTGCCCATCCGGCAGGCCAACGATAGAGATTCTGGCGGTGCGCTAGATCTCCCCTTTAGTGCCCCTTGCGACGCCACCAACCTCACCACTTCTGTTTACAGGAGGCGATTCGGTCACTCTGGGCGGTCAGCGTTTTTTCTAGGTCTCTGATTTTTGCCTCCTGTGCTTCCAGTCGCCGCTCTGTTATCTCCAACGCCACCTTGAAGTGGGCCATGTTGTCCGAGACCACCACCTTCACTGTGAGAGGGGTTCAACTGGTTTGATGGGCCATTTTCACATTAAAAATGTAGTTTTCTGAGTTCCTGGAGGAAAGGATGTGTCCACTCAGCATATCCCCTCCCCCCCACCAGAAGTCCAGCTCTGCTCTTTCTAAACCACAAATGAGTATCGAACAACCTCTCTCGCTCTTTTTGGTTTGAGGAGGATGGAAACACTTCAACAAAGTAATCACCTGCTCCTATTTCTTACGTTAAGTTCTCATACATGGGTCACTTATTAGGTGTTCAGTTAAAACGATTAATGACAGATATGTGCCAGATACAGCTCTTTCAGATTGTGGGGAAAATTCAAACTCAAATAAATTACATAAAATTATTTTATCAGTTTGATTGCTCATTTCCTATTATTCAACAGTTTGCCAAGAGTAGCTTTAAAAAAATAGCTGTTCAGTTTTTCACTCACTCATTCAGCATTGGTGGTTTGCAAAATAAGTTTGATCTATTCACTTTTAGTCCATCAACTGTTTAATCTGCAAATTAAGTCATGATTTTGCTAACAGGATTGGATTTGATTGGATTGGATTTGTTTATTGTCACATGTACCGAGGTACAGCGAAAAGTATTTTTCTGCGAGCAGCTCCAGTACATGAAAAAAGGAAATAAAAGAAAATACATAATAGGGCAATACAAGGTACACAATGTAACTACATAAGCACCGGGCATCGGGTGAAGCATACAGGGGTGTAGTGTTAATGAGGTCAGTCCGTAAGAGGATTGTTTAAGAGTCTGGTAACAGCAGGGAAGAAGCTGTTTTTGAATCTGTTTGTGCGTGTTCTCAGACTTCTGTATCTCCTGCCCGATGGAAGAAGTTGGAAGAGTGAGTAAGCCGGATGGGAGAGATCTTTGATTATGCTGCCCGTTTTCCCCAGGCAGCGGGAGGTGCAGATGGAGTCAATGGATGGGAGGCAGGTTCGTCTGATGGACTGGGCTGTGTTGACGACTCTCTGAAGTTTCTTGTGGTCCTGGGCCAAGAAGTTGCCATGCCAGGCTGTGATGCAGCCAGATAGTATGCTTTCTATGGTGCATCTGTAAAAGTTGGTAAGAGTTAATTTGGACATGCCGAATTTCCTTAGTTGCCTGAGGAAGTATAGGCGCTGTTGTGCTTTCTTGATGGTAGCGTCGACATGGGTGGACCAGGATAGATTTTTGGAGATGTGTACCCCATGGAATTTGAAGCTGCTAACCATCTCCACCTCGGCCCCGTTAATGCTGACAAGGGTGTGTACGGTGCTTTGCTTCCTGAAGTCAATGACCAGCTCTTTAGTTTTGCTGGCATTGAGGGAGAGATTGTTGTCGCTGCACCACTCCACTAGGTACTCTATCTCCCTCCTGTATTCTGACTCGTCGTTATTCGAGATCCGGCCCACTGTGGTCCTGTCGTCAGCAAACTTGTAGATGGAGTTGGAACCAAATTTTGCCACACAGTCCTGTGTGTACAGGGAGTAGTGTAAGGGGCGAAGTACGCAGCCTTGCAGGGTCCCAGTATTGAGGACTATTGTGGAGGTGTTGTTGTTGTTTATTCTTACTGATTGTGGTCTGTGGGTCAGAAAGTTGAAGATCCAGTTGCAAAGTGAGGAGCCAAGTCCTCGGTTTTGGAGCTTTGATATGAGCTTGTAACTATTTTATGCCCAACAAATTCTGACATTTTGAGTTTTGATGTCACATGTGGAATTTTCAGATGTGATTTTTTTTTTTGTTTATTTAATGGCACACCAAAGACAAAACTTTTATCACATAGATCATACTTGATATGAGAGAGACAAAGAAAAGCAAGGGGTAAAATGTTACCAGGGGTTCAGAGGTGGATTTTGAGGTAGGGGGATCTGGAGAGGGTAGCAGGAAACTAGCTCAGAAAGATATTGCACCACTTAGTCAGTGTGTTTCTTATACCTCGATTTTACTGGAGACAACTTTTGTGTGATGTCAACAACCTGCCCAGTAACGGCAGCAAGTCAATTGAGCTTGTTAATTGGCAGATTAACAGCAAATTTCCAAGTGCAATGCATGGGCCCCATGCTGTGACAAAACCTCAACTACTCAGAGGAGGCATGCTGTGGGCACCTGCTGACAGACACTTAAGACTCCTTTTCTCATAGCCATTTCATTCCACCCTCCTTTAATAATAATCTTCAGTGTCACAAGTAGGCTTACATTAACATTGCAATAAATTTACTGTGAAAATCCCCTAGACGCCACATTCCAGCGCCTGTTCGGGTACAGAGGGAGAATTCAGAATGTCCAAATTACCTGACAGCACGTCTTTCAGGACTTGAAGGAGGAAACCAGAGCACCCGGAGGAAACCCACGCAGACACGGGGAGAACATGCAGACTCCACACAGATAGTGACCCAAGTGGGAATCAAACCTGGGACCCTGGAGATGTGAAGCAACAGGGCTAACCACTGTGCTACCGCACTGATATTCTGGCTGCTGTGAAAGCTGTCAATGCACTGATCAACCCCCTCTAAACCCATTCAACATCAAAATTGGTTTGTCGGCCTACTAATTTTTCGCCTTCCAAAAAAGTAACCTCCCCCTACAGATGCTGCCAGATCTGCTGAGATTTTCCAGCATTTTCTTTTATGTTTTCAGATTCCAGCATCCGCAATAATTTGCTTTTACTCATTTATGAAATTTGAATTCATGCTCAGCGAAAGGATAAAATATCATTCAACTTGGTTGCTTAAAATGCAACATCTAAATGACAGCTAAATAATCTCATCAATTTATTCTACAAACTCAAAATTGGAAGACTTTGAACTAAAGTGGCTCTGCACTATATCCAATTTGTCCCAAACTATACTTATGTATTCGATATACATCAAATACAGATGTGTGCCACTCAATGTATGGCACATAATATTTTTAGACCAGTTTTAAAATATTAGACCAGTTAAGGATATCTTCCCGCTCAGTCACAATGAGTTCATTTTGGTCCTCCAGTTCTCGGATTTTCCTTTCAAATGATTCGTGTTCAGCTTTTAATCGTTCCACAGTTTCTTCTTTCTCCTCACTTACTCTAGATAGAAACATATAAAAACACAAGAATTAGCTTTTACCTTTTTAAAAAACTCAAATGTGTTTCTAACACTTAACCTTCATCCATGTATTCACTACCATGATTCTTGAAAATAAATTACTCTAATTCCTCATAAGTGCTTTCCACTACAATTAAAATGTTACATAAAATACTAGATTTATGACTCAATTCTTGGAATATGATGATTGGGCTGCAGTAAGCCAAAATGGTACTTAACTGCTACAACTGGCATCAAGGGGGACAGAAAACAGTTCAGCAACTCTTATTGGAATGTTACTAATCCCAATCAGGAAGAGAGTCTGGCTTACTTGACTGCCAAGAGCCTCAAGCAGTCATCACAGCAAAGTCCCTCTGCAGGTTATCACAATCCCGATGAGGATCTATGAACCAAATTTCTTAAACAAAGAAATTAGCAAATAGATTTACTTTTATCTAATATCTCGATTAATAATAATTATTTTTATTATTGTCACAAGTAGGTTTACATTAAAACTGCAATGAAGTTACTGTGAAAATTCCCTAATTGCCACACTCTGGTGCCTGTTCGGGTAACAGAGGGAGAATTCAGAATGTCCAATTCACCTAACAAGCACGTCTTTCGGGACTTGTGGGGGAAAAAATGGAGCACCCAGAGGACACCTACGCAGACACGGGGAGAACGTGCAAACTCCGCACAGAGAGTGACCTAAGCCGGGACCAAACCTGGGTCCCCGGCGCTGTGATGCCACAGTGCTAACCACTGAGTAGAATGGATAGAGTGGATAATCAGATGCTCTTTCCGAGAGTAGGAGAGTCACGTACTCGTGGACATAGGTTTAAAGTGCATGGGGAAAAGTTTAGAATAGATGTGCGAGGCAAGGTTTTTACACAGAGGGTGGCAAATGTATGGAACGCGCTGCCTGGGGAGGTGGTGGGAGCAGGTATGATAGCGGCTTTCAAGGGGCATCTAGACAAATATATGAATAGGATGGGAATGGAAGGATACGGACTCCATAAGTGCAGACTGTTTTAGGAAGGTACCATGGTCGGCACAGGCTTGGAGGGCCGAAGGGCCTGTTCCTGTGCTGTATTGTTCTTTGTTCTTTATTCACTGTGCGACCGTGCCGCCTATCACACATCAGAATGAAAACACAAACTAAAAGTTCACAGGCAAAAAGTGGTCATTACAAACGACAGACTACACATGGAATAGCAGAGACCACAAAGGTTTCTGCACAGAGTTTCTAAATGGTCCAATTCGCTTGTACATTCTCAGCCACAGGTTCTTCCAAGTCCAAACTTCTTTGAAATTTCAGTCCTTTTCTTTCGTGGACTGAGCTGGTTCTCTACAGGCAGCAATGCCGGCATAAAAGGGCTCTGTCCTTGCAAACCTCAATACAAAAGTATACTTCTTTCCAGCACCTTCCCAACTCTCAGCTCCCATCAGTCATGGTAGCATGCATTTTACCAGACTCACTTACATGGTGTGGTCAATTCTAGATGTTCAATTGCTTAGAAGTGAAATAAATAGTAGCAGCAGTTCTAAATGTGCCACCTGACCAGTCAAGAATCCAGCTCTTTAACTCAACTCACTGAAAGCCTCTTCTCTTCAGCCCTTCCTTTTGCTCTGTTCTTCTGTTTGTCATAAAGCCACTATATTTAGCTTCCTTCCCGTTGGCACAGCTTCCATTGCAAAGGGTTGCCAAGTCACATTAACCAGTATTGCTAATTACCCCCAAATTATAAATGATCCCATTACAATTGATACAAACTCAAATCCTTTTCAAATATTTTCAAAAATAATTATATGTTAAAGTAATTACAATTTGTTTTTATTGTTGGGACTTCTGGTACAAAGGTCATCACAAGGTCCACTTACAATTGCCATCACCCATCCTCAGTTTCTCCCTGAAGACATTTATCGTTGCCGCCCCTTTTCAACATTGCTTTTCTCTCTCAAATCCTTCACATGTCTGTACCTGGTTGTCCTGTAACTCCCTTTATGAATCTCTCCAATCAGATATGTTAGGAAAATAAAGGTCATTTTAAGAGATTTATATTTGCATTAATATTAGAAATAAGGTACAGGGTACAGTTTACCGGCACCGTCCAGCCGGAATCGGGACGGGCCTCACCCGAGATTCCCACCGGCCGTTACACATCGCGAGATCGAACGGGATCTCGCAAGATGTCGCGATCTGGATTCCGTCCACTGGATCGAACGGCGACCAGCATCTATAAGACTGACCGACGAGACCGTAGTCGAGCGACGTGTAGCAAAACGGTACTTGTGGGGTGTCTCCCAGGCTATCAGAGGCCACCGAGTGGTCGGCCTCTGGCTCAGCTGGCACCCTGACACTGCTGATGCCACCCTGGCACACTAGCAGCAGCACCACCCTGGCACTGACAGGCTGGCTAGCGCACTGCCAGGGTCCGGGAGAACGCATTGGGGGCCAAGAGATCAGGCGCCATTTCCTGATTTCTTCCTGCACTGAGGAGTTCTGTTTGTCAGATCTCCTCAGCATATGCAGCTAAGTGCGGTCTCAGCGGGGGTTGTGTTGCTAGGGGCCGAAAAAAATGTGCCGTTAGATAGTGAGGTTGTTCCCGGCACAACAATCACTGGGAAGACCCACCGATTCCCAACCAGAACAGACTCTGTTTTCTTTTTAGTTAAGTCACGTTCAGAGTTTTAAGTGGGTTTATTTTAATGTTTCTGTGTCTGGAAGGGTAAACTTGTAGCTGGATCCATACTGGACAAAGGTATTTTGTATGTGGATAACTGAAGGTGAAGGAACCCTTGGGGAACAGTGACAACAATATGATATAATTTACCCTGCAGTTTCAGAGGGAGAAGTTGGAATCAGATGTAACGGTATTACAATTAAATAAGGGTAACTACAAAGACATGAGGGAGGAGCTGGCCAGAGTTGATTGGAAAAGGAGCCGAGCTGTGAAGACAGTGGAACAGCAATGGCAGGAGTTTCTGGGGGTTATTCGGGAGGCACAACACAAATTCATCCCAAGGAGGAGAAAAATGCTAAGGGGACGACAAGGCACCCATGGCTGACGAGGGAAGTAAAGGACAGCATAAAAGCAAAATAAAAAGCATACCAAGTGGCGAGGATTAGTGGGAAGCCAGAGGATTGGAAATCCTTTAAAAAGGAGCAGAGGACAACTAAAAAAGCAATGAGGGGGGAAAAGATGAAATATGAGTGCAAGCTAGCTAGTAATATAAAAGAAGATAGGAAGAGCTTATTTCAAAATATAAAAGGTAAGAGAGAGGCAAAAATAGATTATAGAAAATAGATATTCCTATAATAGGAAAAAAGAAATGGCAGGGGAACTGAATAGTTACTCTGCATCAGTCTTTACAGTGGAAGACACCAGTGGGTGCCAGGGCTCCAGAAGAATCAGGGGACAGAGGTGAGTGCAGTGGCCATCACTAATGAGAAGGGTCTGGGGATACTGAAAGGTCTGAAGGTGGATAAATACCTTGACCTGATGAAAAAAGATGCACACATGAGGTACAGGCAACTAAAAACAGATGAAGCACTTGACGAATACGGACAAGAAATGTCCTTGGCAGTCAGGATTAAGGAGAATCCCAAGGCATTTTATATGTATATTAGGAACAAGAGGGTAGCTAGAGAAAGAGTTGGTCCACTCCAGGATAAAGGAGGAAAATTATGTGTAGAACCAAAGGCAGTAGGTGAAATCCTTAACAAGTATTTTAACATAGGAACATAACATAGACTATACAGTGCAGAAGGGGATCATTCGGCCCATCGAATCTGCACCGACCCACTTGAGTACTCACTTCCACCCTATCCCCATAACCCAATAACCCCTCCTAACCTTTTTGGACACTAAGGGCAATTTAGCATGGCCAATCCACCTAACCTGCACGTCTTTGGACTGTGGGAGGAAACCGGAGCACCCAGAGGAAACCCATGCAGACACAGGGAGAACGTGCAGACTCTGCACACTGACCCGGCGGGGAATCGAACCTGGGACCCTGGCGCTGTGAAGCCACAGTGCTACCCACTTGTGCTACTGTGCTGCCCGTATCGGTATTCACAAAGGAGAGGCACACGTTGATTGCTGGTGTCTCAGAGAGATGTGTAAACACTTTAGAATAGGTCATTATTATGATAGAGGAAATGTTAAAAAGCATTACGGTAGACAAATCCCCAGGACCAGATGGCATGAAACCCAGATTACTGAGGGAGACAAGAGATGAAATCGCTGGGCCTCTAACGGAAATCTTTGTGTCCTCACTGATCACAGGCGAGATCCCAGAGGATTGGAAGATAGTCAATGTCGTACCATCATTTAAGAAAGGTTACAAGGATAACCTGGGTAATAATCGGCCAGTAAGCTTTGCGTCAGTAAACGCTGGAAAAGATTCTCAGGGATAGAAGGCTGGATTCTCCGTCCCACCACATTTCTGTTTCGCCCCTGTTATTGAAAATATGGAAAGATGTGTCATTTGAAACATGGAAGTCTGGCAATATCTGGTCTGAGAGAAACAGGAGAGGATACAGGGAAAGATCCCACGAAGGGTTAACAGCAGCTGCAAAGAGCAGGATTATAAAATTCAGATTCTTCCTCCCAAGCAGGCTTAGCAAACACACAGAATTTTTGTATGAAGCTAAAAACAATGGCTCACACCTTCATTGAAAGTAACTATCTTAGTAAGCATCTGGAAAAGAATGGATGAAGGTTTCAGTTGAATTAGGTGATGAATGTTTAAAGCAGGCAGGTCTTTCAAGTTATAACCAAGTGGATTTTAGCATAAAGCTGAAAGCAATGTTTCACACCTTCATTGAAATTAACTACCTTAGTAAACAGCTGGAAAGGAAAGATTGAGGTTCAGTTGAATTTGGTGACAATTCTAGGTGTGAAATTCTGCTAACCCCAAGTAAAATTAAAGAAAACTGGAGACTATCAGTCTACGAGAAACATAATTTAAAGCCAAAATCAAAGTTAAAATTATGAGCTGGAGACATAATTGAAAAATAAAACTATAGAAATGACAGGAACCAAACCAAAATTCACACCTCTTGAAACCAAAGCATTTTTGAATATCACAAAGGAACTTTGAACATCACAAAGAAAAGAATGTAATCAGAGACCTGAGAGTTGAGGTCATGTCAAAATGAATACTTAATTGTATTAGAATGATTAGATCAAAGATACTTATTACAATCAAAATGAAATAATAGTTAGTTTACAATAAGGACATAAAAACTTAATAACTATTAGAAAGAGAATATAAACCCAGAGACCAGAGCAGGAACTACCAGAACCAGAACTCAGAGGGAAGGAGAGAAGGAACAAGAGAAGCAAGAAGAGAAACAGCTTACAGCCAGCTCGGTCATGGGAAAGATAAGACATAGCAGCCGAGCTAAAACAGCTAATACATCGAAGGAAGACTAGAATTTAAAGAGGAGGCAGAGTCAGCTCAGAAAGAGCCAGCAGAGCCAGCTCTCATAGCTCAGTACATGAGATCGACAAGACATAGCAATCAAGCTCACCAGCGAATACAACTAAAGAAGCCCAGACTTAAAGAAGATTGATTGTCATGGTGGGCCTGAAGGTCCCTTCAACCAACCAGAAGGATCCAGAAGCAAGATCTTTTTACCTTTCTGTAAAGAAAGTGATTGCAGCTTTTAAAAGAAAAAATATAATAATAAAATAACTTAATTTAACCTGAAACAGTGGTTTCCCTAAGTCTACTTTACTTACTTAGCAATGCGGGACCCAGGATCGTGCTACTAAGTGGTAAGTAGATGAAATCTTCGGTGAAGGTATGGGTTATACCGGGGGATAACTTGAAAATATAGTTTGACCTGAATAGCACCCACCGAAGCCAGCATCGGAGTAAGGGAGTGAGAATCCCTGTTCATCATTTAGAATGTCGACCCTTTTTGGTATAGGGGGAATTCTAAGAATAGCGGTTAGTTTCCAACAACACCCGCCGGCAGGATGCTCCGATATGCTGGCTGGTCAATGGGGTTTCCCATTGTGGGGCAGCCCCATGCCGTCAGGAAACCCCGGGCTGCTGGCAAAACGGAGCATCCCACTGGCGGAGAATCCAGCCTCAGATCTATGTACATTTGGAAGTGAATGGTCTTATTAGCGACAGACAGCACGGTTTTGTACGAGTGAGGTCATGTCTCACTAACTTAATTGGGTTTTTTGAGGAGGTGACAAAAATGATTGACCAGGGAAGGGCTGTGGATGTTGTCTACATGGACTTTAGTAAAGCATTTGATAAGGTCTTTCATGGCAGGATTGTGCAAAAGATTAAATCACATGGGGTCAGGGGTGAACTAGCTGGATGGATTCAGAACTGGCTTGGCCATAGAAGACAGAGGGTCGCAGTGGAAGGATGTTTTTCCGAATGGAGGTCTGTAACTCGTGGTGTTTGACAGGGGTCAGTACTGGGACCTGTATAAATGACTTGGAAGAAAACATAGCGCGTCTGATTAGCAAGTTTGCGGATGATACTAAGATTGCAGGAGTTTCAAATATTTTTGAAGACTGTCCGAGAATACAACAGGATATAGATTGGGCAGAGAATGGCAGGTCGAATTTAACTTGGACAAATACGGGGTGACAAATTTTGGTAGATCCAATTCAGGTGGAACTATAAAATAAATAATAATAATCTTTATTGTCACAAGTAGGCTTAACCATCAGGAGAATAGAGACGCAGCGAGATCTGGATGCGCAGGTCCACAGATCCTTAAAAGTGGCAGCACAGGTGGAAATGGTGGCAAAGAAAGCATATGGCATGCTTGCCTTCATAGGACGGGTATCGAGTATAAAAGCTTGAAAATTATGTTGCAGTTATATAGAACGTTGATGAGGCCACATTTGGAAACCATGCCCAATTCGGATCACCACACTACCAGAAGGACGCGGAGGCTTTGTAGAGAGGAGAGAAAAGGTTTACCAGGATGTTGCCTGGTATGGAGGATATTAGCTATGAGGACAGATTGAATAAACTAGGATTGTTCTCCCTAGAGAGACGGAGGCTGAGGGGCGACCTGAAAGAAGTTTATAAAATTATTAGGGGTAGAGATAGGGTGAACAGTTGGAGGCTTTTTCCCAGGGTGGAATTGAAAATTACAACGGGGCACAAGTTCAAGGTGAGGGGGGGACAGGTTCAGTGGAGATGTGCGGCGAAAGTCTTTTACAGAGGGTGGTGGTGGCCTGGAATGCACTACCAAGTGAAGTGGTTGAGGCAGATACATTAGCGACCTTTAAGACTTATCTGGGTAGGCATATGAACAGACGGGGTATAGAAGGATACAGGTGGTTGGTCTAGATAGGATATGTGATCGGCGCAGACTTGGAGGCTTGAAGGGCCTATTCCTGTGCTGTATTGTTCTTTGTTCTCTTGACTATATCCAGGGTTCTAAAAGAGATAGCTGAGGAGATTGTGGAGGCATTGGTGGTTATCTTCCAGGAATCACTGGAGGGGCTGGTTTAGCACAGGGCTAAAGAGCTGGCTTTTAAAGCAGACCAAGGCAGGCCAGCAGCACGGTTCATTTCTCGTACCGGCCTCCCCGAACAGGTGCCGGAATGTGGCGACTAGGAGCTTTTCACAGTAACTTCATTTGAAGCCTACTTGTGACAATAAGCAATTTTAATTTCATTTCATTTCAGGCAGAGGGTTCCAGAGGACTGGAAAGTAGCTAATGTAACACCGCTGTTTAAGAAGGGAGGGAGGCAGAAGACGGGATGTACGTCTGAGGCTGTATAAGGCTCTGCTCAGACCCCATTTGGAGTACTGTGAGCAGTTTTGGGCCCCACATCTAAGGAAGGATGTGCTGGCCTTGGAAAGGGTCCAGAGGAGGTTCACAAGAATGTTCCCTGGAATGAAGAGCTTGACGTATGAGGAACGGTTGAGAACTCTGGGTCTGTACTCGTTGGAGTTTCAAAGGATATGGGGGGAGTTTATTGAAACTTACAGGATACTACGAGGCCTGAATAAAGTGGACGTGGAGAGGATATTTCCATTTGTCGGAAAAACTAGAACCAGAGGGCACAATGTCAGACTAAAGGGATGATCCTTTAAAACAGAGATGAGGAGGAATTTCTTCAGCCAGAGGGTGGTGAACCTGTGGAACTCTTTGCCGCCGAAGGCCGTGGCAGCCAAATCACTGGGTGTCTTTAAGACAGAGATAGATAGGTTCTTGATTATAAGAGGATCAGGGGTTATGGGGAGAAGGCAGGAGAATGGGGATGAGAAAAATATCAGCCATGATTGAACGGCGGAGCAGACTCGATGGGCCGAGTGGCATAATTCTGCTCCTCTGTCTTATGGTCTTCTGGACAAACGTGTTTCTATTGTGCTTAGAGAGGGCTACAGTGTTAAAAATAAATAAAAGGCATAAGTATGGGGCACTGTTTAGCAACTGGAGGCCCATTTCCCAAAGGCAAGGTTTTCCTTTGTCCTTAGTTTTAACTGGGAGCCAGAGCAGTTGGAGAGATGAAGTGAGAGAGAAGGCAGCTCTCAAGCTCAGTTAGGAGCAGTTGGTTTAGAAGGCTAGAGCGAGAACATATCTTTCAGCTTTGCTATAAGTAAACCCATACCATGAAGCAATGATTAACTACATACATGAAGAAGAGTTTCCCAGAAGTCTCAAGTTAAACAGAAGAGGAAACTGGGAACAAGAACAGATTACTGTTCAGTAAAGTCACAGAGTTGAAATGGCATTGGATGATGAAAGGCCAGAAAGATATGTGCAGTAGTCCGAAGGTTTGTGAGACATTACTAAAGTTTGAGACATTATTTGAAATAATCAAGTAAATCAGTGGCTGAATCTCAGCATTTGCAGAGAAGCCTTTAAGACAAAGAAATTCTAAAGGATTTGATGTAAAATCCTGGACAGAATTTGCTGTTAAAAGTGGAGCCGAAGTTTCATTTAAAAGTGTTGTTTGAAAAACCTGGACTGGATTTTGGAATGCAAAACACTAAGGGGAAAGCAGTATTGTGAGAGAAGATTTTAACGCATGTTTTGGGGGTAGAGTTTGAAAACACTTACATGACAATTACCTGGAGGGATTCTGAGGAGACATCCAGAGACATTAACTTGGGATTCAGAGTGGAGAGTGTATTTGACGATCGTCATCTTGTATACGTAAAAGGGACCATTGTAACTAAAGATGTACTTTGTAACCCATGTTAATCTTTAAATCTGCAGGTATTTGTTAATCGAAGGGGGAGCAAATGAGTATTGAATTCTAATCTAATTTTTTCATGTTTAATAAATATTATTTTCTTGTTGTTAAACTAATTAGTAGTCCTGGGATTCTGCCCACATTTTATAAAGGTATTTAGCTGATACTGGCGCTCCTTGTTCAATAATTCAAATTTAAAGCGCTCATGTTTAGGTGTTGTTGAAATGGATTATCTTACATTTGTGCACATTGAAATCCATTTGTCAGTTTAGTCCATTTACTTAAGCTATCTCTTTGTAATGTGCTTTTATTTACCAAAGTGGCACAGCAGCCTGATATCTCAGCCTTACTCAATGCCCCATAGCTATCAAAAAAAGGTGGTGCAGCCTGGGAAAACACTACCACAACCCAAAATAACAGTAGAAAACAAAAGATCAAATAAAAAGGAGCAAAAAATGACAACAGAGGAGAAACAACTTCAAATACAGGAAGTGGAAGAAAAGAGAGGAATGCACAAGATGGGACAAGCAAAAGAGTTGTGGTACTGGGAACAGGCTGACAAGACCCATAGACCTGGAACAGAAACTGCCAAATGAGGCCCTGGCTGGAATCAATACTGCAAGAGCACTCAAGTCTACACAAACTCATTATCGCTCTATGGACATTGTGATTACCCACTCACATTTACACACAAGAACAAGACCATGCTATGAATATGTAATGAACTTCCAGACTCAGGTGATGAACTTTGTAGCAGGACAAACAAAGAGGTCCTCAGACAACATAATGGGCTAACAGCTGGTCCGACAAGAGTGTTTCATCAGACAATGGATCTTGATTGAATTACTTTGGCTGAACAGGATATCATGCTTATTCCAATTAACGAGTTGAAGTCTGGGTGGGGCAAGGGAACTCAGGCCAGGTGTGAGCATATACCTATCACTTAGTCAACCCAGAACTGGTATAAAAAATGGAACACCGGAACAGGTCTTCATCGATAACCTGGGAGTCCCCTAGGCGCAGCCAGCCCAGAGAAGACATCCACATGAGTAATCGTAGCCTGGCCAGCCTCCTTCACGAAGTGCAGTTAATACCCAGACCTCAGCTGTGAGCCCGAGTCATATTTTGTGTGAATGAAACATTGTGAACAAAATTGGGCTAAACCATGAATCTGCATTTATCTTTTGTTCATCTCACAAATAAGGGCACCTAGGTAAACATTTTAGTAATAAACTAATCGAAGTGTATGATAATTCACAGATAACAGAGGTACAAAACAGAAGAGTAGAAGAAAAGCAGATAAAGCAAAATAAGACAAACAGAAGAATCAATAATATATACGCACACTTATTGTATCAAAAATTCCTTACTTCACAGTCCATGAGTTTAATTACACTGTGTACTTGATAACAACTAACGTAACATCGGAAAGTAATACCTATTTTCAGTGATTATTTTTAAATGGATCTTTTTGATGGGTTTTATTTAAAGATAGTATCATCCAAAGTTCAAGCTACCTTTCAGCCATTTCTTAAAAGTTGATGAAGATGCTCTTAATTGCAATTTCAATTGTCCTGCACTAGATGGCACTGCCACCCATAGATTTCTGGCCTTGATGCTCCATTAACCTGCTTCCATGGAAGAAGATCCATGACAGATTATTGAAAATCAACAAACATAGCACTCAACTCTTATCCCTCTACCAGCTACTGCAATATTTCGAGGTTGTCAAACTTTGAAAGGAAATATTGGAACATGGAACTGCCTATTTTTTATTTTTGTCTATGAAATGTTTAGTCAACAACTGCATTACCAGAAACAAATGAACTTTTGAAATATAAGATGATCAGTCATTATTAGCTACTTCTGCAAGATGGAGGGAATTAGGATCACAGATCATCACTTCATATGCCTCGTTTCCAAGAAGCAATCGCTAACCATGGCACAATAACTCACATTTATATAGCGCCTTTAACATAGGACGGGCCAATGACACTTCAAAGTAGCACAATCAGGTCCGGCCACACACACACACACACACACACACACACACACACACACACACCACCCCCCCCCCCCCCCCACCCCCCGGCTTTAATGAGCTAGATGTTAACCCTGCAGTCGACTTACACAGAATGGCCGACTGCCGGGTGCGATGGTACTTATACCCCTCCCCGTGGGAGGAGCCACCAGCCTCTCGTCAGCCAATTGGCAGAGAGGCACATGACCAGCCAGAACCAATGGGCAGCGAGTCCTCTGCCCCAATAGTAGCACACCTCTTAAGGTGCTACAAGGTCTGCTAGCCATACCACCACAACAGGAGCAATGTGCGCTTTGGTATGCTGTACCCAGCGAAACTCTGGGTCACATACCAAAAACGAGAATATTTCTTCACATCCCCCGCCGATGCAAACAAATTTATCGAAGAACATGGGCTGGAAAACCAACAGCGAGGGTAGAAACACGGGTCCCCTGGTAAGGGGCAACAACGCGCCGGGGGGGGGGGCAATGCAGGCCCCCCCCCCCCACATGGCAAGCGCACCCTGAACTAAAAGCAAACTGCTAGCCAACGAACCGACATAGGTGGGAAACCAGGCCCTAGCCCAAGGGTATGAGAGTAGCGGAGAAGGATGAGCAAACGGGGGAGCGCAGGGTAGAGTGAAAAATCGCAGAGGCTGTGCAGGGGAGACGTGAGACAGTAACTCCCTAGAGGGGGGTTGCCACACTAGCAAGAAAGCTAGCACCGGGGACATACAAAAAAGCAGGGCCGCAGCACGCCCCCAACAGAGGGGACGCCGCCAGGCAGAGGGCGGGTGGGACCAAGGAATCGCTGCAAGCATCCATCCAGTACGGCCTCTGGGTGAAGGGAAACCCCAAAGTGAAGGGGGCTACCCGTGCGGCGGCCGCTCAGCAGGCAACTATGGCGGGGGCCCCCTGGACGGAGGGAGGCCCCCGGAGCGCAGGGGCCCGACCGCATGGAGAGAGCAGTGACAGCGGCCATCCAGGACGGACCCCAACAAGGGGGAAGCCCGGAGGGCAGGGGCACCCCGGGACACATCCACCAGGTGAATATGGTTAACCCCACAGGAGCGAGGGGACAGAAGCCCCCCACCAGGATAGTCACCTGGAACGTAAGGGGACTCAACGGCCCAGTGAAGAGATACAGAGTCCTCAACCACCTAAGAAACATGAAGGCAGACATAATCTTCCTTCAAGAGACGCACCTGAGAGAGCAGGACTTAATGCGGGTAAGAAAGGGGTGGGTGGGACAGACCTACCATTCCTGTTACGGGTCGAGGGCCAGGAGAGTGGCAATACTGGTCAGCAAATGGACGATGTTTAGGGCAACAAAGACAGTTGCGGACCCGGGGGGATGGTACGTCATGGTTAGCGGGACCCTGGATGGGGCACCAGTAGGGCTAGTTAACGTGTACGTGCCCAACTGGGACGACCCAAGCTTCATCAAGAAGACCATGGCAGAAATCCCTGACATAGTGACGTACCGGCTGGAACCGGGCAGGGCCTAACGCCCCACGTGGAGGCTGGACGTTGCCCTACTAGCAGACAAGGCCTTCAACGAAAGGATATCGCGGGCCATAGCAGACTACACGGAGAACAATCCGAACGGGGAGGTCTCACCCTCCACATTCTGGGAAGCGCTAAAGGCCGTACTAAGAGGGGGAATCATCACTTTCAAAGCGCAAAGAGATAGGGAGGAAAAGGCGGCTCGGCAGCAGCTGGTCGACTCTATACTGGAAGTGGACCGTAAATACTCCAAGGACCCGACCGTAGAGCTCCTGGCGGAGAGGAAAGAGTTACAAAGGAACTTTGCACTGCTCTCCACCAGGAAAGCAGTGCTTCAACTCCGCTAAGCACGTGGGACCCTATACAAACACGGAGACAAAGCCAGCCGCCTGCTGGCACACCAGCTGAGAAGCAGGCAGCCACCAGAGAAATTGCGCAAATCAGGGATACTAGAGACGCATTAGAAACAGAGCCAGAAAATATCAACAAGGCATTCAGGGCCTTTTACCAAGGGCTGTACACCTCAGAGCCCTCAAGGGGGGAGACCAGGATGAAATGGTTCCTTGGTGGACTGGACATACTAGTCGTGGGGGAGGGCAGAAAACAGGGCCTGGAAGCACCACTAGCACTGGGAGAGATAATGGATAGTATAAGCTCCATGCAGGCGGGGAAGGCACCGGGACCAGACGGATTCCTGGCAGATGTCTACAAAAAATTCACGACAGCACTGGCCCCAGACCTGCAGGAGATGTTCACAGACTCGCCAGCTCGGGGCACACTGCTACCCATGCTAGCACAGGCTTCAATCTCGCTGATACCTAAGAAAGATAAAGACTCAACGGAATGTGGGTCAAACAGAGCCATCTCACTGTTGAACGCAGATGCCAAAATACTGACCAAGATTCTAGCCAAAAGGCTAGAAGACTGCGTGCCAGAGGTGGTCGCAGAAGACCAGACGAGCTTTGTCAAAGGTAGACAGCTTACCTCCAACGTCAGGCACCTGCTGAACGTGATAATGACCCCCTCCGGGGAGAGAACACCAGAGGTGAGCGTCTCCCTAGATGCAGAAACGGCCTTCGACAGAGTCGAATGTAAATACCTGTAGCCACCTGGGGTGGCCACTGCCCAACACAAAATGGAAGATTACAAAGAATGCAGGGAAAATGGACATGTTGCAAAAGCAAGCAGCTTGCAAAAGCACTTGTGTATTCTGACTGCTGCAGAAACCAGACAGCACTGTGAAAGAAAACAAGTTAGCATACTAATGAGGCGATACCCAGTGATTCCCAGGTACAATGGAAACAAGTTAATTCAAATCGCTACATTGAATAGAAGGCCAGACTACTCGGCGCCAAGAGAAGTCCAAAACAATAAGCCCCAAGAACCGCCCAGTGATCGAGGGACTGCCCCGTTATTGGGGAAATTCAAATCAATCGATTGGGAAGAGACCCAATCAATTGCGAGTGTATAGAGGGTCCGCCCAGGTGGGCGCGAGACCCTGGGTAAGGTATAAGACAGAGACCCCGACCGCAGCTCTCTCTCTCTGCCAGCCTCTCCTTGACCAGCTCACTCAGCCGGCCCTCCCAATAAGAACACCTTTGTAGCAGCTCTCGAACTTGACCACGGAGAGGAAAGGCCTGGACAGCAGCCGCAAACAAGTAAGTGTCACAGAACGCACGCTACGAGAGTAGACACTCCTGACCCCTTTAGTCCACACCGACTGGAAGCCTGCGGATGCAGGACAAAGCTAGAGGCCGTTGTTCCCTGATCCGGCAGTCCCCTTATCCAGATAAGTATTGGTCTGTTAGTGGTAGGATTAGCCTAGTCTTGTAGTTTTATATGCATGATTAGTAGATAACTGTATTATAATAAACGTGTCTTGTTTGAACTTACTAACTGGTGTATGGAATTATTGGTTTGAACTTGAACTTGAAACTTGTGGCGGTATCTTAACGATACCTGGCGACTCTAAAGCTAAGGAACGAAACAGAGCCAAATTGAGTGTAAAGCACACTCACCCAGAACGAGCAACATACCTCATAGAGGTACTGGAGTGGTTCGGGCTTGGAACAGGATTCACCTCCTGGTTAAAACTCCTATGCAACGCTCTCTGGCAAGCGTACGGAAAACAACACCAGCTCCCGATACTTCCAGCTGCACAGGGCACCAGACAAAGATGCCCACTGTCCCTGCTGCTGTTCGCCCTAGCCAGCGATCGAGCCACTAGCAATTGCGCTCAGAGCGGCAAAAAGCGGCAAAAAGCTGGAGGGGGATCCGAAGGGGCGGCAGAGAGCAGAGTCTCACTCTATGCAGATGACCTGCTCCTCTACATCTCGGACCCGCAAAGCAGCATGGACGGAATCATTGCACTCCTGAAAGAGTTTGGCGCCTTCTCGGGCTACAAACTCAACACGAGCAAAAGCGAGATCTTCCCGGTACACCCACAAGTAGGTAGGGCAGCACTAACGGGACTGCCGTTTAAACAAGCCCGACTCAAATTCCGCTACCTGGGGATCCAAATAACCCACGACTGGAAAGGGATCCAAAAATGGAACCTCACCAGAAGTAAAAAAGGACCTGCAAAGATGGAACACACTCCCACTCTCCCTCGCGGGGAGAGTCCAGATCTTGTAGTTTTTAATTTCATGGAATAGTCAAGGCCAGCATTTCTTGCCCATTCATAATTGTCATTCAGAGATTAGTGGCGACTAACCTTTGTGAAACACTGCAGTCCATATTGTGCAGGTACACACAAATTACTGCTGAGGAGGGAGTTCCAGGATTTTACATAGAATTTACAGTGCAGAAGGAGGCCATTTGGCCCATCGAGTCTGCACCGGCTCTTGGAAAGAGCACCCTACCCAAGTTTAACACCTCCACCCTGTCCCATTAACCCACTACCCCACCCAACACTAAGGGCAATTTCAGACACCAAGGGCAATTTATCATGGCCAATCCACCTAACCTGCACATCTTTGGACTGTGGGAGGAAACCGGAGCACCCGGAGGAAACCCACGCACACACGGGGAGGATGTGCAGACTCCACACAGACAGCGACCCAAGCCAGTTCCACTGAAGTAATGGTGATTTAATTCCAAGTCAGGATGATGTGTAGGTTGAAGGGGAACTTGCATGTGGTGGTGTTCTCATGCATCCGTTGCCCTTGCCCTTTTTGGTAAAGATTTGGATGGTTCCGTCGAAGGAGCATTGATGAGCTGAAGTCCATTTTCTATATAAAATACATCCTGCTGCCACTGCGTGATGGAGGAAGTAAACATTTAAGTTGGTGGAAGGGGTAGCAATCACGCGGGCTGCTTTGCCCTGGATAGTGTCGTGTTTTGAATGTTGTTGGAGCTGCACTCATCCAGGCAAATGGAGTGTATTCCATCACACTACTGACTTGTGCTTTGTAGATGGTGGACAGACTTTGGGGAATCAAGACAGGACTCTGACCTGCTCGTGTAACGTTTGCTCAAATCAAGATCAAATTACCCCGCTAGGTATTTTTCTCTCCTCCACAGCATGAAAAATCCTAACTTTCATTCTCCCAAATTGCCTACTTCTTGTGGCTAAAGAACCCTCTTGGCAAACTGTGATAGAGACTCTTCATTGCATTCAATGACCTGACCAAAGTAAAACCAGAAAATATTGGAAAACTTGAGGAGGTCTGGTCGCATTCATGGGAAGAGAAACAGTCCATGAAACTCTCAAGTGCCTATGACTTCTTCAGAACCAACCAAAGCACTTGACTCGTTAAATCACTCTGTGGATCGTGCTCCCGAGATTTGAATATCCAATAAAGCTCACCACGATTCTGAAAATAATAGGGCTGCAAATATCCAGTGGCAGACCTGAGCCGTTCAAAATCCGACTGGGGTCAAACAAGGCTGTGTGACAGCCCTGATACGATTTTGTTTATCTGACAGTTTCTATTCACCTCATCAAAGATCTCTGCACTCGGCACAGTATTAAACACTGCCAAGATGTACAACTCTTTGAACCTCAGTCGCCTCTGTGCCAAAACAAAATTGACCACCTTCGACACACATGATCTACAGTTCATGGATGACTGCATTATCATGGCCCACTCTACACCAGACTTGCAAACCACTTTCAATCTCTCAATTCCAGATACAAAAAACTTGGTCAGCCAAACAGTCCACCTCCTATATCTGTCGAAGGAGAGACTGGAGAATATGGTGAGCATTTTCCAACTTGACGGTCAATCTCTCAAAGAGCCATAAATGACCTGATCCAACATCAGGTCAGCTATGCCAAGTCAGTCTTCTACAAAATACAACAGTAAATGCTTGTCCACAAAGATCTCTGCAACAAAAGTCCTAATGTACATAGTTGAGTCATCACACTTCTATACTGAAGTGGGGCCTGGACTGAGTATTTTATTTTTATTCATTCAAGGGCTAGGCCAGCAGTTATTGCCCATCCCCAATTTCACGAGGCGAGGTGGTGGCGAGCTGCCTTGTTGAACCGCTGCAGTCCACATGGTGTAGGTACACCCACAGTGGTTAGGCAGGGTCTTTCAGCATTTTGAGCCAGCAACAGTGAAGAAATGACAATATAATTGCAAGTCAGGAAGGCGAGTGGATTGGAGGGGAAATTTCAAGTCGTGGTGCTCCCATGTATCTGCTGCCCTTGTTCTTCTAGATGGCAGTGGTCATGGGTTTGGACAGTACTGTCTAAGTAGCCACGGTGAGCTCCTGCAGTGCATCTTGTACATAGGAACAAAAGAATTAGGAGGAGAAGTCAGCAATTCAGCCCTTCAAGCCTTCTCTGCCATTCAATCAGATCATGGCTGATCTCTTCCTGGTCTCAAATCCACCTCCCCTCCTGTTGCCTATATACCTTTAATCAGTTTTTTTAAATCAGAAATATATCTATCTCCTTCTTGAAACCATTTAATGACTCGGATTCCATCGCAACATGGGGCAGCCATTTCCAAATTCACCACCCTCTTCGAGAAGCAGTTCTTCCTCATCTCATTTTTAAATCGACCAATATCTGTGACATCTAGTTCTGGATTGCCCCACAAGGGGGAACATTTGGTCTACATTTACATTATCAATCCCACTTAGTATATTATACACCTTAATTAGATACACTCTCACCCTTCTAAACCCCAGCGAGTATAAGCCCAAATCATATGTCAACCTTTTCATCCCTGGGATCAATCTGGTGAACCCCCTCTGAACTGCCTCTAATGCCCCACATCCTTCCTCAAATAAAGGATACAAAAACTGGACCAATACTCCAGATGTGGTCTCACCAACACCCTATACAATTGCAACAACATTTCTCAACTTTTATACTCCAGTCCATTTGCAATAAACACGAACATTCCATTTTAATTTACCTTTATAATTACATGCTGTGCCTGAACACCAAAGATACCCAGATCCCTCTGACTTGGTGCATCTTGGAATCGGTTTACCATTTATATAATAATTTGCCTTTCTATTTTTTCGACCAAAATGGATAACCTCACAATTATCTACATTAAACTCCATCTGCCAAACTCTGGCCCAATCTCCTAGCCTCTCTATATCCATCTGTAAAATCTTTATCTCCTCTTCGCTGCCTGCTTTCCCTATTTTAGCATCATCCCCAAATTTTGCTCTATTCCTCTAGTCCTGCTTGCAGATCATTTATATAAATTCTAAACAGTTGAGGTCCGAGGACTGACCCCAGCAGCACCCTGCTGGTTACAGTTCGCCAGCCAGAGTAGGACCCATTTACCACAATCCTCTGCTTTCTGGCAGTCAGCCAATCCTCAATTTAATCTAGTACTCTACCACCAATCCCGTGCAATCTCACCTTCTAGATTAGTCTTTTATGGGCACCTTATCGAACACCATCTGGAAGTCTAGATATACCATCCACAGATTCCCCATTATCCACCTTGCTGGTTACGTCCTCAAAAGACTCATGCAAGTTTGTTAAGCATTGAGTGACCCTTCAGAAAACCATGCTGACTATTGTGGATTGAGCTTTGTCTTTCCAAATGTTCAGTCCTCTCCTCCATAATGACTGATTCCAGCAATTTCCCTACCATAGAAGTCAAGCTAACCGGTCTATAGTTTTCTATTTTTTGTCTCTCCCTTTTTGAATGGGGACGTCACATTAGCGTGTTTCCAATTCACCGAGACCTTCCAGAATCCAGGGAATTCTGAAATATCATAACCAATGCATCAACTATCTCCGCTACCGCCCTTAATACCCTAGGTTGCAGGTCATCAGGTCCCAGAGGCTTATCTGTCCTTAATTCCACCAGTTTATTCAATACCTTCTCCTTAATGATGGTTATTGCACCAAGCTCCTCTGCATCAACTGGAGTTTTTGGAAATTTTTTATTATCGTCTACCGTGAAGAGAGGCCAATATTTACTTTAGCTATCCTCTTCCTCGTTATATGTTTATAGAAACTTTTAGTATCAGTGTTTATGTTTTCTGCTTGTTTCCTTTCGTAGTTCATGTTGGCTCTTTTGATTTTATTTTTAGTAGTCTTTTGCTGAAGCTTAAAGTTTTCCCAATCCTTCAGTCTACCACTAGCTTTTGCAGAATGGTATGCCCTAGGTTTTGCCTTAAAGCCCTCCTTTGACTTCCTTGGTTAGTCATGGAACATTTTTCTCCCTTTTACAATTCCTCTTTCTCTCAGGCATATACTTTAATTGAGGTATTTAATAACCACCTGAACATCCGCCATTGTTCCTCAACTGTCCGACCCTCAATTATCCGTGCCCAGTCTACTTGGCCCAATGCTGGAAAGCCCCATCAACAGCCGGCTGTTCAAAGAAATTCATCAACATCCTCCGACTCCTCCATGACAAAATATCAGCAACAGTCCTCACCAACTGAAATAAGACGGAAACCTTTGTGGCCAAGATTGGAGTTAAGCAGGGATGTATCATCGCCCCCAGCCTTTTCTACAGCTTCATCGCCACCATCCTGCACCTTGTCAAAAGGAAGCTTCCCAGTGGGGTGCACTTCGTCTGAATGATGAGCAAAAACTTTTCAATCTCAACTGGTTGAAATGCAACAAGAAAATTACACCAACATCACCCGTGGAACTTCAGTATGCAGGTAACATCGCCATTTCCACTCTCCCCAAAAGAGAATCTCCAGTGTGGAGCATGTTCAAGTAACAGCTACTGCATGTCCTTGAAAAGTATGTACCTGTTAGGCAGGGAGGAAGTGGTCGAGCGAGGGAACCGTGGGTTACTAAAGCAGTTGAAACACTTGTCAAGAGGAAGAAGGAGGCTTATGTAAAGATGAGACGTGATGGTTCAGTTAGGGCTCTTGAGAGTTACAAGTTAGCTAGGAAGGCTCTAAAGAGGGAGCTAAGAAGAACCAGGCGAGGACGTGAGAAGTCTTTGGCAGGTAGGATCAAGAATAACCCTAAAGCTTTCTATAAGATATGTCAGGAATAAAAGAATGACTAAGGTAAGAGTCGGGCCAGTCAAGGACAGTAGTGGGAAGTTGTGCGTGGAGTCCGAGGAGATAGGAGAGGTGCTAAATTAGTATTTTTCATCTGTATTCACACAGGAAAAAGACAAAGTTGTCGAGGAGAATACGGAGATACAGGCTACTAGACTAGAAGGGCTTGAGGTTCATAAGGAGGAGCTGTTAGCGATTCTGGAAAGTGTGAAAATAGATAAGTCCCCTGGGCCAGATGGGATTTATCCTAGTATTCTCTGGGAAGCTAGGGAGGAGATTGCTGAGCCTTTGGCTTTAATCTTTAAGTCATCTTTGTCTACAGGAATAGTGCCAGAAGACTGGAGGATAGCAAATGTTGTCCCCTTGTTCAAGAAGGGGAGTAGAGATAACCTCGGTAACTATAGACCAGTGAGCCTTACTTCTGTTGTGGGAAAAGTCTCGGAAAGGTTTATAAGAGATAGGATGTATAATCATCTGGGAAGGAATAATTTGATTAGAGATAGTCAACATGGTTTTGCGAAGGGTAGGTAGTGCCTCACAAACCTTATTGAGTTCTTCGAGAAGGTGACCAAACAGGTGGATGAGTGTAAAGCAGTTGATGTGGTGCATATGGATTGCAGTAAAGCGTTTGATAAGGTTCCCCACGGTAGGCTATTGCAGAAAATAGGGAGGCATGGGATTCAGGGTGATTTAGTAGTTTGGATCAGAAATTGGCTAGCTGATAGAAGACAAAGGGTGGTGGTTGATGGGAAATGTTCTGACCGTTGTCCAGTTACTAGTGTTTTGGGGCCGCTGCTGTTTGTCATTTTTATAAATGACCTGGAGGAGGGCGTAGAAAGATGGGTGAGTAAATTTGCAGATGACACTAAAGTCGGTGGAATTGTGGACAGTGTGGAAGGATGTTGCAGGTTACAGAGGGACATAGATAAGCTGCAGTGCTGGGCTGACAGATGGCAAATGGAGTTTAATGCAGAAAAGTGTGAGGTGATTCATTTTGGAAGGAATAATAGGAAGACAGAGTACAGGGCTAAATGGTAAGATTCTTGGTAGTGTGGACGAGCAGAGAGATCTCGGTGTCCATGTCCATAGATCCCTGAAAGTTGCCACCCAGGTTGAGAGGGTTGTTAAGAAGGCCTACGGTGTGTTAGCTTTTATTGGTAGAGGAATTGAGTTTCGGAGCCATGACATCATGTTGCAGTTGTACAAAACTCTGGTGCGGCCGCATTTGGAGTATTGCGTGCAGTTCTGGTCGCCGCATTATAGGAAGGATGTGGAAGCACTGGAAAGGGTACAGAGGAGATTTACTAGGATGTTGCCTTGTATGGAGGGAAGATCTTATGAGGAAAGGCTGAAGGACTTGAGGTTGTTTTCGTTACAGAGAAGAAGGTTAAGTGGTGACTTAATTGAGGCATACAAGATGATCAGAGGATTAGATAGGGTGGACATTGAGAGCCTTTTTCCTCGGATGGTGATGTCCAGCACGAGGGGACATAGCTTTAAATTGAGGGGAGATAGATACAGGACAGATGTCAGTGGTAGATTCTTTACTCAGAGAGTAGTAAGGGCGTGGAATGCCCTGCCTGCAACAGTAGTGGACTCGCCAACACTAAATGCATTCAAATGGTCATTGGATAGGCATATGGACAATAAGGGAATAGTGTAGAGGGACTTTAGAGGGGTTTCACAGGACGGCGCAACATCGAGGGCCGAAGGGCCTGTACTGCACTGTAATGTTCTAATTCTAATTCTAAAGCCATGCTAACCACCTTTGCAACATCATATTCAATCTGTGAGCGCTTCCTTCGGACATACAAGGACAAGAATATTTGACAACTGCGACATGCGTGCTGACACCAAGATCCTCATGTTCTAGGTGATCATCCTCCCAACTCTTTTATCCGGCACAGAAACCTGGAGGACGTACCCGGAACATAGAACATAGAACAGTACAGCACAGAACAGGCCCTTCGGCCCTCAATGTTGTGCCGAGCCATGATCACCCCACTCAACCCACGTATCCACCCTATACCCGTAACCCAACAACCCCCCCCCCCCCCTTAACCTTACTTTTATTAGGACACTACGGGCAATTTAGCATGGCCAATCCACCTAACCCGCACATCTTTGGACTGTGGGAGGAAACCGGAGCACCCGGAGGAAACCCACGCACACAGGGGGAGGACGTGCAGACTCCACAGACAGTGACCCAGCCGGGAATCGAACCTGGGACCCTGGAGCTGTGAAACATTTATGCTAACCACCATGCTACCCTGCTACCCCTCAATGTCACCTCAAGGCCCAAGAGAGGTACCATCAGCGCTGTCTGAAGTGGATTCTCTGCATCCCTCAACACAGCTGTGATCTGCTCCCTAATCAGCAATACAACTCCCCCACCTCTTTTGTTTTCCCTTCTGTCCCATCTAAAACAATATCCTGGAATGTTAAGCTGCCAGTCCTGTCCCTCCTTAAACCATGTCTCCATAATTGCAATTACATCATAGATCCATGCAGTAATCCAGGCTCTCAGTCATCTGTTTTACCTGTTATACTTATTGCATTGAAGCAAACGCACGCCAGACCTATAGTCCCACTGAACCCTGCGGCTTCCAACTGTCTGCAACCCCCCCCCTCCCCCCCCACACCACACAAGTTTAAACTCGGATCAGATCACTGCTCACTGTATATCACGCAAACACATGAACGCACCTATGGCGTGCTCTGAAAAGTATCCAGAAGGATAAGGAGCGGGGGGGGGGGGGGGGGGGGGGGGGGGGGGGGGGGGGGGGGGGGCCTGAATCCCGCGCCCGCCGGCTGCCGAATTCTCCACCGTCGGGGATTTAGTGGGGGCAGGAATCACACCGCACCGGTCGACAGCCACTGGCAGCGGACCCCCCGGCGATTCTCCGGCACACGATGGGCCGAGTGGCCGCCCGTTTTCAGCCGGTCCCACCGGCATATGTTACAACAGGTACTTCTTACCGCCGGGACCTGGCTCCGCAGGCGGCCTCCGGGGTACTGGGAGGGGGGGGGGGTCTGGCCCCGGGGGTGCCCCCATGGTGACCTAGCCCGCGATCAGAGCCCACCGATCCGCGAGCAGGCCTGTGCCACTGTGCCATGGGGCCACTCTATTCATCCGCGCTGGCCGCTGTAATGGTCCACTGGCCAGCGCAGAAATGAACCCCCCCCAATGCGCTGGGATGATGCCAGCACACGCTGGCGCTCCCATGCGTGCGCCAACCCGCGACGGCCGGCAGAGGCCCTTCGGCGCCGGTTGCCATGGTACCAAGCCCCTTCCACGCCGGCCACCGCAAACCACTCTGGCACCGGCCTAGCCCCTTAAGGTGCAGAGGATTCCGCAACTTCGGGGCGGCACGACGCCAGAGTTGTTCACGCCACTCCTTCGCACCGGAGTTGCCCGGTTTCCGAAGAATCCCGCCTAAGGTGTCTCAAATTATTATGCAACAGGTGAAGCTAGATGTGTCACACTGCAACTGTGCAGTAGCAACAAGCACGGCAGCACAGTGGTTAACACTGTTGCTTCACAGCACCAAAGTCCCAAGTTCAATTCCGGCTTGGGTCACTGTCTGCGTGCACTCTACACGTTCTCCCCGTGTCTGCGTGGGTTTCCTCTGGGTGCTCCGGTTTCCTCCCACAAGTCCCGAAAGAGATGCTGTTAGGTAATTTGGACATTCTCAATTCTCCCTCTGTGTACCAGAACAGGCGACGGAGTGCAGCGACTAGGGAATTTTCACAGTAACTTCATTGCAGTTTTAATGTAAGCCTACACTAATAAAGATTATTATTATTAAATGGTACTTGCCACTAACAGATGTTGCTGTCAAGCCAAAAAGACTTTCTGTCTATCACACAAAATAAGTAATGTGGGATAGGAATTTCAGTGCCAGTGTGATGCTGGGTATGTAGGCCATATGTCCCAAAGACTGGTGGGTCATATGAAATAGCATGTCACTTACACCGTTTGCAACGAGCAAGGTGCAAACCATACCCAACCAGCCCATACTTGCAAACTCATAAATGTCTAACATTAAATATGATTCTATGTTTGAAGAACATTTGCTAAATAATTCTGAATGTACTATGAATGACACTGACAGGCGACATGGTCCTGGGTAACTGTCCATGTGGAGTTTGCACATTCTCCCCGTGTGTACGTGGGTCTCACCGCCCAAAACCCAAAAATGTGCAGTGTAGGTGGATTGGCCATGCTAAAACTGGCCTTAAATTGGAAAAATATGATTGGGGACAATCAATAAATAAATAATCAAGCTGTGTGGTGCATTTGCATATATTGGAAGCTACATATATATTAATACACAGGGCCTTGTTCGTTGGAGACAGAAAATGCATAAACTTCATCTGTTTCTGCTAAATAAAACTAAGCGGCAGCCATTTGCTGGTTTATTCCTCAGGGCAATGCCTTGACCAGAGTTAAGCTGCCTGGTTCAAACAATACTTAGCATTTAACACAGTCACCATCAACTGGTGCATGCTCCATGACGAAGCCTCGACAAATCAGAGTCCACTTCCCAACCAACCAATCAGTACTCTCTTCTCATACAATATAAATGTGTTGTTTTCCCTTACATCAGTTGTCTTGTGAATTGTCCTGATGATTGCAAGATAAAAAGCTTCAACAAAATGTCTATTTTCATCAATATGTGAGAGTGTTCAGCCTGTAGAAGGTACAAAACTACTGCAAGTAGATGTCCGTTTCTTGGGAGAAATGGGTCTTGAGTGCCGATAATTAATTCAAAAAAGTAGTTTTATACACTTGAGTTCATGTTACAGAACCTCTAGAAGGAGCAAAATTGAAGCCTGTGACAAGAGTGTGATCTGGATGTCACAGTGCATCACTCTCTGAAGACTATAAACCCACGGTGTGAGACTATAACTAAAGCAAACAGGAAGTATTCATAGGGCAATTCACTACAAAGCGAAGCATCTTTGTAAAGACTTTGCTTCAACGTTTGGCTCTTCACATGGCATGGGGATATTGAATTTTTGGAAAGGGTGCAGAAGAAGAACATAAGATTAGTTCAGAGTTTGAAAAGAATATTAGATTACCCAAGAAAGGTGCACAGAGAAGCCTGATAATTTAGTGTGGATGCAGATGACTTGGTTAATGTTTATAAAATAATAAACAGACTATATTATTTGGACTAGCTTTTTCAACTAGTTACACTAGGAAGGACCAGGGGTTGTGTATTTAAGTTACGCAAGGGCAGAGTTAGTTTGGAGGTTTGGCAGTTCTTCTTCCAAAGTATACTGGTCCTTTGGAACAAGCTGCTAGCTGGACAATGAATGCTAATTTGCTGTATTGTTTCAAGTGAGAGCTGCAGCAAAGTTCACCTTGCACCAGATATTGTAGTTATGTTGATGCATAAATCAGGATCAATATGATCTGCTGGATTAGTTTGGATTGCATACATGGGTCAAGGAGAAATTCTAAAGACTTTTTTTCTAACTGGCCTGCGTTTTTCTCTTTTTTTTAAAAAAACTAGTCCCAGGAGACTGTATGGCTTTGGGGCCTTGAAATGCATCTGCATCACAATGCACAGGGAATCACAACTATGTGATCACATGGGATTAGGGGTAATTTATTAACTTGGATAGAAGGATGGCTGACGGACAGAAGACAGAGTCAGGATAAATGGGTCGTTTTCTAGATGGCAAGTTGTAACTAATGGGGTGTCACAGGGTTCGGCTCTCGGGCCCCATCTATTTAAAATCTATATTAATGACTTAGATACGGGGTAGAAGGTTCCATAGCTAAATTCACAGACGACACAAAAAATAGGTGGGCTGTAAATTGCAATGATAAAATAAGAACCTTACAAATGAATATAGATAGGTTAGAAGAGTGGGCCAAATTGTGGGAGATGGAGTTTAACATGGATAAGTGTGAGGTCATGCATTTTGGTCAATAAAATGGAAAGGCAACTTATCATCTAAATGGGGAGAGACTTCGGGGTTCTCCAATGCAGCGGGATCTGGGTGTCCTTGTGCATGAGTCACAGAAAATGAGCATGTAGATGCAGCAGATAATAAGTAACGCAAATGGAATGTTGGCATTTATAACTAAATGAATGGAGTATCAAGGTAAGGAAGTGTTGTTGCAACTCTACAAGGCATTGTTAAGACTGCACCTGGAGTATCGTGTACAGTTTTGGTCCCCTTATTTGAGGAAAGATGTAGTGGCATTGGAGGCAGTTCAGAGGAGATTCACTAAATTGATTCTAGAGATGAGGGGTTTTTTGTATGAGGAGAGATAGAACAATTTAAACCTATACTCTCTAGCGCTTAGAAGAATGAGGTAAGATCAAATCGAGGTGTTCAAGATGCTAAATGGTATGGATAAAGTAGACGTGGAGCAGATGCTTCTTCTTGTGGGGCATTCTAAAACGAAAAGTCATAATCTTAGAATAGGAGGTAGCAAATTTAAAACAGATTTGAGGAGAAACTACTTCTCCAAAAGGGTTGTGAATCTGTGGAATTCTCTATCTCAGAGTGTGGTGGATGCTGGGACAGTGAGTAAATTTAAGGAGGAGTTAAATAGAATTTTAATTGGTAATGGGTTGAAGGGTTACAGAGAACAGACAGGACGGTGGAGTTGAGGCCAGGATGGGATCAGCCATGATCATCACATTGAAAGTGTTTCAGCTCGGGAGGCTAAATTGCCTATTCCTGCTCCTACATCATGTGTTCTTGGAAGGATTTTGAAATCCAGCTCTTGGTTATAGCACTGTAGGTAACAGATGAGGAACATATCAACCATGATAGAATGGCGGAGCAGACTCGATGGGCTGAATGGCCTAATTCTGTTCCTATATCTTGTAAACTTATGTGGGAGGGGCTAAATGGGTCTTTTGCTGTCGTCCATTTTGCAGACTTTCATATGATCATAGAGCTCATTTTCACTGTCCACTGTAATGCCAATCAGCTACCTCTTTTCCGTGGATTGCCACTTGCTATGGAGGAGAGGCTTGAGTGTTCCATTGATCCCGAGAGCAATGCCTTCAGGTGTCTTACGACTCCTGGCAGGGTCACCCATGACGGTGAGGCCGGAGGGGAGGAACCAGACAAAGTGCAATCACAAACAAGTCCTCAACGACAGATCAAGCGCAAGATAATCTTATGATATCGACGCTGCAATTGGGGATGAAGGCTGCAGTAGTAGGGAGAGATTCCCTTAGCGCTGGAACTAGATCTATTTTCTGTCAAGGGCTGTGTGTCTGCTGATATGCAGTAGTATACTCACGTTAAAAAATGTCTTGCACAAGGCATTAACCCAGAGGAAACCAACACGCATCCCGCCCCCACACACAAATAAGCCCCACGGCAAGAGGTGACAGGGCGTGAGGTCTGGAAGTCCCCATCTTTAGACCGGCATGTAGGTGGTGGAGTTTGATTCAGGCATTTCGTTCTTGGAATAAGAACTGGGAGCACTTTGGCAACTTTCTTCACGACTGAGCAGCCCTCTTCAGGATCCACTCTGCTCAAGCGCATGGGGAAAAGACTACAAAACGTGACGTAAAAATAGTTGGTTCCATCTCCAACCTGGCTGAAAAACTGCATCCAGCAGGCTCATCTACCTGCAGTCAGAAAATCAAAGTTAAACTCAATTTCGGAACCTGGAATGTACAAACCCCCATGGATAACGAGCAAAACAACCAACCGAAAGGGAGAACTGCCCTTGTTGCTCGTGAGCTGAGGCACTTCAACACTGACGTCGCTGCCCTGCAAGAGATCCGAAGAGCAGGAGAAGAATAGCTGAGGGAGGAAGGAGGTGGTTACACCTTCGTCTGGAGAGGAAAATCTGACGATTAGTCCAGGATGCATGGGATTGGATTCGTCATCAAGAACAAATGCATCAACCGACTCTCGGAGCAGCCTGTTAGCATCAATGACTGCCTCAAGACTCTCCGGCTGCAACTTGTTAAGAACCAAAGGGCAACAGTCGTGAGTTCCTACACCCAACCTGTGATGCCAATGATAAGTCCAAAGAAGGCATCTACTCCACCTGGAACACCATACACTCCAACATTCCTAAGGAAAATCATCCTTCTGGTGGGTTCAACGCCAGGATGGAAAGCGCACTCATTCCTGGAAAGGAACCATTGGAAAGGAAGAAGTTGGGAATTGCTACTCCATCAGGGTTCTTCTGTTCACCAAATGCACAGAACACCATTTTGCTATCACTCTCACTGTTTCGCCAAAAAGGGAAGCTCAAGTCTTCTTGGAGTCATCCACGATCAAAGTACTGGCGCACGATCAACTATGTCATCATCCGATCCGGAAAGTGGCTGGTTTAGCTCACTGGGCTAAATCGCTGGCTTTTAAAGCAGACCAAGGCAGGCCAGCAGCACGGTTTGATTCCCGTACCAGCCTTCCCGGACAGGCGCCGGAATGTGGCGACGAGGGGCTTTTCACAGTAACTTCATTGAAGCCTACTCGTGACAATAAGCTATTTTCATTTCATTTTCAAAAGGATGCCCTCATCACCAATGCGATGACCAGTGCAGGTGACAGCTGGACAGACCACCGTCTCATCCACTTCTCTATGTCTATTAAACTCCACAAGAGGAAACAGCTCAGGAAAACAATCAATGTTGTGCAGCTTCAAGAGCCAAGCATGCTTATGAACGTCCTACACTGTCTTCAGCAAAATCTCCAAAGCATTCATGCTAATGGAGTGGAGGAAAACTGGAAACAGTTGAGTACAGCCATCATCTCAAGCTGTGAACAAACCGCAGACTACAATACCAGAAAACACCAAAACTAGGCCAATGGGAATGGCCACACCATTCAAGGCCTCATCGACAAGAGGAATAGCAAAAAATGACATCACCAGCAAGGCAAAGAGAAGAACTCATCAAACAGCAATCACAGAGATACAAAGAAGTAGGGAAATCAAGAACCAATGGTGGACTGAGAAAGCTAAGAAGCTGCAATGCCTCACCGACAAACATGAGACCCGGGGCCTCCTCGATGCCACCAGTGCAATATAATGGACCCAACACTCTCGGACTCAATCCAGTACGGAGTCAGGACAGAAACCTTTGAAAAGGCAGAGAATGCATTAGCCTTCAATGGAGAAAACACTTAAAGTAACTCCTAAACCATGATACACGTCTTCATCTTGGACTGTTCGAGGAAATCCTCCAATTCCCCATCAATGATGATCTTGGACTCCTATAAGACGTGGATGAAGTCAAAGTCGCCATTAAACACATGAAGAAAGGAAAAGCTACAGGAGCGGACAGGATTCCAGTGGAGATTTTCAAACTTGGAGGAAAAAATGATCAGCTGTTGCTGAAAATCTGGGACAGAGAAGAAATCCCTGCTGAACTCAGAGATGCCTCATCACCACCATCTTCAAGAAAGGAGACAAAGCGGACTGTGGGAGCCACCAAGGGACCTCCTTACTCTCCATCACCGGGCAGATCATCACCCAAATCCTAGTGAGCCACCTTCTCCCAGTCTCTGAAGGAATCCTTCCAGAAAGCCAATCTGGCTTCCGACCAAACAGTGGAACAATGGACATCATTTTCACTGCTCGACAACATCCAAGAGAAATGCCAGGCGCAACACCAACCACTCTAAATGGCCTTCATCGATCTGACCAAGGCTTTTGACTAAAGTCAGTTACGGAAGACCTAGGCAAACCAGCTGTCCAGAAAAATTCATCAACATCCTCCGACACCTCCACGACAAAATGTCAGAGACAGTCCTCACCAGAAAGACCTTTGTAGTCAAGACTGAAGTCAAGCAGAAGTGTGCCATCACCCCAATCCTTTTCAACACCTTCATCGCCACCATCTTTCTCCTGATCAAGAACCGGTTTCCCAGTGGAGTGGACATAGTCTACACGATGTTTGGAAACTTTTCAACATCAACCAGTTGAAATCCAAGAAGAAAATGACAGGGGCATTGCTCGTGGAACTGGAGTATATGGATGATATTGCTATCTCCGCTTTCTTAGAAGAGAATCTCCAAGCCATGCTTGACACCTTAGCGTAAGCATACCGAAGAATCGGTCTCAATGTCAAGACGACCAAAGTCCCCAAAGTAACCCGCCCCAGGGCGATATCCGGTATTTCCCTTCATCCAGATCAACGGAGAAACCCTCCAAAACATGGAACATTTCCCCAATCTGGGGAGCCACCTCTCATCTAAGACTGCGTCAATGTGGAGATCCAACATCGCTTCCAATCCGCGAGCGCTTCCTTCGAATGTCGAAGGATGACAGTCTTTGATGACCATGACCGCGATATCGGTGCAGATACCAAGATCCACGTAAACAAGGCAGTCGGCCTCAAACTCTTCTCCACAGCTCAGAAACTTGGACCACATACAGACGCCACCTCAAGACCCTGGGGAGGTATCATCAACACTGTCCGAGACAGATTCTCTGCATCAGCTGGGAGGATAGGCATATTAACATCAGCATCTTCGAAGGAGCCAAGAGCACCACCATCGAGGCCGTGATCACCCAAAGCCAACTCCACTGTACCAGCTAAGTTCTCAGGATGCCAGAGCTCCAACTGCCGAAGCAAATCCTCTTTGCCCAGCTCAAGGATGGCTCCCAAACAAGAGGACAACAAAGGAAACCCTTCAAAGACACCCTGAAGGCTTACCTCAAGAAATGCAACATTAACATCAATACCTGGAGACCCTTGCTCAGAAGAGACCTACGCGGTGAAGGGACACAATTCTTCAAGAACACCCGGCGGCAAGTGGAGGTCCAGAAATGGAGCCCCAAGAAAGGAATACCAGTGATCAAGTCTAAGGATCTAAGGACCATGCCAACTCCTGTAAACACCTGCCAATTGTGTGGCCAGAGCTGCAGCTCTAGGATCGGGCTCATCAGCCACGCAAGGACTCACAGAACCCATAACCATGGACACAGAGTTTCTTACATGGACAATTATACTCATCAGCGAATGATCGCTGAAGAAGATTCTGCCACCTTCCAAAGAAGAGTTGGTTCACACAAACATGTGATAAAACCAGTCAGCTGCAAAAAAAGTTGTCTTCTGTTCAAACCTTTAACATAATAACATATTTATTTAGCAGTCTGGAAAAGTGAAATACGGTCTGTGGGTTCAAGGGTCCAGCTCTCTGGGAGCAATCAGAGATGTTGAACGCACCAAATATTAAAAGATTCTGGAAACAAGTAGAAGAAAAACAGACAGCAAGAAATGGTTTAAGTTACACTGAATTAAAGCATAGAGACAATAATTTCAACTTTCATTCATACAAAGCATGTTCAGCAGATCAACAATCACCAGTCTGTCAATATCCAATTTGGTTTAATACGTATCAGGGTGAGAAAATGATCGTATACAACCATTTTCCCACCAGCCTTCACGGAAATGGGAAGAACTATAATGAAAGCAAATTACTACTGCTGGAAATCGGAAATAAAAACAGCAAGCGCCAGAAACACTCAGCAGATCAAGCAACATCCGTGGAGAGTGAAACAGAGTCAATGCTTTGAATCCAATATGACTTGCTGCCAGACCTGCTGACTATTTCCAGCACTTTCTGTTTTTTAATTATGGGAAGAGCTATGGTGTGTAAAAGAATATTATAAAGTATATGTTCAGTATCAGTGTTATGGGCTTTGTACCAGTATTCTGCTAAAAGGGCTATGTGCAGCTTCACAATGGAAACAAAACTCACCTTGCCAGCTCCTTGATTAGGTTAGCAATGCGCCTCTTGTCCTCTGGGCAGAGATCCTTCAAAGATGCACTCTTGGCCCCTTTCTTTTCTTTCATAGCCTATTTCAAAGAAAAATCCAAGAAAACCAGTTACATCTCTTCTGACACCAATTCCATTCTCATCCGTCCCCTCATCCTTTCATCAGTTTCATAAGACCTAACTCTTGCTCCCATAATCAATTCCCCACTCTACTTCTAGACTGTTTTGGGGAACGAAAGGGCATGAAATTGGAAGCAGATAACAATTTCAAGAATCTTAGGTAGGTGATGTGTTGGAGATCTTTAAGAAAATATGGTACTGGTAGATTTTCATCATGTAACACAATGGTTTGCGGCGTGGTCAACTCTATGCTAAGCACCGTTTGTAATGGTTCAAGCATAGCAGCCTCTGTCACATTTGCTGCAGAGGAAGACAATAGGCCAAGTAGGTGCGCAACTCAGTGGCCTCTGTTGTCATTGGGCCCTCTTGTTAGTCATCTGACCGTCATGTTTCTGCTCAGTTCTCCCACAGCCCTTTTCCCCTTCCTTTATGCTCAGTGTCTCTACTGTGCCTTTCTCCCCTTTCCCCACCTCTGCTCCACTGGTTGCTAGCTTCGAACAAGTCTTGGAACAAGTTGGTGACTGGCTTCCACATCTTGTGGAAGCCGCCCTCTGACCCGCGGATGGTAAATTTTATCTTCACCATTGGAGGAAATCCGAAAGGTTGGCCAGCCAGTCTGCAGTTTTGGGTGGTGCTGCCAAATGCAGATGAGCAGGAGCAGGATTCTTCAGCAGGCGATTAGGGAGGCAAAAGCTAGAGTGTCAGTCCCCCTCCCCTTAAAGAGTTCTGGCTGGTCTGCTATCCCGAAGACTGACACACTTCCCTCACCCCCACAATCGTGGACATTGACTTGAAAAAGGTTGTCCAGAGCCCCACCAATCTGGGGCAAGTCCAGAATATGTGGGTGTGGTTGGCCGGGCCTCCCTGGCTCTGTTCAAATTTGTCCTCCACATCCGGGAAGAACCCCCACTTCTATGTCCAGTCCCTCCTCCCATTTTTCCCTCGGCTCGGCCGGGGGTATTGTACCTCCTCCCAAGAGTCACCTGCACAGGTCTCCACAGTTCCCCTTCGCCAGGTCATCCGAATTCAATAGTTTCTAACCAGCGAGTGTCTTGGTATCTGGGGGTACACGTCGTCCCCCTGCGAAGGAAGTTTCAGACATGCAACTCATCTCATCCCCTTTGTGTAGTTTGAATTTATCCGTGAGCTCCTCCAGGGTCGTTATCCTGTCACCTATGAACATGTCGTCAAATGTCAGTATCCCCTTGTCCTGTCTCCAACTTTTGAAGGTGCCGTCCATTGTTGTGGGAATGAATTGGTGGTTGTTACAGATGGGGGACCCAGCAGACAAATCAGTTCGGCCAAAGTGCTGTCTCATTTGATACCCCTTTCAGAGCCTGGCCACTACCATTGGGCTTCTTGGGTATTTGGGTGGAGGGGATAGGAGTGCAATCATGATTAGTGCTCAGAGGGATGTCCCTATGCAGGAACTCTCCTCCATCCTCACCCATTCTGCCTCCGGCTCCTTCATCCATTCCCTCGTTCTGTCGTGGCCACCCAATGGTAGAACTGTAGGTTAGGGAGGGCCAAGCCTCCCATAAGGGCAGCACGGTAGAATAGTTGTTCGCACAATTGCTTCATAGCTCCAGGGTCCCAGGTTCGATTTGCAGCTTGGGTCACTGTCTGAGGGAAGTCTGCACGTTCTCCCCGTGTGTGCGTGGGTTTCCTCCAGGTGCTCTGGTTTCGTCCCACAGTCCAAAGATGTGCAGGTTAGGTGGATTGGTTATGCTAAATTGCCCTTAGTGCCCAAAATTGCCCTTATCGAGCAGAGGCTCGATTGCCAGGGCGAATAGTGTGGGAACAGTAGGCATCCCTGCCTCGTACGTGGTGTTAGTCCTAGCTTCACCCAGGAGATGAACCCTGGCCCAAGCCCAAACCGCTCCAGTACTTCTATGAGCTATTTCCACCCGACTCTGTCAAAGGCCATTTCTGCATCCAGGGACATGATCACTTCTGGTGTTCTTTCCCCGGATGGGGTCATTATCACGTTCAGCAGGTGCTTGATGTTCGATGCTTGCTGCCTGCCCTTGACAAAGCCCATCTGGTTCTCCACGATGACCTCCGGCAACTCTCCAGCCCCACCTGGCCAAGGGTTTTGCCTGACCTTCGCAACTACATTGAGCAACGAGATATGTCAGTAGGACCCACTCTCAGTCGAGTCTTTGTCTTCATATGGTATTGGCGATATGGAGGTTTATGCCAATGTTAGGGGCAGGAAGCCCAACCAGAGAGTCTGCGATCATTCCCCGCAGGTGCAGGGCTATTGCTGTCGCAAACATTTTGTAGAAGTCCACCGGAAATCCATCTGACCATGCTGCATTCCCCGCCTGCATGGAGTTGATACTCACGATGACCTCTCCCTGTTATAATGGTGCAACCAGGCCCTGTTTCATATCTTCCCCCACGACCGGCATGTCCAGTCTGTCAAGGAACTGTTTAATCCCAGAGTCCCACTCGGGTAGCTCGGATGCGTACAGCCCCCGGTAGAAGGCCTCAAAAGCTTTGTTGATTTTTTTTCAGGCTCGGCAACTAGTCTGCCGTTTGTCTCTAACCGGTGCTATTTCCCTGGTGGCCTCCTGCTTCCTCAGCTGGTGAGCCAGCAGGCGACTCCTTTGTCACCATATTCATAGAAAGTCCCCCATGTCTGGTGAAGTTGGCATACAGCTTTCCTCGTGGCCAGCAGATCAGTAACTTTTTCCTCTCCACCAGTAGTTCGATGGTTGGGGTCGCAGAGTTCTGTCGGCCCACCTCCAGCATAGAGTCAATTAGTTGTTGCCTAGCAATTCTCTCTCCCTGTCACTGCGTGCTTTGTACACGATTATTCCGCCTCTAATCACTGCCTCTCAGAACGTGGAGGGCGAGACCACCCCATTCTGGTTGTTGTTAACATATCCGTCTATGGCTTGTGATATCCATTCGCAAAATACCTTATCGGCAAAGAGCGCCATGTCCAAACTCCACCCGGGGGGGGGGCACAGACGACTCTATCTTTTCACTGGGCCCCGAAGTTCCAGGTGACTATCCTAATGCAGGATCAACCATATTTACCTTGCGGAAGTGCTCTTGCACTTCAAGGTTTCCCTTTGTCCATAGGGCACCCAAGATGGCCGGCAACTATGTGTACACATGTGGGTGAGCCCCTGGACTCCTGGACTCGGGGTTTCCTTTTTCTTTGGGATCCTCCAAAGTGCCTGTGTTCCATGCTGCCATGTGCGATCTGTACCCTACCCTACCCACCCACCCCCCTTCGTACCTCTTTTATCCCCATGAGTGTTTCTACCTTCAACCTCCTCCTTCCTTATACCTACTAGTGCCCCCCTCCCTCCAAGTCTCCCCCCACACCCCCCATTTGTGGTGTTCTTCCCCCTCCTGTTGCCAGGCACCCTCCCCCCGATGGGAGGTGTGCCAATGCCACCCCCGTTCGTACTTCCAGGAGGTAGCTTACCCGCTAGTGTGGTGGCCCCCTTCTCCTGTTGGCCCGCCTTGCTCAGCTGTGCTTGAGGTATCGCTGCCCCTCATGCCTGCCATCTTCTAATCTTTCCTATCCTTTATTTTGTTGTTGCCTCTGCCATCTTATCGACATCTGGAATTGCTGGCATGGCTTGTCTTGTCGGTGTTAGAGGAGGGTGGGAGGGTGTTTGCTCCCGGTTTTAGGCATTCTCCCCGTGTCTGCGTGTGTTTCTTCCGGGTGCTCCGGTTTTCTCCCATAAGATCCCAAAGACGTGCTTTTCGATCAATTGGACATTCTGAATTCTCCTCAGTGTACCCAAACTGACGCCGGAGTGTGGCGACTTGGGGATTTTCACAGTACCTTCATTGCAATGTTAATGTAAGCCTACTTGGGACACGAATAAAGATTATTATTAAAGTGCCCAATTACATATTTTCAGGAGGCGAGTCACCTTTCATGCGTCCGCTCAGCACATCCCCGTCACTGGAAGTCTCACTGTAATGGTGATAGCGAGGACACCGTTCCCAGACCACTTCACTGCAACACTGACCAAGTGGACACTGTTCCCACATCGCTACATTGCAATGCTGACTGCCATGACACTGTTTCCAGGCTGCTTCATTGTGATGCTGACTGCAAGGACATGGTAACAGTGGTTAACACTGTTGCTTCACAGTGCCAGGGACCCGGGTTCGATTCCCGGCTTGGGCTGCTGTCTGTGCGGAGTCTGCACGTTCTCTCTGTGTCTGCATCGGTTTCCTCCAGGTGCTCTGGTTTCCTCCCACAAATCCCAAAAGATGCGCTTGTTAGGTGAATTCTCCCTCCGTGTACCTGAACAGGCGATGGTGTGTGGCAACTAGGGGATTTTCACAGTAACTTCATTGCGATGTGAATGTAGGCCTACTTAAAGGGCAGCATAGTAGCACAAGTGGATAGCACTGTGGCTTCACAGCGCCAGGGTCCCAGGTTTGATTCCCTGCTGGGTCACTGTCTGTGCGGAGGCTAAACGTTCTCCCCGTGTCTGCGTGGGTTTCCTCCGGGTGCTCCGGTTTCCTCCCACAGTCCAAAGACGTGCAGGTTAGGTAGCCATCAGCAGCAGCAAACTGTGTTCAACCACAATCTGTAACCTCATGGCTCAGCATATCCCTCCTTCTACCATTACCGTGAAGTCAGGAGACTAACCCTGGTTCAAAGAGAGTGTGGGGCATCATGCGAGGAACAGCACCCGGAATGGCTAAAAATAAGATGTCAACCTGAAGATACAGCACAGGAGTACTTGTATTCTAAATTGTCTGATTAGTAAGACGACACAAAGGTTGGTGAAATTGCGTATAGCAATGAGGACTGTCAGAGGATACAGCAGGATTTAGATCATTTGGAGACTTGGGTGGAGAGATGGCAGATTGAGTTTAATCCGGACAAATGTGAAGTAATGCATTGTCTAATACAGGAAGGGAATATACAGTGAATGGTAGAACCCTCAAGAATATTGACAGTCTGAGAGATCCAGGTGTACAGGTCCACAGGTCACTGAAAGGGGCAACACAGGTGGAGATGGGCAGCACGGTAGCACAATTGGCTAGCACTGTGGCTTCACAGAGCCAGGGTCTCAGATTCGATTCCCTGCTGGGTCATTGTCGGTGCGGAGTCTGCACGTTCTCCCTGTGTCTGCGTGGGTTTCCTCCGGGTGCTCCGGTTTCCTCCCACAGTCCAAAGATGCACAGCTTAGGTGGATTGGCCATGATAAATTGCCCTTAGTGGCCAAAAAGGTTAGGCGCAGTTACTGGGTTACGGGGATAGGGTGGAAGTGAGGGCTTAAGTGGGTCGGTGCAGACTCGATTGGCCGAATGGCCTCCTCCTGCACCGTGTGTTCTATGTTCTAAGGTAGTCAAGAAGGCATACGGCATGCTTCCCTTCATTGGCCATGGCATTGAGTATAAAAATTGGCAAGTCATGTTGCAGCTGTAGAGAGCCTTAGTTACGCCACACTTGGAGTATCGTGTTCAATTCTGGCCACACTACCAGAAGGATGTAAAGGCTTTAGAGAGGGTGCAGAAGAGATTTACCAGGATGTGGCCTGGTATGGAGGGCTATGAGAGGTTGAATAAACTTGGTTTGTTCTCACTGGAACGACAGAGGTTGAGGGGCGACCTGATAGAGGTCTGCAGAAAAAAATCACAAAGACATTAAGTTTTAAGAGGATATTTTACATATACTACAAGATGCAACAAAACCCAAAAATCCAGGACAGTAATCTCAGTTCCTCACATTCATACAGAGAAGACCTGCAAATATTTGTAAAATTAATTCAAATTGTAATCATTGTGATCGGCATCTCCCTTCACACAGGCACTGGCAGGACTAAAAGATACCAAACAGAGCAGGGGATCTGGGGATAACAGGACACCAGGATAAAGCCATGATCACATGGTTCTATGTTGTAGGCCTCCCTCGATAAAACAAAGTTACACATTTGAAACCTTACTCGGCCTCCACCTGAATATCCTGCATGCGTGTATGTAATCTTTAGTGGGAAAAAAAGATGCAGTAACAAATATCATAATTTCACCTTGTTTGGTATGGGTTGCTTTCCAGATTTGGTATTCAGAGGATTCACAAAAACAGACCCAGAATGTAGGGTGAGCTTTGCTCCACATTCTTCAATTTTACACTTGACCTTTGACTCAGATCTAATGTTTCCTTCCATCATCAACCCTAATAAACACAATAAATATTTTGTAAAATGAGGCACAGAATAGACCTATATAATCATTACTTTTTTTTAAATTGTTATTCACAGGTTGGCAACATCAGTAGCACTACATTTATCTCCCATCTTTAGTTATGAATATATGAGAAGGTAGGTTACAAAAACGACAAGCTGCTCCATCCCACCCACCCCCAAACAGTCACAACAACTAGTGCCCCACCAACAATCCTGTGGTCACCAGTGAAAAACAAACAATTACACCACATACCAAATCGGGAGAAAAATCTTCAAAATTCTTCTCCAATCCCCTAAGACAAAGAAATTTAAAGTTGCAATGACAAAGAAGCACATTCCTAACAACTAGGTGCCCATGGGATCCTAGGGCAAAAGGCCAATAGATCCAGTGGCAGGAAAAAGGGTAATGGTTGACTGCAATATTGCTTGCAGTGAGGTGTCACAAGACGTGGTATTAGGTCCCTTGCGTTTTGTGGTATATATAAACAAATTAGAAAATTTGTAAATGCGGACTTCAGGTGGCGGCAATGCGGAGCTAAGCCGCACGTTCGGCAGCTCCCGCTTCTATAGGACTTGTGGGCTCTTTTAAGGGCCCCAAACGGCGCTGATTTGACGATTCCCGGTGTGTAAAGGGGTCTGGTGCAATACCCCCCGGGATTTATGGTGCGGTCACGGAGTGGGCCGAGGAAAAAAGCGGCAGCAGCTCCCCTGGAAAAGCGGGGGAAGGTGGACAAAATGGCAGCCGGTGGAGCCCCCGAGGAGTGGAGGCAGTGGGCGGAGGAGCAGCAGGCGGCCCTTCTGCGCTACTTTGCGGAGCTGAAAGTGGAGTTGCTGGACTCTCTGAAGGTTACGACAAGTAAGCTGCTGGAGACCCAGACAACCCAGGGTGCAGCGATCCTCGAGTTGCAGCAGCAGGCCTGAGCGTGAGGATGAGGTCTCGGCCCTTGTGGAGATACACGAGGCGCTCCACAAAAAGTGGCAGGATCGCTTTGAGGAGATGGAGTTTCGGTCAAGGAGCAAGAACTTGCGGATCCTGGGCCTCGCGGAGGGGCTGGAGGGGTCGGACCTGCCGGCTTATGTGGCCGTGATGCTGAGCTCGCTGGTGGGGGCAGGATCTTTCCATCTGCCCCTGGAGCTGGAGGGGGCCCACAGAACACTGGCCAGTAGGCCTAAGGCGAATGAACCCCCGCGGGCGGTGCTGGTGCGGTTCCATCGGTTCAGTGACCGGGAGTGTGTGCTGCGATGGGCCAAGAAGGTGAGGAGCAGCAAGTGGGAGAATTCGGTAGTGCGTATCTACCAGGACTGGAGTGCGGAGGTGGCTAAGCGGAGGGCCGGGTTTAACCGGACGAAGGCAGTGCTCCACAGCAGGCAGGTGAAATTCGGCATGCTGCCGCCTGCGCGCTTGTGGGTCACACACAAGGACCGGCATTACTATTTTGAGTCCCCGGAGGAAGCGTGGGCCTTTGTGCAGGCTGAAAAGTTGGACTCGAACTAGGGATTGGGGACTGTGGAGTGTTTTTTTGTATCACTGTTTATGCTGTTGCTGGCTATTCTGTTTGGTTTTTTTTCCCGCTTTCGGATGATGTTCGTTATGGTTTTGTGTTTTAAGGGGGGTGTGGGGGTCTGTGGTTGTTCTGTTTTTGTTTGTACGGGGGTGGTAGATGGGTTGGGACTGCTATTTGGGAACTGCGTTGAGGGGTGGGGTGGGGCAGTGGGAAAGCGCGGACTTTCCTCTGGTTTCCCGCGCTGCGAGACGAGGGGGGTGGAGCTGGAGGCAAGGGGCGTGGATATCAGTTCCGTTTTCCCACGCTGGAGCGGTGCCAAGGAGCTGCTGCAGGGGGGGAGGGGTGACCCCATATCGGGAGGAGTTGGTGTTAGGACGGGAGCTGCCGGGGTCAGAAGTCGTCAGCTGGCTCACGGAAGTACTATGGAGGGAGCGTCGCGGCTAGGAGGGGTCCTAGCCTGGGGGGAGGGGGGAGGGGGGGGGGGGGGGGGATGATGCCGGGTTGCTGCTGGATTGGCCAGGGAGGAGCCGGTGCGGGTGGGAAACAGGCCGAGTGGGGGGTGCTGGCCAGGGTCGAGCAGTCGATGGGCTATGGCTAGTCGACGGGGGAGGGGGGCGGGGTGCCCCCTGATCCGGCTGCTCACGTGGAACGTGCGGGGGTTGAATGGGCCGGTTAAGCGGGTTTTCCATTCCGGGCTCGACGCGAAGAACCGGGGGGTGGCGATCCTGGTGGGGAAGAGGGTGGCATTTGAGGCGTCTGAGGTGGTGGCTGATAGTGGCGGCAGATATGTGATGGTGAGCAGTAAGCTGCAGGGGGAGAGGGTGGTGTTGGTAAAGGTGTATGCCCCAAATTGGGATGATGCTGGTTTCATGAGGCGTATGTTGGGCCGCATTCCTGACCTGGAGGCCTGATCATGGGGGGGGGGGGGACTTCAATACGGTGCTGGACCCCCCACTGCATCGTTCTAGCTCTAGGACAGGCAGGAGGCCGGCGGCGGCCAAGGTGTTGAGGGGTTTATGGACCAGATGGGAGGGGTGGATCACTGGAGGTTTGGGAGGCCGAGGGCTCGGGAGTACTCTTTTTTCTCCCACGTGCACAGGGTTTATTCCCGCATTGATTTTTTTGTCCTGAGTAGGGGGCTGATCCCGAGGGTGGAGGATGCCGAATATTCAGCTATAGCAATTTCGGACCATGCTGCGCATTGGGTGGATCTGGCGATGGGGAAGGTGCGGGACCAGCGCCTGCTTTGGCGTCTGGACGTGGGGCTGTTGGCTGATGAGGAGGTGTGCAGGGGGGTCCGGTGATGTATTGAGAGGTACCTCGAGGCCAATGATACTGGGGAGGTCCGGGTGGGGCAGGTGTGGGAGGCTCTGAAGGCAGTGATTAGGGGGGAGCTGATCACCATCCGAGCCCATAGGGAGAGGGGGGAGAGGAGGGAGAGGGAGAGACTGGTGGGGGCGCTGCTGAGTGTAGATAGGAGGTATGCAGAGGCCCCGGAGGATGGACTGTTGGGGGCGCGGCGTAGCCTGCAGGCCAAGTTTGATTTATTGACCACCAGAAAGGCGGAGACACAGTGGAGGAAGGCGCAGGGAGCGGTCTATGAATATGGAGAGAAGGCGAGCAGGATGCTGGCGCATCAGCTTCGCAAGCGGGACGCGGCTAGGGAGATTGGTGGAGTGAAGGATAGGGGTGGGAACGTGGTGCGGCAGGGGGCAGAGGTCAATGGGGTCTTTCGGGACTTCTACAGGGAACTGTACCGGTCGGAGCCGCCGTTGGTGGTGGGGGGGAATGGAGAGCTTTTTGAACAGGCTGCGATTTCCAAGGGTGCAGGAGGAGCAGGTGGAGCGACTGGGGGCGTTGATCGAGTTGGAGGAGCTGGTTAGAGGGATTGGCCACATGCAGTCGGGGAAGGCGCCGGGACCGGATGGGTTCCCGGTTGAATTTCATAAAAAATACACGGACCTGTTGGGCCCCCTGTTGGTTCGGACCTTTAACGAGGCATGGGAGGGGGGAGTTTTGCCCCCGACGATGTCACGGGCGCTGAATTCACTGATCCTGAAGCGAGATAAGGACCCCTTGCAGTGTGGATCATATAGGCCAATTTCACTGCTGAATGTGGATGCCAAGTTGCTGGCGAAGATCTTGGCCACTGGAATAGAGGACTGTGTGCCGGGGGTGATACATGAAGATCAGACGGGTTTTGTGAAGGGGAGGCAGCTGAACACTAACGTGCGAAAGCTGCTAAATGTGATAATGATGCCGGCAGCAGAAGGAGAGGCGGAGATTGTGGTGGCATTGGATGCGGAGAAGGCCTTCGATAGGGTTGAGTGGGAGTACTTGTGGGAGGTGTTAGAGAGGTTCGGGTTCGGGGAGGGGTTTATGTTTTGGGCATGCCCAGCACTGGGGGAATTCTGGAAGGGGGTAGCAAGGACGGTGTCGAGGGTGGTAGGATCCAGGGTCAAACCAGGCTGGGGACTCGCGATATTTGGGGTTGGGGTGGAGCCGGGAGTGCAGGAGGCGAAAGAGGCCGGTGTTTGCGTCCCTAGTAGCCCGGCGGAGGATCTTGTTGCAATGGAAGGATGTGAGACCCCCAAGCGTAGAGACCTGGATCAATGACATGGCGGGATTCATTAAGCTGGAGAAGGTCAAATTCGCCCGAGGGGGTCGGTACAGGGGTTCTTTAGGCGGTGGCAGCCTTTCCTCGACTTTCTGGCTCAAAGATAGAGAACTAGGACAGCGGCAGCAGCAACCCAGGGGGGAGGCGGGGAAAGGGGGGGGGGGGGGGTTCAGGGGGGGCATTGTTTATGTTAATTTAATTTATTGTTAATTAATTTTGTTGTTTATTGGGTTTGGGGGGGCTGGGGGGGTTTGTTATATGCGTTGTTATGGGTGCCGAGGAGTGTTTATTATTGTTATTATTATTGTTTTGTTGTTATACATTTTTCAAAAATCTCAATAAAAATTATTTTTTTTTAAAAAAGAAAATTTGTAAATACCATAGATAAGAAAATTGGCTTTTTAGTCGATAGTAAAGGAGAAAGCTGTAGATTGATGGAAGATATTAAGAATTGATGAAATGCGTAGTAAAGTAGCAATTTTAATTCAACACAGAAAAATGTGAGGTAACACATTTGAGAGGGCAAACAAGGCAAGGAAATACACAAATAATGGTAGGATATTGAGAAGTGCAGAGAAGCAAAGGAACTTTACACCACAGTTCCACAGATCTTTGCAGGTAGCAAGATAAGGAATTGAGCTGTTAAGAATAGATTTGGGATATTTTCCTTTATTGGCTTAGAACATAAGAGCAGGGAGGTTATGCGAGAACTTCACATAATCTAGACTGCTAGACTGCAGCTCAAGTATTTCATGCAGTTCTGGTCACTGCATTACAGGAAGGATGGCAGTAGAGGGTACAGAGGGGATTTACAAGGATGTTGCCAGGGATCGTGAATTTTAGTTATGAGGGGAGATTGGATAGGCTGAAGCTTTTTTCTTTGATACAGATGACACCGAGGAGAGATGTACTTGAGATGTATAAAATGAGGGACCTCACTACAGTGGATATGAAGGAACCTCTATCGATCAATAGCCAGAGGGCATGGTCTTAAAGTAATTAGCAGAAGAATGCATGGGGATTTGAAGAGAATTTTTTATCACCTCAAGGATGATGAGGTGCTGGAACTCAGTGCCTGAAAGAATAGTTGAGGCAGAAACACTTCCTGCAATTGCAAAACACTTGATTATACACTCACGGTCCTGTAACCCACAGGGCTATGGACCAAGAGCTAGAGAGTGGAATTAGACTCAATGTTTCTGCTGACACAGATGTGATAGACCTCCTTCACGTGGCCTCCTTCAGTGTCATGATTATTCGGCCCATCAAGTCTGCACTGACCAGGGGCAGCATGGTGGTGCAGTGGTTAGCACTGCTGCCTCACGGCGCCGGGGTCCCAGGTTCGATCCCGGCCCTGGGTCAGTCTGTGTGGAGTTTGCACATTCTCCCCATTTGGGTGGGTTTCACCCCACAACCCAAAGATGTGCATGGTAGGTGGATTGGCCACCCTAAATTATCCCTTAATTGGAAGAAATTGGATGCTCTAAAAAAAAATGTTTTAAGTCTGCACCAACCCTTTGAATGAGCACTCTACACATTTACACTCCCCTGTCCACCCCGCCATATCCCCGTAACCCAAAACCTAACCTGCACATCCCTGGGCATTAAGGGGCAATTTAGCATGTCCAATCCACCTAACCTGCACATCTTTGGACTGAGAGAGGAAACCGGAGCACTGAGAGGAAACCCACGCAGACACGGGGAGAATGTGGAAACTCCTCACAAACAGAGGCAGGAACTGAACCAGGGTCCCTGGTGCTGTGAGGCAGCAGTACTAACCACTGTGCCACCCCCAATTGTTGTTGAACATGGTTTTGTGAAAGGGAAATCACGTCTAGTCAATTTACTGGCGTTCTCTGAAAAACTAACATGCTATGAATAAAGGGTACCAGTGAATGTACTGTATTAGATCAAAGGTTATTGTGGAAAATTAAAGCTTCTGGTGTAGAGGGTAACATTTCAGCGTGAAAAGAATATTGGCTAGCTATCAGGAAACAGAGTAGGCATAAATGAGTCTTTTTTTCATCTTTTAAAATTTTGAGTACCCTATTTGTTTTCCAATTACGGGGCAATTTAGCGTCGTCAATTCACCTACCCTGAACATCTCTGGGTTGTGGGGATGAGACCCACACAATCACGGAGAGAATGTGCAAACTCCACACAGACAGTGATCAGGGCCAGGATCGAACCTAGGTCATCAGCGCTGTGAGGCAGCAGTGCTAACCACTATGCCACCCTAAAATTGGTATTTTTTCTGCTTGGCAGGATGTGACAAGTGGTTTGCCACAGGGATCAGTATTTAGGCCTCAACTCTTTAAAATTTATATAATGAGCTTGGATGAAAAGACCTATAGTATGGTTGCTAAATTTGCTTATGACACAAAAGAAACTAAATTGGGAAGAGGACATAGGAGGCTACAAAAAGATATAGATAGTTAGTTGAGTCAGCAAAGATCTGGCAAGTGGAGTATAATGTAAGAAAATGTGAAATTATTCATTTTGGCAGGATGAATTTTTAAAAATCATCTAAATAGTGAGATTGCAGAGCTCGGAGGTGCAGAGGGATCTGGATTACCTAGTGCCTGTCTCACAAAAGGTTAGGATGCAGGTAAAGCAAGCAATTAGCAACGGTAATGTTATCATTTATTGCAAGGGAAATTGAATACAAGAATAGGGAGGTTATGCTACAGTTACGCAAGACATTGATGAGTAGGGTACTGGAGTACTGTGCACAATTTTGGTCTCCATATTTAAGGAAGGATGTAATTGAATTGGAAGCAGTTCAAGGAAGGTTTACTGGATTAATCCTGGAATGATTGGGTTGTTTTATGAGGAAAGGTTGGACCGACTAGACTTCTATGCATTGGAGTTTAGAAGAGTAAGAGGCAACTTGGTTGAAACATACAAGATCTTTCGGGGCCTTAAGACGGCAGATGTGGAAAGGATGTTTCCTCTTGTGGGCGAACCCAGATCTAGTGGCCACTGTTTAAAAATAAGGGGTCGCCCATTTAAGACAGAGGTGAAAGTTTTTCTTCTCTCAGTGGGTTGTAGAAAATCACTTCCTCAAAAAGTGGTTGAGGCAGAATCTTTGAATATTTTCAAGGCAGAAGTAGATAGATTCTTGATAAGCAAAGATGTGAAAGGTTATCAGGCAGGAAGGTTTAGGTTTAAGTTAAATGAATCACAATCTTGTTAGATGGTGAAGCAGATGCGAGCGGCTGAGTGGCCTACTCCTGCTCCGAGTTCATATGCCAAGATAACAGCAGAACAAGAACAAGGACAGAATGGCTTGTTCATGTTCCTATTTACTTAGAATCTGAGTGCACTAGCTGTCATAATATCCACTCATGTATTTCATGAGATGCAGACAGGCAGTGATTGACACACAGGATAACCAATGAACACACACAACACAGAACAACCAATCACCAAACAGGACACCACCGCTATAAAGCCCACAGGGCATTAAGAAATGAAATGAAAATAGCTTATTGTCACGAGTAGGCTTCAATGAAGTTACTGTGAAAAGCCCCTAGTCGCCACATTCCGGCGCCTGTTCGGGGAGGCTGTTACGGGAATCGAACCGTGCTGCTGGCCTGCCTTGGTCTGCTTTCAAAGCCAGCGATTTAGCCCTGTGCTAAACAGCCCCACACTCACCCTCTCTCACAGGACATGGCTAAGGAGATAGTCACAGTGCACAAGCTAATGAACATACCATGTGGTAGAGAGCTAGTCTGGTCAAGCCAGTAGAAGGTTATCAGTTAGGTTAATAGAGTGGCAACCCACAGCAGATTATGTACAGCAGGTTCAATAAAACAATGTTGGACCATCTCCTGTGTCAGAAGCCTGTTTCTCGTTTTACTGCATCCAGTTGCAGTTGATGTTAGACCAACACAGATAACACATCACTAGACACACACAAAAATTAGAAAGAGTTATTTCCCATCCTGTGAATATGTGGTGGATATATTCAATAGTCTCTCAGAACAGTTAGAGCTTTTTGTTTTAAAACATCTGAATAAATGCAAGGCTGGAGTTGGAGTGAATTGAAAGATTGGGTGATAATGTAATAATGGTTTGATGTGTTGGGGAAAATCCATGAACTTTTACCCAGATTCAGTAACAGCAAGGAAACCGTAATTAATTTAAAGTATTTGGGGAATCCAAATTTGTTTCTTTTATGTTTGAAAGTAACTTTACAGAGTTTGCATCATTTGTAAAAATGTTATTTGTAAAAAAATTATTTTTTGAGTATACTGAAGAAATACTGCTCCACGGCAACACGGTGACACAGTGGTTAGCACTTGTTTCATAGCACCAGGGATCCGGGTTCGATTCCCAGCTTGGGTCACTGTCGTGCAGAGTCTGCACTCCCACAAATCCCAAAAGACGTGCTTGTGAGGTGAAGTGGACATTCTGAACTCTCCCTCAGTGTACCCGAACAGGCGCCAGAATGTGGCGACTAAGGGATTTTCACAGTAACTTCATTGCAGTGGTAATGTAAGCTTACTTGTGACAATAATAGAGATTATGTGACCTGACAACTCTAGACTGAGAAGCAGTACCCACAGGAACAAAGAAAAGGGCAGAGCTGGAGAAAGGTTTTCATGCTTCCACAATCGATGGGGTGTTGAGTTGAGGAGTTTCCAGAAGGAAGTGCGCCATATGGGGAAGATTGCAAAGGCGAAGCCATGTTTACATAGTTGATTCTTCGCAGGCAACAGCATCTAAGTCCCTAAAGAAAAAGGATTGCCATTCTGATTGGATGAACTGTGTGATTGAAACTGGAACCACAATACAGGCAGGGCGGACTGAGATAGTCTTTGTTGTATCTACTATTTCTATGTGAAATTCATAGTTCACACAAATCATGATGTGCCCATTTCTTTTATATTAATTTATGGGATGTGGGCATTGCTAGCTAGACCAGTATTTATTGCCCTTCCCTTCTTGCCTTTCAGAAGTTAGTGGTGATCTGTCTTTTTGAACTGCTGCAGTCCCTGTGGTGTAGGTACACCCAGTGTTGTTAGGGAAGGGGTTTTGACCCAGTGACAGTGAAGGAATGGCGATATATTTCCAAGTCAGGATGGTGAATAACTTTAAAGGGAACCTCCAGGTGGTGGAATTCCCAGGTATCTGCTGCTCTTGTCCTTCTAGATGGTAGTGGTTGTGGGTTTGGAAAGTGCTGCCTAAGGAACATTGGTGAGTTACTGCATTGCATCTTGTTAATGGTACACACGGCTGCCACTGTCCGTCAGTGGTGAAGGGTTTGATTGTTGTGGAAGGGGGGGGGGGGCAATCAAGCTGGCTGCTTTGTCCTGGATGGTGTTGAGCTTCTTGAGTGTTTTTGGAGCTGCACTCATCCAGGCAAGTGGGGAGTAACCATTACACTCCTGACTTGTGCCTTGTAGATAGTAGACAGGCTTTGGGGAGTCAGGAGGTGAGTTACTCACCACAGGATTCCTAGCCTTTGATGTTTATTTTAATTGATTCTGATACCTATTCGCATTAAAAGTAAAAAGTTAAATCTTGTTGCTGATTTCATCATTTGGGAGTCATTCGGTAAATTTGCTCATCTTGGTTTATGGATCCCTACACATGTATGGAAAAATGCATGTAATACAAAGGTGAAACAAACATTTTGCTCTATTTACCTCCGCAAAATCTTTCATAACAGGAATTGGGTATGATAAAGCCTATGAAAGAATAAGCTTGACAAGGTTTCTTCTTGATGCAGAACATCTGGCTTTAAAAACGGGTAAAGGATTTCCAAATTCATCTGGTTGCAAGATTTCTCGTACTGGTGTGATTAACAAAAATGGCTTCAGCAATTCAGCAAAATTTGTATATTTTCTGAGAATCTTTGCAGTTACTTTGCTGAAGTACTTCTAGATGATTGAATAAACTGGGTTTGTTCTCACTGGAACGACGGAGGTTGAGGGACGACCTGATAGAGGTATACAAAATTATGAGGGGCATAGACAGAGTGGATCGTCAGAGGCTTTTCCCCAGGGTAGAGGGGTCAATTACTAGGGGGCATAGGTTTAAGGTGCGAGGGGCAAGGTTTAGAGTAGATGGACGAGGCATGTTTTTACACAGAGAGTAGTGGGTGCCTGGAACTTGCTGCCGGAGGAGGTGGTGGAAGCAGGGATGATAGTGACATTTAAGGGGCATCTTGATAAATACATGAATAGGATGGGAATAGAGGGATACGGACCCAGGAAGTGTAGATGACTGTAGTTTAGTCGGGCAGCATGGTCGGCACGGGCTTGGAGGGCCGAAGGACCTGTTCCTATGCTGTACTTTTCTTTGTTCTTTCGTTCTTATATGAATGCTTCATGGCTCTATCCCAAGAACAGAACAGTTTCTCTGCTGTATTCTGCGTAAGGAATTCCACATTCTATTCATTTTTTTAAATGGTGCAGATGATGACATTTTGAAGGTAAAGTCACCTCCAAACAAAAAAGGATAGCTGAAATTGGCTATCGTTAGTATCTATAATTTACTGTTTCATTGTATACTGGAACAATTCAAATGTGACAAGGTCACCCATCCCTTCTACAGAAAAATCCAATGCATAATTTATAGAATTGAAATCAAAGGGGTCAGCTCAGCTTGGAACAAAAAATAAATATAAATTATAAATAATATACATAACATTCTGAAAAATAGGGAGTTTTATCCTGGAATGTTTCACATCATCCTACTTTTAAAATTACAATCCTTTGCAATACATGGCACCGACAAAAATAGGACGGTAGCAAACTGAACATAGAATCCTATGGATTTTCACATCTACAATATTAAGCTCACAATTTTATCAACAACAAATAACAACAGAAAATTACATTTACAGATTTGCATATATTACTTTCTTGGAATGTATCATTGCTCAAAATGTATCTGAAAGCATCTTCAATACTCAGTTTGCATAATGCATAAAGTAGCAGCAAAACAAAGTAATTCCCAAAATCATACCTGGCACAAAGACCACAGATTGCTCGTCATCCGATGCTAGGGACAACACAGTTAAAGAAAGTGAGATGTGCTTGACAAAGTATACAACCTGGGCACATCCAAGGACAAAAATATCTCAGATGTATAATTATTACAAAGATACCCATACAATTATATTTGCAGCCATCGCATTTCCATAATTCTGAATCGGCTGCATTTTACAGAATCACAGAATTGTTATGGTGTAAAAGGATGCCATTTGGCCCATCGCGCACGCACTAGCTCTCCAAACGCACATCATGACTTAGTGCCATTCTCCTGCCTTTTCTCCGTACCTTGCATACGGTTTCAATTAAAGCATTCATCAAATGCCCTGTTGAATGCCCCGGTTGAACTTGCCTCCACCACACTCCCAGGCATTGAATGCCATGCTCGAACCACTGGCTGTGTAAAAAGTTTTTTCTCGCATTAAATTTGCAGAAAACAAATGCTGTCCTGTCCCTCTCCAATTTTTCCCTTTAAGAATGATTTCCCAAAAAGATCCTCGAGCATTAGAATTCATAAAGCCGAAGATAATTGCAGTTTCTCTGAATACTCAGATATTTTACAGTTTGAGGGAATTAACTACACTTCTATTAAGGTTTGCAGAAATGTAAGCAAGTTTCAGTGAAGATCATGAATGCACAAGTACGAGGTGATCGTCTCCCTGGACGCAGAAAAGGCCTTCGACAGAGTCGAATGGAAATACCTCATAGAGGTACTGGAGAGTTCGGGCTTGGAACAGGGTTCACCGCTTGGGTAAAGCTCCTATACAACGCTCCCATGGCGAGCGTACGGACCAACAATACCAACTCCCAATACTTCCAGCTGCACGGGGCGCCAGGCAAGGATGCCCACTGTCCCCGCTGCTGTTCGCACTAGCAATCAAACCGCTAGCAATCGCGCTCAGGGCAGCAAAAAATTGGAGGGGGATCCGAAGGGGAGGCAGAGAGCACAGAGTCTCACTCTATGCAGATGATCTGCTCCTCTATATCTCGGACCCACAAAGCAGCATGGACGGAATCATCACACTCCTGAAAGAGCTTCGATCAAAATGAATGTACTGCCCAGGTTCCTCTTCCTGTTTAGATCCATTCCGATCTACATCCCCAAGGCCTTTTTCAAAGCGCTGGACAAACTTATCATGGCGTTCGTATGGGGGGGTAAAAATGCTAGGATCCCAAAGAAGGTCCTACAAAAAACAAAATCCGGGGGGGGCTAGCCCTCTCGAACCTACAATTCTACCACTGGGTGGCAACAGCCGAGCGAGTAAGGGGATGGATCCAGGAGCCAGAAGCCGAGTAGGTGCATGCGGAGGTGTCCTGCATGGGGACCTCCCTCCGGGCCCCCGCCACGGCAGCACTCCCATCCCCACCCAAAAAACACTCCAGCAGCCCAGTGGTGACAGCCACCCTCCAATCCTGGAACCAACTGCGGCAGCAATTTGGCCTGACCAAAATGTCGGACAAGGCTCCCATCTGCAACAGCCATATGTTCACACCAGCACTGACTGACGCCACCTTCAAAAGGTGGAGGCAGGACGGGGGGACACCTATACACAGACGACAGGATCGCAACACTGGACGAACTGACAGAGAAATTTCGGCCAGCCAGGGGGAACGAGCTACGGTACCTGCAGCTCAAAAACTTCTTACGAAAGGAGACAAGGACGTACCCACAACCGCCACGACAGACACTACTGGAAGACCTACTGGACACAAGTATCCTAGAGAAAGGGAACTGTAGCGACATGTATGACCGACTGGTAGAAAGGGACGACACCGTACTGGACGCAACAAGAAAGAAATGGGAGGATGACCTGGGGATTGAGATAGGGTGGGGACTCTGGAGCGAAGCACTGCATAGGATCAACACCACCTCCACGTGCGCAAGGCTCAGCCTGACGCAACTAAAAGTGGTACATAGAGCCCACTTAACAAGAAACCGTATGAGTAGGTTCTTCCCGGAGGTGGAGGACAGATGTGAACGGTGCCAAAGAGGCCCGGCCAACCACGCCCATATGTTCTGGTCTTGCCCCAGACTTGTGGAGTACTGGGCAGCCTTCTTCGAGGCTATGTCCAAAGTGGTGGGGGTGAGGGTGGAGCCATGCCCGATAGTGGCGGTCTTCGGGGTTTCAGACAAGACAGATCTATTCCTGGGGAGGAGGGCAGACGCCCTTGCCTTTGCCTCCCTGATCGCCCGCCGTAGAATCCTGTTTGGCTGGCGGTTAACAGCACCGCCCAGAGCTGCAGACTGGCTGTCCGACCTCTCGGAATCTCTCCAAATGTAGAAAATCAAATTCGCCATCCGAGGGTCAGACGACGGCTTCCACAGAACGTGGGAGCCATTCATGCAATTGTTCCGGGACCTGTTTGTGGCCAACGAACAAGAGGAAGAATAGTCAGGTGGCCAAGAATCAGGGGAAAATGGACGGGAATCGGGGGAAGGTAGCGGGGGGGGGGCCTACGGGTTCGTTATGGGGGTTTGATGGCAAGCTAAGGCCCAAAACCGAATTGTAAATAGATGCCTATAAACATGTGCCTCGGCCATATTGGAGAATGTAAAATATGTATGCCAGTTAAAGGGGGCGGCCATAGTTGTTATTATGAAGATGCTTACCTGTAAATATACATGTTAATTTTTGCGTGTTTTTTTTTCTAATAATTTGTAATTTGTTGGATAGCAGAGGTTAGCACTGATGCTTCACAGCACCGGGGTCGCAGGTTCAATTCCCGGCTTGGGTCACTGTCTGTGCGGAGGCTGCACATTCTCCCCGTGTCTCTGTGGGTTTCCTCCGGGTGCTCTGGTTTCCTCCCACAAGTCCCGAAAGACGTGATGGTGGGTAATTTGGACATTCTGAATTCTCCCTCAGTATACCCGAACAGACACTGGGATGTGGGACATGGGGATTTTCACAGTAATTTCATTGCAGTGTTAATGTGTACCTACTTTAGACAATAATAAAGATGATTATAATCTGTCAATGTGTTTCTACATCCAGTGACAACGAATATAGTTACAAGTCAGGTTGATGCATGGATTGGAAGGGAACTTGGAGACGATGGTATTAGAACATAGAACATAGAACAGTACAGCACAGAACAGGCCCTTCGGCCCTCAATGTTGTGCCGAGCAATGATCACCCCACTCAAACCCACATATCCACCCTATACCCATAACCCAACAACCCCCCCCCCCCCTTCCCTTAACCTTACCTTTTAGGACACTACGGGCAATTTAGCATGGCCAATCCACCTAACCCGCACATCTTTGGACTGTGGGAGGAAACCTGAACACCAGGAGGAAACCCACGCACACACGGGGAGGGCGTGCAGACTCCGCACAGACAGTGACCCAGCCGGGAATCGAACCTGGGACCCTGGAGCTGTGAAGCATTTATGCTAACCACCATGCTACTGTGCTGCCCATTGTCACGCATCTGCTGCTCTTGTCCTTCGAAGTGGTAGAGGTCCTGGGTTTGGAAAGTGCTATTGAAGGAACCTTGGCGATTGCTGCATTGCATCTTGTAGATGGCACATACCGCCATTTTGTTGGTGATAGAGGAAATTATTGTTTAAGGCTGGAATTAAATTAATATTGAAATTATATTGCTGAAATGATCACTTAGAATAGCATGAAAGTTGGCAAGCATCCATCATTGACACATTTAAGGCAGTGATAGACAGATTTTTGGGCTCTCGGGAAATTAAAGAATATGGGGAGCAGGTGAGAAAATGGAGTTGACACGCAAGGTCAGCCATGACCGTATTAAATAGCAGTGCAGGCTCGCTGGGTCTTATGGTCCACTCCTGCTCCTATTTCTTATGTTATGTTCAAGCAAGTCCAGGATCTCCTGGTAAATCAACCCTTGGAATCAAATAAGTCATTTAAGGGTTCACATGGTGGAGACTGACAGAAACAGTTGCATCAGCTGGTTGCTCAAATTTAAAGCTACTATACATGGATCATCTAGGAATGTAACATCTGTGTTATAACCTGCCTGCTTAGCATTGGCTGGGGACTAATGACAATCCCACAATCCTGTGAGAGTATGAGCTTCCCCAATGAGGGGCCGGAGAATCACACTTGGGTTTGGGGTCAGCCGCAAGAAACTGCTTTCCGGTGGGTAAAACAACAATTGTCGTCGTCTGGGTTACTAACCCACTATGATCCTGGAAAGCCTTTGCTCGTCACATGTGATGCATCCCCGTATGGTATTGGGGCCATCCTGTCCCACAAGATGGAGAACGGGGCCGAGCAGCCGATAGCTTTCGCCTCCCGCACACTGACTGCAGCGGAAAAAAAGTACGCGCAGATCGAGGAGGCAGCAGACTCTGACTCCGAGATGGAGACACAAGACACCTCAGAGGGGGAATCCTTGGGCCCACGGGCCGTGGATGTACAACCGTTGCGCCTTTCATCACGGAAGCGCCGGTCTCCATCTCGTTACACGCCGCCCGATCCAGCGCCTCGTGCAAATGGTGTCCTGCCTTCGGCAAAACGAGTCCAACGCCCTCCTTCGCCAGGGTCTTCAGTGGATTCCTTGGACTTCGGGGGGGGGGGGGGGTGTTATAACCTGCCTGCTTACCATTGGCTGGGGACTAATGGCTATCCCACAATCCTGTGGGAGTATGAGCTTCCCCAATGAGGGGGGCGGAGAAATTATTAGCAGACTCCCTGCATAAATAGAGCTGACCAGTTTGGAACCAGGGTGAGAGAGGAGTGAGCAGCAAGGGAAGTTACTGCTGCTGTTGTGTATATATATGTTATTGTAAATAAATGTTATTTATTTGTATCCTGAAAACTCGTGCTGGATTCTTCATGGCCCTCACAAAAATCTGTTAGTCCAAGAAACTTCCATGCATCATAATAATATAACAATAATCTTTATTGTCACAAGTAGGCTTACATTAACACTGCAATGAAGTTACTGTGAAAAGCCCCTCGTCATGGAACATTATGGATGCTCTGCCCCACATTACGCCTTCAAATTGGTTTTATAACAGCTATTTTGTTTCATCAGGTTCAGCCTAGGCCTATCTGTTTTTTCTTCATTTGTTCAAAATCAGTTCATAGAAACATAGAAAATAGGAGGCGGCCATTCGGCCCTTCAAGCTTGCTACGCCATTCATTATCATGGCTGATCTTCAAGTTCAATACCCTGATTCTACCTTTCCCCCATATCCCTTGATCCCTTTAGTCCCAAGAGCTATATCTAATTCCTTCTTAAAATGACACAACGTTTTGGTCTCAACTACCTTCAGTGCAGCGAATTCCACAGATTCACCACTCTGGGTGAAGAAATTTCTCCTCCCCTCAGTCCTAAAAGATTTACCCCTTATCCTCAAACTGTGAACCCCTAGTTCTGGACTCCCCCATCAGGAAGATTCTTTCTGAATCTACCGGTCCAATTATGTTAGAATTTTGTACGTTTCTATGAGATAACCTCTCACACTTCTAAACTCCAATTAATATAACCCGAAGTGATTTAGTCTCTCCTCGTACGACAGTCCCGCCATCCCAGGAATAAGCCTGGTAAACCTTTGCTGCACTCCCTCCATAGCAAGAACATCGTTCCTCGGATAAGGACACCAATACGTCAGACAATACTCCAGGTGTGGCCTCATCAATGCCCTATACAATTGCAGTAAAACATCTCTATTCTTATACTCAAATCCTCTCGCTATGAAGGCCAACATACCATTTGCCTTCTTTACTGCCTGCTGTACCCGCACACTTACTTTCAGCCACTGATGCACGCGGACACCAAGGTCTCACTTAGTACTGTATCTCTCAATTTACACCGATTCTGCCTTCCTATTTTTGCAACCAAAGCAGATAACCTCACATTTATCCACATTATACTGCATCTGTCATGCATGTGACCACCCACTCAGCCTGTCCAAATCCCACTGAAGCACCTCTGCATCCTTCTCACAGTTCACCCTCTCACCCAACTTTGCATCATCTGCAAATTTGGAGATAATGCATTTAGTTCTCTCATCCAATCATTAATATATAATGTGAACAGTTGGGGTCCTGGCAGAGATCCCTTCAGTACCCCACTAGTCATTGCCTGCCAATCAGAAAAAGACCCATTTTGTCCAACATTTTGCTTCCAGTCTGCTAACCAGCTTTCTATCCATCTCAAGACATTACCCGTAATCCCGTGTTTTAACTTTACATATTAATCGGCTGTGTGAGACATTGTCAAAAGCCTTCTGAAAGTCTAAATAAATCACATCCACCAGTTCTCTCTATCAACTCTACTAGTTACATCTTCAAAGAATTTGAGTAAATTTGTCAAGCATGATTTTCGTTTTGTAAATCCGTGCTGACTTTGCCTGATTGCAGCACTTCTTTCCAAATGCTGCTGAGTATCAGAACTATAATTGAATCCAGGAATTGTAGTCTCCTGTCATAAATAATATTTTATTCTCCTAAGTGTTCTTAATGTAAGAATTGTTTCACAATGTGCATTATAGAATTCAGGCCCAAACAAAGCAACCATTATTAGGAAACAAATGTTTCCTTGCTTTGCTTCTGTTATGGGTGCAGACCAGTCCCCAATTTTGGTTGAAATCCCAGATTAGAACCCAACTATTTGCATTTTGTAAAACTGTGAATAATAACACTGACCAGTAGATAGCTTGTATGTTAAAACAAACTTTAATTTGAACACATATTTAAGCACATGAGCAACAAAGAAATAGCTTTACAGTTAACAGTTACAACATCTTTTGTTTGTTTTTGTTTATGAATTTAGAGTACCCAATTTTCTTTTCAATTCAGGGGCAATTTAGCATGGCCAACCACTTAACCTACACATCTTTGGGATGTGGGGGTGAAACCCATGCAGACATGGGGAGAATGGGCAAACTCCACACAGACAGTGACCCAGGGCCAGGATTCGAACCCGGGTCCTCAGCGCCGCAGTCCCAGTGCTATCCACTGCACAACATGCTAGCCACAGTTACAACATCTTAACTTGCTTCCTGAAATCTGCCTCCACATTCCACTTACGCAAACCAATACATTTCTAAAACCACTTGTATAAAGTTAACAGCAAGGTTTTACTTGCTTATCTTGGTGCAAAGTCCTTGGAGAGACAAATCCTTTTTTGAGGATCAAGCTAAAAACTTTCTGCTTAGCTTAGAGCCCTGGAAGCAACTACTTTGTCCAGACATACCTGGCCCATCCCATTAGGTACACCAGCTGCACTCAAAACAGATAGCATTCTTGTCTCGTGTTACAAGATGTGCCTTTATTTGTATAGTCGGGCTTAAACTGTTACAACATTACATTAACTCTCTATCTTCTTTATCTGAAAACAGCTAAATGACATTTAATATCTATCAGCAAAACACTTTTCCTGCAAAAATCACTGATTACCTCACTTTTAATCACAGCTCTAGCAGACATACAGTCTGTATGCATTCTAACCTAAGCTTTAATAATATTATTGCAAAATTACAAACTACAAAGTACGACAATTTCTTATATTCATCACACTTCAAAGACGTAATGAAAGGTAATGCTGCATTATTACATAATCCTATACACTTTAGAGTGAAGTACCTGATCCATTCACACACAGTTGAAAAACAGTCATAGGAACAGAAGGTTTGCGTCTCTGCTCTTCAGTATTATACACAATCAATATTCCTCATTCACGAAGGTCAACCTTTTCAAACGTAATCCAGGTACTGTAGTTGCCGAGGGAAAGGGGAGGAGCAAAGAAGTAATCTTGCTGAAACTGTACACAGCCTGGTATTTGTTGTTTCAACAGACAACTGTAAGTATCCACTCCTATTGCACCATTCGGTAAATGCTCTTAATTATTTGCAAGGGACACCTCAACTAGGGCAAGGGGTGGAGTCTGAGAAACAATCCAGGAGTGACATCAAAAGGAAATGGGAAATTTGTTTGTGAGAAGATGCTATCAGAAATCGCATTCAAACAGCTTTGACTAGAAAAAAATGTTTATAAAGGGTACATAACCGAGTGGCAATCTGGTTTCCGTCCCTCCTTCGGTCATGAGGCTTTTGAATCATTCTATTAGGTTTCCATAGAGTGGAGCCTCCAGCTGAATGAGCAGTCATGTCTGACTTTTTGGACAGCTTGTCCATCCCAGCTGTGGAGCAGGAGAGGAGCGATGACTTTGAATCCCGTTGTGCCCAGACAAAATTATAAAATGTATTGGGTTAATGCAGATTGATAAAGCCTCTGACCCGGATAGCTTCTGCATTGAATTTGATAAGAGGTTGGCGGAGCAGTTGGTACCTTTAATTCTGGATATGTTATCCCAGGGTTCGTTGCCCTCTACCCTCACACAGGCCTCGGTCTTTCTTGTGTATCAAAGAGGCAAAGGCCCAGAGTGTGGATCATATCAACCTATTTCAGTCTTAAATGTGGATGTTATAATAATAATCTTTTATTTGTGTCATAAGTAGGCTTACATTAACAATGCAATGAAGTTACTGTGAAATTGCGGCGTCCAAATGGAGACGAGCCACTGCAAGGCTTCTAGCCTTGGTGCAATCGTAACCACATTGTTGCCTTTCTCTCTGGTAAGATTTTCCCTGAATCCAGTGTTGGTATCCACCCCAGGGAACTGGAAGCACTTCAGATAGCATTTTAAACTTTGTTGCATGTCTTGGCTAGCCCCTATCTGCAATAACTACCTTTTTCTGCCAGCGGGTTTGGGCTGGACGTTTAAGTCATGGGAGGGGAAGCGTTTGGAGACCTGTTTGCCAGTTTTAAGGAGCTGATGGAGAAAATCCAACTTCCTGGTTCCTGTCTTTTTAGATACTTTCAGATTTGTGATTTTCCCTCCTTTCCCTTGGCCTATTCCCTGTTCCACCCTCTTCCCTGTTGAAGAGGATTTTGTCTTTGGCTGGTTCAGGTGGAGGGACTATTTTGGGCTTATACGGCTATAACCTCTTAGCGGAATCAGCTCCGTTGAGTGAGGTGAGGGTGAAATATATAAAATATATTATATGTATCTGGTGCGGTAATGGTTAAAAACCTGGGTTAGAGTGTGTATCTGACTGCTGCAGTGATGTTTTTTTTAAAAATCCTGGTTTGAAACATAACTGGACTTCAGGCTATAGATACCATTGAAATATTGTAAAAGTAAGATCATAAGTCATTCCAACCATCGACATTATTTGCTGAAGTAAGGCGAATGGAATTTTGTTTATCGAAAGAGGGTTCCCGGGGGGATAAATAATTAGAGAAAGTGTTTAACCTTAAATCAGATGATCATACCCCAGTTATTGGGAAAGAGATGATATCGTTAACGGGAACAGTGAACAGTGATAGTTTTTTGCTTGATTAGAGAGAAAAAGATAGCAGTTGAGTGGTTTAAGTGTTTTATTTTATCGTTAAGCATTGTTTAACTGGTCATTGCAAGCTATATTTTCTTGTATGATGTTAAAGTGAGTTTAAGACTACGTTAGTAATAAAGTATGTTTTAATATTCCCTATTACTATTTGTGCATGAAATCACACCTTGAGTGAAGTATCCTTGATTCATACATAGTCTTACAAACTAAATTTAATTTGGGGGTTCTGTCTGGTATCCTCGCAACTGTTACGGTCTGGTCCGGGATCGGAATAATAGTTTGTACGGGCTGTATTCTGTACTAACGAGGACCAGGGAAGAAGGGCCCTACAGTAATGAATATTATTCCATTTAAATTGGTTGGGCAGCACGGTAGCACAGTGAAAAGAGCGCGAGAGGAGAGACAGCAGGGACATTGAAAAGAGCGCGAGAGGAGAGACAGCAGGACATTGAAAACAGCGCGAGAGGTAAGACAGCTGGGACATTGAAAAGAGTGCGAGAGGAGAGACAGCAGGGACATTGAAAAGAGCGCGAGAGGTAAGACAGCTGGGACATTGAAAAGAGCGCGAGAGGAGAGACAGCAGGGACATTGAAAAGAGCGCGAGAGGAGAGACAGCAGGGACATTGAAAAGAGCGCGAGAGGAGAGACAGCAGGGACATTGAAAACAGCGCGAGAGGTAAGACAGCTGGGACATTGAAAAGAGTGCGAGAGGAGAGACAGCAGGGACATTGAAAAGAGCGCGAGAGGTAAGACAGCTGGGACATTGAAAAGAGCGCGAGAGGAGAGACAGCAGGGACATTGAAAAGAGCGAGAGAGGTAAGACAGCTGGGACATTGAAAAGAGCGCGAGAGGAGAGACAGCAGGGACATTGAAAACAGCGCGAGAGGTAAGACAGCTGGGGCATTGAAAAGAGTGCGAGAGGAGAGACAGCAGGGACATTGAAAAGAGCGAGAGAGGTAAGACAGCTGGGACATTGAAAAGAGCGCGAGAGGAGAGACAGCAGGGACATTGAAAAGAGCGCGAGAGGAGAGACAGCAGGGACATTGAAAAGAGCGCGAGAGGAGAGACAGCAGGGACATTGAAAACAGCGCGAGAGGTAAGACAGCTGGGACATTGAAAAGAGTGCGAGAGGAGAGACAGCAGGGACATTGAAAAGAGCGCGAGAGGTAAGACAGCTGGGACATTGAAAAGAGCGCGAGAGGAGAGACAGCAGGGACATTGAAAAGAGCGCGAGAGGAGAGACAGCAGGGACATTGAAAAGAGCGAGAGAGGAGAGACAGCAGGGACATTGAAAACAGCGCGAGAGGTAAGACAGCTGGGACATTGAAAAGAGTGCGAGAGGAGAGACAGCAGGGACATTGAAAAGAGCGCGAGAGGTAAGACAGCTGGGACATTGAAAAGAGCGCGAGAGGAGAGACAGCAGGGACATTGAAAAGAGCGAGAGAGGTAAGACAGCTGGGACATTGAAAAGAGCGCGAGAGGAGAGACAGCAGGGACATTGAAAACAGCGCGAGAGGTAAGACAGCTGGGACATTGAAAAGAGTGCGAGAGGAGAGACAGCAGGGACATTGAAAAGAGCGAGAGAGGTAAGACAGCTGGGACATTGAAAAGAGCGCGAGAGGAGAGACAGCAGGGACATTGAAAAGAGCGCGAGAGGAGAGACAGCAGGGACATTGAAAAGAGCGCGAGAGGAGAGACAGCAGGGACATTGAAAACAGCGCGAGAGGTAAGACAGCTGGGACATTGAAAAGAGCGCGAGAGGTAAGACAGCTGGGACATTGAAAAGAGCGCGAGAGGAGAGACAGCAGGGACATTGAAAAGAGCGCGAGAGGTAAGACAGCTGGGACATTGAAAAGAGTGCGAGAGGAGAGACAGCAGGGACATTGAAAACAGCGCGAGAGGTAAGACAGCTGGGACATTGAAAAGAGTGCGAGAGGAGAGACAGCAGGGACATTGAAAAGAGCGCGAGAGGTAAGACAGCTGGGACATTGAAAAGAGCGCGAGAGGAGAGACAGCAGGGACATTGAAAAGAGCGAGAGAGGTAAGACAGCTGGGACATTGAAAAGAGCGCGAGAGGAGAGACAGCAGGGACATTGAAAACAGCGCGAGAAGTAAGACAGCTGGGACATTGAAAAGAGTGCGAGAGGAGAGACAGCAGGGACATTGAAAAGAGCGAGAGAGGTAAGACAGCTGGGACATTGAAAAGAGCGCGAGAGGAGAGACAGCAGGGACATTGAAAAGAGCGCGAGAGGAGAGACAGCAGGGACATTGAAAAGAGCGCGAGAGGAGAGACAGCAGGGACATTGAAAACAGCGCGAGAGGTAAGACAGCTGGGACATTGAAAAGAGTGCGAGAGGAGAGACAGCAGGGACATTGAAAGAGCGCGAGAGGTAAGACAGCTGGGACATTGAAAAGAGCGCGAGAGGAGAGACAGCAGGGACATTGAAAAGAGCGCGAGAGGAGAGACAGCAGGGACATTGAAAAGAGCGAGAGAGGAGAGACAGCAGGGACATTGAAAACAGCGCGAGAGGTAAGACAGCTGGGACATTGAAAAGAGTGCGAGAGGAGAGACAGCAGGGACATTGAAAAGAGCGCGAGAGGTAAGACAGCTGGGACATTGAAAAGAGCGCGAGAGGAGAGACAGCAGGGACATTGAAAAGAGCGAGAGAGGTAAGACAGCTGGGACATTGAAAAGAGCGCGAGAGGAGAGACAGCAGGGACATTGAAAACAGCGCGAGAGGTAAGACAGCTGGGACATTGAAAAGAGTGCGAGAGGAGAGACAGCAGGGACATTGAAAAGAGCGAGAGAGGTAAGACAGCTGGGACATTGAAAAGAGCGCGAGAGGAGAGACAGCAGGGACATTGAAAAGAGCGCGAGAGGAGAGACAGTAGGGACATTGAAAAGAGCGCGAGAGGAGAGACAGCAGGGACATTGAAAACAGCGCGAGAGGTAAGACAGCTGGGACATTGAAAAGAGCGCGAGAGGTAAGACAGCTGGGACATTGAAAAGAGCGCGAGAGGAGAGACACCCGCCCTCCTCCTCTAACCTAATAATAAGACCCATTGGTGTGAGCAGGTAAGTGCTATATTATATTATTATTTTTTTTATTTTTTATTTTTTATTTGTTTTATATTTGTTTACCAGAACTTGGTTGAAATTAAGTGGTATGGCAGGGAAGGTAGTGCAATGTTCCTCCTGCAGGATGTTTGAGGTGAGGGATGCCGTTAGTGTCCCTGCTGATTTTACCTGCAGGAAGTGCAGCCAGCTCCAGCTCCTACAAGACCGAGTTATGGTACTGGAGCTGGAGTTGGATGAACTTCGGATCATTCGGGAGGCAGAGGTGGTCATAGATAGGAGCTTCAGGGAAGTAGTTACACCAAAGACTGGAGATAGATGGGTAACTGTAAGAGGGACTGGGAAGAAGCAGTCAGTGCAGGGACCCCCTGCGGTCGTTCCCCTGAGTAACAAGTATACCGTTTTGGATACTTGTGGGGGGGACGACTTACCAGGGGTAAGCCATGGGGTGCAGGTCTCTAGCACGGAGTCTGTCCCTGTTGCTCAGAAGGGAAGGGGGGAGAGGAGCAGAGCATTAGTAATTGGGGACTCAATAGTCAGGGGCACAGATAGGAGATTTTGTGGGAGCGAGAGAGACTCACGTTTGGTATGTTGCCTCCCAGGTGCAAGGGTAAGTGATGTCTCGGATCGTGTTTTTCGGGTCCTCAAGGGGGAGGGGGAGCAGCCCCAAGTCGTAGTCCACATTGGCACTAACGACATAGGTAGGAAAGGGGACAAGGATGTCAGGCAGGCCTTTAGGGAGCTAGGATGGAAGCTCAGAGCGAGAACAAACAGAGTTGTTATCTCTGGGTTGTTGCCCGTGCCACGTGATAGTGAGACAAGGAATAGGGAGAGAGAGCAATTAAACACGTGGCTACAGGGATGGTGCAGGCGGGAGGGATTCAGATTTCTGGATAACTGGGGCTCTTTCTGGGGAAGGTGGGACCTCTATAGACAGGATGGTCTACATCTGAACCTAAGGGGCACCAATATCCTGGGGGGGAGATTTGTTAGTACTCTTTGGGGGGGTTTAAACTAATTCAGCAGGGGCATGGGAACCTGGATTGTAGTTTTGGGGTGCGAGAGATTGAGAGTAGAGAGGTCAGGAGCACAGATTTGACTTCGCAGGAGGGTGCCAGTGTTCAGGTCAGTGGTTTGAAGTGTGTCTATTTCAATGCCAGGAGTATACGAAATAAGGTAGGGGAATTGGCAGCATGGGTTGGTACCTGGGACTTCGATGTTGTGGCCATTTCAGAGACATGGATAGAGCAGGGACAGGAATGGTTGTTGCAGGTTCCGGGGTTTAGGTGTTTTAGTAAAGTCAGAGAAGGGGGCAAAAGAGGGGGAGGTGTGGCGCTGCTAGTCAAGGACAGTATTACGGTGGCAGAAAGGATGCAAGATGGGGACTCTTCTTCCGAGGTAGTATGGGCTGAGGTTAGAAACAGGAAAGGAGAGGTCACCCTGCTGGGAGTTTTCTATAGGCCACCTAATAGTTCTAGAGATGTAGAGGAAAGGATGGCGAAGATGATTCTGGAAAAGAGCGAAAGTAACAGGGTAGTTGTTATGGGAGACTTTAACTTTCCTAATATTGACTGGAAAAGATATAGTTCGAGTACATTGGATGGGTCGTTCTTTGTACAATGTGTGCAGGAGGGTTTTCTGACACAATATGTTGACAGGCCAACAAGAGGTGAGGCCACTTTGGATTTGGTTTTGGGTAATGAACCAGGCCAGGTGTTAGATCTGGAGGTAGGTGAACACTTTGGAGACAGTGACCACAATTCGGTGACCTTTACATTAGTGATGGAAAGGGATAAGTATACCCCGCAGGGCAAGAGTTATAGCTGGGGGAAGGGCAATTATGATGCCATTAGACATGAATTAGGATGTGTAGGTTGGAGAAGTAGGCTGCAAGGGTTGGGCACACTGGATATGTGGAGCTTGTTCAAGGAACAGCTATTGCGTGTTCTTGATCAGTACGTACCAGTCAGACAGGGAGGAAAGGGTAGAGCGAGGGAACCGTGGTTTACCAAAGAAGTGGAATCTCTTGTTAAGAGGAAAAAGGAGGCCTATGTGAAGATGAGGCGTGAAGTTTCAGTTGGGGCGCTTAATAGTTACAGGGAAGCGAGGAAGGATCTAAAGAGAGAGCTAAGACGAGCAAGGAGGGGACACGAGAAGTCTTTGGCAGGTAGGATCAAGGAAAACCCAAAAGCTTTCTATAGGTATGTCAGGAATAAAAGAATGACTAGGGTAAGAGTAGGGCCAGTCAAGGACAGTGGTGGGAAGTTGTGTGTGGAGGCTGAGGAGATAAGCAAGATACTAAATGAATACTTTTTGTCAGTATTCACTCAGGAAAAAGATAATATTGTGGAGGAGAATGCTGAGACCCAGGCTATTAGAATAGATGGCATTGAGGTGCGTAGGGAAGAAGTGTTGGCAATTCTGGACAAGGTGAAAATAGATAAGTCCCCGGGGCCTGATGGGATTTATCCTAGGATTCTCTGGGAAGCCAGGGAAGAGATTGCTGAGCCTTTGGCTTTGATTTTTAGGTCATCATTGGCTACAGGAATAGTGCCAGAGGACTGGAGGATAGCAAATGTGGTCCCTTTGTTCAAGAAGGGGAGTAGAGATAACCCCGGTAACTATAGGCCGGTGAGCCTAACGTCTGTGGTGGGTAAAGTCTTGGAGAGGATTATAAAAGATACGATTTATAATCATCTAGATAGGAATAATATGATTAGGGATAGTCAGCATGGTTTTGTGAAGGGTAGGTCATGCCTCACAAACCTTATCGAGTTCTTTGAGAAGGTGACTGAACAGGTGGACGAGGGTAAAGCAGTTGATGTGGTGTATATGGATTTCAGTAAAGCGTTTGATAAGGTTCCCCACTAGTCGGCTATTGCAGAAAATACGGAGGCTGGGGATTGAGGGTGATTTAGAGATGTGGATCAGAAATTGGCTAGTTGAAAGAAGACAGAGAGTGGTGGTTGATGGGAAATGTTCAGAATGGAGTTCAGTTACGAGTGGCGTACCACAAGGATCTGTTCTGGGGCCGTTGCTGTTTGTCATTTTTATAAATGACCTAGAGGAGGGCGCAGAAGGATGGGTAAGTAAATTTGCAGACGACACTAAAGTCGGTGGAGTTGTAGACAGTGCGGAAGGATGTTGCAGGTTACAGAGGGACATAGATAAGCTGCAAAGCTGGGCTGAGAGGTGGCAAATGGAGTTTAATGTGGAGAAGTGTGAGGTGATTCACTTTGGAAAGAATAACAGGAATGCGGAATATTTGGCTAATGGTAAAATTCTTGGTAGTGTGGATGAGCAGAGGGATCTCGGTGTCCATGTACATAGATCCCTGAAAGTTGCCACCCAGGTTGAGAGGGTTGTGAAGAAGGCCTATGGTGTCATGGCCTTTATTGGTAGAGGGATTGAGTTCCGGAGCCATGAGGTCATGTTGCAGTTGTACAAAACTCTAGTACGGCCGCATTTGGAGTATTGCGTACAGTTCTGGTCGCCTCATTATAGGAAGGACGTGGATGCTTTGGAACGGGTACAGAGGAGATTTACCAGGATGTTGCCTGGTATGGAGGGAAAATCTTATGAGGAAAGGCTGATGGACTTGAGGTTGTTTTCGTTAGAGAGAAGAAGGTTAAGAGGTGACCTAATAGAGGCATACAAAATGATCAGAGGGTTAGATAGGGTGGACAGCGAGAGCCTTCTCCCGCGGATGGAGGTGGCTAGCACGAGGGGACATAGCCTTAAACTGAGGGGTAATAGATATAGGACAGAGGTCAGAGGTGGGTTTTTTACGCAAAGAGTGGTGAGGCCGTGGAATGCCCTACCTGCAACAGTAGTGAACTCGCCAACATTGAGGGCATTTAAAAGTTTATTGGATAAGCATATGGATGATAAGGGCATAGTGTAGGTTAGATGGCCTTTCGTTTTTTTTTTCCATGTCGGTGCAACATTGAGGGCCGAAGGGCCTGTACTGCGCTGTATCGTTCTATGTTCTATGTTCTATGAAAGAGGGTTCCCGGGGGGATAAATAATTAGAGAAAGTGTTTAACCTTAAATCAGATGATCATACCCCAGTTATTGGGAAAGAGATGATATCGTTAACGGGAACAGTGAACAGTGATAGTTTTTTGCTTGATTAGAGAGAAAAAGATAGCAGTTGAGTGGTTTAAGTGTTTTATTTTATCGTTAAGCATTGTTTAACTGGTCATTGCAAGCTATATTTCTTGTATGATGTTAAAGTGAGTTTAAGACTACGTTAGTAATAAAGTATGTTTTAATATTCCCTATTACTATTTGTGCATGAAATCACACCTTGAGTGAAGTATCCTTGATTCATACATAGTCTTACAAACTAAATTTAATTTGGGGGTTCTGTCTGGTATCCTCGCAACTGTTACGGTCTGGTCCGGGATCGGAATAATAGTTTGTACGGGCTGTATTCTGTACTAACGAGGACCAGGGAAGAAGGGCCCTACAGTAATGAATATTATTCCATTTAAATTGGTTGGGCAGCACGGTAGCACAGTGGTTGGTACAGTTGCTTCACAGCTCCAGGGTCCCAGGTTTGATTCCCGGCTTGGGTCACTGTCCATGTGGTGTCTGCACGTTCTCCCGTGTCTGCGTGGGTTTCCTCCGGGTGTTCCGGTTTCCTCCCACAGTCCAAAGATGTGCAGGTTAGATGGATTGGCTATGTTAAATTTCCCTTAGTGTCCAAAAAAAGGTGAGGTGGGATCAGGGTGGTTACTGGGATAGGGTGGAGATGTGAGCTTGGGTAGGGTGCTCTTTCCAAGGGCCAGTGCAGACTCGATGGGCCGAATGACCTCCTTCTGCACTGTAAATTCTATGATTCTTCCAAAAGGTTTAATTTAAAGGGGTAAGTCATGGCAGGAGAGCACAAAGCCCCAGTATGCTCCTCCTGCTCTATGTGGGATGCAGGGAACATTTCCAGGATGTGGGGCCAGGATTTGTGCAGTAAATGTCTCCAGCTGCAGCTCCTGGAAACTCAGATTTCAGAGCTGGAGTAGCGGCTGAAAACACTATGTAGCATCTGAGAAGTAGAGATTATAGTGGTTTGCACATATAGACAGGTAGTCACACCGTAGGCCAAGACTCCACAGGCAGGAAGGGAATGGTTGACCACCAAACCGAGCAACAGGATTAGGTAGGCAGTGCAGGATTCACCTGTGGCTGTTACCTACAAAACAGATATACCACTTTGGATACCTTTGGGGGGAATGGCCTCTCAGGGGAAAGCTGCAACTACAAAATTGTTGCACCACAGTTGGCATTGCCTCACAGGGGAGGAGTAAAAATTGTGGAAATGCAATAGTTCGAGGGATTCAATTTCAAGGGGATAGATAGTTTCTTCCTGTGGCCACAACAAGACTCTAGAATGGTATGCCGTCTCCTTAGTGCTAGGGCCAATGGTGTCTCAGAACAGCTAAAGGACATTCTGTAGGAGGAACGTTAACAGCTGTGGTTTGGTACACACAGGCTAAAAAAAAGGATGAGGGCCTAAAAGAATGTAGGGTGTTAGGAAGTTGAAAAGTAGGACCTTAAATGTAGTGATCTCAGGATTATTACCAGTGCCACATGCTAGTAAGATCAGAAAGAGGATAATATATCAGATGAATGCATGGCTTAAGATATGATGGGAGGGGAAGGGTTTCAGCTTCTTAGGAAATTGGGACCGGTTCTGTGGAAGGTGGGATCAGTACAAACTGGATGGGTTACACCTGGGCAGGACCAGGACTGACGTCCTACAGGAAGTATTTGCTAGAGTGGTTGGGAAGGGTTTAAGCTAAAAATGGCAGGGGGTTGGGAGCCTGTGCAAGGAGTCAGCTGAGGGGGAAATACAGACAAGAACAAAAGACAAAGAGAAATAAGAAAAGTAATAGGCAGAGAAATCAAGGGTCAGAATCATACAGGGCCAAAGTGAAAAATAATGGGAACAGTGCAAGGAATGTTTAAAAAAAACATGCCTTCAGGCTTTATAGCTTAATGCACAGAGCATTCGCATCAAAGTGGATGGATTAATCGCCCAAATAGACGTAAAGGGTATGATATAGTCGGATAATGGACACATGGCTGCAGGTGTCCAGGGATGGGAACTGAACACCGAGGGGTATTCAGTATTCAGGAAGGACAGACAAAAAATAGAAAAGGCTGTGTGGTTACATTACTGGTTAAAGAGGAAATTAACACAAGAGTGAGAAAACATATTTGCTCCAATGATGTGGAATCTATACAATAATATTAACCTTTTATTGTCACAAGTGTGAAGTTACTGTGAAAAGCCCCTAGTCACCACATTCCAGCACCTGTTCGGGTAAGCTGGTACAGGAATTGAACCCGCGCTGGTGTTTGCAGTTTTCGTCTCCTTATCAGAGGAGGGATATTGTTGCTATTGAGGGAATGCAGTAAATGTTTACCTGACTGATTCCTGGGATGGCAGGACTGGCGAATGAAGAGAGATTGAGTCAGTACAGATTATATTCACAGGAGTTTAGAAGAAAGAAAGGGGATTGTATAGAACATTGTAACAGGACTAGACAGGATAGATGCCGGAAGGATGTTCCCAAGTGGCAGGGAGTCCAGAACCAGTGGTCACAGTTAAGGATACAGGGTAAACTATTTAGGACTCAGAGCAGAACTTTCTTCACCCAGAGAGTGATGAGCATGTGGAATTCACTACCACAGAAGGCTAAAAACCCATATGATTTCAAGGAGTCAGATATAGCTTGTGGCACAAAAAGGATCAAAGAATGTGGAGGGAAAATAGTAACATATTCTGAGTTGGATGATCAACCATGATGATAATGAATGGCGGAGCAGGTTCAAAAGGCCGAATGGCCTCCGAATGGCCTACTCCTGCTTCTATTTTCTATTGTGAGGAGTGTTAGAAATTGTCATATTTTATCATTGTTGCAGTATTTGTATTAAAACCTGGGTTAAAATGTGTACAGACAATATGACTGCTAGAGCAGTGATTAAGGTGTCTTAAAAGTGAGGTAATAATTGATTTGCAGGTGAAGTGTTCTATCAGATCTTGAGAACCATTTACTTGTTTACAAATAGCCATCTAATGGAACATTGTTTAAGTTTAAGACCCCTGGGGTGTAGATAATTTAGGAGAGATATTGTGATATTGTGTTTGTCCCTGGCTAAACAAGTTAAGAGACATCTTGTAAGAAGAGACAAAATAATACAGAATGTTTTGGGTACACATGATGCGGGTAATGGGAGGAGTCAGGTCTGTCTGAAGAGTCTGTAGGTCCTGGAACTCAGTTTGGTCCTGAAAGGTTCTCTCTCCAGAGACTCTACACAAAGAAAAGCAAGTAAACCCCTGTTGGTTAACATGGTGGTATTTAATATATACAGTAGTCCCCCTTTATAACGCGGGTGTTGGGGTCCAAGACAGCCACCCCCGTTGCATCCGGGCCGCGGACATCCACGATGTAATTAAAACAAGCACTGCTGCATTTTTAACAACTTAAAAGTTGGATTGGAGGGAGAGAGCAGCCGGCAGTGTCAATTTCAGCGGCCGGCTGATTGTTTCAGTGAGAGAGCAGCTTCCCTCTCCGGATCAAAGTGAGCCAGCCGCTGAAATTGACACTGCCGGCTGCTCTCTCCCTCCAATCCAACTTTTAAGTTTTAATGTTTCTGATTGGAGGGAGAGAGCAGCCGGCAGTGTCAATTTCAGCGGCCGGCTCACTTTGATCCGGAGAGGGAAGCTGACAGTTGGGGTCCATAAGCCCCCCCGCCGTATATCACGAACCGCGGTATTGCGGAGCGCGGTATAACGGGGGACTACTGTATTCATAGAATCATATAATTTACAGTGCTGAAGGAGGCCATTCGGCCCATCAAGTATGCACCAGCCCTTGGAAAGAGCACCATACTCAAGCCCACATCTCCAACCTAGGAGTCTGCACATCCTCCCCGTGTGCGCATGGGTTTCCTCCGGGTGCTCCGGTTTCCTCCCACAGTCCAAAGATGTGCAGGTTAGGTGGATTGGCCATGATAAATTGCCCTTGGTGTCCAAAATTGCCCTTAGTGTTGGATGGGGTTACTGGGTTATGGGGATAGGGTGGAGGTGGAGGTGATCTTTCCAAGAGCCAAAGATGTGCAGGTTAGATGGATTGGCTATGTTAAATTTCCCTTAGTGTCCCAAAAAAAGGTGAGGTGGGATCAGGGTGGTTACTGGGATAGGGTGGAGATGTGAGCTTGGGTAGGGTGCTCTTTCCAAGAGCCGGTGCAGACTCGATGGGCCGAATGGCCTCCTTCTGCACTGTAAATTCTATGAAAACCTATCCCTGTAAACCAGTAACTTGCTTAATTGGAATATAGTGCAGATTTAGGAAATAAGTTAAGGTTTTGTATTTTACTTAAGAACTGTTGCCTGTAAAGCTATTTCTTTGTTGCTAAGGCGATTATTTAAGAAATTAAAGTTTCTTCTAATATCAAAGATACCAGTGGGTCAGTGTTAATACTCCTGTTATGCAGCAACATTTCCTCACAGCTTCACAAATAGAAAATAGTTGGGTTCACGTTCGGGATCCTAACACTACACATGGCAACTATGTCTAAAACTGCATTTTTTTCTCAATTGGAGGCAAAGAATTGAAGTTTTCTTTCTGTTGAAGGAAATACAGCACCCAGAGGTTTTCTGTATCAATATCTAGACGATTGCAAGGAACACTGTCAATTTTGAAATATATTTCTATGTATAAAGAATAGAAAACAAAGCGAATAAATCCTGCATAAAAATTATAGAATTAAAATACTTTAAGAACTGCATGTTTGTGTTTCATAGAATCATAGAATGGATGTCGTACAGGGGGCCGATTTGATCAATTATGTCCATGCCAGCTCTCTCCTCGAGCAACTCACCTAGTCTCTGTAGTTCTGCAATATTTTGCTCTTCAGAAAATTAATAATTTCTCTTTTGAGGGCCTCAACTGAATCTACCTCCACTTCTTCCATTTTCCATCTTTCAAATTCCAGTATTAAGATTCAGTGGAATTTCACTTTACAGAGAGACAGCCTGCCTTAAAGAGCAGGCTGACTACACCATGTAGATAAATTGGCGGCCATCCTTCAAAATGCTATAGACTTTAGAATGTGCCTGCATAGTGGAAGGTGGAAAATTCTTTTTTATAAATTTAGAGTGCCCAATTCATTTTTCCCAATTAAGGGGCAATTTAGCATGGCCAATCCACCTGCCTTGCACATCTTTTGGGTTGTGGGGGTGAAACGCATGCAAACACAGAGAGAATGTGCAAACTCCACACAGACAGTGGTCCAGAGCCGGGATTGAACCTGGGACCTCGGCGCTGTGAGGAAGCTGTGCCAACCACTGTGCCACCTTGCTGCCCATTGAATGTGGCAAATGTAATCCCATTATTTAACAAAGGAGGGATACAGAAATGGGGAACTATTAACCTATCAGCCAGACATTAGTAGCAGGGAAAATGTTAGAATCTATAATAAAAGGATGCGGTGGAACACTTAGAAAACAAATGTACGATTGCCCCAGCAGAGTCAACAAAGATTTATGAAAGAGAAATCACGTTTAACAATTCTGTTGGAGTCTTTTGAAGCAAAATAGATAAGAGGAAACCAGTGGATATTTAGATTTTCAGAAAGCTTTTGATAAGACCCCACACAAGAAGGCAGCTCACCACCATTTTCTCAAGGGTAATCAGGATGGGCCTAGCCAGTGAAGCCCACATCCTGTAAAAATGTTTTTTTTTAAATAAATCACCCAAGAAAAAGCTAGAATTTCAAGAGCTTTTTTGATCATATTTTGTACCCTACCACTGCATTTCAATGCTCTGTGTACATAGATCACTAAATCTCTTTGAACCTCTGCCATACCCAGTTTTTCACCATTTAAAACGTGCTTGGATTTATCCTTTTTCTGATAGATATTAGATCATCTCACACTTAACTGAAATCCATCTGCCACAGCTCTGCTCACTCACTGATATCTTGCAATGATTTAAGCTCCCCTGGCAGCAAGAGGCACAGTGGTTAGCATTGTTACCTATGGCGCTGAGGACCCGGGTTCGAATCCCGTCCATGTTGAGATTGCACATTTGTCTCGTGTCTGCATGGGTTTCACCCCCACAACCCAAAGATATGCAGGGTAGGTGGATTGGCCAAGCTAAATTGCCCCTTAACTGAAAACAAATTGGGTACTCTAAATTTAAAAATGATTTAAGCTCCCCTGAATATTATTTACGATGTAACCAATCTTTATGTTATCAGGCAACTGGCATATATGGTTCTTTGAGTTATTCATTTCGTAAATAATTGAGGCCTCATCACAAATCCTAGCAAAACACCACGAGTCATTTCTAGCTCATATTTCCACAGTACATTCTGCCAAAGTATTTGAGATTACTCTCTCCAAAAAGTATTTATTCCAAACATCTAAAATGCTTCTCATCTCCAGCATACACATCAGGACTTAACGAGGAAGGGTTGGACAGGCTGGGCTTATACCCATTGGAGTTTCTCAGGGGATCATGAATGTCCGGAACGTTCTTCCTCAAAAGGCAGTGGAATAAGGGACAGGTGGGAATGTGGAGTTGAGGTTACAATCAGATCAGCCATGACCTTATTTACCGGCAGAGTAGGCTGAAGGGGTCGAAGTGGACTCCTGCTCCTAATTCATATATTCGTATCATAAGTGCACTGAACTATAATTAAGAAAATTTGACAAACCAGGACCCACTCTTCCACATTATCAATCAGACAAGTTTATTTATAAAGGCAAGTTTATTTATAATGTCCTAACTCATATACATAACCTACTATCATCAAAATTAAGCATCATACTACCAAGCAGTGATCCAAATCATTGATATAGTGAAAAACAACAATCTCAGCACAGGTTCCTGATGGACCAAACCATTCATTTATTATCCACTACTTCTTATCCACCTCCTACAGCCCTTCAACTCAAGATTTTTTTCAGAAATTATGATACACAACTCGCAGACATCTATTAATTCCTTTTAATAACAGCACCATAAATAACTTCAAACTATAACTTATGTAATTTTCAAGTTCCAGCTTATTTTTCTTTATAAACAAAGTCAGAACTCACTTGTGTCAGCCTATATGCTAACAGTTACTCCTTTTAAGCATTTAAGTAGGAAGTTCAGAAATCATGATATATATGCAAGTTTTTAATTTTACTGCAACCAATTAGATAGATGCAAAAGTGATAAACCTTTGGGTAATTATTCACATCCCAACTTCAACTATGGGCTAACTTAATGGAACGAATAAAACACAGGCGGCCAGCAGAGTACAGTACATGCCATGACCTTAGTAACGTCACTGTACAACTTCTTACTGTACTATTAAAACTTGGGGGCGAGTGTTACTGTTACAAGTCTATTTTCACAAGTGTTTTTCTGAACTCGGTCATTTTGACTAGAGCAAGAAGGTAATTGAAAACACAACGTAAAACTGTTGTATCAAGCATCGCAATGTATAAATTTATTACCGAAAATAAAATCTTATTTATGGACAATTTCATCCGGTGAGTTCTAAGCAAAACCATCACCAATCTGGAAATACTGACGAAAGTTGACATTTACTTTTGAATCAAAATGTGGAGATGCCGGCGTTGGACTGGGGTGAGCACAGTAAGAAGTCTAACAACACCAGGTTAAAATCCAACATGTTTGTTTCAAAACACTAGCTTTCGGAGCACTGCTCCTTCCTCAAGTGAATGTTTAATGAGTTTTTAATCAAAGACACAGATTGATAAGCAATATAATTGCTAGGTGTTAGCCACAAAGACTAAATTTCAAAAGCCGATATAAAATCCTTCGGTCTTCCAAGTATTAATAAACAGCCAGCCTTAAAATGCGACATGATGTTAAAGAACATAGAAAAGGATACGATCTTTGCTCCAGAAAACTTCACTCACCAAATTGCCGGCCTTCGCCATCTTAAACAACCGCCACTCCCATCGTGCACCCTGTCCGCCCGGTACTCCCAATGACGTCACCGAGCCAAGCCCTCCCTTTGCTCCGCCCCTGCACTGTGCCCCGCCCCCCTCAGGCACGCCACCAGTGTCTCCTCTGCCCTCTGCCACGCCCCCTGCCATCTCCGCGTCCGTAACCCCGCCCCCCTTTTGCCTCCGCCCTCCCTTCGTGCCCCTCTCCTGGCGGCCCCGCCACCTGACGGGGAGAAACTACAGCACCCAGGGGGCTTTGCGTTTGACGCATTCACTGCGTCGAGGGCGAGAGGCGACAAGGAGACGTGGAAAGGTCGATCCTTCATGCGGCGAATAATATATATTTAAGGCGTTGATGTGTGTATACACAGTGGAGTAGTTTTGTCCAGGTTGTCGGAGAGGTCTGGGACAAGATGGACGATGGTAAAACGGAGAATATGAAGGACTTGGTAGACCGGCTGACTTTAGGTGTAACCAGGATATTGGGTGAGTGAGGGCAGTTACCGTTACCATGGGAATTAGCAGGTGAAGCCGGGCTTTACCTGGGTGCGAGGCGGGAAGAAGCTCAGCTCACATGATCAGAAATAGGAACAAGTTTGGAAAATTATGGTGGTGTTCAAAGAGGAGAGACATGACAATGACATTTATGATGATCGATTGTAGACTCATGTAAATGTTAGTTAGATTTAACCTGGTCGTTTCGATGTATTTAAGTATGGCTTGACAAAAAGAAAAAATATACATTTGGGAACATCAACATTAAACCTGTAATTCGTTTGTTTGATCTTCTGCAGCCATTTAATGAACGTACGTGTCCAACTTTTCTTGTAATAAAAAGTGGTTAACAAGCTACAACTGACAACTGTCTGTTTTGGTAATTGAGCCACATATAAATCAATCCAGAGAAACAGAACTGCTGTAATACACAGCAGACGTTTAAGCACTCCTTTAATGGGGACGTTTTTTTCAGCTAAATTTTGTTTGCTGTGTCTGTTCAATCTCTGATATCGTGATTAGATTGAGTAAAGCTAGTACTGTGTATCTGTAAACATATATATAATGCCTTCCTCACAGTAAAATGTTCCATTGCATTAAGCACCCTCTCCCCACTAAATCAAGTTTCTTGCAATATACAATCGGAAACCTGTGAATTATTCATAAGCATTAAAAGCCAAATGTCATTGTAAGTTCCATACAAGCCAACAGGGTACTTGGTAAAGTTTCACTCCATATTCTTTCACTCGGGATTTTCACAGGATGCACACAATGAGTACAGGCAATGACCTCACGAATTTGAAAGATTCAACAGATTTTCCTTAAATTAATCCTTAAGGCATGATGTGGAGATGCCGGCGTTGGACTGGGTGGGCACAGTCTTACAACACCAGGTTAAAGTCCAACAGGTTTATTTGAAATCACAAGCTTTTGGTGCATAGCTCTTTCATCAGGTGAGTGCTCTCTGATGAAGGAGCTATGCTCCAAAAGCTCGTGATTTCAAATAAACCTGTTGGACTTTAACCTGGTGTTGTAAGACTTCTTACTACTTACTGTAATTGTTACTACTTACTGTAATCCTCAAGGGGCATGGAAATTAACTTTTGTGGAAGATTGTTCCAGTCTATAATTGTACTTGGCAGGAGGAGTTTGCAAAGGAAGCACATTGGGGTATAAACAGTTGGTGCTGTCGGTTACACACTCTTCAAGCTCGATCTTAATGTACTGCATAGAAATATTTAAGGCAGGTCTCTGCTTTAAGGCAGCCTTGCTCAATAATTAACCAACCAATAGGAAAATGCAAATGGAGTACATCTATCAAGTATCACCAACCGCAATAAATTAAATTTCATATAGTTATACAATACCTTTACATAATAAAATCGGAGGTCTTGTGGCACTGTGTTGCACCATAACCATTGGACGCCAAGACTTGTTGGCCACAGAAGGAGTGTTCATAATATAGTTCAATGTGCTGCTGATTAGTTCGGTAATCCTTCCACCACCCATACCATCATTCCCCAAAGGGAAAAACAGTGTGAGTGAAGAGGCACAAAAAAGTCTTGTGGTGCTTTGCAGGAGCATAATAACAGAAAATATGATTCTGAGAGCTCCATTCGGATATGTTAGATCAGATGACCAAAAGCTGAGTCAGAGAGGTCTTTTTATAAGGAGTACCTTAAAAGAGAGTTGGAGAGGGGATTCAAGATCATAAAGCCTAGGCAGCTGAAGGGATGGCCATCAATGGAAGGGGGATTAAAATTGGGGATGCTCAAGAGTCTTGAATTAGATGAGTGCAGATATTTCAACCCAAAATATGTATATAAGAACATAAGAACTAGGAGCAGGAGTAGGCCATCTGGCCCCTCGAGCCTGCTCCGCCATTCAATTAGATCATGGCTGATCTTTTGTGGACTCAGCTCCACTTTCCGGCCCGAACACCATAACCCTTAATCCCTTTATTCTTCAAAAAACTATCTATCTTTACCTTAAAAACATATAATGAAGGAGCCTCAACTGCTTCACTGGGCAAGGAATTCCATAGATTCACAACCCTTTGAGTGAAGAAGTTCCTCCTAAACTCAGTCCTAAATCTACTTCCCCTTATTTTGAGGCTATGCCCCCTAGTTCTGCTGTCACCCGCCAGTGGAAACAACCTGCCCGCATCTATCCTATCTATTCCCTTCATAATTTTAAATGTTTCTATAAGATCCCCCCCCATCCTTCTAAATTCCAACGAGTACAGTCCCAGTCTACTCAACCTCTCCTCATAATCCAACCCCTTCAGCTCTGGGATTAACCTAGTGAATCTCCTCTGCACACCCTCCAGCGCCAGTACGTCCTTTCTCAAGTAAGGAGACCAAAACTGAACACAATACTCCAGGTGTGGCCGCACTAACACCTTATACAATTGCAACATAACCTCCCTAGTCTTAAACTCCATCCCTCTAGCAATGAAGGACAAAATTCCATTTGCCTTCTTAATCACCTGTTGCACTTGTAAACCAACCTTCTGTGACTCATGCACTAGTACACCCAAGTCTCTCTGAACAGCGGCATGCTTTAATATTTTATCGTTTAAATAATAATCCCGTTTGCTGTTATTCCTACCAAAATGGATAACCTCACATTTGTCAACATTGTATTCCATCTGCCAGACCCGAGCCCATTCACTTAACCTATCCAAATCCCTCTGCAGACTTCCAGTATCCTCTGCACTTTTCGCTTTACCACTCATTTTAGTGTCATCTGCAAACTTGGACACATTGCCCTTGGTCCCCAACTCCAAATCATCAATGTAAATTGTGAACAATTGTGGGCCCAACACGGATCCCTGAGGGACACCACTAGCTACTGATTGCCAACCAGAGAAACACTCATTTATCCCAACTCTTTGCTTTCTATTAATTAACCAATCCTCTATCCATGCTACTACTTTACCCTTAATGCCATGCATCTTTATCTTATGCAGCAACCTTTTGTGTGGCACCTTGTCAAAGGCTTTCTGGAAATCCAGATATACCACATCCATCGGCTCCCCGTTATCTACTGCACTGGTAATGTTCTCAAAAAATTCCACTAAATTAGTTAGGCACGACCTGCCTTTTACGAACCCATGCTGCGTCTGCCCAATGGGACAATTTCTATCCAGGTGCCTCGCAATTTCTTCCTTGATGATAGATTCCAGCATCTTCCCTATTACCGAAGTTAAACTCACTGGCCTATAATTTCCTGCTTTCTGCCTACCTCCTTTTTTAAACAGTGGCGTCACGTTTGCTAATTTCCAATCCACCGGGACCACCCCAGAGTCTAGTGAATTTCGGTAAATTATCACTAGTGCATCTGCAATTTCCCTAGCCATCTCTTTTAGCACTCTGGGATGCATTCCATCAGGGCCAAGAGACTTGTCTACCTTTAGCCCCATTAGCTTGCCCATCACTCCCTCCTTAGTGATAACAATCCTCTCAAGGTCCTCACCTGTCATAGCCTCATTTCTATCAGTCGCTGGCATGTTATTTGTGTCTTCCACTGTGAAGACCGACCCAAAAAACCTGTTCAGTTCCTCAGCCATTTCCTCATTTCCCATTATTAAAACTCCCTTCTCATCCTCTAAAGGACCAATATTTACCTTAGCCACTCTTTTTTGTCTTATATATTTGTAAAAACTTTTACTGTCTGTTTTTATATTCTGAGCAAGTTTACTCTCATACTCTATCTTACTCTTCTTTATAGCTTTTTAGTAGCTTTCTGTTGCCCCTTAAAGATTTCCCAGTCCTCTAATCTCCCAGCAATCTTTGCCACTTTATATGCTTTTTCCTTCAATTTGATACTCTCCCTTATTTCCTTAGATATCCACGGTCGATTTTCCCTCTTTCTTCCGTCCTTCCTTTTTGTTGGTATAAACCTTTGCTGAGCACTGTGAAAAATCGCTTGGAAGGTTCTCCACTGTTCCTCAACTGTTCCACCATAAAGTCTTAGCTCCCAGTCTACCTTAGCTAGTTCTTCTCTCATCCCCTTGTAATCTCCTTTGTTTAAACACAAAACACTAGTATTTGATTTTACTTTCTCACCCTCCATCTGTATTTTAAATTCCACCATATTGTGATCGCTCCTTCCGAGAGGATCCCTAACTATGAGATCATGAATCAATCCTGTCTCATTACACAGGACAAGATCTAGGACCGCTTGTTCCCTCGTAGGTTCCATTACATACTGTTCTAGGAAACTATCGCGGATACATTCTATAAACTCCTCCTCACGGTTGCCTTGACCGACCTGGTTAAACCAATCGACATGTAGATTAAAATCCCCCATGATAACTGCTGTACCATTTCTACATGCATCAGTTATTTCTTTGTTTATTGCCTGCCCCACCATCTCGTTACTATTTGGTGGCCGATAGACTACTCCTATCAGTGACTTTTTCGCCTTACTATTCCTGATTTCCACCCAAATGGATTCAACCTTATCCTCCATAGCACCGATGTCATCCCTTACTATGCCCCGCTATCGTTACTTTTGGACAGAAGCACCACTGAAATGCCTATTCCCGGTATGTTTTGCTGTTTACAATGGCACCAGTGTCAGGTGAAAGGACATTGACCTGAAACATTGACTATTTCTCTCTCCACACATTTTGCCCAATCTGCTCTGCCCATGTTCTACTGCATTTGCAACATTTTCTGGGTTTTTTTTTTGGAACATCACAATGTCCTTAATTTTGAATTAATTAAGTAATGGGTAAATTTGGTGAGAAGGTCTAAAACTAAATAAATCAATTTAAATGATAACAGTTGCAGTTAACAAAACGATTGAAGTGTGGTAATAAAGGTGTCTACAACCCCACTTACCGAGACTTCTAACATTTTAGAAAGTCGACCTGGTGTGACAGAAGTTCGATATGTGGAAAAGGAACCAGCAGAGCGTCATATGATTATCTCATGGGAGCAGGTGAGCAATCTGACCTTTTTATGATCTGTACACTTAACTTTTGATTTGCTTCTCAGAAAGGATTATTTTAGATAATGTTTTGGAGCTCCTATACATTGTTCCTGTCAATCAAAGCATTGGTTTGATGTCATCTGTCAATGACATTTACACTTACTAACCATAGAATAAAGTTGATCTTTAATTGTAACTTAACAGCACACTAAACCTCACATCAAAAGTGCATAATAACTAAAAAAAGGTCATAACGTTGACAAATGTAACGTTCATGCACTTAATTGTATTAATGGTTGTGTAACCTGTCTTTTCTTTATCACTTTTGACAAAGCTGTTGTAACTGTCATCAATATAATATTCTACATTGTGTATATAGCAGTATTCTCTACAATGTAGATAGTACTGCACAACTTCATATATTAAGAAGCTATTGCTTTTCTTTGTTAATGGTTGCCGTATTGGATCCTTTTAGTTGTGGCTTCTCAAAAGTACTGACCTGCAGAGAAGTCCGTCATAGGAGGCCAAATTATTATCATAGTCTTTGTTATAGAAATACTTTCATCCACTTAAATCAGACGAAATAGGGGCAGATCATACGATAAGTTGAACCTGCTTCGCTGTTCAATATGGTCTTCGTTAATCATCAGCATAAAACACAATTTTCCTGCAATCCCATATCCCTTGATTCCCAGAGAGATCAAAAATCTGTCCCATTCAGTCTTAAATGTATTCCATAATGAAGCATCCAGAACTTTCTGGGGTTTAGAATGACTAAGATTCACAGTTCTTTTTTTGAGTGAAGAAATTCCTTCTCGTCCCTCTGGGAATTTCCTGCAATTTCTGTTTTAACTTTTGATTATGTTCATGGTCATTTACAAAACTGCTGTTGGTAAGGGAAAATAAGTCCCAGACAGAATATACTCATTTAACTGTCTCTGGATAATTCTTCACAATTTATTTTCTCTCCCACACCCAGCATCATCTCGGAACAATATAAACCAAAAAAAGGAAAAAAATGTTTTTCATTTATAAAGCGCTTTTCACGACGAGCAGGCGTCAAAGCATTTTACAGCCAATGAATAACGTTTTGTAGTCGTTATTTTGTACAAAACCATTCCCATTTGAATGTTTTATGAAGAAATCTTTGATACAAAAGTAGAATCTGACACACAAGGAAGTATTAGACTAAGTGACCAAACATTTTCTCAGTGGTATGTTTTAAGGGCAGTCTGAAGGAAATACAGAGAGCTGGAGAGGCAGAGTGGTTTAGAAAGAGTATTCCTGACCTTCACTTACTGAAACAAAGACCATCAAGGTGACCTGATCAAAACCGGGGACATGCAAGAGACCAAAATTGATCAAAAAGATTGAGAAAGTTACAGTGATGTCACCATAGGGTAGTATGTAAGTGAAAAGTAAAAAGCCATGGATAAATTCTTAGACGACCCTAGAGTTACATGATGTGAGAATGATCAAATAGGCCATTGCAGTTGTTTTCTGGTTACAGCTGGATGGAATTGGCAACTTCAGTCTCACAATGGAGGAGAAGAATTGTAGGAGGATGGTGTGGTCAATGTTTTTTCTTTAATTCATCCATGGGATGTGTCACTGGCAAGACCAACACTTATTGTCTTTTGAGAGCTGATGATGAGGGAACTTTTTGAATCGCTGCAGTCCCTGTCATGTAGGTAGACCCAGGATATGGTTTTGAAAAGAGTTCTAGATTTTTGACTCAGCAACAGTGAACAAATGGCGATATAGTTTCGAGCCAGAATATTTTGTGGCTTGAAGGGAAACTTGCTGGTTTTGGTATTCCCATGCATCTGCTGTCCTTGCCTTTCTACATAGATGTTGTGGGTTTGGAAGGTGCTGTCGAAAGAGGCTCAGTGAGTTGCTGCTGTGAATTTTATAGATGGTACACATTTGAGCCACTATGCAATGGTGACCATAAAATCATGGAATGGCTACTGAGGGAGGGAATGTTTAAATGGGTTGATGGGTTTCTTTGTCCTGGGTGGTGTCAAGTTTTTTGACTAAGTCTACGGATACAGATAAATCATTTCGGACTGAGATGAGGAGAAATTTCTTTACCGAGAGAGTGGTGAGCCTGCGTAAGTTGCTACTATGGACAACAATTGAGGCTTGAGGCTAAATCATTGTATGTTTTCAAGAAGGAGTTAAATATAGCTCTTGGGGTGAAAGGGGTCAAAGGATATGGGGGGAAAGCTGAGTTGGATAATCATAATGAATGGCAGGACAGGCTCAGAAGGGCCAAATGGCCTATTCCTATTTTTTCTATGTTTCTTGAATGTTGTTAGAGTTACACTCAATTCAGGCAAGTGGAGAGTATTCTATCACACTCCTGACTTGTGTCTTATAGGTGATGGCCAGGCTTTGGGGAGTCAGGAAGTGAGTTATTCGCTGCAGATTCCCAGCCTCTGATCTGCTGTTACAACCAAGGTATTTATATAACTGGACCATAAGTTTCTCGTCAATGGTAACCCCCCGCCAAGGATGTTGTTGGTTTATGGAATTGTGTTAAAGGCAGCAGACAGGTTGAGATAGATGAGTAGTGATAGTTTCAATGTTGTGGAAACCTGATTGGAGGGTTTAAGCGTGGAGTTGCAGAAAATATGGGCACAGATTTGGAAGGTTGACAACTCATTCAAGGACTTTGAAAAGGAAAAGAAGTTTGATTTTGTTCTGGTAATTTACAAGGGCAGAGGGTGAAGCATTGGTTTTCTGAGGAGAGGAGTGTGGGACAGTACCCACGAAGAACGACTCAATTCAGTGGGACTATGGTTGGCATAGCAGAGGGCTAAATAGCTGGCTTTTAAAGCAGACCAAGGCAGGCCAGCAGCACGGTTCAATTCCCATACCAGCCTCCCTGAACAGGCGCCAGAATGTGGCGACTAGGGGCTTTACACAGCAACTTCATTTGAAGCCTACTTGTGACAATAAGCGATTTTCATTTCATTTCATAACAGGATATTGGCGTTGTGGACAGGGTGAGTTCAAAGAGAGCATGCAGGGAGACAAGAGAGAAAGTAAATAACGGTTCAGGAACTTTAGTGATAGCTTGGCCTGGTGAACTATGAAGAGAGTAAAGTGGCAGAAGTATATAAATGGATGGTTTCAATCTTAGTAACTCCTAAGAAGTCCATGGGTTCCTCACACTTGGAGATAAATGAAGACGTGGTTTTAAGAAGACAGTTTGTATTGGTGAAGATAAATCGTGGATGATCCCTTGTGTTCAAGGATGATCCTAAGTTATTGTGTTTTGACAGAGGCGGGGAGGACCCAATAGTATTTATGTAATCCAGCTCGATCCAGCATGAAATGATTTATCTAATTGTCCACCATAAACATTTAATGCCTTTGATTCAAGGGAATTGAGATGTCTGGGGCCATTGCATTCCAGATGGAACAATCAAGGTGAGAGAGAATAATAGTTTAGTGGGGGCAAGGGAATCACAGGTGGAGTTGAGGGTATGATTGAGCAGGCTGGCAGCTCTACAAATGTTCTGATGCATGGAGGGCCAAGCCCACCTGAGTTATGCCAAGCCACTGCATATACTATCAATGCTTTCAAAGCCCCATTTTACTAAACTCTGTCAAGCATGCCATCATTCCGTGTGGCATACTGTATTTCCTCTTCGTTAAAAAGAACAAAATATTTTTAAAAGAACATTAATTTGCAAAAGCAATAAAGCAGAGTTTTTGCCTTTTTGGTCCTAACATAATACATGGCACATATATTATGATATAGTACTATGATATAGTACTTTATTTGAAAAAGAATAACTAATGTAATCATTTGTATGCCCTGTTTTATGGGCATAGATGTGGGAAATTGATGAGAATCAGCCTACTCCTAATCACACTGAGAGTGGGAGAACACACTTATGGGCGCGATTCTCCGCTCCCCACGCGGCCTGGTAGAATCGCGGGAGGGCTCCCCAACATTTTTTACGCCCCCTGGTGCCCCCCCCCCCCCCCCCCCCCCCCCCCCCCGTTTGGGGCATCTAGGGGCCCGATTGGGACGGGAGCACCACGACTGTGCTCGGGAGGGGACAGGCCCGCGGTGCCCACCGATCGTCGGGCCAGCGGCCAAAACGGACCCACTCTTTCCCCTCCGCCGCCCGGCAAGATCAAGCCGCCACGCCTTGCAGGGCGGCTGAGGAGAAAGACGGCCACCGCGCATGCGCGGGTTCATGCCGTCTGCGCGATGAAGTAATCCGCGCATGCGCGGGTTGGACCCGGCAACCCACGCATGCACAGATGACTTCACATTCTCGGCGTGACGGAGGCCCGCTCCTAGTCCCCGGGTGGGGGTGAATTATGTGCGGGGAGTGGGCTCCGAGGCCGTCGTGAACCTCGTCCGAGTTCACAACAGCCTTCACGAATTCGGCCCCCTGCGGAGAATTCGCCCTATGTGTCTGAGCTGCCTGGCCCATTGGTTTACAGTTTTCAGAAAAATGAGAGTTATCACAGAAATTGGTCCTGTGTAGCAATCGTAGAATGTAATTCAATAAAACAGACTAATTTGGTAATCCTGTAACCACTGGAATAGCACAAGAGTGATAAAACTGTTGTAGTTTATATATTTGGATGTGTTACATAAAGATTTTTGTGAAGGTTTTTGTTGGTGATCTTCATTGCTGAATGTTGATAAAGGAGCCTTTGGGATTGTGGGTGTGAAATGGATGAGAGTCCAGATTGGGACATGGAAGTGGGTCCCCCAATCACTGCCTGGCATACTGTCTAGTTACATGGTGTCCAGAATGCCCACTCTTGTTCTGTCATCCCAGCTCCCTCCTCGCCAAGTTTGCCACCTCTGCTTTCTTCATTCCTTTTCCTGGTCTCGCTACAGAGTTTGAGGCGATGAAAGAACTATCCCGTATGTGGGCCATCTAGTCGTTTTTCTTCATTGATCATTTAGCAAAACTGGCAAAAAAAAAAACCTTCCCAGAACCCAGCACAGAGCTCCCACCTTTTCTGTCTAAGAAGTTACTGAAAAGCACCTTGCCTTCTTTAATTAGCATAGATTTGGGTTCCAAGTTGCAGCTGCACACCTGACCTTTGGTGAGTGATGTATAAGTTTGTCGGCTGGACTTTAATCAACAACATTTTCAGTCCTGGCATTGCATCAGCTGGTTTGGGCTCTGTGATACCAGGATAGCATTGATTCAAGCTATTGTAGTGCATGTAGGCAATGCACCAGCATGTTCCCTACTTCTGCCCTTAGATGGTGCAGGAAGCAGCTGGCAGCATGCCCGCACATGGTAAGTGATACAATGGCTCTATGGCTACAAGAGCTCTGATGCTATGTGAACCAGATTTGTGCCACATATCCCTCCAACTTATCATGGGAGCAACAGGAGAACTGCTTGTTGAGTTTTTATAAGTGGCATTTAATCTATCCCTGCCAGCAACTTAAATGGTCCAATATATTCTATAACTACTTCAGATGAAAAGCTTGGTTTAGAACTGTTTTGTTTTATTTAAACCTGAACCTGAAATATTTGGCTGTTTATGCTTGCAGAAAAATTGCTGTTTGCTTCCAGAGGATCTACGGAATTTTTACCAAATGACTGATGGTTTTTTGATGACCTGGAGTATAAAATTTGATGGTAAGAAAGTTGCGCTTCTGTTGTGCACCTATATGGTCAAATTCTTATGTTTATACTAGTCAGTTTCCCATCACATTGCACATGTAGTATTGTCAGGTGAGGTATTCGGGAAAAGCAGAGTTAGGTGGGATTATTCTACCTGGGCAGACAAAAATAATTAAGTTTGCTTTTTAATGTCATTTTTAATATACTTATTGTTATATATCTATTAGAAATTCTAGTGGCCACATTCACAATGGAATTTTAAAAATATATTTTATTCAAGGGATTTTCATATAAACAAACAAAAGCAGAAGAACAACCAAACAGCATTATAAACCACCAACACCAACTACTAACACCCCCCCCACCCCCGCTCTCTAACACTGCCCATTTCTCCCATCCCATTTTAACCCCCTACCACCACCATGCTGACTCCTCAATGCTCCTTAAAGAAATCAATAAACGGCTTCCACCTCCGGGTGAACCTATCCATCAACCCCCTCAAGACGAACTTGACCTTCTCCAGCCTCAGGAATTCCGCGAGGTCGCTCACCCACCTCCCCGCTTCTGGCAGCTCCAAGTCCTGCCACCCGAGCAAAATCCATCTCCGGGCTATCAGGGGGACAAAGTCCAAAACATTAGCCTTTCTCACCCTGGACTGCTAGGTCTTCTGACACCCCGAATATCGGCACTTCTGGACTCGGGACCACCTTCATCCCCAGCCGTTCGGAAATCACACCTGCGAAACCCTGCCAGTCATATGTGCCCTATAATGAGGCTTAGCATCGCACATGATGAGGCTGCATTCACCTTCCGCAAGGTGCACATCTCGGCCCCCACCTCCCCTCCCAGCTCCTCTTTCCACTTACGCTTTATGTCCCCCACCAGGCCTCCCTCCCAATCCATCAATTCCTTGTAGACATCGGACACCTTTCCCTCCCCTAGCTTGCCAATCGACTGTACCTTGTCTTGCAACCCCAGGGGCACCAGTCCAGGAAAGGTACCTGCCCGGCATAAGCACCGAGGCACTCTCCAGTCCCAAATACTGCTCCCACAGACCATAGGGCCAACACCACCACTGAGCTCACGGATTCCTGGCTGGGTGGAATGGCAGAGGCACTGACAACAAAGTCCTCAAACATGTTCCCCTACAGGATGTCACCTTCATCCGACCCCATAACACATTTCCTAATCATAGCAATATTTTCCTCCCAGTAGTAATTCATCAGGTTCAGCAGTGCCAGCCCCCCTCACCCCCGCTCCAGAAAAGCCCTCCTCACCTGCGAGGTCTTCCCCACCCACACATATACAGAGATCAGCATAAAATATGTCTTGGGGATGAAGATTGTGAGGTTCTGGAACACAAACAGAAACTTTGGCAGCGCCTTCCTTTTTACTGCTTGCAGCTGCCCCGCCAGCGACAGTGGCAGCACATTCCACCTCTTGAAATCAACTTGCATCTGCTCCACCAGCTGAGCCAGGTTCAACTTGTGCAGCTGTGCCCAGCCCCGCATTACGTTGGTACCTAAGTATCTAAAGCTTACCCCCACCACCCTGAACGGCAACTCCCCATACCTTCTTTCCTGCCCTCTAGCCTCAATCGGGAACACCTCACTCTTCCCCATATTCAACTTGTATACTGAAATTCCTCTCAAATCCCCATGATGCCTCCAATACTGCCCAACGGTTCTGAAATATACTGCAGCAGGTTGTGCACATACAATGGGACCTGTGCTCGACACAGCCCCCACCCCGGCTCAATCCCTCTCCAGTACTTCATTGCCCTAAATGCCATTACCAGCAGCTCTATCACCAATGCCAAGAGCAACAGGGAGAGCGGGTACCCCTGCCTTGTCCCCCGATGTATCCTGGACTCACTTGGTTCGTCCACACAGTCACGGCTTATACAGCAACTGGATACAGTCCACAAACCCCTGCCCGAACCCAAAGCCCCAACACCTCCAGCAGGTACTCTCACTCCAGCCGATCAAACGCCTTCTCTGCGTCCATCGCCACCACTATCTCCACCTCCGCTTGATCCAAAGGCATCTTGATTACATTAAGATGCCTCATCGCATTCACCGTCAACTGCCTCCCCTTCACAAACCCATTTGATCTTCACCTATCACTTCCGGGTTGCAGAACTCGATTCGTGAGGCCAGCACCTTCGCCAACAGCTTGGCGTGTACATTCACTAATGATGTTGGGCGGTCCCAGCCTCTCTCTCTTCCCCCACCCCTCTGGGTCTATCTTACCCTTTTCATCTCTCACTCTGCCAATCTCCCTCGCTGCCTCTTGCTTCCTCAACTGATGGGCCAACATCCTACTTGCCTTCTCTCTGTACTCATATACTGCCCATTTTGGCCCTCCATAACTGCCCAAACTCCATCTGGAACCTCTGCCTCTCCTTCAACAGCCCTGCCTCCAGCGCCTCCGAATACCACCTCCTCACCCGCAAAATCACGCCCACTCATCTTGCCATCTCGACACCCGCTCTGCTTTCTCCCTGTGCATCCAAATTGTAATGAACTCTTTCCACCCACCCCCCACCCCCCTAACCACTGTCTTGAACCCATCCCACAATGTGACGACCAAGATCTCCCCTGTATTGTTTAGCTCCACATAGTGCCAAATGGCTGCCCTCGTTCACCACCTCATCCACCAACAACCCCACATCCAGCCTCCACTCGGGCATTTGTCTATTCCCACGCTCTGAGCGATCCTTGACTCCCAGCCCAGTTTGACCCAAATTACCCATCTCAAGGCTGACACCGCCTCGGTCCCATCAGTTTTGAGACACTGTAGCTGTACTGATATAGGATACAAAGGTATGTTGCACCATGTGATTTATGGCCAAAATGATTTTTTTGTTTGTTTTTGTTTTCACTGACAAAATGGTGTTCCTGTCTTAGGCAATAACATGCAGTTGGGTACAATGATAATCAACAGCATTTCAACACTTTGTCGACTGGGCACATCTTCCATTTACAACCTGCCTAATGCACCAACTCTGGATGACCTAGAAAATGATACGGATGATGAAGGTACAATTTTGAAAAGTAGTGGTCTGATGAATCAAATAGTGTATGTTTGAAATTTAGATCTCCAGGTTTAAATAGCTGCAGTAGAGAACAACACCATTTTGATCCAAAACAAATAGCCAGTAATATGTTTCCCATGATATCGTGGCTCAAGAGCAGCCATCAAGTCAGACTAAAGTCACAACAACTTTTATATTTCTCCTTCCTTCCCATTGTCACTACGTACACACATTTTTATTTCATCTGATGCTATGCAGGATTCCTAGGCAGAATGAGCATGCAAGCTACTTGTTCCTGAACCTCTAAGCTGCTTTGTAGTTGCTTAGAATGCATAAGTTGACCCAGTTACTTAGCGTCCCATTTTATTTTTGGCGGGGGTTGCCGAGATGGAAAACCCTGTTGACAGAAGATCCTGCTGCCAGATAATTTTGGGCCACCTCCCATGCCACAAAACACATGGTGTGGCGGGGGGGTTCATACAGGTAACAATGATTTGGAATATGGTACAATATTGCCTTGTCCCATTGCTGTCAGTTCCTTGTCCTCCGCTGTTGTTAAAATTTAAAGCTAAAGTCACAACTCTATAGCTTTCACCAAGTGAAACTTGGTTGTGATTTTCCTCTCTGGGAATTCCTGAGGAAGCTATATGAGTTGACTAATTTATTTTAAACCGGCTAATACCTTGATTTTAAAATAACAGACAAAAAAATGTTATATAAAATATATAGGACTTTAATTTCTAATGCTGCCAGCTGTACACTTTACACTATTGTGATAAACCAGACAGGTTTTGTTTATAATTTAATTTGTTGCAGGGCATTCTACAAGAGGTATATATGAGAAAATGGTCAGTTAAGATCAATTTTAAGAATAGATTCAAAGTAAGATTGGAGATACAGAAACAATCTTGGAGATTATTTGACCAATCAGTGATATTGATTAGGAACATAAGAACTAGGAGCAGGACTAGGCCATCTGGCCCCTTGAGCCTGCTCCGCCATTCAGTCAGATCATGGCTGGCCTTTTGTGGGCTCAGCTCCACTTTCCAGCCCGAACACCATAACCCTTAATCCCTTTATTCTTCAAAAAACTATCTATCTTTATCTTAAAAACATTTAATGAAGGTGCCTCAACTGCTTCACTGGGCAAGGAAGTCCATAGATTCACAACCCTTTGGGTGAAGAAGTTCCTCCTAAGCTCAGTCCTAAATCTACTTCCCCTTAGTTTGAGGCTATGCCCCCTAGTTCTGCTTTCACCCGCCAGTGGAAACAACCTGCCCGCATCTATTCCCCTCATAATTTTATATGTTTCTATAAGATCCCCCCACATCCTTCTAAATTCCAACGAGTACAGTCCCAGTCTACTCAACATCTCCTCGTAATCCAACTCCTTCAGCTCTGGGATTAACCTCATGAATCTCCTCTGCACACCCTCCACCGCCAGTACGTCGTTTCTCAGGTAAGAAGACCAAAACTGAAAGCAATACTCCAGGTGTGGCCTCACTAACACCTTATACAATTGCAGCATAACCTCCCTAGTCTTAAACTCCATCCCTCTAGTAATGAAGGACAAAACTCCATTTGCCTTCTTAATCACCTGCTGCACCTGTAAACCAACTTTTTGTGACTCCTGCACTAGCACACCCAGGTCTCTCTGCACAGCAGCATGTTTTAATATTTAATCATTTAAATAATAATCCCTTTTGCTGTTACTCCTCCTCCTCTTCTTTCTTTCTCCTTTACCAAAATGGATAACCTCACATTTGTCAACATTGTATTCCATCTGCCAGACCCTAGCCCATTCACTTAACCTATCCAAATCCCTCTGCAGACTTCCAGTATCCTCTGCACTTTTTGCTTTCCCACTCATCTTAGTGTCGTCTGCAAACTTGGACACATTGCACTTGGTCCCCAACTCCAAATCTTCTATGTAAATTGTGAACAATTGTGGGCCCAACACTGATACCTGAGGGACAACACTAGCTACTGATTGCCAACCAGAGAAACACCCATTAATCCCCACTCTTTGCTTTCTATTAATTAACCAGTTCTCTATCCATGCTACTACATTACCCTTAATGCCATACATCTTTATCTTATGCAGCAACCATTTGTGTGGCACCTTGTCAAAATCTTTCTGGAAATCCAGATATACCACACCCATTGGCTCCCCGTTATCTACCGCACTAATAATGTCCTCAAAAAATGTCACTAAATTAGTTAGGCACGACCTGCCCTTTATGAACCCATGCTGCGCCTGCCCAATGGGACAATTTCCATCCTGATGCCTCGCTATTTCTTCCTTGATGATAGATTCCAGCATCTTCCCTAATACTGAAGTTAAGCTAACTGGCCTATAATTACCCACTTTTTGCCTACCTCCTTTTTTAAACAGTGGTGTCACGTTTGCTAATTTCCAATCTGCTGGGACCACCCCAGAGTCTAGTGAATTTTGTTAAATTATCAGTGGTGCATTTGCAATTTCCCTAGCCATCTTTTTAGCACTCTGGGATGCATTCCATTAGGGCCAGGAGACTTGTCTACTTGAGCCCATTAGCTTGCCCATCACTACCTCCTTAGCGATAACAATCGTCTCAAGGTCCTCACCTGTCATAGCCTCATTTCTATCAGTCACTGGCATGTTATTTGTGTCTTCCACTGTGAAGACCCAAAAAAAATTGTTCCGTTCCTCAACTATTTCCTCATCTCCCATTATTAAATCTCCCTTCTCATCCTCTAAAGGACCAATATTTACCTTAGCCACTCTTTTTTTTGTTTTATATATTTATAGAAACTTTTACTATCTGTTTTTATATTCTGAGCAAGTTTACTTTCATAATCTATCTAACTCTTTATATCTTTTTTAGTAGCTTTCTGATGCCCCCTAAAGATTTCCCAGTCCTCTAATCTCCCACTAATCTTTGCCATTTTGTATGCCTTTTCCTTCAATTTGATACTCTCCTTATTTTCTTAGATATCCACGGTCGATTTTCCCTCTTTCTAACGTCCTTCCTTTTTGTTGGTATATACCTTTGCTGAGCACTGTGAAAAATCGCTTGGAAGGTTCTCCACTGTTCCTCAACTGTTTCACCATAAAGTCTTTGCTCCCAGTCTACCTTAGCTAGCTCTTCTCTCATCCTATTGTAATCTCCTTTGCTTAAGCACAAAACATTTGTGTTTGATTTTACCTTCTCACCCTCCATCTGTATTTTAAATTCCACCATATTGTGATCGCTCCTTCCAAGAGGGTCCCTAACTATTAGGTCACTAATGAATCATGTCTCATTACACAGGACCAGCTCGAGGACCGCTTGTTCCCTCGTAGGTTCTATTACATACTGTTCTCGGAAACTATCGTGGATACATTCTATAAACTCCTCCTCAAAGCTGTCTTGACCGACCTGGTTAAACCAATTGACATGTAGATTAAAATCCCCCATGATAACTGCTGTGCGATTTCTACATGCATCAGTTATTTCATAGCATTTACAGTGCAGAAGACGGCCATTCGGCCCATCGAGTCTGCACCGGCTCCTGGAAAGAGCACCCTACCCAAGGTTAACACCTCCACCCTATCCCCATAACCCACTAACCCCACCCAACACTAACGGCAATTTTGGACACTAAGGGCAATTTATCATGGCCAATCCACCTAACCTGCACATCTTTGGACTGTGAGAGGAAACCGGAGCACCCGGAGGAAACCCACTTACACACGAGGAGGATGTGCAGACTCCACACAGACAGTGACCCAAGCCGGAATCGAACCTGGGACCCTGGAGCTGTGAAGTGATTGTGCTATCCACAATGCTACTGTGCTGCCTATTTGTTTATTGCCTGCCCCACCATAATGTTACTATTTGGTGGCCTATAGATTACTCCCATCAGTGACTTTTTCACCTTGCTATTCCTGATTTCCACCCAAATGGATTCAACCTTATCCTCCATAGCACCGATGTCATCCCTTACCATTGCCCGGATGTCATCCTTAAATAACAGAGCCACACCACCTCCCTTACCATCCACTCTGTCCTTCCGAATAGTTTGATAGCCTTGAATATTTAACTCCCAGTCGTGACAATCCTTTAACCATGTTTCACTAATGGCCACTAAATCATAATCATTCACGATGATTTGCGCCATCAATTCATTTATTCCGAATACTATGAGCATTCAGGTAAAGTACACTTATGTCTTTTATACCTTTGTTTTGAATCTTAACACCTTGATCAGTAACCTCCTAAATTATTTTTCCTCTTAACTTTTCTCCTGATTTTCCTTGTCGTTGGACCCATATCTTCACGTAACAACCTGCCGTGTCACTTTCCATTTATGTTTTTACTTCCCGTTTTATTCCTTTTAATATTACTGGGCCTATTCACTGAGCTCCCCTCAGTCACTGTACCTTGTACTGTCACCCTTTTGACTATGGCTTCTCTGCCTTACACTTTCCCCCTTACTGCCTTTTGTTTCTGTCCCTGTTTTACTACCTTCCGACTTCCTGCATCGGTTCCTATCCCCCTGCCACATTAGTTTAAACACTCCCCAACCGCTCTAGCAAATAGCCCCCCTAGGATTTCAGTTCCAGTCCTGCCCAGGTGTAACCTGTCCAGTTTGTACAGGCCCCACCTCCCCAGAACCGGTCACAATGCCCCAGGAATCCGAAACCCTCCCCCTGACACCATCCCTTCAGCCACGTATTCATCCTATATATCCTGTCATTTCTACTCTGATTAGCAAGTGGCACCGGTAGTAATCCTGAGATCACTACCTTTGAGGTCTGATTTCTTAACTTCCTTCCTAGTTCCCTGTATTCTGCCTTTAGGACCTCATCCCTTTTTTTACCTGTGCCGTTTGTACTGATGTGTACCATGACCACTGTTCACCCTCCTCCTCTAGAATGTCCTGCACCCGCTCCAAGACATCCTTGACCCGAGCACCATGGAGGCAACATACCATCCTGGAGTCTCATTTGCGGTTACAGAAACGCCTGTCTACTCCCCTTACAATTGAGTCCCTGATAACTATTGCACTGTCACACTTATCACCCCTCCCCCTCTGCAGCAGAACCAACTGTGAAAAAAATGAAAATCGCTTATTGTCACGAGTAGGCTTCAATGAAGTTACTGTGAAAAGCCCCTAGTCGCCACATTCCGGCGCCTGTCCGGGGAGGCTGGTACGGGAATCGAACCGTGCTGCTGGCCTGCTTGGTCTGCTTTAAAAGCCAGCGATTTAGCCTGGTGAGCTAAACCAGCCCCTAACTCGGTACCACGAGTTTGGCATTTGCTGTTTTCCCCTGAGAGGCCATTCCCCTCAACAGTATCCAAAGCGGTATATCTGTTCTGCGGGGAAGGGCCACAGGAGATTCCTGCACTATAATAATAATAATCGCTTATTGCACAAGTAGGCTTCAATGAAGTTACTGTGAAAAGCCTCTCGTCGCCACATTCCAGTGCCTGTTTGGGGAGGCCGCTCATTCTGTTTCTACCCTTTTGCGAGAAATGATGACTGAGCTTTCTTACTGACACCCCCCCACACACAACAAAACTGTAATTGTAATTAATAGGCATTGGTTATGTGAACTGCAGTTCAAATGAGATGGAATATGTTTTTTGATGGGCTTTACTCTATTATTACCCTTTTTTTTTTAAGGTAAAGAAGAACGTGTGGAGAAGCCCCATTTTAATTTACAGTGTCGAATATTTGAGCTGGATTGTTGCAATGGGAATGGGAAAGTCTGCCTGGTTTATAAAAACGTCCAATCAGGTATTTTTTAAGAAATCTAATTCTGCAGGATGGTGTTGTAGACAAATATAGCTGCTCGAAAATAAAACACTTAAATGGGAGGCAAGGGTTCTTCAGTAGGCGTCCCTCTTGTCTGAATAAATTGGTCAGCATTGGGGGCTCGCTTCTGGTTTTTTTGTTCTTAATTTTGAAGTAGATGCAATAATGACAACATTAAAATCAATGTCCTCCCTGTGGTGAATGTGATTCACACTATATACAGTTGCCAATATCACTCCATGTATATATGTTCGTTATCTACCCGTTGTAAGATCAATGCTGGATATAGTTGCCAATATAACTCCGTGTATATATGTTCACTATCCACCATTGTATGTGCAGTTGTACTATCCGACCACCAGGGGGTGTCGCTCTGGGAGTACGCAAGAGTTTGTACTGGGCTCCTCCCTTGGCTCTGCCCAGGACCCCTCCCCCTGGGACCGAAGTATAAAGATCAGTGCCTTACAGCCAGCCTGCCAGTTCATGGAGTTCAACGACGAATAGGCTGGCTCCGTTGTAAGTGTATTAAAGCCTCTGTTCAGATCCAACTACACGTGTTTGCTGAATTGATGGTTCCATCAATTTAATACACTTAAGAAGCTGCCGAAGTAAAGCATGGAATCCGCTTTAAAACCAGGACGTCTAGAACTCGATCCGCAGGATCCAGAGGCGAAAGAAACCTTCTGCCACTGGCTGAAATGTTTTAAGGCCTACCTGGCCGAAATCAGCACCGCTGAAACTACAGAGGAACAAAAGCTCAGCCTACTGCACGCGAGGGTAAGCCACAGAATTTCTACACAACTAAATCCAGCCAGTTCCTACACCGCAGCGCTGGCGATTTTGGACAAAATGAATATTAGGCCCATGAACGAGGTCTTTGCCCGCCATGTGTTCACGACTCGCCGACAACGGGCTACTGAAACTTTAGCTGAATTTGCACGCGAGTTGAACAATCTCTCAAATGACTGCAATTACCAGGCCGTAACCGCGGCCGAACATAGGGAGCTTGCTGTGCGGGATGTTTATGTAGCGGGCCTTCGATCTAGCTATGTATGCCAGAGACTATTAGAAAATGGGGCCCAGGGCTTAGAGACTACTGTAGAGGCTGCTATCACAATGGAAGTTTCCTTCCGCAGCCTCAACTCGTTTCCCGCGGACCCCGCTAACCCCGCAATGGGCCCCCGACCTGAGGACCCCCCAAGCCTGTGCCGCAAGGCCCCCCAGCTATCGCGCTGCCACAGCCGGCCGCCCTACTGTCCCAGTCAACTACTCAAACTATCCAGCTGCTCCAGCTAATTACTCAGCTCCCCCAGCCAGCTACTCAGCTCGCCAAACCAGTTATTCAACTGCTCCAGCCTGCCACTATTCAGCTCCCCAAACCAGTTATTCAACTGCTCCAGCCTGCCACTATTCAGCTCCCCAAACCAGTTATTCAACTGCTCCAGCCTGCCACTTCTGTGGACAAAGCCAGCACCCGCGGCAGCACTGCTCAGCCCGATCTGTGACCTGCAGCAGCTCCGGGAAGAAAGGCCACTATGCTAAAGTGTGCCTCGGCAGAAGGGCCCCAGCCCTCAACACTCCAACAGTCCAAAAACATCGCCCCCAGCACCAGCAGGCCCGCGGGGCCCGAAACGCTGCGGCCTATGCTCAGGCTCCACCCCCTCCCACCACGTGCGATCCATGGGGGCCGCCAACTTGGCAAACCTCCACCATGCGGCCGGCCACGTGCGATTCATGGGGCCCGCCATCTTGGACGCCATCTTCATCACCACCCTCCACGTGCGATCCACGGGCCCTAGCTGCATCCCCAGACTCAAACAGCTCATCGGAGGAGTACGACCTCCCCGGGCAGTCACCACATGGCTCGCAACTCAACGTAGTGTTCTGCATCAAGCTCGCCAGAACGCAGCGACATCTACTCGACAGGACGCCCGATCGGAAGAATTCGACTCCCCCGGGCACCCACCACGCGGCCCACAACTCAACACGGTCACCCTCGACCAATCTCGCCCCAAGCATCTGAGAAATTCAATGATGGAGGTCCAGATCAACGGGTACAACACGTCTTGCCTCTTCGACTCCGGGAGCACAGAGAGCTTCATACACCCAGAGCTGGTAAGACGCTGTTCCCTCCCTATTTATCCTGTCAACCAAACTACCGCCCTCGCTTCGGGCTCCCATTCCATCCAAATCCAAGGCCGCACTACAACAACGCTAACGATTCGAGGCGCTAGCTATTCCAAATTTAAACTGTATGTCTTGCCCGACCTCTGCGCGCCACTCCTCTTAGGCTTGGATTTCCAATGTAATCTCAAGAGTCTCACCCTCAGCTTCAGCGGGCCCCTGCCCCCACTCACTATCAGCAGCCTCGCCACGCTGCGCATCGCCCCCCCCCCCCCCCCCCCCCCCCCCTCTCTTCGCCAACCTCACCCTGGATTGCAAACCCGCAGCAGGCGGTACAGCCTGCAGGATAGGGTATTTATCAGAAAATAGGTCCGAAGGCTGCTCAGTTAGGGGATCATAGAGGCCAGTAAAAGTCCCTGGAGAGCACAAGTGGTGGTCGTCAAGACCGGGGAAAAATTCCGCATGGTCGTCGATTATAGCCAGACCATCAATCGCTTTACGCTCCTAGACGCGTATCCCCTCCCCAGAATCGCAGACATGGTAAACCAGATCCCAATCCGCCCGGAGGACTACCACTACACGGCGTTCGAGGCCGATGGCCACCTCTTCCATTTCCTCCGCGTTCCCTTCATAGATAGAACATAGAACATTACAGCGCAGTACAGGCCCTTCGGCCCACGATGTTGCACCTTCCTGTGAAACCCTTCTAAAGTCCCTCTACACTATTCCCTTATCCATATGCCTATCCAATGACCATTTGAATGCGTTTAGCGTTGGCGAGTCCACTACTGTTACAGGCAGGGCATTCCACGCCCTTACTACCCTCTGATAAAGAACCTACCTCTGACATCTGTCCTATATCTATCTCCCCTCAATTTAAAGCTATGTCCCCTCGTGCTGGACATCACCATCCGAGGAAAAAGGCTCTCGATGTCCACCCTATCTAATCCTCTGATCATCTTGTATGCCTCAATTATGTCCCCTCTTAACCTTCTTCTCTCTAACGAAAACAGCCTCAAGTCCTTCAGCCATTCCTCATATGATCTTCCCTCCATACCAGGCAACATTCTTGTAAATCTCCTCTGTACGCTTTCCAATGCTTCCACATCCTTCCTATAATGTGGCGACCAGAACTGCACACAATACTCCAAATGCGGCCGCACCAGAGTTTTGTACAACTGCAACATGACCTCATGGCTCCGAAACTCAATTCCTCTATCAATAAAAGCTAACACACCGTACGCCTTCTTAACAACCCTCTCAACCTGGGTGGCAACTTTCAGGGATCTATGGACATGGACACCGAGATCTCTCTGCTCGTCCACACTACCAAGAATCTTACCATTAGCCCAGTACTCTGCCTTCCTGTTATTCCTTCCAAAATGAATCACCTCACATTTTTCTGCATCAAACTCCATTTGCCACCTGTCAGCCCAGCTCTGCAGCTTATCTATGTCCCTCTGTAACTTGTAACATCCTTCGGCACTGTCCACAACTCCACCGACTTTAGTGTCATCTGCAAATTTACTCACCCATCCTTCTACGCCCTCCTCCAGGTCATTTTGTAAAAATGACAAACAGCAACGGCCCCAAAACAGATCCTTGTGGCACACCACTAGTAACTGGACACCAGTCAGAGCATTTCCCATCAACCACCACTCTTTGTCTTCTATCAGCTAGCCAATTTCTGATCCAAACTGCTAAATCACCCTGAATCCCATGCCTCTATTTTCTGCAATAGCCTACCGTGGGGAACCTTATCAAACGCTTTACTGAAATCCATATACACCACATCAACTGCTTTACCCTCATCCACCTGTTTGGTCACCTTCTCGAAGAACTCAATGAGGTTTGTGAGGCATGACCTACCCTTCACAAAACCATGTTGACTATCTCTAATCAAATTATTCCTTTCCAGATGATTATACATCCTATCTCTTATAAACCTTTCCAAGACTTTTCCCACAACAGAAGTAAGGCTCACTGGTCTATAGTTACCGGGGTTATCCTACTCCCCTTCTTGAACAAGGGGACAACATTTGCTATCCTCCAGTCTTCTGGCACTATTCCTGTAGACAAAGAAGACTTAAAGATTAAAGCCAAAGGCTCAGCAATCTCCTCCCTAGCTTCCCAGAGAATCCTAGGATAAATCCCATCCGGCCCAGGGGACTTATCTATTTTCACACTTTCCAGAATCGCTGACACCTCCTCCTTATGAACCTCAAGCCCTTCTAGTCTAGTAGCCTGTATCTCAGTATTCTCCTCGACAACTTTGTCTTTTTCCTGTGTGAATACTGACGGAAAATACTCATTTCGCACCTCTCCTATCTCCTCGGACTCGACAGACAACTTCCCATTACTGTCCTTGACTGGCCCTACTCTTACCTTAGTCATTCTTTTATTCCTGACATACCTATAGAAAGCTTTAGGGTTATCCTTGATCCTACCTGCCAAAGACTTCTCATGTCCTCGCTTGGCTCTTCTTAGCTCTCCCTTTAGAGCCTTCCTAGCTAACTTGTAACTCTCAAGCGACCCAACTGAACCATCACGTCTCATCTTCACATAAGCCTCCTTCTTCCTCTTGACAATTCTTTCAACTGCTTTAGTAACCCATGGTTCCCTCACTCGACCACTTCCTCCCTGCCTAACAGGTACATACTTATCAAGGACACGCAGTAGCTGTTCCTTGAACATGCTCCACATTTCCATTGTGTCCATCCCCTGCAGTTTTCCTCTCCAGGCGATGCATCCTAAGTCTTGCCTCATCGCATCTTAATTGCTTTTCCCCCAGCAATAACTCTTGCCCTGTGGTTTATACCTATCCCTTTCCATCGCTAAAGTGAACTTAATCGAATTGTGGTCACTGTGTTGTTCCTCGTGTCTTAATAAAGCTCGCAGTCTCAAATGTGGAGAAGATGCTTTATTGTGAGTTCGTTCATTCTTCAGAGCTCTACGTACGGCTACCTTCAGTGCTATCCTAGCTGCTGTGTGTCCAGCTATTAGCTCTGCCTGCTGTGTAGTGTTTCTCACTTCCTGTCCTGATCTATTTATATGGCTCTCCCGTGCTCCCTCTAGTGGTCGCTCAGTTGTGTTGCATCTGGTTAACTTGTGATCACCACATCCCCCTTTTTCTCTTAACATATTTTCTGAACATCGTTAAAGAAAATTGTACATCCTGTCCCAGTGTATTTATAGCTCTCCCGCTCGTGTTTGCTCTGTTGTTTTGTATCTAGTCAATCTACGATCACCACATCCCCCTTTTTCTCATTACATAGTTTCTGTACATAATTAAAGAAAATTATACAAAACAGTAACTTATGATATGCGTATCTATACAAGTGATGATGCTATTGCCTTAGTTAACAAAGCCAATGTATTTATATGTCCAATCTTAATAAAAACATTTATGAGTCCAAACTTGATGAATTTGTTCAGAGCTTTTTTTTCTTTTTGTTGTTGATGACGTGGTGATATTGATATTGCAAGTCCGCTGTGAATGTTGTTGGTGTTCCTTGTTATCTTAAGTACCCAATGCGTCATCCCGAGGTGTCTGCATGGTCACATCACTGATGTTGACTGGCATGGACTTTTTTTTTTCTGTGCTTGTGGTGTTGATTTATTGTCTCATCCGCCTTGGATGCTGGTGTGCTTGCTCGTTCTGGAGCAGACGTGTGATTATGCGATTCGTCGTCATCCCATGACATGTTTGTAGTCTTGTCATCGTTTTGCCATGCGCTGTGGCATTGTCCGTCATGTGCCAAGTAGTGCCATTGTGTACAAGTCGTTGTTTCATTGCTGTTGTTTCTGTCGTTCTTGTTTTTGTTGTTTTCGTTGCCGTACTTGTCGCTGTTTTTGTCGTTTCCGTCTTTGGTGTTGGCACTGTCGTTGTTCCTGACTTTGTTGTTTTCGTTGCCGTTCGTGTTGCTGTTTTTGTCGTTTCTGTCTTTGTCGTTGTCGCTATCTTTGTTCCTGACTTTGTTGTGTTTGTTGCCATTCTTGTTGTTTCTGTCCCTGTCGTTGTCGCTATCTTTGTGCCTGACGTTGTTGTTTGTCTTGTTGCGCTTCATGTTGCTTTTATTCTTGCTGTTGTCGTTCTCGTTTCTGCTGTGCTTCTTGCTATTGTTGTTTGTCTTGTCGCGCTTCATGTTGCTTTTCTTCTTGCTGTTGTCGTTCTCGTTTCTGCTGTGCTTCTTGCTATTGTTGTTGGTCTTGTCGCGCTTCATGTTGTTTTTGTTCTTGCTGTGTTTCTTTTGACTTTTGTTTTTCTTGTTATACTCTGAGTGTCCCGAGTGGATAATTTGAGTCATTGAGCCTTCCGTCTCGCGAGTGGTGCGAATGATCTGATGTTGCATCGGTGCAGGTGACATCAATCAGTTGTGGAGAATTGAATTCCGCATCTTTGCTTTCTTGGTGCTCGTCTTCCGGAGTCAAAGTCTTCTTGATTACATTTGACGCGGTGTCTGTGGACTCTCGGCGCTCCTCTTCTGGAGTCCAAATCTGCATGATTTCAGTTGACGTGGTTTCTCTAGACTCTTGGTGCTCCGCTTCTGGAGTTAAAATCTTCATGATTTCTGTTGATGTTATCTCACTGGACTCCAGGTGCTCCTCTTCTGGAGTCAAAATTTGCATGGTTTCTTTTTGTTTGATGTCTCTGGACTCCAGGTGCTCCTCTTCTGGAGTCAGAATCTGCATGGTTTCTTTCGGCATTGTCTCTGTGGACTCCAGGTGCTCCTCTTCTGGAGTCAAAATCTGCATGTTTTCTTTTGGCGTTGTCTCTCTGGGCTCCAGGTGCTCCTCTTCTGGAGTCAAAATCTGCATGTTTTCTTTCGGCATCGTCTCTCTGGACTGTTGGGTGGCCCGACTCTGTGCTTCTGTACAGACAAGCTGAGAACTGTCAGTCTCACTGTGATCCTGTACGTCGAGTGCGAGCACCTTGTCACTGTTTTCGCTCTGTGCTTCGGTACAGACAAGCTGAGAACTGTCAGTCTCACTGTGATCCTGTACGTCGAGTGCGAGCACCTTGTCACTGTTTTCGCTCTGTGCTTCGGTACAGACAAGCTGAGAACTGTCAGTCTCACTGTGATCCTGTACGTTGAGTGTGATCACCTTGTCACTGTCTTCGCATGCAGTGGGCAGAGGTGCATTGTCTTCTTCTTGTTCCTGTGAGCGTGTTGGACTTTCATAGTCCGCTCTTTCTTCTTGTTCCTGTGAGCGTGTTGGACTTTCATAGTCTGCTCTTTCTTCTTGTTCCTGTGAGCGTGTTGGACTTTCATAGTCTGCTTTTTCTTCTTGTTCCTGTGAGCGTGTTGGACTTTCATGGTCCGCTCTTTCTTCTTGTTCCTGTGAGCTTGGTAGACTTTCATAGTCTGCTTGCGGTTGCTCAGGTACAGCGGGTTTACCTTCATGGTCTTGTTCATGCTTGGTGTCCGCCCGGGAGTGTTTGCTTGCATCCCTGTTGGCGTCTTTCATCACTCGCACTGTGGAGCCTGTCATCGCTCGCTCCGTGGAGTCTTCCTGTGCTCTCTGTGTGGCGTCGTCTTCGTCTTGGGTATTGCTGTCATCCAATGTATCGACGAGCTGCCATGGCACCATGGTGTTGGATTCATCCACCATGAGTAGATTCGTGTTGAGCTTTGCAACGGTGTCGCTGATGCTGTGATCAGCATGTCCAAATAACTCCTCCATGTCTGAGTAGTATTCTTTGAAAGCCATTTCATCTTGGTTGGCTTCTTCTACCACGAGTTGGTTCGTGTTGAACTTTGCGACCGTGTCGCCGATGCTGTGATTAGCATATCCGACTGACTCAGCTATGTCTGAGTAGTATTCTTCGAAAACCAAAGCATTTTGGTTGGATTCATCTACCACGAGTTGGTTCGTGTTGTACTTTGCGACCGTGTCGCTGATGCTGTGATAAGCATATCCGACTGACCCAGTCAGGTCTGAGAGGTAATCGTCGAAAAACAAATCATCTTTTGTTGTTTCGGAATTCTTTTTGTTCGCTTCACTGTGTGTGGTGAAGGCAGCTTTTTCCAAGGTTTTGTGCAAGTTGTTTTTCACTGTTGGTTTAAGTTCAGGCGTTTTTCTGTGTTCTGAGGCAAGAAAATTTGGTTTTACCACTTTAAGTGTCTTGTTTTCAATTTTCGGGCATTTCCCTTTTAAGTGGGCGTGGTCAGGATTCTCAGACGTCATGACGTCACGCGTAGGAACGACTTGCACATGCGCAAATCGGCTTTCTTTCCTTGTGCGGTTCGGTGTCCATTGCGCATGCGCGGCTTGCGCATGCGCATGACGGTCCGCGACGAAGACTTTTTTTGACTGCGCATGCGCGGCTTGCGCATGCGCATAACGATCGGCGCCGCGATCTTTTGTAAACTGCGCATGCGCGACTTCCGGTTCCGGCGCATGCGCAGACGCGATTTGTAGTTCTTTGCTTACCATAGACTGCAAAATGTGCTCCGACGCCATTTTATCGCGGATTTCAGCGTTTTTTCTTTCTAAAAGTTGTAAGTTACCTTTTCTTTCCGATCTGGACTGGATTTCAGCGTTTTGGCTTTGTGAAAAATTCATGTTATTTCTTCTTTTTGATCTGTACTGTGCATTCGCGATTTCCTGATCTTTTTGTGATTTTTTAAGTTTTGCATCACTCAATCTCTGTGCAGGTTGGACTGTGAGCATGCCTTGCTGTTCAAATTTCTCACAGTACTCTTCAAATTTGTTTAGTAACGTTTGTAAGCTGTTCCTGTCTTCACCTTTTGAGTATTTAAATCCATTATACACTTTCCTATTGACAGGCCCTTCGATGAGAATTGCTATTTTAATTTTGTCTGAGGCTTCTGCTACATCATTAGCTATGAGATAAAAATCGAACATTTGTTTAAACCTTTTCCAGACATTTCTTACATTACCAGTCGTGTCCAGCTGAGGTGGGTATCCATGCCACATCCTCGAATTAGCAATGTCTTCCCCAGTCAAATGTCCAGTAGGAGATTTCCATGCCATTTTGTGCTTTCTGTATCTGCAGCTGAGTTGTCCTGTAGTAAGCGTCTGAAATCACTGCTGGTACCATGTGTTGTTCCTCGTGTCTTAATAAAGCTCGCAGTCTCAAATGTGGAGAAGATGCTTTATTGTGAGTTCGTTCATTCTTCAGAGCTCTACGTACGGCTACCTTCAGTGCTATCCTAGCTGCTGTGTGTCCAGCTATTAGCTCTGCCTGCTGTGTAGTGTTTCTCACTTCCTGTCCTGATCTATTTATATGGCTCTCCCGTGCTCCCTCTAGTGGTCGCTCAGTTGTGTTGCATCTGGTTAACTTGTGATCACCACAGTCACTATCACCAAAATGCTCACCTACCTCCAAATCTAACACCTGTCCTGGTTCATTACCCAGTAGCAAATCCAATACGGCCTCGCCTCTTGTTGGCCTATCTACATACTGCACCAGGAAACCCTCCTGCACACATTGGACAAAAACGGATCCATCTAAAGTACTCGAACTATAGTGTTTCCAGAAAGTTAAAGTCCCCCATAACAACTACCCTGTTATTTTCGCTCCTATCCAGAATCACCTTTGCAATCCTTTCCTCTACATCTCTGGAACTTTTCGGAGGCCTATAGAAAAGCCCTAACAGGGTGACCTCTCCTTTCCTGTTTCTTAACTCAGCCCATACTACCTCAGTATTCGAGTCCTCATCAAATGTCCTCTCAGCCACCGTAATACTGTCCTTGACTAACAATGCCACCCCTCCCCCTCTCTTACCACCTTCCCTGAACTTACTGAAATATCTAAACCCCGGCATCTGCAACAACCATTCCTCGCCCTGCTCTATCCATGTCTCCGAAATGGCCACAACATCGAAGTCCCAGGTACTAACCCATGCCGCAAGCTCACCCACCTTATTCCGGATGCTCCTGGCATTGAAGAAGACGCACTTTAGACCACCTTCCTTCCTGCCAGTACACTCCTGCAACTTTGAAACCTTACTCATGACCTCACTACTCTCAGCTTCTTGTGTACTGGAGCTACAATTCAGGTTCCCACTCCCCTGCTGAACTAGTTTAAACCCTCCCGAGGAGCATTAGAAAACCTCCCCCTGAGGATATTAGTACCCCTCTGGTCCAGGTGTAGACCATCCCGTTTGTAGAGGTCCTACCTACCCCAGAATGAGCCCCAATTGTCCAGGAATCTGAAACCCTCCCTCCTGCACCATCCCTGCAGCCACATGTTCAACTGCTCTCTCTCCCTATTCCTCGACTCGCTAGAACGTGGCACGTGTAACAACCCAGAGATAATAACTCTGTTTGTTCTAGCTCTAGGTTTCCACCCTAGCTCCCTGAATTCCTGCCTTACGTCCCTATCCCTTTTCCTACCTATGTCGTTGGTACCTATGTGGGCCATGACTTGGGGCTGCTCCCCCTCCCCCTTAAGGATCCCGAAAACACGATCTGAGACATCGCGGACCCTGGCACCTGGGAGGCAACACACCAACCGCGAGTCTCTCTCGTTCCCACAGAATCTCCTATCTATCCCCCTAACTATGGAGTCTCCAATGACTAATGTTCTACTCCTTTCCCCCCTTCCCTTCTGAGCAACAGGGACAGACTCTGTGCCAGAGACCTGTACCCCATGGCTAACACCTGGTAAGTCGTCCCCCCCAACAGTATCCAAAGCGGTATACCTGTTACTAAGGGGAACGACCACAGGAGATCCCTGTACTGACTGCTTACCCCCAGCCCCTCTCACCGTCACCCATCTATCTTTATTCTTTGGCGTAACTACCTCCCTGAAGCTTCTATCTATGACCCCCCTCTGCCTCCCAAATGATCCGAAGTTCATCCAGCTCCAGCTCCAGTTCCCTAACATGGTTTTTGAGGAGCTGGAGTTGGGTGCACTTCCCACAGATGAAATCAGCAGGGACACTGACGGCGTCACTCACCTCAAACATTCTGCAGGAGGAGCATTGTACTGCCTTCCCTGACAACACCTCTAGATTTAAAAAAACAAGTAAAAGAAAGGAAGAGCTTACCTGATATTCCCTCAAACCCTGCTCCCGCTGAAAGGTAAGCAAATTTAAAGGCACTCACTCACCCTCATGACAGGCCCCTGCTCCTGCTTCCCAACGACCGTGGTTTTTTTATTTGGTTAGAGGAGGAGTTAGGGGGGGAAACACTGAGGAAGTGTTTCGGGTTTAACTGTCACTTGACAACAGCCCCTCCACAAACCACCTTCAAATTAGGCTGACCGCACTGCACGTATGCAAATTTCCCCAAAACAGCCAATCAGTAGCTCTGCTCTGCTGCCCTCTGCTAGATGCTTGCCTTCACTCAAACTTCTCGAGTCTCTTTCGCAGGTACACCTTCAACTTAGGCTGACCGCACTGCACGTATGCAAACTTCCCCTGAACAGCCAATCCGTAGCTCTGCTCTGCTGCCCTCTGCTGGATGCTTGCCTTCACTCTAACTCCTCGGGTCTCTTTCGCAGGTACACCTTCAAATTAGGCTGACCGCACTGCACGTATGCACATTTCCCCAGAACAGCCAATCAGTAGCTCTGCTCTGCTGCCCTCTGCTGTGACCCTCGGTGTCACTAACGGGGTTTCGGTGTTCCAACGAGCAATGGACCGAATGGTAGACCAGTACGGGCTGCAGGCCACGTTTCCGTATCTGGATAATGTTACCATCTGCGGCCATGACCAGCAGGACCACAACGCCAACCTCCACCGTTTTCTCCAGACGGCCCAAAAATTAAACCTTACATATAACAAGGAGAAATGCGTGTTCCGCACAAACAGACTAGCCATCCTCGGCTACATCGTGGAGAACGGAGTCCTGGGCCCAGACCCGGACCGCATGCCTTGGAACTCTCCCTCCCCCATGGCCCCAAGACCCTCAAACGGTGCTTGGGGCTCTTTTCGTACTACGTCCAGTGGGTCCCCCAATATGCGGACAAAGCCCGCCCACTCTTCAAGGCCACACTATTTCCCCTGTCTGCTGAGGCGCGCCAAGCCTTCAGCTGCATCAGGGACGACATCGCCAAAGCAGCCATGTGGGCGGTGGATGAATCCACTCCCTTTCAGGTTGAGAGCGACGCCTCAGAGGTAGCGCTAGCAGCCACTTTAAACCAAGCAGGGCGGCCCATTGCATTTTTCTCCCGTACCCTATCCGCTTCAGAACTCCGACACTCCTCAGTCGAGAAAGAAGCACAAGCCATCGTGGAGTCTATCCGACACTGGAGGCACTACCTCGCAGGTAGGAGGTTCACCCTCATTACCGACCAACGGTCGGTCGCCTTCATGTTCGACAACTCGCAAAGGGGCAAAATTAAAAATTCTTCGGTGGAGGATTGAACTCTCCACCTACAATTATGATATCAAATATCGACCGGGGAAGCTCAATGAGCCCTCGGATGCCCTATCCCACGGGACATGCGCCAGTGCGCAAATCAGCCACCTAAAAGCCATCCACGATGACCTCTGCCACCCAGGGGTCACCCGGCTCGCCCACTACACCAGAGCCCGAAACCTGCCTTTCTCCAACGAGGAGGTAAAAGCGGTCACCAGGGACTGCCCGATCTGTGCGGAGTGCAAACTGCACTTCTATAGACCAGACCGGGCCCACCTGGTCAAGGCTTCTAGGCCCTTTGAACGCCTTGCGATCGATTTCAAAGGGCCACTCCCCTCCACTAACAAAAACATTTACTTCCTTAACATTATTGACGAGTTCTCCGATTCCCCTTCGCCATCCCATGCCCCGATATGACCTCCCACACAGTCATTAGGGCCCTGCATAGTGTCTTCACCCTGTTGGGTTTCCCCAGCTACGTGCACAGCGACCAGGGTGCGTCCTTTATGAGTGACGAGCTGCGTCAGTACCTGCTCGACAAGGGCATCGCCTCGAGCAGGACTACCAGTTACAACCCCAGGGGGAACGGACAGGTGAAGAGGGAGAACAAAACCGACACCATTGTTGAAAAGGTGCGCCTGCTTCATTCCAACCCACAGTACACATTTGTTGAGTTCCCAGACCGTCCTACTGACCCTCGAGTCCAGAAAGCTCCAAGTTTCCCAATGGCAGGAAGTCCTCCCTGACGCGCTCCACGCAATTAGATCCCTCCTGTGTACAGCTACCAACCAAACCCCTCACGAGCGGCTCTTCATTTTTTCCAGGGGCACTACCACAGGGGTCTCACTTCCGGCGTGGCTGAGGACGCCAGGCCCGGTTCGCCTAAGGAAGCACGTCAGGGCGCACAAAACCGACACCATTGTTGAAAAGGTGCGCCTGCTTCATTCCAACCCACAGTACGCATTTGTTGAGTTCCCGGACGGTCGCCAGGACGCAGTATCCCTCCAGGAACTGGCACCCGCTGAATCCAGCCCTCCATCTACCCCCACCGAGGAACTCCTTTCCCCGTTCACTATGCGGCCGCCCCCTTGTGCCCCCAATTCTGCGAGCTCACCCCACCAGTCCCGAGCGCCAGCACCAGCCCGCCCCCGCGCCCCCAGTCTCCATTCGACCAGGAGGTATATGAGGCTCGGACAAGAGTCGACCCGGAGCCGGCAACCGTACCCCAGACCGCGACTCCCGCCCAGCCACCGCAAGAGGCTGCAACCCCGGTGCTCCGCAGATCAAAACGGACAATTCGTCCACCGGACAGACTGACTCTTTGAGCCATCACCCCCGCCAGACTTGATTTTTTTAACAGGGGGTGAATGTGATTCACACTATATATAGTTGCCAATATCACTCCATGTATATATGTTCGTTATCTACCCGTTGTAAGATCAATGCTGTATATAGTTGCCAATATAACTCCGTGTATATATGTTCACTATCCACCATTGTAAGTGTAGTTGCACTATCCGACCACCAGGGGGAGTTGCTCTGGGAGCACGCGAGAGTTTGTACTGGGCTCCTCCCTTGGCTCCGCCCAGGACTCCTCCCCCTGGGACCGATGTATAAAGATCAGTGCCTTAGAGCCAGCCTGCCAGTTAATGGAGTTCAACGACGAATAGGCTGGCTCTGTTATAAGTGTATTAAAGCCTCTGTTCAGATCCAACTACACGTGTTCGCTGAATTGATGGTTCCATCGCTCCCCTTTCCTCAACCATCAGTATCAGCTGTGATGCAGTACTAGAGGTCTGCCTGAGTCTAAAGGTTGTAGGTTCAAGTCCCACTCCAGAGACTAGAGCACAACATCTAGGCTGTCACTGTAGTGTAATACTAGAGGGATTTTCCACAAGTTGACGTGCTATCTTTATTTTTAGAAAATATTTAATTGAAGCATTTGTAATTTCCACAGTTTAAGTACTTTAACATTTTTGAAACAACTGCACGGGCCGACTTGCGCAAAAAGCATAAGAATAAGAATATCATCCCCTACCGCGCCTATTTCCTGATTACCTGTACATTAAGTTCAGTGTCCTTGTCTTACACTACCATGCCTCCCATCCCCCCGCTGCTGATGTTCAATTTTCCTTGAAGACGTCGATGAACGGCTACCACCTCCAAGCAAGCCCCTGAGTTGACCTCTCAAGGTGAACTTAATCTTTTCCAGCCTAAGAAACCCTGCCATGTCGCTGGCCCACACTCCTAACTTTGGAGGCACCGAGCCCCTCCATCCCAGCAAAATCCGTCTCCGGGCCACCAGGGAGGAGAAGGCCAGAACATCAGCCCACCACCCCCCCCCCCCCCCCCCCCCAAACCCAGGGTTGAATTGCCATCTTTGAAATGATATGGTAAACCAAAGCCCCATTTACCGCTCGAGCAGGCATAAACAATCCCATGGCACTATTTCAAAGAGGAGCTGGTGAGTTCTCCCCAGTGTCCGAGCCAACATTTATCTCTCAACCAGCATTTCATCTAGTCATTTTCACATTGCTGGTTGTGAGACCTTAATCAGGAATTTGTTGAGAATCAATTCCCAAACTATAATTGACTGTACTTCAAAAATAAGTTGATGGCTATAATTTGCTTTATGGTATGATGTCCTACAATCATCATCATGCTGTATATGCGAGTTGTCCTTCGTTTTTTTTTTAGTAAAACTTTTCCATTGAAAATTGTCCGTTTGGTGCTTGCTGAAAGTATTGTCATTTTTCTCTTACAATGGAAATAAATATTTCTGCTAAATACATCCTATGTTGGCATACTGTTAACATACATATACGAGTAGCATTCAAAAAAATCAGGTGCTGTGCAGTTTAGCCTCGATGGAAGTGACTTAACCAATAAACACAGGACTGTTTATTGCATGTTGTCTTAGCTGTTTAATAGAGGAGTTGTTTAAACTTGTGCATTTCAAGCCTTGTTTGAGCTGATGACATTAATTCATTGAGTAAATAAATGATGTGATTAACTGTTCTTTGGCTACTTTTTCTTGGTGTTGGATCATTAAGATGATATAATCATAAGATCACCATTGAATGATTTGTTTTAATAGTACTTGAAAGAGTGCCGATTTTGGGCTTAGCTGAGGGCGACCTTAAGGTGCAGTTTGCTTAAAATTATGCTTGAGGAATTGAATCACCATTTTGCTTAAACAAAGATATGTGGTACCTACCCAGTGTGGAAGGCCTTGGATGACCATGCATGCAGGATATATTCTCAACTGCTGATATTCAAACTCAACATTTAAGAGCTTGAGGAGCAACTGTTGTGCTCAGTTACATATGCAAAAGAGAAGGGTTCCTGGAAAGCATTTTTCAGGGTAGTTACTCCAACAACCAAGATAGTAAGGAAGGGATGATGAGGAGGCAGTGAAAGTAAGTTGATCAAATCAACAGACATGACTGAGTTCCCTGTACATAAAAGCACAAAATATTGGGGTGAATTACAGGCACAAATTGATGTGAGAGTGGGAGCAGGAGTCGAGAGGTGACAGTTAGTGGAAAGGAGACTGAAGAAAATGCAGACTATTTAGAAGAACATGCAGTAACTTTAATCGTCCTGAAGATGGGACAGGATAAAAGTACTGCAAATGGCAAAGAGAAATGGCAGGACCAGTTACTTGATCGCTGTGTTTTGATTGAGCAAAAAAAAAAGACCATGCAGAGGCCAAGGGGAGAGAGAGAGGGAGGTGCGCGCAGAGGCCAAGGGGGAAGAGAGGGAGGTGCGCGCAGAGGCCAAGGGGAGAGAGAGAGGCAGGTGCGCCCTGAGGCCAAGGGGTAAGGGAGGGAGGTGTGTGCTGAGGCCAAGGGGGAAGAGAGGGAGGTGCGCGCAGAGGCCAAGGGGAGAGAGAGAGGGAGGTGTGCGCAGAGGCCAAGGGGAGAGAGAGAGGGAGGTGTGTGCTGAGGCCAAGGGGGAAGAGAGGGAGGTGCGCGCAGAGGCCAAGGGGAGAGAGAGGGAGGTGCGCGCAGAGGCCAAGGGGAGAGAGAGAGGGAGGTGCGCGCAGAGGCCAAGGGGAGAGAGAGAGGGAGGTGTGTGCTGAGGCCAAGGGGGAAGAGAGGGAGGTGCGCGCAGAGGCCAAGGGGAGAGAGAGAGGGAGGTGTGTGCTGAGGCCAAGGGGGAAGAGAGGGAGGTGTGTGCTGAGGCCAAGGGGGAAGAGAGGGAGGTGCGCGCTGAGGCCAAGGAGGGAGAGAGGGAGATGCGTGCTGAGGCCAAGGAGGGAGAGAGGGAGATGCGTGCTGAGGCCAAGGAGAGAGAGAAGGGGGTGCGTGCTGAGGCCAAGGGGAGAGAGAAGGGGGTGCGTGCTGAGGCCAAGGGGAGAGAGAAGGGGGTGCGCGCTGAGGCCAAGGGGAGAGAGAGGGAGGTGCGCCCTGAGGCCAAGGGGAAAGAGAGGGAGGTGCGCCCTGAGGCCAAGGGGGGAGAGAGGGAGGTGCGCCCTGAGGCCAAGGGGGGAGAGAGGGAGGTGCGTGCTGAGGCCAAGGGGAGAGAGAGGGAGGTGCGTGCTGGGGCCAAGGGGAGAGAGAGAGGGAGGTGTGTGCTGAGGCCAAGGGGGAAGGGAGGGAGGTGCGTGCTGAGGCCAAGGGGAGAGAGAGGGAGGTGCGTGCTGAGGCCAAGGGGAGAGAGAGGGAGGTGCGTGCTGGGGCCAAGGGGAGAGAGAGAGGGAGGTGTGTGCTGAGGCCAAGGGGAAGAGAGGGAGGTGTGTGCTGAGGCCAAGGGGGAAGAGAGGGAGGTGCGCGCAGAGGCCAAGGGGAGAGAGAGAGGGAGGTGCGCCCTGAGGCCAAGGGGAAAGAGAGGGAGGTGTGTGCTGAGGCCAAGGGGGAAGAGAGGGAGGTGCGCGCTGAGGCCAAGGGGGGAGAGAGGGAGATGCGTGCTGAGGCCAAGGAGAGAGAGAAGGGGGTGCGTGCTGAGGCCAAGGGGAGAGAGAAGGGGGTGCGTGCTGAGGCCAAGGAGAGAGAGAAGGGGGTGCGTGCTGAGGCCAAGGGGAGAGAGAAGGGGGTGCGCGCTGAGGCCAAGGGGAGAGAGAGGGAGGTACGCCCTGAGGCCAAGGGGAAAGAGAGGGAGGTGCGCCCTGAGGCCAAGGGGGGAGAGAGGGAGGTGCGCCCTGAGGCCAAGGGGTAAGGGAGGGAGGTGCGAGCTGGGGCCAAGGGGGAAGGGAGGGAGGTGCGTGCTGAGGCCAAGGGGAGAGAGAGGGAGGTGCGTGCTGGGGCCAAGGGGAGAGAGAGAGGGAGGTGTGTGCTGAGGCCAAGGGGGAAGGGAAGGAGGTGCACGCTGAGGCCAAGGGGAGAGAGAGGGAGGTGCGCCCTGAGGCCAAGGGGAAAGAGAGGGAGGTGCGTGCTGAGGCCAAGGGGAAAGAGAGGGAGGTGTACGCTGAGGCCAAGGGGTAAGGGAGGGAGGTGCGCCCTGAGGCCAAGGGGAGAGAGAGGGAGATGCGCCCTGAGGCCAAGGGGAAAGAGAGGCAGGTGCGCCCTGAGGCCAAGGGGTAAAGGAGGGAGGTGCGTGCTGAGGCCAAGGGGGAAGGGAAGGAGGTGCACGCTGAGGCCAAGGGGGAAAGAGAGGGAGGTGCGCCCTGAGGCCAAGGGGTAAAGGAGGGAGGTGCGTGCTGAGGCCAAGGGGGAAGGGAAGGAGGTGCACGCTGAGGCCAAGGGGAAAGAGAGGGAGGTGCGCCCTGAGGCCAAGGGGAAAGGGAGGGAGGTGCACGCTGAGGCCAAGGGGAAAGAGAGGGATGTGTGCCCTGAGGCCAAGGGGAAAGGGAGGGAGGTGCGCGCTGAGGCCAAGGGGGAAGGGAAGGAGGTGCACGCTGAGGCCAAGGGGAAAGAGAGGGAGGTGCGCCCTGAGGCCAAGGGGAAAGGGAGGGAGGTGCGCGCTGAGGCCAAGGGGGAAGGGAGGGAGGTGCGCGCTGAGGCCAAGGGGTAAGGGAGGGAGGTACGCGCTGGGGCCAAGGGGTAAGGGAGGAAGGTACGCGCTGAGGCCAAGGGGGAAGGGAAGGAGGTGCACGCTGAGGCCAAGGGGAAAGAGAGGGAGGTGCGCCCTGAGGCCAAGGGGAAAGGGAGGGAGGTGCGCGCTGAGGCCAAGGGGGAAGGGAGGGAGGTGCGCGCTGAGGCCAAGGGGTAAGGGAGGGAGGTACGCGCTGGGGCCAAGGGGTAAGGGAGGAAGGTACGCGCTGGGGCCAAGGGGGAAGGGAGGGAGGTGCGCGCTGTGGCCAAGGGGGAAGAGAGGTAGACAGAGTGTTACAACTAGTAGTGTCATAAATTTTGGATTAGCAACTTGAAAAAGAGCTTGCATTTATATGATGGTGGTGTTTGAGGGTGGAATGTTGGTTGGCACAAAGAGTACGCTGTACATTATGGGACTTTTGCAGATTTTCTTGTTGACACTGGTTTTTGGGATTATTTTACAGATCAACATGGAGTAAGTAGGCAAAGCTACAATTTTAACACATCGCTGAAAACTATTCAACACTCTTTTTGTGGTGCACTGCAAGTGTCACCCTGAATTGTTACTTCCAGTCTTGGGAGTGGGGCATAAACCCGAACTATGGCTTGGATTTGATTATCAACAGCTAACTTTTGTAAATGGGTCAGATGCTTATTATTTAATATTGCATTTTATAGGACCAGTGATAGAAATATTCACAACTATAAATTAAAACTAATTTCTCTTTCTTTAGAAATATAGTTTCAAACATTGGCACCTTTTGAATTAAAAAGCCAATTTTAAACACTGTTTGCTACTGAAATGCACTTTAGTGCATTTCAAAACTGAGTTCATATTATATTTGCAACAAAACAGGAAACAAAAGTATTATTCTAACTTTGTAGCACAACAAACTGGTTTGTTCAGCTGGGACTTGGTGAGAAAAAATGGTAACCCTTAGTAGAATGTATTGGATAAATCATGATAAATAGATGAAACCATAAGAGGATTGCAAATAAACAATAGAGACAGGTTGAGATTGTGCTATCAACACATGAATCGGAGGTTATCCAGGTCATAGCAGGAGGGCTTAACATAAAATTGAACTGTCAGTTACTAAGATTAATGTGCCTAAGAAAGAAAGGAAAATTATGTGTAATAGGATCCATCTCTAATCAGGTAAGTGAGACAGAGCATTTGGTTGAATTTCATGTGACCAATTAGAATTAAAACATAGTCACCAAACATCACAGTTTTATATTATTAACACAGATTTATGATGCAATCATCCTGGTAAAGGATGCCTGTGCTGTCTAGTGAAACCAATATGAACTTGATGCACAATGACACTAGTTTACTTTTTAGGTCATAAAATGAATATTGAGAATCAGGCACATTGTAAATGTGAAACACCATAGTAATCAATATATTTTCTTAGAAAATAAACATCGTAAAAGTAGGAGCAAGAGGAGACCATTCGGCCCTTCAAGCCTGCTCCGCCATTCATTATGATCATGCCTAATCCCGCTTTCCCCAATAACCTTTGATTCCCTTTGTCCTAAGTGCTATATCTAAATCTAAAATTTCTAAAAATCTTTATTGTCACAAGTAGGCTTACATTGACACTGCAATGAAATTACTGTGAAAATCCCCTAGTCGCCACATTCCGGCACCTGTTCGGGTACACAGAGGGAGGATTCAATATGTCCAAATTACCTAACAACACGTCTTTCGGGACTTGTGGGAGGAAACCGGAGCACCCGGAGGAAACCCACGCAGACACCGGGAGAACATGCAGACTCCGCACAGTGATCCAAGCTGGGAATCGAACCTGGGACCCTGGTGCTGTGAAGCAACAGTGCTAACCACTGTGCTAATGTGCCACCCACTGCACAACTGCTTCTTGAACCCATACAATGTTTTGGACTCAACTACTTCTGTGGTAACGAATTCTACAGGCTCACCACTTTCTGGGTGAAGATATTTCCCCTCATCTTTGTCCTAAATGGTCTACCCCGTATCCTCAGACTGTGACCTCTGTTTCTGGGCACACCCACCATTGGGAACATCCTTCCTACATCAACCCTATCCAGTCCTGTCAGAATTTTATAGGTTTCTAACAGGCCCCCGCCCCTCATTCTTCTGAATGCCAGCAAATACAATCCTAATTGATTCCATCTCCTCGTCGTCAGTCTTGTCATCCTAGGAATCAGGTAACCCTTCACTACACACCTGTATAGCTAACACCCTTCCTCCTATAAGGAGACCAAATTCCATGTGTGGCCTCAGCAAGGCCCTGTATAATTGCAGTTAGACATCCCTGCTCCTGTACTCAAATCTTCTCGCAATGAAGGCCAGCATACCTTTAGCCTTCTTTACCGCCTGCTGCACCTGCATGCTTACCTTCAGTGACTGATGTACAAGGACACCTAGGTCTCCTAATTTATGGCCATTCAGATAATAGTCTGCCTTCTTGTTTTTGCTACCAGTGTGGATAACCTCTTATTTATCCAAATTATACTGCATCTGCCATTCATTTGCCCACTCACTCAACTTGTCCAAATCATGCTGAATGATCTCTGCATCCTCCTCACAGCTCACCCTCTCACCTAACTTGATGTCATCTGCAATTTGGAGATATGACATATTATTCCCTCATCTAAATCACTAATATATATTGTGAATAGCTGGGGTCCCAGCACCGATCACTGCGTTACCCCACCAGTCATTGCCTGACAATTTGTAAAAGACCCGTTAATTTTGTTTCCTGTCTGCCAACCAGTTTTCTATCCATCCCAATACACTGCCCCAATCCCATACTCTATTCCTTTAGACGCTAATCTTTTATGCGGGACTGTGTCAAAAGCCTTCTGAAAGTCTAAATACACCACATCCATTGGCTCCCCTTCATCAATTCTACTAGTTACATCCTCAAAGAATTCCAGATTTGTCTAGCATGATTTCCCCTTCATAATCCTTCATAATCCAATCGTGCCACTGTTTTTTCTAAGTGCTCTGCTATAAATCTTTGACAATGGATTGTAGAATTCTCCCCACTGCTGGTGTCAGGCTTACTGGTCTACAATTCCCTGTTTTCTCCCTTCTCCCTTTTTAAATAATGGAGTTACATTAGCCACCTCAAATCTGTAGGAATTGTTCTGCAGTCTATAGAATCCTGGAAGATGACCACTAATGCATCCACTATTTCTAGAGCCACCTCCTTCAGTACCCTGGGATGTAGATTATGAGGCCCTCAGGATTTATAAGCTTTCAATCCCATCAATTTCCCCAACACCATTTCTCTACTGATATTGATCACCTTCAGTTCCTCCTTCTCACTAAACCCTGCATTCCCCAACATTTCTGGTATCTTATTTGTGTCCTCAATTGTGAAGACAGAACCAAAGTATGGATTTAGTTGCTCAGCCATTGCCTTGTCCCCTATAATAAATGCCCCTGTTTCTGACTAAGGGACCTACATTTGCCTTCACCAATCTTTTTCTCTTCATGTACCTAAAGAAACTTTTACAGTCATTTTTTAGGTTCCCTGCAAGCTTACTTTCGTACTCTATTTTCCCTTCTTAATCAATCCCTTGGTCCTCCTTTACTGAATTCTAAACGACTCCCAATCCTCAAACCTGTTGTTTTTCTTGACCAATTTGTATCACTTCCTTGGATCGAATAGTATCCCTAATTTCCCCTGTAAGCCATTGATTGGCCCCCTTTCCCGTTTTACTTTTGTGCCAGACAGGAATTAACAATTTTTGCAGTTCCTCCATGCGCTCTTTGAATGTTTGCCATTGCCTATTGTCCGTTTAGGTAACATTCCACAATCGATCATAGCCAACTCGTGCCTCATTTTATCGTAGTTTCCTTTGTTAAGATTCAGGACCCTAGTCTCAGAATCAACTACTTCGCTCTCCATCTTGATGAAAAATACTATCATATTATGTTCTCTCATCCCCAAGGGGTCTCGCACAACTAGATTACCAATGTTTCCATTCACATTACACAGCACCCATCTAGGATGGCCTGTTCTTTCATTGGCTTCTCAAAATATTGATCCAGAAAACCATCCCACACGCACTTCAGGAATTCCTCTTCTATGGTATTGTGGCTAATTTGATTTTCCCAAGATCTATGCAGGTTAAAATCCCCCATAATTACAATTGTTCTTTTATCACATGCATCTCTAATTTCCTGTTTAGTGCCATTCCTAACAATATCACTGCAATTTGGGGGCCCATATATGATGTCCACTATAATTTTTTACCCCTCGCTGTTTCTCAGCTCTATCCATACAGATTCCGCATTGTCGAAGCTAATATCCTCCCTCACTATTGTGTTAATTTCCTCCTTGACCAGCAATGCAACCCCACCGCCTTTTCCTTTTTGTCTTTCTTTCCTAAATGCTGAATATCCCTGGACATTCAGTTCCCATCCCTGGTCACCCTGCAGCCATGTCTCTGTAATCCCAACTATGTCATACCTGTTCACGTCTATTTGTCGATTAGTTCATCCACTTTATTGCGAATGCTCCATGCGTTAAGGCACAATGCCTTTAAGCTTCTCTTTTAAACATTACTATATTTTTCACTGTGGCCCTGTTTGAATCTGACTCATGGTTTATTTGCCTATCACTTTTCCCATTCCCCTTTTTATCTTTTGTTTTTGTCCTTATTTCCTCCTCTGACTCCTTGCATAGGTTCCCAGCCCCCTGCCATATTAGTTTAAACCCTCCCCATAAAAATCACAAACGAAACTGAAAAATTTAAAAGAATTGTATTTGTAAATTTTCTTCCAAACTATTCAGTTTGAGATTGGTTCATTGATTTCCAAATTTTGTTTGCGTATATGCTGTTATGAAACTCCGCTGATGTTATGTGTGAATGTATTCCAGCCTGAAACACTGGTTTTGCATGGTGTATTTTTTTTCATATTAGTGAGAAAAGTCTGCAGAAACAGTGAGAACTAAAACATCTTTCATTAAATAACAAAGTATTTATTAAAGTAAAAGAAAACTAATGAAACACTACAAAGGACAATCTTATACTTTGGCGCAATATCAGTAAGCACTTAATCCCTCAAAGACTAGAAACCCAAAAGCATTGATTTCTCCCATAATCCTAAACTCTATCGAAACCCCTCCATTTCCTAGCCAACAACCATAAATATATTGGTCAAATCTAGTCGGTGACTACCGCACTGTACAACATAAGTGACCAGGACTTGGGAATGGTCTTCAGTTCAACCAGCGAAGAAAACAATCTTTTGCACAAACTGTCATTTGTCTTTAACACTTCATCTCTGGCTGAGCTGTTTCCTGAGGTTTCTCTCTCACTGTTGCTTCTTCACCACCTCATCTGTGACTAGCCTATTTCCTGGCTCACAGCGCTCTGACTACTAAATGTATCAATTGCAAAGTATACTCTGTTCCCTGTTCTTTCATGGTCCTTTCTCTTAATTGCTGCCTAGACATGGTTTATAAAATACAAGATAGTTTGATTTTACTGTTGCAAAAACAATACATTAATTTTAATAGCACCCTACCACTTCATGACAATGATCCTTTTCCATTCTTTTTTTGCCGTGTCTGCAACAAAGTCATCAATATTTCCAAACTGCCTTGAAATTCACAAAATACCATTTTCAAAATTCATTTTTTAATATTGGTTTCTTTTTATTCTTTCATGGGATGTAGTGATCACTGGCAAAGCCAACAGTTATTGCTCACCCTTAATTGTCCTTGAACTGAGCAGCTTGCCTTAGAGGGCAGTTAAAAGTGAACCATATTGCAGTGGATCTGGAGTCACATGGAGACCAGGGGCTGGATTCTCCCCTACCCGGCGTGACGGAGGGTGCCGGCGTAGGGGAGTGGCGCCAACCACTCAGGGGTCGCGCCTCCCCAAAGGTGTGGAATTCTCCCCACCTTTGGGGGCCAGCCCCGCGCCGGAGCAGTTTGCACCAGAAGACTGGCGCAAACACCCGGCGCAGTCGGAAGCGGGGCTGGCCGAAAGGCTTTCGGCGGTCGGCGCATGCGCCGGCAGTGATGTCAGCGGCAGCTGGCCGCTGACGTCACTGCCGGCGCATGCGCGATGCGGGGTTCTCCTCCGCGTCCGCCATGGCGGAGGCCGTGGCGGCGCGGAAGGAGAAAGAGTGCCCCCACGGCACTGCCCCGCGGAGTGAGCGGGGGGCCCCGATTGCGGGCCAGGCCTCCGTGGGGGCACCCCCCCGGGTCCGATTGCCCCCCGCCCCCCCAGGACCCCGGGGGCCTGCTCGCGCCGCTGAGCCCGCCGTTCCAGAGGTGGTTTAAACCTCGGCGGCGGGAGAAGGCCTCCCAGTGGCGGGACTTCGGCCCATCCGGGCCGGAGATTTGAGGTAAGTTTAAAAAAAATGAAATCCCGCCGGCGCCAGCTGTTTTCACAGGCTGCCGGCGGGATTTGCACAGCACCGGTTTATGACCGGCGGGAGAATTCAAAAACCTGCGGGAGCGGAAATAACGCCGCTTCCCGCCAATTCTCCGACCCTGCGTGGGGTCGGAGAATTTCGCCCCAGATCGCGTAAGGATGTCAAATTCCCTTTCCTTAGTGAACCAGGTAGATTATTTTATAATCAATGATGGTTTCATGGTCACTATTACTGAGATTAGCTTTCGATTCCAGATTTTATTAATTAATGAGTTAGTTAATTGAATTCAAATTCCACCAGCTGCTGTGGTAGGATTCAAACCCATGTCCGCAGAGCATTAGCTTCAGCCTCTGGATTGCTAGTCAGTGGCATTGAGCATTTGTCTCCCAAAGGGTTGGTTGCTTGTCAATTACTGCTCAACCTGTGGTTAATAAACTATTGTTTAGCATTCAAAATCTATATATGGTCAGAGCCTGAGAAAATTATTTAGTAAGAAAGAGTTTAGAGCTACTTGTACTCAACCTGCATTATCATAAAACTGTATGATAGCACCAATAGCTAAAGCCAGGAAAACGTCAATGTTTATTTAGTTTTAAAACATTGAAGACAGGAAACATTGCAGGAAGTGAACTTGATCTGGTCATTATCGCGAATAAGGGACAATTTTCATATCAAAATTTAATAGCCCTGACAAATAATTTCTCCAGAATTTGCATGGTTCCTGGTAAAATCTAAAAATGTAACTGTAACGAAAGTAATGGTAGAAACTGCAAATATAACGTCATGGGAAGTCTTAGCATTCACCAGTATTCAAGTTATATATTTTCTAGTTTCCCTAGATTAACATTTAAATTGATCACTACTTCAAAATGTACAATATTTAAAAAGCTTTTAAAAATTGTTCTTATGGTCCTTTATGCATATGTTTTTCCTCCACAGGAGTTGTATCTTCTCGTGCTGAAATCTGGTTCTTGGACAGAGCACTTTACTGGCATTTTCTATCAGACACTTTCACAGCATACTATCGACTTATGCTCGTTCACCTAGGATTGCCCCAGTGGCAGTATGCATTGACAAAATATGGTATTAGTCCTCAAGCTAAGGTAGGAAATACAGTTTCTTTTTAATATATTGTTACATTAGGAAATATTTCTCTTCAAATAAATGAGAGGGCAGATCAGCAAAACTCGCGCCTGACTCTCAGTGGAGCTGTGATGCTTTAATTAAGCTGCTTTCATGATTTCAAAGAAAAGATGTTCTAATCTTAATTACTTTAGAGAGGATTCAAACAATTGTCTTGAAAGCATAATTGTGTCACATGTAGTTTGTGTTCATGACTTGAATCAATACTTTTTCAATAATTTTCTTATTTGATAACACTGTCACAAAAGAAGACATCCTTAAGTTAGTTGAAATCCAAATAACGTAAACAGACAAAATCTCACCTTGGAATAGACGATTGCAGCAACCCAATGTGGATTGGAGCATTGCTTTACACTTTAACTTCTTTGGAATTCTTGTGCACTGCTGCAACAACTTGCCAGGAATTCTCAAATTGGGTCAATCGTTCTGAATGGTTAGCTTGAAAATATTGTGCCATTTATGTAATCATGGCTGTGAATGAATAGAGCGTGTGTTAGTATTTTATAAATATTTTGTCTCCTGTTTCTCTTTTAAAAACAAATTCCCTATTCTTCCATAACATTTTGTGGCAAGTCAACTTTTATTACATGAAATGTTCTCTTTATTTTCAGCAATGGTTTAATATGTATAAGCCTGTTGCCTGCACTGCCAGCATTATAGCTGATGATGATATGACTTTAATTAACAAGCTGGATCCTAATCAAGTTTTTAAGAGCAAAAACAAGCTTCAGAATGCAAAGAAAAAGACTCCTGCGCAACTTCCTGGACCTCAGAAGAATCAGACCAGCCTGGTCACTAACAGGAATGCATCCCAAATTGGAAGTATGACAAAAAAAGTGATTCCTTAACTCTTATGTTGATATCCAGATCAATTGCAATATAGTTTAACCTCTGGGTATTGCCAGTATTGTCATCTGAACTGCTATGTCAAAGCAGGTCACATCAGGTGAAGATGAAGAATACACTATCTGGGCTGCCTGCAAACACAGAAACGGCAGGGCTTGAATGTTAATGATGTACATCATGATGCAAATGCATGATTTACAAACACTGCTGGAAATTGTAGAAAATCCTGTGTCATGATGAAGTCATTTATTGGAACTGTTTCAGTGTTCACAGTTTCTGAGCCCACAGTTCCTTTTAATAAGTTTTGTTCTAATTGTACGCCAGTTTGAAGTCACAATGAAGTGTGTTAGTAAATAGTATCTGTGCTGTTCTAAGTTTCTTTGTCACCCTCCTCCGTAAAATTTCAGTTGAATCTGAAGCTCCTATGTCATTATCTTACATTAAAATTAAGATGACCAACAATAATCAATCCAGTGCTAGAAGAATACTGATGACATTCCAGAGTGAATGGAGCTGATGGGATTCCATCACTGTTCTTCTTGTACAAAATTATTTGTTGTAGTTTGTCTTATCCCAGCAGTTCTATGCGTGTCCATTTTTACCATAAAAAGTTGATATTGCACAAACAGCTAAAGCAATTGCTACGACAACACCGCCTTGAAGCCTCCAAAGGGCAAGTTTATCTTTTAATTGAACAGATAATAACATTGTATGTTTATAGGACCTTAACTACTGAAGAATAGCCTTCTTTACAACATATTTATAATAATTAATTACTGGAAAGAGAAATTGATCAGTTAGATAAGGCTGTAGAATTTCTCTTTCTCATTCATTAGCTCATAATTGAATCCAAAATGCCAAAACAAAACAAGCCTTTTTGACAACATAATGTCTTTTTCAGTCCTATGCTTCATAGTATCTTTATTGATGCCTATAATGTGTCAGAAGATAATCTAGTCAAACTAATAAAAATGTCTCATGTAACTAAGCACCCACCAATTATCTGAAATGGACCTTAATGATTGTTCCCCATGTCATTTCAGGTTTAATCTTTATTAAATTAAGTTTATATAACTGGTTCTTGACCAATTTTGTTGGGTATCTGTTGATTAAAATTAATTCATATAGTGGCCCTATCATTATTATTTAACCATTTGAAACTGTGGTAAGGTTGCTGTGACTGATCTCAATACCTGTCTTCAGAAAACTGCAACCTACACAATTGTTTTCCACTTTCTTGCAATTGGCAAGAAATTTCCAGGTTCATGTTTACCTCCATTTATGTCAATACTGCAAAATTAATGCCAAAGTGAAAAATATTTTGACTCCATCTCTTGAACATACTGTTCAGTAAAAAGCTTTCACATTTTTTGACACCACCTGTTGCCAGATTCAGGTTAACATGACACTGGCATTGGTAGGCTGCCGATGCCTTTTGTAACATTTAAGTTTGTTTTGATGTATGTCACACGTTCATACAAATATGTTTTTGGTGTCTCTAGATATCTATCGTGCCAATCTGGAATGCCAAATTTCACTTCAGTGTCACTTAGATTAAATAATTTTTCATGCATATGTATGATCATTACAGAAGACCAGTAATCAGTACTGTAAATATTTTGTTGTATCCTTCATTGAACTTCCATCTGTTTAATGTGTGCTTAGTGAAGTGCACACAGCCGGTACGTTTTATTATTTGCACAATGAAGAAAAATTGCACTGCAAAACCATATAGGATTTCTGCCTCTAGAGGTGTTTTATTGAGATATGGATATCGGGTTACATTTTGAAGAGTTTAAATAACTTTGCACTATATTTGTAAGATTGTTTTCTGTTAATTATACAATTTGTTGTATGTAGGTCAATTATGATAACGCCTTCATTTTTAAAGTTTCCATTAAGCAAGTGGGATATGAAATTCAAAAACATTTACTATCTTTAGCCATTGTATTTCACCCAACTTAAGTCTAATTGTTTGTCACCTATTAAGTGAGTACATTTTTGTAAAGTGTTCAAATTTTCATAGGTTTACAGTCCATATTACAGTCATTTTCTGTAATATTGCATGGCTTTCTATTTTAAATACTCACAAATTACAGTATGTTAATGATGAAGTTAGATTTCCCACCTTTCCAGCTGCCTTGATTCTTTGAATGGAAACTGCCAGCAAATTCAGGTTGTCAACAAGAGCAATCGTGTATACAATCATATTTTTTATTTACAGTATTGTCTTCTTTACAAGACTGGCATGTAATTTATCGTTCCCCAAAGCACGAAATGGTGAAATTATTTTCTGGTTATTTACAAAATTTACATCCCCAAGAAGCAATGGGGAATGGTTGTGTGGAGATAGCTTTCACTCAAAGGATGAAGACAGCTGATAATGTAATTTGCCATTTCTTGAACAGGGCATCATTTTATGGCTTATTGGGAGGTGTTTTGTCCACACAGTGAAAGTATACAAGCTCATCACACAATGCTTAGAATCCATGAAATTGGGTGTTTTTAGAACAAGCGGTTGTGAAAAGCTTTGCAAAAATAACAAGACCATAAGACATAGGAGCAGAATAAGGCACTTGGCCCATCGAATCTGCTCCGCCATTCAGTCATGGCTAATATTTTTCTCATCCCCATTCTCCTGCCTTCTCCCCATAACCCCTGATCCCTTTATTGATCAAAAACCTATTTATCTCGGTCTTAAAGACACTGAATGATTTGGCCTCCACAGCCTTCTGCGGCAAAGAATTCCACAGATTCACGACCCTCTGGCTGAAGAAATTTCTCCTCATCTCTGTTTTAAAGGATTGTCCCTTTAGTCTGAGATTGTGTCCTCTGCTTCTCATTTTTTTCTATAAGTGGAAACATCCTCTCCACATCCACTCTCTCCAGGCCACGCATTATCCTGTAAGTTTCAATAAGATACCCCCCTCATCCTTCTAAACTCCAATGAGTGCAGACCCAGAGTCCTCAACCATTCCTCATACGACAAGCTCTTCATTCCAGGGATCATTCTTGTGAACCTCCTCTGGACCCTGAGTTCTAGTGATGGGGAAACAATTAGCTGGTCAGAGTGTAGGCTAGTGTGCTTTGTGTTACCAGTGTCAAAATCTACTTAAGAAGGCAAACTTTGTGATTTTTCTCTTGGGATTTTGAATCTTACTGTTCATCAGAGTATTCAATAATAATGACCAAAGGAAGCAGTATGTTTTTGAAAAAGAGTTGTATGGTAATAATGAAGGACTTGAAAATATTCACTGATATTTTCCTATGACATCCTGTAAAGTGAATGTTTCTGTGAACAAAAATACGTGACATTGCTTAATAGGATTTTGATTTACATTGGTAGAGGTATTTAGAAGGAAGTGGTTGGGGGGGGGAGCTCACTATTATGTTTACACTTTTCATGATGGTTCCTACCTATGCAGGCACTTAGTGCACATCTATGCAGAGCACAGAATAAATAAAATCACACTTCAGTCTATATATGGTATCATTTGAAGTCCTATTTTATTTATGAATCAAATAGCATCTTGGATGTATATTGCTAAACATGGAAACATGCCTCCAGGTCCAAAGTTTTGATCGGATCCCATCCACCACCTTAAACATTCACTCATTCCACCACCAATACACAGTGGCAGCAGTGTGTGCCATCTACAAAATATCACAAATCTTATGAGGAAAGGCTGATGGACTTGAGGTTGTTTTCGTTAAGAGAGAAGAAGGTTAAGAGGTGACTTAATAGAGGCATACAAAATGATCAGAGGGTTAGATAGGGTGGACAGTGAGAGCCTTCTCCCGCGGATGGAGGTGGCTAGCACGAGGGGACATAGCCTTAAATTGAGGGATAATAGATATAGGACAGACATCAGAGGTAGGTTTTTTACGCAAAGAGTGGTGAGGCCGTGGAATGCCCTACCTGCAACAGTAGTGAACTCGCCAACATTGAGGGCATTTAAAAATTTATTGGATAAGCATATGGATGATAATGGCATAATGTAGGTTAGATGGCCTTTAGTTTTTGACTTCCCATGTCGGTGCAACATCGTGGGCCGAAGGGCCTGTACTGCGCTGTATCGTTCTATGTTCTATATACTGCAGCATGTGACGAGTCTGCTCAACATCTTCCAAACATGTGACTTCTACCACATAGAACAAGGTCACACCATTCATGGGAGCACCACCATCGGCAAGCTCCGTTCAAAGCCACACACCATCTGGAAGTATCACTGTTACTTTGCTATCACTGGGTGAAATCCTGGAACTCCCAATACCAGTGTGCTGTACCTATACCAGATGGGCTGAGGAGGCAGATTCAAGGAGGCAGCTCACCAATAGTTTTTCATGGACATCACAGCGCCTTGCCTGCACTAATCACATCCCATGAATGAATTTTTTAAAAACTATCGTGTGTCTTTTAACGGCTAAAATTTATATGGCAATATGCACACACTAAAATACCAGGAAGGACAGCATGTTGTGAAGTATGTATATGCTTGTCAGTATATATATATTCTGACAGAATTCTTGTTTGCTAATTGCTGTGCCTTTTTTTTAAAAAAACATTAAAATGGTAACAAGCTTGAAGTCTACAAGGCAGCAATTGCTGAATGTGTGCAAGAACTGGACCACTTGCAGTTGCCATATCAAAAAACGTAATTTTTTTCCACCTTGGTAGCACAAGATTCCAAGCACTGATGCCTTCAGACGAGTGAATATTACAAGCATAGAGGAACAGATCAGGTAAACTGTTGAACTAATCTGAATACATGATACCAGGCTACACCAATGAAAGTGAGTTAGAACTTGGTAAATACTCTTTGATAAATGGTCAACTCGATATATAAGGGGCAATTTGCATAGATACTTTTGAATTTGATTATCCAAGGTAGCTAAGATGGGGCCTTAACTCCTGTTTAGCACAAGATGGTAGAAAAGTTCACATGCTAGTAAGGGGAGGTGGTGCCATAGTGTTATTGTCACTGGACTAGTAAACCAGAGACCCAGAGTAATGCTCCGGGGACCCAGGTTCAAATCCTGCCATTGCAGCAGGCAAAATTTGAATTCAATAAAAATCTGGAATTAAAAGTCTAATGATCATAGAATCTACAGTGCAGAAGGAGGCCCATCGAGTCTGCACCAACCCCTGGAAAGAGCACCCTACCTAAGCCCACACCTCCACCTTCTGCCCACACCAACACCCTATCCCTGTAACCTCACCTAAGGTGGTCACTAAGGGCAATTTAGCAGAGCCAATCCACCTAACCTGCATATCTTTGGACTGTGGGAGAACGTGCAGACTCCGCACAATGACCCAAGCCGGGAATTGAGCCTGGGACCCTGGAGCTGTGAAGAAACTGCTAACCGCTATGCTACCGTGATGACCATGAAACCATTGTCGATTGTCATAATCACCCATTTGATTCTCTAATGTCCTTTAGGGAAAGAAATCTGCCATCCTCACTTGGTCAGGCCTACATGTGACTCCAATCCACAGCAACGTGGTTGACTCTTAACTGCCCTCCCTCGAGGACAATATGCTGGCCCATCCTGCAACGCGCATATCCCATGAATGAATAAAAGAAAAGGGCCACTTGGAGAATCATTTTCTTCTTCTGGGCCTCCTCCACCACAGCTCCAGTGTCAAGAATCCTGTGCAAAGCTTCGATCCCGAGTCCTATCTCCATGCCCAGCTCCTCCTCCCATTTTTCTCATGGGGCCCTTACCTCTTCTAACAGTCGTCTGTATATGTCGCCACATGTACCTCTCATTAAGCAAGCCAGTTGCAATCAGTTTGTCCAATAATGTGTGTATGGAGGATCGTTGTCTCCTTGAGGAGGAAGTCTTGCTACTGTAAGCACCGAAACTTGTTCGCTTTCAGGAGTTGGAGCTTCTGTTAGTTCCCACAGGGTCACTACTCTACCATCCACGTACATGTTCCTCACCATCACCCCTCTACACGTTGTGAAGGTTGTGTATTGTGGGAAAAAGGAAAACTCAGAAACAATCAGTCATGAATAAAAGCAAGTTAGTTTATTTCTTAACTGCAGAGGACACCCTCCTCTCTACAGGAGAGAGAGGAAAGTGCGCCGAGCGCCGCAACCTTCAGTCTTTATACATTCAAAAGATACAAGTAAATCTCCATTCCATATAAGGAGTTGTTTTTCTCCTAACTTTACTGTCTCGACCTTCAGACAGCTGGGATATCAGTTTCTCTCTCTCTCTCTCTCTCTAACCTTGCACACACACACACAAACGCCTGCAGCTTTAGTTAATCACACTATTAAGCAGTTATTCAATATTAAGTATTAAAATTGTCCACTACAATTCCCTCTTTTTTGTCATCTTAATGACAGCATCTATCAAAATTTTAATCGCAGCCAGTCACCTAAGCAGTATCTACATTCCCTTATTAAACAAATGTTTGCTCAAAGAACATATATCAGGTATTATCATACTCCTATAGATTTTTCAATAATACCATCATTAATCTTTGGTACATAAAATGGGAAACAGGTTGTCATTATAGCTATATGATACAGAAGATTAGTCTATTGACAGTTCATTCTCGAATGGAGGTATCCACTGGTTTGCCTCCTCTAAGTCAACTTGTTCCCTTGCTGCTGTTGGGTCAGATAGTTTCAACATCCGGTAACTGCGGGACAGGTTTGCTATAGCTGCTTTCTGTAGGCATTGGCAGATGCATGGTCCAGTTTTGGGGAGTCCTTTCGCCGTGGTCGCCACCACCAGGTTCCAGTTGTATGGGCCACAGGGGTCTCGGCATAAGTACTTATCATCTCGCAAGTATTTAGAGTCATAGGGCAACGGGTCACACGTAAATGTGCCTGTCTCTCCTCTGGTTAATGTCACTGTAACCTCGCCAGCCTAATACGCTTTTCCCATTACCAGTTCCAGCATAAGCATCATGATAAGCGACATTACCCCTTTCATGTTAACTTGTCCGGTGTGAGCTGGGGCTCCGGCACCCGCTTACAATGACTAGCGTGAATTCACGTTGCTCTTTCTGCTACCTTTATCGCTGTCTGCGTCACAAGGAGCACCTGGAATGGTCCCAGCCACCGTCTAGCTCTCCAGCTCTTCCTCCTGAAGTATTTCACCACTACCCAGTCGCCTGGCTGCAGGTCATGCAACTTCCCCTCAGCCGGTCGTGGCAGGGCTTCCTTCACTTGAGCTAGCACCTGAGATAGAATCGCAGAGAGTTTTGTACAGTAACGTAACATTTCATCCTCACAATGGCTAGTCAGGGTCCTCGCGACGGGTTTTGGCCCAATTCCAGTGTTGGGTGGTCTGCCGAATAATATTTCAAATGGACTTAAATTGGCTCTACCTCTGACCCTAGTCCTCATGTACATTAGTACTACGGGCAGGGATTTTGGCCATGGTATTCCCATTTCATCGCAACACTTTGCTAGCTTATTTTTCAGAGTGGCATTTTCCCTTTCTACCGCTCCTCCACTCGCTGGATGGTATGCACAGTGTTGCCTTAGATCAATGCCTAGATATTCTCCTACCTGCTTAAGAGCCTGGTTCACAAATGGCGTGCCATTGTCACTGCTGATTTTCTCTGGGATGCCCCATTGTGGAATAATTTCAGTTAACAGGGCCTTGGTTACGGCATTAGCATCTTGTTTGGCTGTAGGGAACACCTCTACCCACTTAGAGGACATGTCAACCATTACTAGGCAGTATTTCTTCCCTTCACTTGGTGTTAGCTCAATAAAGTCCATTTGAATATGCTCGAAGGGTCTCAGTGGTTCTGGGTGCGCCCCTGGGCTTATCTTAATTCCTCTCCCCACATTATTGGTAGCACAAATAACACATCGCTCACAAAATTTCTGGGAGTAACTAGGAAAGCCTCTGGTGTACCAATGTGCAGCGATACTCTTGAACATCTCTCCTTTTGACACATGGTCCTTGCCGTGTGTCAACTTAGCATAGTGGGCAGCACGGTAACATTGTGGATAGCACAATTGCTTCACAGCTCCAGGGTCCCAGGTTCGATTCCGGCTTGGGTCACTGCCTGTGCGGAGTCTGCACATCCTCCTCGTGTGTGCGTGGGTTTCCTCCGGGTGCTCCGGTTTCCTCCCACAGTCCAAAGATGTGCGGGTTAGGTGGATTGGCCATGATAAATTGCCCTTAGTGTCCAAAATTGCCCTTAGTGTTGGGTGGGGTTACTGGGTTGTGGGGATAAGGTGGAGGTGTTGACCTTGGGTAGGGTGATCTTTCCAAGAGCCGGTGCAGACTCGATGGGCCGAATGGCCTCCTTCTGCACTGTAAATTCTATGATATGATAATGAGGAAATAGTGCTCTCGGTAGACATGGCTTATCATTGGGGCCGTACCATGCCCCTTCTTTTACCTTACCCCCTGCCTTTGACCATTCTTTCTTTTCTTCCCGTGAGGCTTGTGTTTGCAGGTCTTGTATGTCCGCTGTTGGGATAGGAACTGTTAGCATTGGCATGTTTACATTATCACTGATAGGTTTTCGCGCTGCTGCTTTTGCTGCCGCATCCGCCCTTGCATTTCCCTGTGAGACTGGATCGGTTTTCCCTGTATGTGCGTCACACTTACAGACTGCAATACACTTAGGTAAGAGGACTGCGTCCAAGAGATCAGAAATCAGCCCATGGTGCGTGATTGGTTTGCCTGTTGATGTTAAGAATCCCCTATGTTTCCACAAGGTTCCGAAATCATGAGTCACCCCAAAGGCATATCTACTGTCTGTGTAGATAGTAACCGACTTGCCTTCTGCAAGTTTACATGCTTCTGTAAGGGCTATCAGTTCCGAAGCTTGTGCGGAGAGGCGTCTAGGAAGCGGCTCTGCTTTTAGTATGTTGTGTGATGTGACTATGGCATACCCCACACAGTTCTGGCTCGCTTCTCGATCTCTGAACGCAGACCCATCCACAAACAGTTCCATGTCGGGATTTTTTAGGGGGGTATCCTGCAAGTCAGGTCGCGGACTACAAACTTCATTAGTTAGAGCAACACAATCATGTGGTTCCCCATCACCTGCGGTGGGAAGAAGAGTGGCGGGGTTAAGTATGGTACACCTTTTCACTAACGTTTGGCATTTCCAGCGTTATATCTTAACCACCTTGCTGCAGACATATGAGCTGTTTTTTGCTCTAGGAGAAGTAGTGAGACTGCATGTGGTACCAACAAAGTTAATTCACTGTATCCCACGATATCTCTAGAGACTGCTATTGCTTTTTTGGCAGCTGCGACTGCTCTCAGGCAAGTAGGCAGCCCCGTTGCTACTGGGTCCAATTTAGCAGAGAAATATGCCACTGGCCGAAGTTTCCCTCCGTGCTCTTGCAACAGCATGGACGTCATGCAGCCTCGTTTTTCATCTACCGTTTGGGTAAAAGGTTTATCTGGGTTGGGAATTCCTAGGGTCGGTGTAGACTGTAAAGCCAATTTCAAGTCACTGAACGCCTTTTCTGCTTTTGGGGTCCAGCTGAGTGTACTGTGGGCTTGCAAGCCCTTCCCGTGGGCTATGTCACTCAGAGGGGCTTCGAGGACGGCATAGTTGGGAATAAACATCCTACAGTATGAACACACCCCCAAGAAGGACATCAACTGTTTTTTAGTCCTGGGTTTAGGGATTTCTTGGATTGCTTTCACTCTGTTTTGTCCTAAGGTCTTACCCTGGGCCAATATTAAATGTCCCAGAAACTTTACTTGTTCTTGCACGAACTGCAATTTTGAAAGGCTTGCCTTGTGTCCTTCCTCAGCTAGGTGGCATAATAGTGCCAATGTGTCTTGCTCACACTGCTCCTTGGTTGGAACTGCGATTAGACAATCATCTACATACTGTAGGAGGGCTGATCCCAGGGACAGGATTAGTGGCTCCAAACTCTTTTTTTAATGTTTCGTTGTAGATGGTGGGCGATTCACAATATCCCTGACATAACCTTGTAAATGTATAAGAACTTCCCTTAAATGAAAAAGCAAACCAGTACTGACTGTCTGGGTGAACAGGAATGCTAAAGAATGCATTAGCGAGGTCTACTACGGAGAATCACCTGCTCCCGGGTGGGATCTGTGCCAAAATGGTATATGGATTCGGAACATTAGGGGCTCTGGCCATCACAGCATCATTGACTGCCTGCAAGTCCTGTACAAACCTTCATCCCTCGGGTTCTCCCGGGAGAATCGCCTTTTTTACAGGGAAAATTGGTGTACGCACTGGTGAGTTTTCGCAGGGTACTATGACTCCCGCTTTCAATAGTGAATTGAATACGGGGGTGATCCCTTCTACCGCTTCGGGTTTTAGCGGATACTGTGTTCTGCATAGTCTATAATCAGACTTTGGTGTAATCTTTATGGGCTCACAATTGCGTATTAGACCCACATCATGTTTTCCCTTTGCCCAAAGTTTCCCCGGAACTGTCTGCAGTCGCGGGTCATCGGCAGTAATTTGTACAAAACTCCAGGTTGTTCCCCTATGGCTCTGGTCCGAGGCGGGGACTATTTCCACCACTCTCTCTGCCTGAGATAGCCAGTTAAAATTCTTTTTATAAGCTCGCATTCTCGTACTGAACCACACAGTTGTGTCTGAAAGCAGTGGCCAATCATTGACTTTGAGATTTTTAAGGACCCACGGTCCTAAATCTTTCCATTGTCTATTGCGCCCTTTCGCTAATGATACATGGGGGTGTGACCCTTCTATTGTAAAGGGGTGTGGTACTCCCGATCTCAGACATATTCTAGACAGGTCTATACTTGCAGCGCACCTATGCTCATCCCAATATAATTCCCGTATCAGCAGCACCTCAGACTTTTGCAACTTCCCGAGCCATTCATTCTCATATCGATTATCTGGTCCCCCCAAGTGAATGTGTGCGGTGCAGTGCAGATTCTCCTTGGACATAAAGTCAGCGTTAATAGGGTTAATGCGTTCACGTGCTTCTCCCATGAGTGCTCGGTTTACTGAACTCACTGCCGCTGGAGTCAATCTCCATTCATAAATATACATCAGAGGTCTGGCGTCAAATTTAACTCCTTGGATTCGTGCATCACACTCTCTTTAATCTGTGTAAAGTTTTCAAAAACGTTAGTACAAGAGGTTAGCTTAAGCGGTTCTTCATTGCAAAGCATCAAAGTTTTGGACTCACCCTCTCCTTCAGGCATACGTCCATCGTCCTCTCCTCCCCTTTGTCAATTACCATTGTCATCATCGTCTCTTGGCCCTTCTTGTCTCTTTGTTGGGCAGTCTCTTGCCCAGTGGTCCTTGCTTCCGCACATGAAACGCCCATCTGTCTTACTGCGTCCTCGCCCTCGACCTCACCTGCCTCTTCCTCTTGTCCGTCCTCTACCTCTTCCTCGTTGCTGACCTTCTGCAACCTGTGTCACCATCTGCAACATAGTTAGCTGTGCTTGGTGACTCTGATCCTCCCTCCTTTTGTTCCGCTTCGTCTTTTCTTGTGTCAGTAGCTTTTCAGCGTGTATGGCGTGTTGTTCGATTAAGTTGAGTTTCCCTGTGTCCCATGTAATACATGTATTTTTCACCTTCTTAGCGATGTCCTCACTTAATCCATTCATAAAACTGTTCCGCAGATGTGCCTCATACGGAGTCACTTCAGCTATATTCATGTAAGCTGGTGGTGTAAGTCCACCATGAGCGTTATGGACTTATGTGAGCCGGGTCAGGTACTGGGACAGTTTCACCGTCACGCTGCTTACACATGGCAATTTTGTCATGTCCATTCTTACCGGAAAGGCAGTTTGACAGGCGTCCACCAGACCTGTAACAAAGGCGTTATAAGGCACATTATCTGCATAGTCTGGTTGAACTTGGCGAGCTCGTACATTATCATCTGGCCAATTGTATCGGATCTTGGAGATGTCTGCGCCCAATTTCCTCCCCAATAATCGCCGCATCTCATGAGACGTGGGGCGAAACTCGAGGCAGAACTTGCGTACCTCGCCTGCAAATTTCTGGCCTCCCGCTTCTCTGGGATCCGGGAGTTGTTCATAGGCACATTCAACGTCTTTCATTGTCCATGGTCTGTGGACAAGTATCGGTTGTCCTTCCGGGCCCGCCACCTCTATCATTGGAGCATTGAGGACACTGCCGAGAAATTTACTGTCTCTTTCCCTTTCTTCGTCGCCTTTGTGATAATTAAACGGTTCTGGTGCATCTGGAAGGGCAGATTTAGGTCTGCACGACGCCTTCCGGTGTATGGTGTCACCGTATGGTGAGCTACTGGGGAGTCAGATGTAGTCATGGTACTGATATCTGGGTAAAGGGGGTGACGGTCAGCTCCTGATGGTAGAGTTCCCATGAACGTCTCAGGCGTTCCCCGAGGGGGTTCACTATATGGTGGAGGGCTCGGTCGTGACTGTTGGCCTGGGTTTGTGGGGGCCACTTGTGGAGGAGCCGTTGGGCGCGGGAGGCAGCCATCCAGGTCGGGATCATCCGGAATGGGGTGACCTGAAATAGACTTAACACACTGAAGAGAGTTGGTTTTATTTGCAGTTTCTTTGGGTTTCGCCTGTGATCGTCTATTTCTTATTTCTGCCTCTGTTTTCCACATACCGTAAGCCGCCCAATTTATTGTTTCTCTTTTCCTTTTGCTTTTCTTTCCACTTTCTTTTGCCCTCTGTTCTAACTGAGTTTTTAATAATTCCAATTGTCTTAAACTAAAACTTCCTCCTTCAAGAAAACCACACTCCTTCACCCACATTTTAACTTGACTCACCGAGTCTTGTCCATAATTAGTAACCATGTATCGTATATTAGGGCTATTTAAACTTGCAGCATTTGTTTGTTTTTTCCCATTGCTATTACCCATGACCGGTCTCTAACTTGTGACCCAGACTCACAGCGACCTTATCCCTTGTGACTTGATTTTCCTCCGGAGGCTCCCGCACGTAAGCACGTCCGCTTAGGTGGCTTAGTTTTCCTAAACCAGCAAACCAATACCTATCGTTTAGGTATTTTTACAGGTCCAACCTGTTTGATAGCTCCAAGTCTAAATCCACCCGTCACTGTGAGACTGTTCACCACTGTCTATAATTAAAAATTGAGCAATTCCTTACCACAGATTTCAGTCCGGATCCCGGTGCTGAGGTGACACAGTAATTCCTGGTCTTCTCACGCTGATAGCCAATTGAAGCATTTGAGATGAGGTGAAAAGCCCTCAAGGTGTCAGCGCTAACGCCTCCCCGGAATCTCCCAGTGTCTATCTCAAGCAAGGGATCCCATCCTTCGTCGCCAAGAACTGTGGTGGGAAAAAGGAAAACTCAGAAACAATCAGTCATGAATAAAAGCAAGTTAGTTTATTTCTTAACTCTGCAGAGGACACCCTCCTCTCTCTACAGGAGAGAGAGGAAAGCACGCCGAGCACCGCAACCTTCAGTCTTTATACATTCAAAAGATACAAATAAATCTCCATTCCATATAAGGAGTTGTTTTTCTCCTAACTTTACTTTCTCGACCTTCAGACAGCTGGGATATCAGTTTCTCTCTCTCTCTCTCTCTAACCTTGCACACACACACAAACGCCTGCAGCTTTAGTTAATCAAACTATTAAGCAGTTATTCAATATTAAGTATTAAAATTGTCCATTACAGTATATTTTTGCCAGAATAAATTTATGGTTCCTGCAGATGGAGGCTGCAACAGACATATCTTGGAGTTTGAAATTGTGTCTGAGCTGGTTCCAGGTCCTTAATGTGGCTCCTACCTTTTATTCCATCTGCCAATTCTCTTAGCCTGTCCAGTTCTTCTGCAGCCCCCTGCTTCCTCAACACTACCTTCCTCAACACTATCTGTATATCTTTGTAGGCCATGATCAGTTTATCAACCTTGGAGAAAGGATTTGGCAATGAAGATCAGGAGTGATCTGAATAGGAAGAGGAACCTTGGCAACGCATTCATTTTTATCGTCTGCACTCTTCCCGCCAGGGAGATGGGAGCGAGTCCCATCATCAGGACTTCGGGACTGAGATGGGTCTGTATGACCTGCACTCTGTCAGATCTTTGTCTTTCTTGGGGATCAGTGAGATCGAGGCCTGGGCAGCAGGACCCCGCTCGACAGCGTGTCATTGAACATCTCCCGCAAGTGTGGGGCCAGTGCTGATGTGAACCTCTTATAGAAGTCCACTGGGAACCCAGTGCTGTCCTGACTTCATGGAATTAATGCATTCCATGATCTCTTGTCCGAGCAATGCTTCCAGGCCCTGCCTCCTATCCTCCCCCACAACTGGTATGTACAGTCTGTTGGGGACCTGTTTCATCTCTGAATCCCCCTCCGGGGGGTGAAAGCTTGCAACGGCCCTGTTGACCTCGTTAGGGGCCGTAACCATCCTACCATTCCTCCCTCTCACCTGTACGATTTCTTTCGAGGCAGCCTGTTTCCTTAGTTGATGTGCGAGCAGGTGGCTGGCTTTGTCTCCGCCAATCCACCTCCATTATGGAGTCAATCAGCTGCTGCCTGGCTGCCCTTTCCTTCCTGTCCCTAAGGGCACTAGAAGCTATTATTTCCCCTCTGATCAGTGCCTCCCAGAATGTGGAGGGTCAGACCTCCCTGTTCTGGTTGCAGGTTACATAGCCGTCGATGGCTTGAAATATTTTTTCACAGAATTCCTCATTGGTAAAAAGCTGTGTCCAGCCTCCATGGGGGTTTGGTGGGGGGGGGGGGGGGGGGGGGGGCGGCCCATTTCCAACCTCACATCCATGAAATGTGGCGTGTGATTGGAGATAACTATTGTGGAGTATTCTGTCCTTACTACCACTGGAAGCATCAGTTCCTTACGATGAAAAAGTCCATACCTGAGTAGGACTTGTGCACATGGGAGAAGAAGGAGAACTATTTTTCCCTCAATTGATTGAAACTCCATGGGTCTACAGCCCCCCACACCCCCACCACCATCTGCTCCATAAAGGCGTTTAGCTCCCGTGCCATTCCTGACATGGCTCTTGTCCTAGGGTCTGTCCATTTCAGGTTCTTCACACAATTAAAGTCTCCCCCCATGATGAGTCAGTTGGTGCACAAGTCAGGGACTTCTGCCAGTGTTTTCGGGCCAAACTCAGTGTCGTGCCAGAATTACTGGGGTCCCTTCCAGGGTTCCGCTAACCATTACAAATTGCCCCCCTGGGTCCATCACCGTGTTCATCGCTCTAATGCTACTGTCTTGTTAACTAATATGACCACACACCGCTTGCTCTTGTGTCAAAGCATGCCTGAAGCGTTTGTCCCACATCCTTTCCTTACCCGCAACCGATCCCTCTCTCTTTGATGCGTCATTTGCAGAAAGGCAATGTCCACCCTCAGGCTTTTGAGATGGCCAGGAATTCTGGATCTGTTCACCGGCTCGTTGAGGCCCCTCACGGTCCACGTGGCTCTCCTGATTGGGGGGGGGGGGGTGTTATTCTGCCCACCCCCATCCTGTGGGGTCAGCCATACTCACTCCGTTGGCCTGCACTGCTTGCCTGGGCCTGCCCTTGCTCTGGGACTATTTAAGATGGCCGCTGTCTTCTTCCTCTTCAGCTTTAACCAGCATTCTACCCTCTCCCCCTCCCCTCCCCACACCTACTCCCTGCTTCCTCGATGGCCCTTCCCACTCATGTACTTCCCCCTCCTCCTTTGTCTTTCCCCCTTCCCTGCCTCCCCCATTCCCTTACCTATTGCAGGATATCCCAGACCCATGTCATGCTCCTCGTGTGCGATATGGGAGCTCAGGGACACATCCACTGACCCTGGCTCCCTCACGTGCAAGAAGTGTGTCCAGCTGCAGCTCCTGTTAGACCGCTTGACAGCTCTGGAGCTGCGGATGAACTCACTGTGAGCATCCACGATGCTGAGGATGTCGTGGATAACACGTTTAGCGAGATGGTCACACCGCAGGTGGAAATTACTGAGGGAGATAGAAAATGGGTGTCCAAAAGACAGAGCAAGAGTAGGAAGGCAGTGCTGGTGTCCCCTGCGGTCATCTCCCTTCAAAACAGGTATACCGTTTTGGATACTGTTGTGGGAATTCGCTCACCATTGGAAGGCAGCAGCAGCCAGGTTCATGGCATCGTGGCTGGCTCTGCTGCGCAGGAGGGCAGGAAGAAGAAAGGCAGGGCTATAGTGATAGGGGACTCAATTGTAAGGCGAATAGATAGGCGGTTCTGCGGACGCAATCGAGACTCCAGGATGGTATGTTGCCTCCCTGGTGCAAGGGTCAAAGATGTCTCGGAGCGGCTGCAGGGCATTCTGGGGTTGGGGGGGGGGGGGGGGTGATAGGCACCAACGATATAGGTAAAGAACGGGATGAAGTCCTACAAGCTGAATTCAGGGAGTTAGGAGTTAAACTAAAAAGTAGGACCTCAGGATTGTAATCTCAGGATTGCTACCAGTGCCACGAGCTGGTCAGAGTAGGAATGTCAGGATAGAAAGGATGAATGTGTGGCTCGAGAGATGGTGCAAGATGGAGGAATTCAAATTCCTGGGGAATTGGAACCGGTTCTGGGGGAGGTGGGGCCAGTACAAACCAGACGGTCTGACCCTGGGCAAGACTGAAACCGATGTCCTAGGGGAGGTGTTTGCTCGTGCTGTTCGGAAGGATTTAAACTAATATGGCAGGGGGGTGGGAACCGATGCAGGAAGTCGGAGGGAAGTAAAACGGGGCCAGAAACAAAAAGCAGTTAGGGGGAAAGTGTAAGGCAGAGAAGCCATAGTCAAAAATCATAAAGGGCCACAGTACAGGGTACATGACTAACGACAGTGTGGTCAATGCAGGATTGAGGGTGTTGTATCTAAATGCGCGCAGCATATGGAACAAGGTAAATGAGCTTGTTGCGCACATTGATATTGGCCGGTAAGATGTTGTGGGCATCACAGAGACGTGATTGCAAGGGGATCAGGGCTGGGATCTAAATATCCAAGGATATCAAAAGGACAGGCAGATGGGCCAAGGGGGTGGGGTTTCTTTGTTAGTAAGGAATGAAGTTAAATGGATAGCAAGGAGTGATATAGGATCAGAAGGCATAGAATCTCTGTGGTAGAGTTGAGGATTTGTAAAGGTAAAAAGACCCTGATGGTAGTTATGTACAGGCCCCCTAGCAGTAGTCAGGATGTGGGGCAGAAAATAAATCAGGAGATAGAAAAGGTACCGTATATACTCGCGTATCATGCGATCTCGCGTATCAGGCGACCCCTAAATTTTCGTCCCCAAAACATGATTTTATGCTATATCTCATGTATCATGTGAGTCACTTTTTTGGAAATTAATGGCCAAACTAAAACTTCCAAATGGTATCATTGTCTGTGGATTCTGCAGAGTGGATTCTGTTGTGAAAGCTGTTCGCGAATTGAACAGCTTTCCAGCTGTCTTTACTAGCGTCGTTCTGCCACTTGACGTTTCCATTCATAAAAACGGCAAGTAAAACACCCGCGAATTCTGTATCGGAAAAAGACGGCCATGTATTGAATAATGTAACAAATAATTATATACACCCTATGATGGTCAGTAGTACATTTTTTTAAATGTATTTATTATGGAAACGCGCAGATTTCAAAAACTGTGAAAGTATCATCTTTTCTCCAGGGTTGAAGGGTATGTTCTTTTTTTTTTTTTAAATACTTTTTATTGAAGAAATTTTTCAGAGTACAAACATTTTAACCCCCCCTACATTTGAATTATATCAAAACAAAGCCAAACCCCCCTACTTAACAAGAATCCCCCCCACCCCCTACCCGCGCGCCCCCCCCGCCGACGAACCGGCCGCCAGACCATCTTGTCGTTTCTGGCAGTGTCCTCGGGCAGGCCTTGCCCGTGACACCACCGATACCGTGTTTCCTTCGTTGTTATCCCCCCTCCCCCCCCCCTCCCCCCCCCCCCCCTCCCCTCCCCCACACCCTCCCCCCCCCTCCCTCCCGCCCTCCCCTCCCCTCCCGGGTTGCTGCTGTCACGACCTCAGTTTCTATCTCTGATCTAAGAGGTCCAGGAAGGGTTGCCATCATCTGAAAAACCCCTGCACCGACCCTCTCAGGGCGAATTTGATTCTTTCCAATTGGATGAAGTTTGCCATGTCGTTTAACCAGGTGTTAACACTTGGAGGCCTTGCGTCCCTCCACTGAATCAAGATCCTCCTCCGAGCCACCAAGGACGCAAAGGCTAATATTCCAGCCTCCCTCGCCTCCTGTACCCCCGGCTCCACCCCAACCCCGAAGATCGCAAGTCCCCATCCTGGCTTGACCCTGGACCCCACCACTCTCGACACCGTCCCTGCCACCCCCTTCCAGAACTCCTCCAGTGCCGGACATGCCCAAAACATGTGTGCATGATTCGCAGGGCTTCCCGAACATCTGACACACCTGTCTTCACCTCCGAAAAACCGACTCATCCTTGTCCCCGTCATGTGGGCTCTATGCAGTACCTTAAATTGAATGAGACTCAGTCTCGCACATGACGACGACGAGTTGACCCTCTCTAGGGCGTCTGCCCATGTCCCATCCTCTATCTGTTCCCCCAGCTCTACCTCCCACTTGTCTTTCAACTCCACTACTGGTACCTCCTCCACCTCCTGCATAATCTTATAAATGTCCGAGATCTTCCCCTCCCCGACCCAGACCCCTGATAGCACCCTATCACTCGCCCCCCTGTCGGGAAGCACGGGAAACCCCTCTACCTGTCGTCTGGCAAATGCCTTCACTTGGAGGTACCTGAACGTGTTCCCCGGGGGGAGCCCGAATTTCTCCTCCAGCTCTCCCAAGCTCGCAAACCTCCCCTCTATAAACAAGTCCTTCAGTTGCCTAATGCCCACCCTCTGCCAGCTCAGAAATCCCCCTCCTGTATTTCCCGGTGCAAATCTGTGGTTCCCTCTTAGTGGTGCCCTTATCAAACCCCCCACTTCCCCCCTGTGTCGCCTCCACTGCCCCCAGATCTTGAGGGTGGCCGCCACCACCGGGCTCGTGGTATACCTCGTGGGAGGGAGCGGCCATGGTGCCGTTACCAGTGCCCCTAAGCTTATGTTGCCACAGGACGCCCTCTCCATACGCTTCCAAGCTGCCCCCTCCCCTTCCATCATCCACTTTCGTACCATCGATGCATTTGCCGCCCAGTAATATCCTGAAAGATTGGGTAACGCCAGCCCTCCACTATCCCTACTCCGCTCCAAAAAGACCCTTCTAACTCTAGGGGTGCCATGTGCCCACACGTACCCCATGATACTGCTCGTTACCTTCTTGAAAAAGGCCCTAGGGAGGAAGATGGGCAGACACTGGAACAAAAACAAGAACCTCGGGAGGACCGTCATTTTAACTGACTGCACCCTCCCTGCCAGCGACAGCGGCACCATGTCCCACCTCTTAAACTCCTCCTCCATCTGTTCCACCAGCCTAGAAAAGTTCAGCTTGTGGAGGGTCCCCCAGTTCTTTGCCACCTGCACCCCCAAGTACCTGAAACTTTTTACTGCTCTTTTGAAGGGGAGCCTCCCAATTCCCTCCCCCTGGTCTCCCGAGTGTATTACAAAGACCTCACTTTTCCCCAGATTTAATTTATATCCCGAAAAGTCCCCGAACTCCGCTAGTATTTCCATAACCTCCGGCATTCCCCCCTCCGGGTCTGCCACATACAGCAACAGGTCATCCGCATAGAGCGAGACCCGATGCTCCTCCCCTCCCCTTGTCAGTCCCCTCCACCCCCCTGAACCCCTCAGTGCCATCGCTAACGGTTCAATCGCTAATGCAAAGAGTAAGGGGGATAGGGGACATCCCTGCCTAGTACCATCGATGGAGCCCAAAATATCCTGACCTCCTCCCGTTTGTTACCACACTCGCCATCGGGGGCCGAATAGAGCAGCTTTACCCACTTGATAAATCCCTCCCCAAACCCAAACCTTTCCAACGTCTCCCACAAGTATTCCCACTCCACCCTATCGAATGCCTTCTCCGCGTCTAGCGCTACCACTATCTCCGCCTCCCCCTCCACTGCCGGCATCATGATCACGTTTAACAATCTCCGGACATTTGTGTTAAGTTGGCGTCCCTTCACGAACCCCGTCTGGTCTTCATGGATTACCCCTGGCACACAATCCTCTATCCTGGTTGCCAGGACCTTTGCTAACAGCTTGGCATCTACATTTAAGAGGGAGATAGGCCTGTAGGACCCGCACTGGACCGGGTCCTTGTCCCGCTTCAAAATCAAGGAGATCAGGGCCTGCGACATTGTTGGGGGCAAAACCCCCCCCCCCCTCGCGCGCCTCATTAAAGGCTCTCACCAGCACTGGGCCCACCAAGTCCACAAATTTCCTGTAAAACTCCACCGGGAACCCATCCGGCCCCGGCGCCTTCCCCGCCTGCATCTGGCCTATCCCTTTAATTAGCTCCTGCAGCTCTATCGGCGCCCCCAACCCTTCTACCAGCTCCTCCTGTACCTTTGGGAACCTCAATTTGTCGAGAAAGTTCTCCATTCCCCCTCTCCTCTTCGGCGGTTCAGACCTATACAATTCCCTGTAGAAGTCCCTGAAGACCCTATTCACCTCTTGCCCCTTCTGCACTACGTCCCCACCCCTCTCTCTCACTCCCCCAATCTCTCTGGCTGCATCTCGCTTACGAAGCTGGTGTGCCAGCATCCTGCTCGCCTTTTCCCCGTACTCATACGCCGCACCCTGCGCCCTTCTCCACTGCGTCTCCGCCTTCCTAGTGGTCAGTAGGTCGAACCTGGCCTGTAAACTGCGCCGCTCCCTCAATAGCCCCTCCTCTGGTGCCGCCGCATATTTCCTATCTACTTCTAGGAGCTCCCCCACCAGCCTCTCCCTTTCCTGCCTCTCCTTCCTCTCTCTGTGTGCCCTTATGGAGATCAGCTCTCCTCTAATCACTGCTTTCAGGGCCTCCCAGACCGTCCCCACCTGCACCTCACCCGTGTCGTTCGTACCCAGATAGTTCTCAATGCCCGTTCTAACCCTTCTGCACACCTCTTCGTCCGCCAACAGCCCCACATCCAGGCGCCACAACGGGCGCTGATCCCGCGCCTCCCCCAATTCCACGTCCACCCAATGTGGTGCATGGTCCGATATCGCAATGGCCGAGTACTCCGTGTCCTGCACTCTCGGTATCAGCCCCCTGTTCAACACGAAAAAAGTCTATCCTGGAGTACACTCTGTGGACGTGGGAGAAAAAAGAATACTCCCTCGCCCTAGGCCTACCAAATCTCCATGGGTCTACCCCTCCCATCTGCTCCATAAACCCCCTTAACACCTCTGCCGCTGCCGGCCTCCTATTCGTCCTGGAACTCGATCTATCCAGCCCAGGGTCCAACACCGTATTAAAGTCCCCTCCCATGATCAGGCCCCCTGCCTCCAGTCCCGGGATGAGGCCCAGCAGGCGCCTCATAAAGCCCGCGTCGTCCCAATTCGGGGCATACACATTCACCAGCACCACATTCTCTCCCTGCAACCTACCCCTCACCATCACATACCTGCCCTCCTTGTCTGCCACCACTTCTGCCGCCACGAACGACACCCTCTTTCCCACCAGAATCGCCACCCCCCGGTTCTTGACATCCAAGCCTGAGTGGAACACCTGTCCCACCCACCCCCTTCTCAGGCGGACCTGATCTGCTACCCTCAAGTGAGTCTCCTGCAACATCGCTACATCAGCCTTCAGTCCCTTCAGGTGCGAGAAGACCCTTGATCTTTTAACCGGCCCATTCAGCCCCCTTACATTCCACGTAATCAATCGGATTGCTGGGCGACCCGTCCCTGCTCCCTGTCGATTAGCCATGTTCTGTCCCTTGCTCGCCCCGGGTCATCCCTCCCTTTCTGACCCGTTTCCCATAGCGATGGCCCCCCCCCCCCCCCTCTCCCCCCCCCCCCCCCCCCCCCCCCCCCCCCCCCCCAGCTCTCCCCTTCTCGTCCCTGGCTGGTCTTTCCAGCAGCAACCCGGTATCTCCCCCTAACCCTCCCTCCCCCCCCCCTCCCCCCCCCCCCCTGGCTAGGACCCCTCCTAGCCGCGATGTGCCCAACATCGTACTCCCGAGAGTCAGCTGATCTCCGCTGACCCGGCTGCTCCTGCCACACTCCGACTCCTCCCGGTTCGAGGGGGGGGGAGGGGCCTCCCCCCCCCCCCACCATTCCACTCTGACCCCGCTCCAGCGCGGGAAAGGCCGCCATTCCTGGCCACGCCCCACTCTTCTCCCCTCCTCTCTCCTCCATCCCGCGCGCGGGAAAAACAGAGGAAAGCCCGCGCTTTCGCCCGGCCACACCCCGCCCCGCCATCTTCCACTCCCCCCCATCCCCATCCACGCCCGTGAAGGATCCCCTTAAAACCCCAGAGATAGACCCGCATGATCAACCCACTCCCCCCTGTCCCGTCTTCCCAACTTAACAATATAAATACCCCATGGCAAATAAATACATAAATACTTAACTACATACTTAAATAACAAAATAATTAAATAGCTATCAACTAACAATGTGCTTAACCATCACCCTCCATCAAACAGTATAAATAACCACAGATAACCATAACCAGAGAAGGAAGAAAAAACAAAAAAAAAAAAAGACCAAACACCCGAAGAAAAAGGGGTAAAAAGGGTAAATGACTAAGGGAAGTTGGAAATGGGAAGAAACACCCCATAAGAAGAAAACGACCCGCAATAGAAATTTCAACAGTTCAAATATACAGAAACACCAAACAACTCGAAACCTTCAAGATATTCAAAAAGTCAAACGTTCAAGAAAAGCCAAACAATCCAAGAAACTGTTACCCAGCTCCGACCTGGCCTGAAAAGATAAGGGCCACTTGCTCAATCAAGAGTACCCAGGCGGCTACGACCGCCGGTGCTCCCAGGTTTTAGTTCATGTCCAGCTTTTCTTCTTGTACAAAGGTCCAGGCCTCCTCTGGGGACTCAAAATAATGATGTTGGTCCTTGTAGGTGACCCACAAGCGCGCCGGCTGCAGCATTCCAAATTTGATCCTCTTCGCGTGTAGCACCGCCTTCGTCCGGTTGAACCGGGCCCGCCGCTTTGCCACCACCGCACTCCAGTCCTGGTACACCCTTACCGTCGAGTTCTGCCACTTACTGCTTTTCTCCCTTTTTGCCCACCTCAGGACTTTCTCCCGATCACATAGCCGCTGGAACCGCACCAGCACCGCCCTCGGGGCCTCGTTTGCCCTAGGCCTCCTGGCCATGACCCGGTATGCCTCTTCCAGCTCCAGGGGCGCAGGACCGGCCCCTTCCCCCATCAGGGAGCTCAGCATCTCCGCAACATATCTCGGGAGATCCGACCCCTCCAGGCCTTCTTCTAGGCCCAGGATCCTCAAATTTTTCCTCCTCATCCGAGTGTCCAGCTCCTCGAAACGGCTCTGCCACTTCAGGTGGAGTGCCTCGTGCACCTCCACCTTTGCCCCGAGGACCGTGGCCTCCTCCTCCCTCGCGGTCATCTCCTGCTGCAGCTCTCTGATCGACGCCTCTTGGGTCGCCTGGGCTCCCACCAACCTGGTGGTCGTCGCGTTCATGGACTCTAAGAGCTCCACTTTCAGCTCCGTGAAAAAACGGAGGAGAGCGGCCTGCTGCTCCTCCGCCCATTTCCTCCATTCCTCCGGTGCGCCGCCGGCCGCCATTTTGATTTTCCTCCCCCGCTTTTTTTGGGGAGCTGCTGCCACTTTTCTTGCCGCTCCACTCCGAGTACCGACCATAAAATCGGTCTAGTTCTCCTCAGGGGACCTTCCCCCACCGGGATTCGTCTTTTCAGCACCGTTGGGGCCCTCCAATTGGCCCGAAAACACCTTTGTCGCAGGAGCTTCCAAATGTGCGGCTTAGCTAGTCATAGCCGCAACCGGAAGGGTTGAAGGGTATGTTCATACTGTTAGAGTTACAGTCGCTAGCTAGCAATAATCAGACATTTTATTTGGATAACTTTAATAATAATAGTCAGCACCTGAACAATGCCCCCTTAGATCATGATTGCCTTTTACTGCATCTGCTTAACTATGGGTTGCGTTATTTGCTTTATGAATCGAGTAAGCGGACTTACATATACATGACCAAACTGGAAGGATTAAATGAATGTCTTGATTTATCAGTAGTGCAATCCTTATTCTGTTTACTAAGCTGTATTTGTTTAACCAGCAGGTAGAGTGTCATTAACAATAAAAGGTGCAGGTTCCCACATGTTCTATAGATTTCCTTCCTCACCGGAAAAAACAGCAAGTAAAACACCCGCGAATTTTGTATCTCGCGTATCATGCGACCTCCCAAATTTAGGTTACAATTTAGGTCTTCAAAAGTCGCATGATACGCGAGTATATACGGTATGTAAAAAGGGCAATATTACAATAATCATGGGGGACTTCAATATGCAGGTGGACTGGGAAAATCAGGTTAGTACTGGATCCCAAGAAAAGGAGTTGTGGAATGTCTAAGAGATGTTTTGTTCGAGCAGCTTGTGACAGAGCCTACTGGGGAACAGGCAATTCTGGATTTGGTGATGTGTAATGAGACAGACTTAATCAGGGAACTTAAGGTGAAGGAACCTTTAGGGAGCAGTGACCACAATATGATAGAATTTACCCTGCAGTTTGAGAGGGAGAAGCTGCAATCAGATCTGACGGTTTTATAATTAAATAAGAGTAACTGCAAAGACATGAGGGAGGAGCTGGCCAGAGTTGATTGGAAAAGGAACCGAGCAGGGAAGACAGTGGAACAGCAATGGCAGGGGGTTATTTTTGGGGGTTACTAGGGAGGCACAACAGAAATTCATCCCAAGGAGGAAACATGCAAATGGGTGGACAAGGCATCCATTGCTGGTGAGGAATGTCAAGGAGAGCATAAAAGCTAAAGAAAAGGCACACAAAGTGGTGAGGATTCGTGGGAAAGCTTTAAAAGCGAGCAGAGGACAACTAAAAAAGCAATAAGGGGGGAGAAGATGAAGTAGGAGCGCAAGCTAGCTAGTAATATAAAGGAAGATAGGAAGAGTTTTTTGCAATTTATAAAAGGTAAGAGAGAGGCAAAAATAGACATTGGACCACTGGAAAATGTGGCTAGAGAAGTAATAATAGGAAACAAAGAAATGGCAGACGAACTGAATAGTTACTTTGCATCAGTCTTCACGGTGGAAGACACCAATGGGATGCCAGAGCTCCAGGAGAATCAGGGGGCAGAGGTGAGTGCAGTGACCATTACTAAGGAGAAGGTTCTGGGGAAACTGAAAGGTCTGAAGGTGGATAAGTCACCTGGACCGGATGGACTACACCCCATAGTCCCAAAAGACATGGCTGAGGAAATGGTGGAGGCATTTGTGATGATCTTTCAGGAATCACTGGAGGCAGGAAAGGTCCGAGAAGACTGGAAAATGGCTAACTTAACATCACTGTTTAAGAAGGGACGGAGGCAGAAGAATGAAAATTATAGGCTGGTTAACCTGACTTGGTCATTGGTAAGATTTTAGAGTCTGTTATTAAAGATGAGATCGTAAAGTACTTGGAAGTGCATGGTAAAATAGGACTGCATCAGCACGGCTTTGTCAAAGGGCGGTCATGTCTGACAAATTTGTTGGAGTTCTTTGAGGAGGTAACAAGGAAGTTAGACAAAGGAGAACCAGTGGACGTGATTTATTTGGATTTCCAGAAGGCCTTTGACAAGGTGCCGCATAGGAGACTGTTAAATAAGTTAAAAGCCCATGGTGTTAAGGGTAAGATCCTGGCATGGACAGAGGATTGGCTGACTGGCAGAAGGCAAAGAGTGGGAATAAATGGGTCTTTTTCAGGATGGCAGCTGATGACTAGTGGTGTGCCTCAGGGGTCTGTGCTGGGACCACAACTTTTCACAATATACATTAATGATCTGGAAGAAGGCACTGTTGCTAAGTTTGCAGATGATACAAAGATCTGTAGAGGGACAGGTAGTATTGAGGAAGCAAGAGGGCTGCAGAAGGATTTGACGAGCTAGGAGAGTGGGCAATGAAGTGGGAAATTAAATACAATGTGGAAAAGTGTGAGGTTATGCACTTTGGAAGGAGGAATTTAGGCATAGATTATTTTCTAAATGGGGAAATGCTTTGGAAATCAGAAGCACAAAGGGACTTGGGAGGACTGTTCATGATTCTCTTAAGGTTAATGTGCAGGTTCAGTCAGCAGTTAAGAAGGCAAATGCAATGTTAGCATTCATGTCAAGAGGGGCTAGAATACAGGACCAGGGAAGTACTTGTGAGGCTGTTTATGGTCAGACCCCATTTGGAGTATTGTGAGCAGTTTTGGACCCCGTATATAAAGAAGGATGTGCTAGCCTTGGAAAGGATCCAGAGGAGGTTCACAAGAATGATCCCTGGAATGAAGAACTTGTCGTATGAGGAACGTTTGAGGACTCTGGAGTTGTACTTGTTGGAGTTTAGAAGGATGAGCGGGGATCTTATTGAAACTTAAAGGATACTGAAAGGCTTGGATAGAGTGGACGTGGAGAGGATGTTTCCATTTGTAAGAAAAACTAGAACCAGAGGACAGCATCTCAGAATAAAGGGATGATCCTTTAAAACAGAGATGAGGAGGAATTTCTTCAGCCAGAGAATGGTGAATCTGTGCTGCAGAAGACTGTGGAGGCCAAATCACTGAGTGTCTTTAAGACAGAGCTAGATAGGTTCTTGATTAATAAGGGGATCAGGGGTTATGGGGAGAAGGCAGGAGAATGGGGATGAGAAAATATCAGCCATGATTGAATAGCGCAACAGACTTGATGGCCGAGTGGCCTAATTCTGCTCCTATGTCTTATGGTCTTATGGTCTATCGCCCTTTGGTTTCCTGGAATTGCTGCTTTCCCCCGCCATGCACTCCCTCCTTCCTGGGAGATGCACCGCAGCCTCGCCCTTCTCTGTATCTCCATACACGTGCCTGCTCGCTAGCGTAGTGGCTCCCTTCAAAAATATGATTCCCATTTTTAATCCCGTCTGATTCTCTCCCCCCACCTTCCACGGCCCCAAGTGCTGTTGCCCCTGTTCTTTCTGAATCGCTAAAGTCCACGTTTAGGCTATTGTCTATTACTGTTGCTTCTCAAGTTCATTTTTCAGAACAAACTTGTTGGCCTCATTCAGGGAATCGAAATAGTACTCCTTGCCCTGGTAGGTGACCCAAAGTTTGGCGAGGTAGAGCATGCCAAACCGTACCTTGCTCTTAAACACTGCAGCCTTGGCGCCATTAAATTCTGCCTGGCATTTGGCCACGTCTGCTCCAATGTCCTGTACAGGCGGATGGAATGTCCTTCCCACTTGCATGCCCTCGTGTTTTCTGCCCACATTAGGATCCGCTCCTTGTCCTGATACCTGTGGAGCCTCACTATTATTGCCTGCTGTGGTACCCCAGCCCTGGGCCGCTGCCAGAGCGACCTGTGGGCACAGTCAATCTCTAGGGGCTTCGCTAAACCTTCCTCCCCACTCACGTTTCTTAACTGCGTCACTATGTACTCTGTGGGGTTCCTCCCCTCCATTCCTTCCGGCAGCCCTACAATCTGCAGGTTTGGCCGACGCAACCTGTTTTCTTGGTCATCGACCTTTTCTCTCAGTCCCTTCTGAGTCCTGACCAACCTCGACGCCTTGGCTTTGAGTGCCACGATCCTGTCTCCCTGGTCCTTGGCGGTTTTTTAAGGTCCCACACCATTGCTTCTTTGGCCTCAAGCCTCCACTCCATTTTCCCCATTGCCTTTCTTATGGCATCCGTCTCTACTGCCAGCCCCACGGCAGCCATGAGGTCCTCCTTCATTGCCTCCCTGTGATTCTGGAGCTCGGTGGTGATGAACTTCATCATTTTTCCATCAATGCCTGGCTCTGCACTGACAATTCTGTGGGACCTGCCATTGCTGGTTCTGTGTCGCCAGGCAGGCTTCCCTGCTCTGAGGCTGAGGATTCCTTCTGCTCGCTTTTGCTGTTTTTACGGCTGGATTGCTGGTCCATCGGCATTCTGCCTGGTATTGGCGGGTGGAGGTGTGAGCGATATTTTGCTCTTTTGGTGCCCGTTTGATGGGGTTAAAAAGTCTAAACCTGAGTTCCTAGACGGGAGCCATCTTTTGTGCGACTGCTCAGCTCATGGCCACCACCGGAAGTCCAGGTTGGGGATTTCTGCCATTTGTTTTCTTTACAAATTCAGCGTTGTCCCCGTTTGGGACACGTATATTTACGAGTGCCACCGGGGCCCCTTCCAGGATCCTGTTAACCATTACTTATCGTCCCTCTTGGCTAGTCACCTTGTTCATCGCTGCAAATAATACTTTTGTGTTCAAAGGTATGGCAAGCCCCTCGCTCTTGTTTCGAAGCACGCCTGATACGTCTGTCCCAACCAGCTTGTCATTACCCTCGTCAGTCCTTCTCTCTTAAATGTGTCTCTTGTAAGAAGACTATGTCAACCCTCAGGCTTTTAAGGTTTGTGAATATTCTGGATCGTTTCACCAGCCCGTTGAATCCCCTCACATTCCAGGTGACTATTCTGATTGGGGGGGGGGGGGGGGGGGGGGTCCTGCCCCGACCCTCCTGTGGGGTCAGCCATACTTAACTCGTGGATGTGCCCCTGCACGCCAGGTGGGTGGTTCGGGGCTGATTGATCTCCCAAATGGAGAATCCAGCCCCGTGTCTTAAGAAGGAAAAAGTGGGCATAGGTTTGTTGCAGGAGAGTCATTTGCATTAAAGCGGGAATGGATGGAGCAGATTATTTTGCCTCGTTTTCAATTAGCTGCAGGGTAGTAGCAATTTCCGTCAATATAAATGTCCCCTTTAAGGTGGAGAATTGTGTGAAGGGTAAGGGTGGGGGGGGGGGGGGGGGGGGGGAGATTTGTGATTATTAAGGGGCTTTTATATGGAGAATATGTCTCATTGATGAATGTGTATGGCCCTCCTGATCACTCCCTGGAGTTTGTTACAAAAGTCTTCATGGACTTCACAGAACTGACTTTGACCAATTCTTTGTGGGCGGGGACTTTAATTGTCACTTGACCAGCTCCCGATAGCGAGAAATCCTCCCCACCCTACAAGCAAGGGCATTGGCATCGGTTTGTGAAGAGATAGGATTCTTGATGTGTGGAGGACTTTATTCCCTAGGGATAAGGAATTTACATCTTTCTCAGCTCCTTATCAACGTCACAATAGAATGTTTGTGCCTAGAGAAAGCGTACATCCTGTACCCTCCTGATCTATGGGTAACATTGTGATCTCAGGCCATGCTCCTACGTTCTAGCTTGAGCGGCTGCCCACCCCTCCCCCACCCCCCCAACCTCCCGATCTGGGCCATGGCATTTTGACACGCTTCTGCTTCGGAATAAATCCTTTACTATGTACTTTGTGAAAGATTTTGAGGTTTTTTTCTGAAGTTCTTTTCTGATGTGACCCCCTCTATTTTGTGGGGAACCTGTAAAACTTGTGCTCGGGGGTTGGTTATAATAATAATAACCATTTGTTGTCACAAGTATGAAGTTACTGTGAAAAGCCCCTAGTCGCCACATTCCGGCGCCTGTTCGGGTAAGCTGGTACGGGAATTGAACAAAAAATGTAAATGTTGGCAAGCCAGCGTTGGTTAGAAGCTTGATTGGCCAAAGTGAAGGACGAATATAGGAGGAATTCTAGCCAGCAGTTGTTGAGGGAAGATAATGCAGCTCAGGTGGCTCCTGATTACCTGCTGACACAATGGGCTTAGAGGAGTTTTAAGTTTGAGAAGCAAAAATTGTATGAATTATGAACAAGCTGAGTAGATATTTCGTTTTTTTGACTAAGAAGAGGGTTGATTCTAGGACTATCTCCTCTGTGCATGAACCTAGGGCTAGTAGATTAATTAAAACCAAAGACATTAATAGGGCAATTAGGGATTTTTCAGCTGAACTATAAGTCAGGTCAGTCTGGCGATGTGTTGATAAATATGGAGTGCGTCGTCTCTTCCATTGCATTCCCTGTGGCTTCAGAGAATCAACATTTTGCCTTCTATGTTTTTATCTCTTTTTTTAAAAATAGATTTAGTGTACCCAATTCTTTATTTACAATTAAGGGGCAATTTAGCATAGCCAATTCACCTACCCCACAGATCTTTTTGGGTTGTGGGGGTGAGAGCTACTCAGACACAGCAAGAATGTGCAAATTCCTCACGGACAGTGACCCGGGGCCGGGATCGAACCTGGGTCCTTGGTGCTGTGAGGCAGAAGTGCTAACCACTGCGGCACTGTGCCATTCCTTTATGCTCCTATCTCTAAAGGTGAGTTGGCTGTGGCCACAGCTTCAACCGGGCAAAGCCCCTAGGCCAGAAGTTTTGGGTGTGAGCTTTACGGGGAATTCAAAGACCTGTTAATTGATCCATTTGTTGGTATGTACTATCATTCTTTTGAGACAGGACTGCTGCCATTGACACTCCAGGAGGTGAACATTTCCATGATTTTGAAGGTGGACAAGAACCTGGATGATTTTGCCTATTTTTAAAAATTCATTTATGGGACGTGGGCGTTGCTGGCTGGGCCAGCAATAATTGCCTTTGAGGGAAGCAAAGAGTCAACCACATTGCTGTGGGTCCGGAGTCACATGTGGGCAAGACCAGGTAAAGATGGCAGATTTCCTTCCCCTAAAGGACATTAGTGAACCAGATGGGTTTTTACGACAATTGACAATGGTTTCATGGTCATCATTAGAATTTTAATTCCTGATTTTTATTGAATTCAAATTTCACCATCAGTCGTGGCGGGTTTTGAACCCAGGTCTGCAGAGCATGTCCCTGGGTTTCTGGTTTACTAGTTCAGTGACAATATCACTATGCCACCGACACCCCTATTCATAGGCCTATATTTGCCTATTCATAGGCCTATCTCACTTTTGAATGTTGATTTGAAAATTCTGTCTGAGGTGTTAGCACATCAGTTCGAGATGATCTAACCCTAAGGGGTGGCACGATAGCACAATGGTCAGCACAGTTCCTTCACAGCTCCAGGGTCCCAGGTTCGCTTCCCGGCTTGGGTCACTGTCTGTGCGGAGTTTGCACTTTCTCCCTGTATCTACGTTGGTTTCCTCCGGGTGCTCCGGTTTCCTCCCACAGTCCAAAGATGTGCAGGTTAGGTGGATTGGCCATGCTAAATTGCCCTTAGTCTCCAAAAAGGTTAGGTGGGGTTACTGGGTTACGGGGATAGGGTGGAGATGTGGGCTTAGGTAGGGTGCTCTTTCCAAGGGCGGATGTACTCAATGGGCTGAATGGCCTCCTTCTGCACTGTAAATTCTATGATTCCATGAGCGTCATAATCTTTATTGTCACAAGTAGGCTGTAATGAAGTTACTATGAAAATATCCTAGTCGCCACATTCCGGAGCCTGTTCAGGTACACAGAGGGAGAATTCAGAATGACCAAAGTACCTAACAGCGCGTGTTTCAGGACTTGTTGGAGGAAACCGGAGCACCCAGAGGAAACCCACGCAGGCACAGGAAGAACGTGCAGACTCCGCACAGACAGTTACCCAAGCCGTAAATTGAACCTGGACCCTGGCGCTGTGAAGCCATAGTGCTAACCACTATGCTACAGTGCGATGATCATCTGGGAGAACTAGACTGGGTTCATAAAGGGTCGGTTTTCTAGTAATAATGTCTGGAGTCTACTCAATGTGTTCCAAGTTTTCCAGAAGCAGGCATTGGATGGATCAGTGATCTCCTTGGATGCAGAGAAAGCTGTTGATAGGGTGGAATGGAATTACTTAGTTTATACGTTTCGGAGATTTGTGTTGTGTTCTGTGACCTTGTCCTTGCAATGATTCATACAGAACTGCTGGTGACTTAACTAGAATGATTATTTATTTATTAATACATGGAAAGATAACATACAGCTATACAGACTAAGTTATTGATTTAAGTTTCATGTAAGTACCCGATGTGCATGTCCTGCTGTACGCCTTACTACCAACTTGCGATAGTCAGGTGTCACATGATCGGTGTCTGGCACCACCAGCTGGTTGGAGGTCACACTGCTAACTATATGCAATATTATACACAGGCATATCACCATAGTTTGGTCTGGGTGAGGAATATGCCAAACAAATTCAGGTGTTGTTCAAAAGGCCTTTGGCCTATGGCGGCAGATCTGAAAATGTTGGTCTTCCCCTTTCTGTTCTCTGGTCATAGAGCCTCTAGTAGAGGCTGTTTGGTGGGATCCCTTGATATCTGGGCGGTGCTGTTGGTGGGGGAAAGCAGCACAAGATCACGCTTTATGCTGACAATGTGCTGCTGTTTGTGTCTAGTCCGACAGTTCTTGCTATCATTGATGTGGTAGATAGATGTAATGCCTTCTCCGGTTATAAGATTAACTTCACAAAATCGGAAGCTATACCGAAGGGAGGGTTGAAGGGTAAACCACTCCGGCTTGCTAATTTTCTTCTTAGGTGGTTTCCATCGGGATTCACTTATCTGGGTGTTACAATTCACCCCCTTTTCAAACAACTATAAGGGGCTAATTTTCCTCAGTTAATTGCATCTATTCGATGAGATCTGACACGTTGGTCCTCCCTGCCGGTATCATGGCTGGGAGGCCTGCTTTGATTAAGGTGAACATGTTGCCTGGATTTCTGTAACACCTCGCAGATGGTGTCAATCTTGTTGTCTGCTAGTGTCTTAAAGGAAATTAATGGAATAATTAACGTGTTTATTTGGAATAAAAAGAGTCCTTGTCTAAAGTCTATAAGCTGCAGCTTCCAGGTTCTAAGAGGGGCCTGAGGCTCCTGAATATTAGACTGTATCAGTTATCCTCACATCTCAGGTTTATAACAGACTGGGTTAGGAAGGGCCCTACCTCCATTTGGCTCAAAAGTGAAGCTTTCCACTTGCTATTTTGTTATTTTTGGCCTTGTTATTTTATGGGGACTTTAAGTCAGGTTATGCTAGGTGCGATAGTCCTATTACTATTAATTCTCTGAGAGCGTGGAGGATGGTCCATCACTTAGAAGGAGTATCTGAATTGATTTCCTCTGTTTCTCCTATGTAGGGCTGCCCGGACCTCCCACCAGGTCTGATGGACCATGGATTCGATACTTGGAGAAATAGAGGCACTTATAGGCTCAGAGATGTGTTCAGTGGTGCTTCCTTGTCATCCTTTGGGAAGCTATGCCAAAAATTTGATATTACGAGGCACTCCCATTTTAAGTATCAGCAGCTTAGAGACTTTATCCTTAACAAGGCAACTTTGCATCTTGCCTCTTCTATTTCCCCGGTTGAAAGAATCCTGATTTCTGTGGGGCCTAAACAGTTCATTAGCAAGTTTTACGATACCTTGTGCTCTAGATCCTGTGTTAGTACATTAGGTACTTTGCAATCTTGGAAAAGAGACTTTGCATCTAATATTGACGAAGAGGCATGGAGTGTATGACATTATGCCAATAAAAATTTGGTATGCAAGAGAATGAAGGAGACTCGGTTCAAGATACTGAGTCATTTGCACATGACTCCAAGTCTGAGACACAGGATTGATCCTGTTCTATCCCCGATGTGCCTAAAATGCCTGGTAGTCGAGTGTGATTATATACACTGCATATGGACCTGTGTCAAGATTCAATCCTACTGGTCTGGTGTCGTTAATGTGCTGGAGAGGATATTTGACAGGGCCTTACAATTTGATCCTTTGTTCCTAATTTTGGGTCTTCCAGATGGGAGAATTCTTGGGGCATTAATTTTAAAAAGCTGTATAACATCCTAACGTTTGCAGCTAGTGAAAATATCGTCTGCTCCTCGATTAGTGACAAGTATCATTCAATTCAAATTCAGCATCAGATAATTATGGAATGTATCCCTATAGAATTCTTGACATCTGTGATCTATTCTAAGTTGGATATATTCCATAAAGTGTGGGACTCGTATCTCAAATCTATAGGCTCCGTTTTGTCTGACCTACTCCTGCAAGGATTTCCAGGAGTCATTTTGCTAGTCATGGTCTCGCTATAATACATAAAGGTGTAGATCTTGATATGTTATCCTATCATGTTTATTTGGCCTTATCCTCTTTGCTCCACTCTCCATTTTCTGATCGATTCGGTATAAAAATCAAGGCATTAGTTTTTTAAAATCCTTGTTCTGAATTTATCCTGTCTTTCTCTGTTCTTATATGTGCAGTTGTGCTAAGAAAAACTTCCTGCATTTTCTGTAAAAACTCTAATAAAAAAATATATTTTTAAAAATGTATGGTAGCTAAATTTGCCGATGATACCAAGGCAGGTGGGAAAAGTAAGATGTCAAGAGGAGGTGAAGAGTCTGTTAGTGGATATAGACAGGTTAAGTGAGTAGGCAAAAAATTGGCAGATGGATAATAATGCGGGAAAATATGAACTTGTCCACTTTATCAGGAAGAATGGAAAAGTGATATATTAACTGGAGGGAGACTGCAGAAATTGGAGGAACAGAAAGATCTAGATGTCCTGGTACATGAATCACAAAAAGTTAGTATGAGTTAATATGCAGGTACAGCAAATGATTATGAAGACAATTGAACTGTTGCCATTTATTGCAAGAGAAATGGAATATAAATGTCTGGAGGTTTTACTGCAGCTTTGCAGGACGAGCGTAGTGGAGCAATCGAGGCTTTATTGCACAAGATGTTGTGGCCCCTGTAGCTGGAACCAGAATGGCTGCAGCACCGGCAAGCACACACATTTATACGCCCCCTACTGGGCGGAGCCAGCAGTCATGGATTTACCCTTGTACCTCTAATATACGGGAAGTGCCGTAATACATGTAATATACTACTAGTGATGACTACCACAGTCTCCTTATTTGAAAAAATATATGAAATGAAATGAAATGAAAATCGCTTATTGTCACGAGTAGGCTTCAATGAAGTTACTGTGAAAAGCCCCTAGTCGCCACATTCCGGCGCCTGTCCGGGGAGGCTGGTACGGGAATCGAACCGTGCTGCTGGCCTGCTTGGTCTGCTTTAAAAGCCAGCGATTTAGCCTGGTGAGCTAAACCAGCCCCAGAAGTAGTTCAGAGAAGGTTCACTCAACTTCTATTGGGATTAGGGGCTTGTCTTATGAAGAAAGGTTTAACAGATTGGTCCTTTATCCTTGGGGTTTAGAAGAATGAAACATATAAGATCCTGAGAGGATTCCGTCAGGGGGGATATCAAATGGATGTTTCCTTTTGTGAGAGATACTAGAACTAGTGAACTCAGTTTAAGACTAAGAAGACTACTGTTTAAGACAAAGAGAATTTATTTTCCCTGAAAGGGCCATTAGTCTCTGGAATTCTCTTCCCCAGAGAGTAGTGGAGGCTGGATTATTAAATTTATTCAAGGCAGAGTTAGACAGATTTTTGAGAGACAAGGGAGCCAAGGGTTAAGGGGGACAGACGGAAAAGTGGTGCTGAGGCCACATCCAGATCAGCCATGATCTTATTGAATAGCATAGCAGGCTCGAAGGGCTGAATGGCCTACTCCTGCTCCTAAGTCCTATGTTCCTAGTTAGCACACAAAACATTTTATTGGTACAGCAGTGTATCAATTTTACGGTAGAAAAATAGTTCATTAACATATTATGGTAAAGGCTTGCAGGAAGCAGCTGAAGTTAACCTTTTAACTGCCTTAAAATGTCTTGCAAAATAAAATGTCATGTGCTTCACCTCCATCTATCTTTACTTTTGTCCATTTTTCCTCGGGACGGAAGAGGGAATTTTCCACTCGCAAGGTCCAAATCAGCCACCAGCTTATCTCAAGCCACCCTGGCAGCGGAATCCGTGGCTTCCTCAAGTGGACCATGAGGCATGAGTCCAGTGACGTCCATGTTGGGATCCCCCATTTTATCGATTTCTGGACAACCTTGACTATGGAGTGGAGACAACAGGCCGTCACATCCCTCAATACGTTAACTGCTGAATACTGTGAAATGCCGTTTGATCTATCCTAGCACCAGAAACATGATTTCAACACCATGAAGCCCCACACATTTCAAGATCTTTTGAAAGTCACTTCAATGGTTTTTAAAAAAAAATTCAGCTAAATAAAATCCATTTAAGAAGTCAGATAAGCAATGCAAAACTTTTACAGTTAACAAATAAAATTCATTTAAAATGTCTCCATTTGCCACAGGGTAGCATGATGGCCCAGTGGTTAGCACTGCTGCCTCATAACGCCAGGGACCCGGGTTCACCTTCAGCCTCGGGTGACTGGGTAGAGTTTACACTTTCTCCCCCTGTCTGCGTGGGTTTCCTCCGGGTCCTCTGGTTTCCTCCCTCAGCCCAAAGATGTGCAGGTTAGGTAGATTGGCCATGATAAAATTGACCCTCAGTGTCCAAAGGTTATAAAGGGTTATGGGGATAGGGCGGGGGAGTGGGCCTAGGAAGGGTGCTCTTTCAGAGGGTCAGTGCAGACTTGATGGGCTGAATAACCTTCTGCCATGTAGAGATTCTATGATTCCAAAAAGTTCCCTCCTGCAGGGCCTTCCTTCAATCCACTCCTCAGCAGCAGCTCAAATCAGCTCCAATTTGAACAGTGTTCAGAGCCACCTTAACTTGTGGACAATCAGCGCAAATTGACAAAGTACGGCTTGCCAGCGCCATCAATGGACCCCCTTTCAGAGTACAACCGATGCACACTGAAACTTCCAGTTTCCGGTCTAACAGTTTCCAGACCAACAATTACGGTGCCGTTCTGCCCCTCAATAGCAACGAGCACCTCAGCGTACACCCACTCTGGGGGCTGCAAAATCCAGGCTACATTTTTTCTAATTATGATGCCATCACCAGGTGGCGCTGCTCTCTAGAAAGTGGATGCTGAAACCATGTGATTGTGTGAACAAAAATAATTGCACAGTTTTAACTGCCTTTTCAACACAACAAATATGAAGCTGTCTGCTTCCTGTGAGAAATTCCAAACAATCAGCCTGAAATATGGGGAATTTTTCAGCTTTGAGTGCAAAGGTAGGTTGGATTCTGCCTCCAGCTCTCTTGTTGTTCATATTCTAGTTGGGTTTTGACACTTAGGTTGTCGGGACGTTTTGCAACACTCAAACTATGACCCCTTGTTCCATCATCGGGAACATTCTTTCTGAATCTACCATGTCTAATCCTGTTAGAAGTTTGTAAGTTTCTATGAGATTCCCCCCTCACTCTTCTAAACTCCAATTAATATACTCCTAATTGACTTAGTTTCTCTTCATATGACAGGAATTAGTCTGGTAAACCTTTGCTGCACTCCTTCCATAGCAAGAACATCCATCCTCAGATAAGGACACCAGAAATGCACACCATACTTTAGATGTGGCCTCACCAATGCCCTATACAATTGCAGTAAAACATCTCTGTCCTTATACTCATATCCTCTCGCTATGAAGGCCAACATACCATTTGCCTTCTTTGCTGCCTGCTGTACCCGCGCGCTTACCCGCGACTGATGCATGAGGACACCAAGGCCTCATTGAATATCCACCTTTCTCAGTTTACACCCATTCAAATGATAAGCTGCCTTCCCATTTTTGCGACAGAAGTGGATAACCTCACATTTATCCACGTTATACTGCTTCTGCCATGCATATGCCCACCCAGTCAGCCTGTGTAAATTCCACTTGAGCATCTCTGCATCCTCCTCACAACTCACTGTCCCACCCAACTTTGTGTCATTTGCAAATGTGGAGATAATAGGTTCCCTTGTCCAAATCATTACCAGATAATGTGAACAGTTGGGGTACTAGCACAGATCCCTGCGGTACTCCACTAGTCACTGCCTGCCAATCGGAAAAGTACCCATTTATTCCAACCTTTTGCTTCCAGTCTGCTAACCAGCTTTCTATCCATCTCCGGACACTATCTACAATCCCATGCGCTTTAACTTCTAGAACATAGAACAGTACAGCACAGAACAGGCCCTTCGTTACATAGTAATCTGCTATGTGGGATTTTGTCGAAAGCCTTTTGAAATACTAAATAAACCACATCCACCGGTTTTCCCTAGTCAACTCTGCTAGTTACATCTTTAAAGAATCCAGTTGATTTGTCAAGCATGATTTCCCATTTTTAAATCCATGGTGACTTTGTCCGATTATACTTCTTTCCAAATGCTGTGCTATGAAATTCTTGATAATAGACTCTAGCAATGTTCCTACAACCAACGTTAGACTCACTGTTTTCTCTCTACCTCTCTTTTTGAATAGCACGGTTATACTAGCTACTCTCCAATCTGTAGGAATGATTCCAGAGTCCAAAGAATTTTGGAAAATGACTACCTATTTCTAGGGCCACTTCCTTAAGTACTCTACGATGAAGATTATCAGGCCCTGGAGATTTACCCACCTTCAATCCCATTAATTTCCCGCAAACCATTTTTTACTTTAGTTCCTCACTGAAACTTGTGTTTCTCAGAACTTCCAGAAAGTTGTAGGTGGTCATGTGAAAGTTGGGATGATGCGGGTACAAAAGGCCTCTTGTCGGGAGCGCGGGAGTTTTCCCAAAGCCCCCGCAGACAAACAGCATGTAAGAACTGCTCAGTTGCTGTCAATAAAGATCTATTGTTGTTAGTCCCTGGTCGCCAGTTATTGCAACCTAATACTTCTACATTCCACAACCATGAAGGATTTTTTTTTTCAATTCGTTCTACACTTACATATCAAGTCACAGCCAGAGAATCATCTGCAATAATTTATCTTCCCATCCCCATGTTATTATCTCTGAAGCCCCCCCCAAGAATGCCTCCTTAGATCCCCTCAATTGCAACCTGTCTCTCAGCAAAGTTGTGATGTGAGGATCCACATGTATTGTAGACTCACAGCATTATCTCAACATTACCCCCTCACTGCCTGTATTTGTCAGATTGTTTGTCTGACATCCAGTTTTGGATGACCTGCCAGTTCTCCAACAAATCTAACATTAGTGGTCAAAATCCAACACTAACAGGGATCTTTTTTGACATATCGTCTCATATTAAAGTCTTGGCCCAACCAACAATGACCTGCCTTCCAACATAACATCAGATGTGGGGATGTTCGCTGATGATTGAACAATGTTCAGCACCATTTGTGACTCCTCAGACACTGAAGCAGTCCATGTGAAAATGGGGCAAGACCTGGACAATATCCAGGCTTAGGCTGACAAGTGGCAAGTAACATTAGAACATAGAACATAGAACAGTACAGCACAGAACAGGCCCTTCGGCCCTCAATGTTGTGCCGAGCCATGATCACCCTACTCAAACCCACGTATCCACCCTATACCCGTAACCCAACAACCCCCCCCTTAACCTTACATTTATTAGGACACTACGGGCAATTTAGCATGGCCAATCCACCTAACCCGCACATCTTTGGACTGTGGGAGGAAACCGGAGCACCCGGAGGAAACCCACGCACACAGGGGGAGGACGTGCAGACTCCACACAGACAGTGACCCAGCCGGGAATCGAACCTGGGACCCTGGAGCTGTGAAGCATTTATGCTAACCACCATACTACCCTGCTGCCCAATTAGCGCCATACAAATGCCAGGCAATGGCCATCAGCAATAAGAAATAATCAAACCATTGCCCCTTGACATTCAACGCATTACCATCACTGAATCCCCCCACTATCAACATCTGGGGATTACCATTAACCAGAAACTGAACTGGACTAGCCATATAAATACTGTGGCTAAAAGAACAGGTCACAGGTTAGGAATCCTGCAGCGAGTAACTCACCTCCTGACCCCCCCTTCCCAAGCCTACCCACCACCTACAAGGCACAAGTCAGGACTGTGATCGAATACTCCCCACTTGTCTGGATCAGTGCACCTCCAACAAACACTCAATCCAGGACAAAGCAGCCCGCTTGATTGGCACCCCTTCCACAAACATTCAATCCTTCCACCACTGATGCACAGTAGGAATAGTGTGTACCATCTACAAGATGCACTACTGCACCTTCTAAATCCATGATCACTACCATCTAGAAGGGCAGGGGCAGCAGATACTTGGGAACACCACCACCTGGAAGTTCCCCTCCAAGTCACTCACCATCCTGACTTGGAAATATATTGCCATTCCTTCACTGTCGCTGGGCCAAGTCCCTCCCGAATAGCACAGTGGGTGTACCTACACCACATGGACTGTAGCGGTTCACGAAGACAGCTCACCGCCACCTTCTGAAGAGCAATTAGGGATGGGCAACAAATGCTGACCTAGCCACCTAAGTCCACATCCTGCAAAAATGAATTTTAAAAGTCTTGGGAGTGGACAATAAAAATAGCATTGATGAGGCATGTGGCTTTGTCCAGAGTAACCTGTCAGTTATTTGAAATTAAACTCACACAGAAAGAATTCACCAACTCAACAAATGCATCTCTTGATATATTTGTGAATACAAAATAATGGTCAATTTAGTTGTTTTGTAACATAGGACTTCTAAAGATGTGACACTGCTCCAAGCAGTGTTTCTGTATTGTATATTACTGTAAGTCTTATATACTTGGATAATTTAATTTAATATTTGCTGTACTGGATCTCTCAATTATTAGGATGGAAAGGCAAATCAGAAGGGGAGTAGCTACTTCTGCAGCAGAAATTTGTGACATGACACTTCAAAGCTACACGAATATCTGCTCAATCCTAAATGGTTACAGAAGGGACCATTCAGCCTGTTGTGTCTGTGTTGGTTCTCTGCAAAACCAAGTCGCCGGTGGCACTCTCCTGCCTTTTCCCCAAAGCCCTGCAAATATTTCCATTTCTTATCGTGATTCAATTCTCTTTTGAATGCCTCCATTGAACCTTCCTCCGTATACATCCTATGAGGCAGTGCATTCCAGATCCTAACCAGACTGTGTGAAAAGATTTTCCTAATGTCGCCGCTGCTTCTTTTGCCAATTACCTTAAATCTGTGCCCTCTGGTTCATGATGCTTCCACCAATGGGAACAGTTTCTCTCTGTCTGCTCTGTCCAGTCCCCTCATAATTTTGAATACCTCTATCAAACTCCCCTCAGCCTTCTGTTTATTTAACTGAAATAAATCTATCCATTTAACTGAAGTTCCTCACCCCTGGAATAGTCCTCATGAATTAGTCCAGTTAGAGTGATCCTGGTTCCAGCAATGTGGAAAACTCTGCATCCCTTCCATTCCCATTTTAATTAGGGAGAAATGCAGCCGCTGTACAAACCAGCTGATTCAGCTGATTTATGATTCTGCAGAATTATTCCACTCTCAGCCAAATCCAAGTTCCAACTTTATGGATAGATTGCAAATTGAGAGGTCTCTTCCACTTGAGCGAAGGATTATTTGATGGAATTAGGGATGGTGTTACGCAGGAATTAAGGTGTTTTGTAAATAGGTTATACTATCTGGATTTTATTATGGGCTGTATTTAGGATTAACACAATCTGCTTCTGTACTTTTACACATTTTGTGATGCTCATTAAAAAGCACAGGGAGCAGGGAATTGTAGCTTTAATAAAGAAAACATTTGTTGGTAATCTGGAAGTTGAAGAGCTGAGAGCTCTTTTATTACTCCACCTGTAGATTCTGAACATATGGTAATACTCGTAAAAATTAGGCAGGGTGGACTTCAAAGCACTTTCCTCATTTAATAATCTCACAGTTTATGATTTCAGTAAGGGGTGGGAAAGGTATTTTGTAACAATGAAAACCCTTACTGCAAACAGATTTTCATATGATTTAGTGAATCTTATTAATATTTATGATGGCCATGCAGTAGTAGTAGACTCTTCGCTGTTTGGCCGTGTCCCCAAGCTGTAAGTTATTTTAAAGGCTGCACTTCTTATAGATAAGCCTGTCCAAAGGAACTTTGTTCTCATGGAGGAAGGGTGTGTGCTGCTGCCTCAGTCTCCTGATTGCTTCTGCATAATCCCAGAGGCAAGGAGGATCCAAGGCTCCTTGATATCTTGGCAGCTGCCTTGGATAGCCAGTATAGAATGCTTCTGTTGTTTCACCCTCTGCTGCAGTCCACTGAAGGTTATGCCATGATATCACTATGGGGCAAAGCGAGGTGTTAGACCACAAGAACTGCCTCACCCAGTACAGAGATTGAAACTGCTGTTGGTGATCTGCACCACATTCTTAGCCAACTGAGCTAACTGATTGTCCCTTCCTTCAGGCCATTATCCATTAGTTTAATAATGATCCCATTTCTCACAGAGAACATTGGTGAAAGAGGCTGGTTCCTCCTGGGTGTGCAGTCAGAGCTAAGCATCTTGCACCACAAGCAGAGACAGGAGAAGGGGAAGAGAGGAAGAGCAATAGTAATAGGGGATTCTATAGTCAAGGGAACAGATAGGTGATACTGTGGCCATCAACTTGACCCCAGGATGGTGTGTTGCCTCCCTGTGTCAGGATCTGGGATGTCACTGAATGGCTGCAGGGCATCCTGAAGTGGGAGGGGAAAAGACCGAGGTTGTGGCACACATTGTAACAATGACATAGGTGGAAAGACGGATAAGGTCTTGCATCAAGAATTCAGGGAGCTAGGCAGTAGACTAAAAAGCAGGATATCTCGGGTAGTAATCTCTGGATTACTCCCCATGCCACGTGCTAGTGAGTACAGAAATATGAGAATAGCACAGATGAATGCATGGTTTAAGATTTGGTGCAAGAGCGTGGGTTTTGGATTCCTGATCCACTGGGACCATTTCTGGGGAAGATGGGACCTGCACAAGCTGAACGTGGTTGAGGGAGATGCAGGATTGGCTGCTCAAGATCCCGGAAAATAGAATTTTCAGGCGAGACAGAGGTGGGGGTAAAAGTGGAGGAGGCATTCTTTATCAGTTAAGGAGTCAGTTACTGCGGTAAGGAGAGATGATGTCTTGGAGAGTGCATCAAATGAAACTTTGTGGGTAAAGCTTAGCAATAAAAAGGGACAGCCACATTGATAAGTGTTTGTTATAACCTGCTTGCTTACCACTGACTGGGGACTAATGGCAATCCCACAATCCTTAGGGAGTACGAGTTTCCCCAATGAGGGGGGGGCGGAGAAATCATTAGCAGGTTCCCTGCATAAATAGAGCTGGCCAGTTTGGAACCAGCTAGAGAGGAGTGAGCAGCAAGGGAAAACTGCTGCTGCTGCTGCAGCATATATATATATATATATATCTGTTATTGTAAATAAATGTTATTTCTTTCTATCCTAGTCATGCTGGATTCTTCGTGGCCCTCACAAAACTGGCGATGAGGGTTAAAGTGGATAGCTGTCTACGCTGCTGAAGCCATCTCCCTGGATTTTTGTTGGATACCGGTTGGAAGTTTTTTTTCTCTTACACCATGCCTCTGTATGGACGTTTGGATGTCTTTGATGCTGCGCTGGAAAGCTGGAACCAGTACACACAACAGATGTGTTACTATTTCCAGGCAAACAACATCACTGAAAACGAGTGGCAGGTGGTCATTTTGCTCACCGCCTGCGGCCCGCATATGTTTGGGGTGATTAGGAGCCTTACGTACCCAGCTGCGCCGGACACCAAGACGTTTGATGAACTTGTGACCTCAGTGGGGCAACATTTTAACCCAACCCTGTCCACGATAGTCCAGCGTTACCGGTTTAATACCACTGAGAGGACCCCAGGAGACTCCCTTGCAGAGTTTCTATCCAGGCTACGCAGGATTGCGAAGTACTGTGACTATGGTGAGACCTTGTCAGAAATGGTACGCGACCGTTTAGTTTGCGGTATTAACAGTGCGGCCACAAAGAGAAAGTTGTTAGCTGAGCCAAATTTGACTTTTCAATAGGCCAGTCAAATAGTATTGTCCCAAGAGAGCGCAGTCCCGAGGAGTGCAGGAGCTCCAGGGAATGGAGGTACACGCCTTGGGGCGCAACCCCTTCTGTCCAAAAGCATCCCCCTGCACCCCTGCGGTACCTTGGGCAAGGCGACGTCCGGATCGACGCCAGTGGCCGCTGGACGTTCCTCCCCGAAGGGAGCCTTCTCCAGAATCAATGGATGAGGAGCCATTTAAGTGTCGGACATGTGGGCGCCGACCCCGTCGCAAACGCCGGTCCTGGGGGCGCCAGAGGCGCCGTCATTCTGAAAGAAAATGGGGCCAGCCCAGGGGCCGTACCTTCCATTTGGATGAACCTGCGGGGCTACTCCCGAGGACGTGGAGATGGAGGACGACTACCTGCAGCTATATTGTGTGGCAGCTCCCCGTGTGGACCCCATTAAGGTGACAGTACAGGTCAATGGTCACCCGCTTGAGATGAAGTTGGACACTGGCGCAGCGGTCTCCGTGATCGCCCAGAGGACATTCAACCACATTAAGCAGGATACAGACCCTTGCATTAGCTTACACACAGGCCAGGTTGATCACTTACATGGGGGAAACCATTGGACATTGAAGGAACTACGATGACCCTGTTGTTTATGGTCGCCAGTAGGGGTGTTTCCCACTTATCATGGCGTGCGGCCACGGGGCCAGCCTGTTGTGTCAGGGCTGGTTGCACCATTTGCGGCTGCAGTGGCAGCACATCCTCCAAACAGGTTCTGGAGGGTTGACTGAGGTGCTAGGATGGTACCCAGATGTATTCCAGCCTGGTTTGGGGAAAATAAAAGGGGCTGTAGCCCGTATCCAAGTCGAACCAGGAGCCACGCCGCGCTATTTCCGAGCGCGCCTGGTGCCTTACGCCTTGCTTGAGAAGGTAGAAGGGGAGCTCACTCGTTTGGATCCTTGGGTATTATCAGGCCCGACCGTTTCGCTGACTGGGCAGCGCCAATTGTACCTGTAATGAAGTCAGATGCCACAGTTCTCTTGTGTGGTGACTATAAACTTACAATGAATACGTCTTCCTGGCTTGACCGATAACCAATGCCTCGCATAGAAGATCTCTACATGAAGCTTGCAAGTGGACTCTCGTTCACAAAATTAGTTATGAGTCATGCCTACCTACAGTTGGAGCTGGACCCTGCCTCCCGGCCATCTGTAACTATTAATACACGCCGGGGCCTGTATGAATATACACGGTTGCCCTTTGGGGTATCCTCTGCCTGCGCTATCTTTCAACGCGTCATGGAGGGCATCTCGAGAGGTTTACCGCGTGTTGCTGTCTACTTAGACAACGCTTTGATTACAGGGATGTGGAGCAGGAACATTTGGAAAATTTGAAGGCTGTCCTTAGACGCTTTTCGGAGTCCAGCTTGAGAGGAGTGGGCAGCAAAGGAGTTACTGCTGTTGTTGTTGTGTGTGTATATATATATATATATATATGTTATTGTAAATAAATGATATTTCTTTCTATCCTGCAGCTTGTGCTGCATTCTTCATGGCCCTCACAAAAGTGTTAATTATAAAGCCCCAGATAGTCAGCTGGAAAGTGAGGAGCAAATAGGTGCGCAATTCGCAGAGGTGTGTAAAAATAATAAGAGGGTAATTATATTAGGTGATTTAAACTTTCTCAACATTAATTCGGATAGTCGTTGTGTTAAGGGTTTAGATGGAGTGGAGTTCTTAAAATGAATACGGGAGAACCTTTTAGCTTAATATGTAGAGGGCCCAACAAGGGATGGTGCAGTGCTGGACATAATTATGTGGAATGAAGCTGGACAGGTGGTTGATGTGTTGGTGGGGGAGCCTTTTGGTGATAGCGACCACAACATTGAATCTCTACAAGGCAGAATGAGGCTATTTGGCCCATCAAATCTGCACCAACTTTCGAATGTGCACTCTATCCATGTCCACCCCACCCTATAATCATAGAGGTATCATAGAATTTACAGTGCAGAAGCCCGTAACCTAAACGTCCCTGCACACTAAGGATCAATTTAGCATGGCAAATCCGACTAACCTGCACATTTTTGGACTGTGGGAGGAAACGGAAGCACTTCCTGGAAACACAGACATGGGGAGAACGTACAAACTCCCATGGCTGGAATTGAACCCGGGTCTCTGGGGCTGTAAGGCAGCAATGCTAACCACTGAGCCATCATGCCGTCCCAATGGTACAACTTAAGTTAGTTGTGGACAAAGAAATAGACAAGTTTCAAAAGAAAGTTTTGGTTTGGGGAAAGCAGACTTTAGTAAAATAAGGCAGGATCTGGCCAAGGAAGCCTGGAAAGAGTTACCTGTGGGGGAACCTAGTGAAGAGCAGTGGGGGCATTCAAAGGGGAAATGGGGAGGGTACAGGCCAACTTGTATCCTCTTGGGTAATAGAAAGGAGCAACAAGCCCAGAAAACCATGGATGACTAGAGACATTCAGGATACATTGAGAATGAAGGGAGGATTTTAAAAAGTACAAGGGGAACAAATCAACAGAGGCATTAGTGGAGTATAGAAAGTGCAGGATGGAACTTAAGAAAGCAATTAGGAGAGCAAAGAGGGTTGGTAAAAGTAGGGAAAATCCCAAGATATTCTCTAAGAATATCAATGGTAAAGGAATAACCAAGGTATGCTCTATGTTCTATGAAAGAGTCGGGCCCAGTTGGGGCCAAGGGGAGAAATCTGTGGGTGAATCCAGAGGACATTGAATGACTGCTTCACGCCTGTCTTCATCAAAGAGAATTGAGAGATGGTTATGGAACTCGTGGAGAGAGATTGTGAGGTTCTTGAGCAAATTGCCATTGGAAATGACAAGGTACTGGAGGTGTTGGCATGCTGAAAAGTGGAGAAAGCTCCAGGTCCGGGTGCATTATGTCCCGGGGTGCTGTGGAAAGCGAGGGAGGAGATCGCAGGGGCTCCCTGACCATGGCGGGGTGCCAGAGGATTGGAGAACAACTAATGTGGTGACATTAGTTGTAGACTAATGAAAGGTTGTAGACATAAGCCAGGGAACTACAGACCAGTGAATTTCACTCAAGTGGTAGGGAAATTATTGGAGAAAATTCTGAAGGAGAGAATCTATCTTCATTTGGAGAGGCAAGGTTTGATCAGGGATAGTCATAGAACATTACAGCGCAGTACAGGCCCTTCGACCCTCGATGTTGCGCCGACCTGTGAAACCCATCTACACTATTCCCTTATCGTCCATATGCCTATCCAATGACCATTTGAATGCGTTTAGTGTTGGCGAGTCCACTACTGTTGCAGGCAGGGCATTCCATGCCCATACTACTCTCTGAGTAAATAACCTACCTCTGACATCTGTCCTATATCTATCTCCCCTTAATTTAAAGCTATGTCCCCTCGTGCTAGACATCACCATCCGAGGAAAAGGGCTCTCACTGTCCACCCTATCTAATCCTCTGATCATCTTGTATGCCTCAATGAAGTCACCTCTTAACCTTCTTCTCTCTAATGAAAACAAGCTCAAGTCCCTCAGCCTTTCCTCATAAGATCTTCCATCCATACAAGGCAACATCCTAGTAAATCTCCTCTGCACCCTTTCCAATGCTTCCACATCCTTCCTATAATGCGGCGACCAGAACTGCAAGCAATACTCCAAATGCGGCCGCACCAGAGTTATGTACAACTGCAACATGACCTCATGGCTCCGAAACTCAATTCCTCTACCAATAAAAGCTAACACACCGTACACCTTCTTAACAACCCTCTCAACCTGGGTGGCAACTTTCAGGGATCTATGTACATGGACACCGAGATCTGTCTGCTCATCCACACCACCAAGAATATTACCATTAGCCTAGTACTCTGTCTTCCTGTTATTCCTTCCAAAATGAATCACCTCACACTTTTCTGCATTAAACTCCATTTGCCACCTGTCAGCCCAGCTCTGCAGCTTATCTATATCCCTCTGTAACTTGTAACATCCTTCTGCACTGTCCACAACTCCACCGACTTTAGTGTCATCTGCAAATTTACTCACCCATTCTTCTACGCCCTCCTCCAGGTCATTTATAAAAATGACAAAAAGCAGTGGCCCCAAAACAGATCCTTGTGGTACACCACTAGTAACTGGACACCAGTCTGAACATTTCCCATCAACCACCACCCTTTGTCTTCTTCCAGCTAGCCAATTTCTGATCCAAACTGCTAAATCACCCTGAATCCCATGCCTCCGTATTTTCTGCAATAGCCTACCATGGGGAACCTTATCAAACGCTTTACTGAAATCCATATACACCACATCAACTGCTTTACCCTCATCCACCTGTTTGGTCACCTTCTTGAAGAACTCAATAAGGTTTGTGAGGCACGACCTACCCTTCACAAAACCATGTTGACTATCTATAATCAAATTATTTCTTTCCAGGTGATTATACATCCTATCTCTTATAAACCTTTCCATGACTTTGCCCACAACAGAAGTAAGGCTCACTGGTCTATAGTTACCGGTGTTATCTCTACTCCCGTTCTTGAACAAGGGGACAACATTTGCTATCCTCCAGTCTTCTGGCACTATTCCTGAAAACAAAGATGACTTAAAGATCAAAGCCAAAGGCTCAGCAATCTCCTCCCTACCTTCCCAGAGAATCCTAGGATAAATCCCATCCGGCCCAGGGGACGTATCTATTTTCACTCTTTCCAAAATCGCTAACATCTCCTCCTTATGTACCTCAAGCCCTTCTAGTCTAGTAGCCTGTATCTCAGTATTCTCCTCGACAACATTGTCTTTTTCTTGTGTGAATACTGACGAAAAATACTCATTTAGCACCTCTCCTATCTCCTCGGACTCCACGCACAACTTCCCACTATTGTCCTTGACTGGCCCTACTCTTACCCTAGTCATTCTTTTATTTCTGACATATCTATAGAAAGCTTTAGGATTATCCTTGATCCTACCTGCCAAAGACTTCTCATGTCCCCTCCTGGCTCTTCTTAGCTCTCTCTTTAGATCCTTCCTAGCTAACTTGTAACTCTCAAGCGCCCTAACTGAACCATCACGTCTCATCATTACATAAGCCTCCTTCTTCCTCTTGACAAGTGTTTCAACTGCTTTAGTACCATGGTTCCCTCGCTCGGCTACTTCCTCCCTGCCTGACAGGTACATACTTATCAAGGACACGCAGTAGCTGTTCCTTGAACATGCTCCACGTTTCCATTGTGCCCATCCCCTGCAGTTTTCCTCTCCAGCCGAGCATCCTAAGTCTTGCCACATCGCATCATAATTGCCTTTCCCCCAGACATGATTCTTGCCTTGCGGTATATATCTATCCCTTTCCATCACTAAAATAAACATAATCGAATTGTGGTCACTATCACCCAAGTGCTCATCTACCTCCAAATCTAACACCTGTCCTGGTTTATTACCCAGTACCAAATCCAATACGGCCTCACCTCTCGTTGGCCTATCTACATACTGCGTCAGGAAACCCTCCTGCACACATTGGACAAAAACGGACCCATCTAAAGTACTCAAACTATAGTGTTTCCAGTCAATATTTGGAAAGTTAAAGCCCCCCATAACAACTACCTTGTTACTTTCGCTCCTATCCAGAATCATCTTTGCAATCCTTTCCTCTACATCTCTGGAACTTTTCAGAGGCCTATAGAAAACCCCTAACAGGGTGACCTCTCCTTTCCTGTTTCTAAACTCAGCCCATACTACCTCAGTAGTCGAGTCCTCTTCAAACGTCCTTTCAGCCACCGTAATATTGTTCTTGACTGACAATGCCACCCCTCCCCCTCTCTTACCACCTTCCCTGGGCTTACTGAAATATCTAAACCCCGGCACCTGCAACAACCATTCCTCTCCCTGCTCTATCCATGTCTCCGAAATGGCCACAACATCGAAGTCCCAGGTACTAACCCATGCCGCAAGCTCACCCACCTTATTCCGGATGCTCCTGGCATTGAAGTAGTCAGCATGGCTTTGTCAGAGGGAGGTCAATGCCTAACAAATTTGATTGAATTTTTTGAGCATGTGACAAGGTGTGTAGATGAAGGTAGTTCAGCTGATGTAGTATAAATGGATTTCAACAAAGCCTATGACAAGGTCCCACATGGGAGTCTTACAAAGAAGACAAATGCACATAGGATACAGGGTAACTTGATAAGGTGGATTCAAAATTGTCTTAGCTGTCGGAGACAGAGGGTGATGACAGAAGGCTTTGTGACAGGAAGCCCGTGTCCAGTGGCATACCACAGGGACCTGTGCTGGGTCCCTATTGTTCATCATTCATAGAAATGACATAGATGACTATGTGGATCAGTACGTTAGCAGAAGACACAAAGATCGGCCGGGTGGTTAACAGTGAGGTTGAGTGTCTTGGGTCACAGGAAGATGTCGACAGGATGGTCAAATGGGCAGAAAAGTGGCAGATGAAATTTAACTCTGAAAAGTGTGAGGTGATACACTTTGGAAGCAGTAAGGTGACAAAGAAGTATTCAATGAATGCCCTGACACTGGGAAGTTCAGAGGAAGAAAGGGACCTTGGGATGTTTGTCCATAGATCTCTGGAGGCAGAAGGACAGGTTAATAGGGTGGGGGAAAAGGCTTACGGCACAATCGAGGCATAGATTACAAAAGCAGGGAGGTCATGTGGGAGTTGTATAGAACTTTGGTCAGACTACAGCTGGAGTACTGTGTGCAATTCTGGTCGCCACATTATAAGGATGTTAATGCACTGGAGGGGGTGCAGAGATGATTCACCAGAACGTTGCCTGGGATGGAACATTTAAATTATGAAGAGAGGTTGAGTAGGCCTGAGTTGTTTTCGCTGGAACAGAGAAGACTGAGAGGCGACCTGATCGAGGTATCCAAGATTATGAGGGGCATGGGTAGGGTGGATAGGGAACAACTGTTACCCTTAGTTGAAGGGTCAGTTGAAGGACACAAGTTCAAGGTGAGGAGCAGGAGGTTTAAGGGAGATTTGAGGAAACGCTTTTTTAGCACAGTGATTAGCACTGTTGCTTCACAGCGCCAGGATCCCAGGTTCGACTCCCGGCTTGTGTCACTGTTTGTGCGGAGTCTGCACGTTCTCCCCGTTTCTGCGTGCATTTCCTCCGCATGCTCCGGTTTCCTCCCACAGTCCAAAGATGTGCAGGTTAGGTGGATTGACCATGCTAAATTGCCCTTAGTATCCAAAAAGGTTGGGTGGGGTTACTGGGTTACTGGCATTGGGTTGGGTTGTGGGCTTGGGTGGGGTGTTCTTTCCAAGGGCCAGTGCAAACTCGGTGGGTCAAATAGCCTCCTTCTGCACTGTAGATTCTATGATTCTATGATACCCAGAGGGTGCTAACGGACTGGAATGCACTGTCTGGGAAGGTGGTAGAGGCGGGTTGCCTCACATAAAAAGTACCTGGATGACTTCCGGTGGCAGCGATGATGGAGTGAGCCGCACATTCGGTGGCTCTCACTCCGCCCGGATTTTGAGACCTGGGGCGGAATTCTCCGACCCCCCGCAGGGTTGGTGAATCGCCCGAGGCCGGCGTAAATCCCGCCCCCTCCTTGGCCGGAATTCTCCGCCACCCGGGAATCGGCGGGAACGGGAATCACGCCCCGCCGATCGGCGTGCCCCCCGCGGTGATTCTCCGGCCCACGATGGGCCGAAATCCCGCCGCTGACAGGCCAATCCCGCCGACGTGGTTTAAACCACCTCTGCTGCCAGTGGGATTGGTGGCGCGAGCGGGCCCCCGGGGTCCTGGGGGGGGGGCGCGAGGCAATCGGGGCCCACCGATCGGCGGGCGGGCCAGTGCCGTGGGGGTACTCTTTTTCTTCCGCCGCCGCCACAGCCAGAGGTGGACGAGACCCCCCCCTACAGCAGCCGCTGACATCACCACCGGCGCATGCGCGGACCGGCAAAGGCCTTTCAGCGAGCCCCGACGCCGGGCAGTGTAGCGCCAAAGGCCGTTGCCGCCAGTTTTGGTGCCATCGGCGGAGTGGAAACCACTCCGGCGCGGGCCTAGCCCCTTCTCCGCATCTTTTGGGGAGGCCCAACGCCGGAGTGGTTGGCCCCACTCCGCTACGCTGGGTCCCCCCGCCCCGCCGGGTAGAGGAGAATCCTGGCCCTGGTTTCCCGACTTTTTGGAACTATTGAGCGCTAGAAAAGACGGCCACGAAGTTGCTGAGTTAAACGTGCAGAGCTGCATGGAAACAAAGAAGAGCAGAAAGCAGGAAAAGAAAGGGCAGAGATAAAGTGGTGTAGGAGCTGACCCGAGATCAAAGATGGCTGATGTACGGGCCACGGACCAGTCGATCCAAGCAGCGCTGGACAATATGCTGCGGGTCATAAAAGGAAGTTTTGAAGTGATGAAGCGGGATAACTTAGAACCGCTTCAGAAAGCGGTGGAGCAAGTGAACCAAAGACCAGAGACCCAGGACAAAAAGGTCAAGGAGCTTGAGCAAGCGGTGGAGGAACAGGCGGACACACAAATGACCGCTGCAATAGAGATAGATGGGTTAAAGGAGCGACAGAGAAGGCTGCTTGACAGACTTAAAGACCTGGAATACAGAGCCCGCAGACAAAATCTGAGAATTGTTGGCCTTCCAGAGGGGGCCAAAGGAGCAGATGCCAAGAAGTTTGTGGCAGACCTGTTGCAGCAGCTGATGGGGGCTAACTCCTTCCCACGACCGCTGGAGCTGGACGGGGCACACAGAGTGTAGATGAGGCAGCCGCAACCGGGGGTTCCCCCCCCCCCCCCCCCCCCCACCCCCGACCAGTGGTGGTCAGGTTTCACAGGTTCACGGATAAGGAGCGTGCCCTTCAATGGGCACAGAGCACAAGGAGCTGTACATGGAACAACAATGTCCTGCACATCTACCAGGACCTGAGTCAGGAGGTGGCCTTTAAACGAATTAAGGAGATTTTGTTCAAAAAGCACGAAGTTCGGTCTGCTCTTCCCGACGCGTCTTTGGGTCACGCACCAGAGCCAACATTACTACTTAATGGACCCCGATGAGGCGATGGAGTTCGCAAAGGATAAGGGACTGGTGCCGAACTGAGGACCCACGGACTTAAGCCAGAGTCTGAGTATTATTGTTTACCTGACTTCTATTTTTCTTGGACTGACTTTCTATATTTTTGCTGCTTCACAGGTACTTTGTATTTTTTTCGCTGCCTTTGGTTACAATGGGTGAAGGGGGCGGGTGCCCCCTCCCACCCGCCCCCTCCCTCTTTTCTTTTTTCGGCTTGCTTTTTCTTTGTATTTTTTCTTTCTGGAGCTTCCATCGTAACATAACTTTGGCCGGGAAGCAATGGGGGTTAATGTTATTTGATGCAGGGGGGGGGGGGGGGGTTACACAGGCACTGTGTTGCTGTGTTTTTCTTTTATTAATGCGCAGAAAAGGGTGATTGGTATCATTCAGCTGTGTACACAACTGGAATAGCATTACAGCTGGAGCGGCCTCGGTTCTTCTTTTAAAAAAAATTTAGAGTACCCAATTCATTTTTTCCAATTAAGGGGCAATTTAGCGTGGCCAATCCACCTAGCCTGCACATTTTTGGGTTGTAGGGGCGAAACCCACGCAGACACAGAGAGAAGGTGCAAACTCCACACGGACAGTGACCCAGAGCCGGGATCGAACCTGGGACCTCGGCGCCATGAGGCTACAGGGCTAACCCACTGAGCCACCATGCTGCCCTCTTGGTTCTTTCTTTGATTGCCCTTTTTTGTTTGATCTTCCTTATCTCAGAGAGACTGCTCGAGCAGGACAGACCAGGGAATTGGTGTGGATGGGTGGGAGGTTGAGCTCGGGGGAACAATGGGAGCGGGACAAGTGGGCGCCGCAGCGATGAGTCACCGGGCTAGCAGGAAGCTAGTCTAGGGAGTCAGGTGGAGGGTATGCATACAGCCAGTATATGGCAGGGGTCGGGTTTCAGAGGGTTGTTGTTGCTAGGGGGGGAGGGGGTAAGCTATTCTGCTGACGTGGGAGGGATCTAAATTAGGTAACAGAGATGAGATCGGGGGTGGGAACTGGCAGGAGGCGAACCGGGAGGGGCGCGGCACATGGGCTGGGGACAGGCCCAAGAAAGGTTATGGTTGACCAGCACGGGGTGGGGGGGGCAGGTGCGCTCCAACCAGGCTGATCACCTGGAATGTCAGAGGATTAAACGGGCCAGTCAAGAGGGCGCGTGTGTTTGCACATTTGCGGGCTCTAAAGGTGGACGTAATCATGCTGCACACATCTGAAAGTGACTGACCAGACCAGACTAAGGAAGGGCTGGATTAGCCAGGTCTTCCACTCGGGCTTAGACTCTAAGTCCAGAGGGGTGGCAATCATGATCAATAAACGGGTTCAATTTGAGGCGGAGGGCACAATTGCAGACGGAGGTGGTGTGGTGATATGCATCACTGTAAATACACAAGGGGTTCATGTAAATACACGTAGACTAGCTAGACACTAAAGGGAGCACCAGAGACATGACACACAGACATTCAACCAATAGGTCAGTAAAATAGGACACGACCAATGGCCATTCACGATACACACAGAGGTGACACTACCACAGGAGGGCATTACACCAACCCATATAAAAGGACACAGCACACATGATCTTCCTCTTTCCAGTGGAGACACTCAGTGAATACACAGGGTTGATTTGAAACACATCACACCCACCACGTGATTGTAGCAGACTGGTTCGTCAGTCTGAGTAATTATAGCAGGATTAACAGGAGAGTCGAATCCAAGTAGGAGAATTGTTAACAGTTTAATAAATGTGTTAAAGCTATCTCCAAGTCTGAACCTTTCTTATGGTCCGTGGTAGGCTTGAGGGGGTGAGGGTAGTCCTGGTTAATGTATATGCACCAAATTGGGATGATGCTGACTTCATTAAAATGGTGCTGGGGAAAATGCTGGACTTAGATTCACGCAAGCTGATCATGGGGGGGGGGGGGGGGGGGGGGATTTCAACACGGTCCTCGACCCCGGACTAGACAGGTCATGCTCCAGAACGGATAGGCTCCCAGCGATGGCAAGGGAACTGTGGTGGTTCATGGAGCAGATGGGGGGGGGGGGGGAGGGGGGGGTAGACCCATGGAGAGCCCGACGGCCGACAGGAAGGGAATATTCGTTCTACTCGCATGTTCACAAAGTATATTCTCGAATCGATTTCTTCATCATGAGCAGGGACTGCGTAGGCGGGGTAAAAAATACGGAGTACTCGGCGATCACCATCTCGGATCATGCCCCACACTGGGTTGACCTGCAGGTCTGCAAAGGGAGCTACCAGCGCCCGCAATGGAGGTTAGACGTAGGATTGCTAGCAGATGAGGGGGTGTGCGAGAGATTGCAGAAATGCATGCAGAACTACCTGCAGATTAATGACACAGAGGAAGTCTCAGCGGCGACCCTGTGGGAGGCGCTGAAGGCGGTGGTAAGGGGGGAGCTGATTTTAATCCGGGCCCACAGAGATAGAACGGACAGAGCGGAATTGGACAGACTGGTCAAGGAGATTCATCGGACAGACAGGGAATACGCAGAGGCCCCGAGGGAGGACCTACTTAGAGATAGACAGAGACTGCAGGCCGAGCTGGGAGTGCTGTCCACGAGCAAAGCCGTGGAACAATTTAGGAAGGCAAAGGGTGGGGTATATCAGCATGGTGAGAGCTAGTAGAATGCTTGCGCAGCAAATCAGGAGGAAGGACTCGACCAGTGTGGTGATCTACCACTGTATATATATGTGTGCTTGCATTAGGGGATGTACGACAGTACCTGTATTACAGGTTTTCCGGTAAGCCCCTGCCGGCTAGCTCCGCTCACAGGGAGCAGTATAAATATTCATAAGTTCCCCTGAGCTGCCATTCTACAGCTGCAGCCGAAGGAATAACATCTCACAGAAATAAAGCCTCTCTTCAAGTCTTTTGTGTGCAATTGTTAGCGCATCAGCCAGAGAAATAGACAGGGTAGTGGATGGTATGGGGAACAGAGTGGAGGACCCGTCAGACTGAACAAGATGTTTTGGGAGTTCTATGGCAAGCTCTATACCTCGGAACCCCCTGAGGAACCGGAGGAGATGAAGCGCTTCTTAGACGGACTGACCTTCCCAAAAGTGGGCAGGGGGCTAGTAGATGGACTAGGGGCCCGGATCAGAGCTGAGGAAGTACTGGGGGGCTTGAAAGCCATGCAGTCGGGTAAATCCCCGGGGCCGGATGGATACCCAGTGGAGTTCTACAAAAAGTTCTCGGAGATAGTGGGGCCGGTGATGACGAGGGTATATAACGAGGCGCGGGACAGAGGAATTCTACCTCCGACGATGTTACATCTCGCTGATATTAAAAGGGGATAAAGACCCGGAAGCGTGTGGGTCATACAGACCAATCTCCCTGATCAACGTCGATGCCAAGCTTCTGGCTAAGGTTTTGGCACTTAGAATTGAGGACTGTGTCCTGGAGGTGATCGGGGAAGACCAAACAGAGTTTGTTAAAGGCAGACAGCTGGTAGCCAACTTAAGAAGACGACTCAACGTGATCATGATGACCCAGAGGGCAGAGAGGTTAGAGGCAGTGGTGGCAATGGACGCCGAGAAGGCCTTTGACCGGGTGGAACATACAGTGCCGAAGGAGGCCATTCGGCCCATCAAAGTCTGCACCAACCCATTTAAGCCCTCACTTCCACCCTATCCCCCTAACCCAATAACCCCTCCTAACCTTTTTTGGTCACTAAGGGCAATTTAGCATGGCCAATCCACCTAACCTGCATGTCTTTGGACTGTGGGAGGAAACCGGAGCACCCGGAGGAAACCCACGCAGACACTGGGAGAACGTGCAGACTCCGCACAGACAGTGACCCAGCAGGGAATTGAACCTGGGACCCTGGCGCTGTGAAGCCACAGTGCTAACCACTATGCTACCGTGCTGCCCTAAGGTGGAGTGGGACTATTTGTGGGAGGTACTCAGATGGTTCGGGTTCGGTGAGGGCTTTGTCGACTGGGTCAGACTATTGTACCAGGCCCCAAAAGCTAGCGTAAGGACGAATAGGACAACATCGGACTATTTTAGACTACACCAGGGGATGTCCACTCTCCCCGTTGCTGTTCGCACTTGCTATAGAACCTCTGGTGATTGCCCTGAGAGGGGCTAGGGGGTGGAAGGGAATGATTAGGGGAGGGATGGTACACAGGGTCTTGCTTTACGCAGACGGCCTGCTCCTGTACGTATCGGACCCACTGGCCGGGATGGACAGTATACTGGGAATATTGAGAGAATTTGGCCGGTTTTCAGGGTACAAACTGAACATGACTAAGAGTGAGATGTTTGTAGTACAGGCGAGGGGCCAGGAGAATAGGTTGAAGGGGCTGCCATTTAGGTTGGTCGGAGAAAGCTTCCGATACTTGGGGATACAGGTGGTGCGAGACTGGGGCAGGCTGCACAGACTAAATTTGACTAGAGTGGTGGAACAAATGACGAGCGAGTTTCGGAGATAGGATGCACTCCCGCTATCACTTGCGGGGAGAGTGCAGACGGTAAATAGGGGCTGTTTAGCACAGGGCAAAATCGCTGGCTTTGAAAGCAGACCAAACAGGCCAGCAGCACAGTTCGATTCCCGTAACAGCCTCCCCGAACAGGCGCCGGAATGTGGTGACTAGGGGCTTTTCACAGTAACTTCATTTGAAGCCTACTCGTGATAATAAGCGATTTTCATTTCATAAAGATGACAATCCTCCCAAGATTCTTGTTTATTTTTCAGTGCCTCCCGATTTTCTTCAAAAGGGTCAACAAGATTATTATGGGCTTTGTCTGGGCGGGGAAGTCCCTGCGGGTGAAGAAAGCGATGCTTGAGAGGAACCATAGCGAGGGGTGGCTGGCGCTGCTGAACCTTTGCAACTACTACTGGGCAGCCAGCATAGCCATGGTAAGGAGTTGGATGGTGGGTACGGGGTCTATTTTGGGGCTAATGGAGGCGGCTTCGTGCAGGGGCACCAGTTTGGCAGCCCTGGTCATGGCTCCCCTACCGCTCCCGCCAGCCAGGTACTCCACCAGCCCGGTAGTGGTGGCAGCCCTGCGGATCTGGGACCAGTGGAGGGAACATATAGGTGAGGTGGGGGCATTGGTCTGGTCTCCATTATGCGGCAACCACCGATTCCTCCCTGGGAGCATGGCCGGTGGATTCGAGCATGGCGGCGGGAGGGGTGGAGAGGATGGGCGATATGTTCATGGGGGAGAGCTTCGCGAGCATGAGGGCCTTGGAGGAAAAATTCGGATTAGTAAGGGGGAATGACTTTAGGTACTTGCAAGCACGTCACTTCATGCGCAGACAGGTCCCATCCTTCCCATGCTAGAGTAGTTTCCAGGGGAGAGGGGAAAGTCTCGGATATTTACCAAGAACTCATGAAATGGGGACTGATGCTCAAGTGGGAGGAGGAGCTCGGCGAGGAGATGGAGGACAGGGTATGGGCGGAAGCCCTGAGTACGGTACATTGAACTGCAACATGTGCTAGGCTCAGCCTGATTCAGTTCAAGGCCATCCACCGGGCCCACATGACAGTGGCCCGGATGAGCAGATTGTTTTGGGGTGGAAGACAAGTGTGCTAGATGCGCGGGGAGTCCAGCGAATCACGTCCACATGTTTTGGGCATGTCCAAAACTTAGGAGATACTGAGAGGGATTTGCGGACGTCATGTCCCAGGTACTGAAAACTAGGGTGGTGATGAGTCCAGTCGTGGCAATTTTTGGGGTCTCAGAAGACCCGGGGATCCAGCCGCGTCTTGGCCTTTGCTTTCCTGGTAGCCCGGCGACGCATACTGCTGGCATGGAGGGACTCAAAGCCCCCGAAGACCGAAGTATGGCCCTCGGACATGTCGAGCTTTCTTTGTCTGGAAAAAATTAAGTTTGCCTTGAGAGGATCATCGACTTCTTTGCGGGGAATTAAACGTCAGCGGGGGGGGGGGGGGGGGGGGGGTACAGTACAGTAGAATAGGGGGGATAAATAGGCAGGTACTGTCTATGAGAGAGGTTTGCTTATTTGCACTATGTTTTTGTTCATATTTGCACATTACTCTACACTGTAACCGTTTACAATGCCAAAAATATGTCAATAAAATTGTTTATTTTTTAAAAAAAGAAAAAAGTACCTGTATGAGCGCTTGGCACGTCACAGCATTCAAGGCTATGGACCATGCGGGCAAATGAGGTTAGGTAGAAGGGTCAGGTGTTTTTCAAGCTTCAGTACAGACTTGATGGGTTAAAGGGCCTCTTCTGCACTATTATTCTGTGATTCTGTGATTGTTTTAGCTGTGGTTTCATGCCTGCAAGTTGCCCACTTATTTTTTTCATGCACCTTCTCATAGGGTGCCACGGCGACACAGTGGTTAACACTGCTGCCTCACAGTGCCAGGGACCTGAGTTTGATTCCAGCCTCAGGTAACTGGCTGAGTGGAGTTTTCACATTCTCTCCATAACTCCGTGTTTACTCCAGGTGCTACCATTACCTCCCGCAAAGGTGTGCAGCTCAGGTGGATTGGCCATGCGAAATTGCCCCTTAGAGTGGGGTTGCAGGAATAGGGTGGGGGATTGGGCCTAGGTAGTGTGGTAGTTCAAAGGGCCAGTGCAGACTCAATGGGCGGTATGGCCTCCTTCTGCACTGTAGGAATTCTATGAAATAACCTGCAAAAAATCAAACTGGATGAAATCTATTTTAAAATAGCATCCGGGATGAGCAAAAATATAGAACACTGAAAAAGAGGCCTTCAGACATGGTTGAAGCAAAACTCACAAAGGAATATTGTTAGATTCTTTTGTAACTAAAGAAGCTGTACTGTAGAATGACGCAAAGGCAGAAAATGGCACAAATAATACAGCAGCTCAGAAGTTCCACAAGGGTTCAACCAATCTCGCACTGTAATGCAGGGAGGACACAGCAAGAGAAACAACAGGAGGTTTTGTGGCCAACATGTCAACTTTAAATTAGAATCAGAGGACTAGACAAAGTTCATCTTTGTTCCTCTCCAGTTGTTTGCAAAGTTGCCCATAAATTAGAAAGAATTGAATCGTTTTGCTGCCATTGTAGAGATTGTCCTTCTGGAGGTCAGGATGACTCCAAGATAAAAACTACGCTAGCACAGAGCTAAGTCAAATCTTCATGCCGGGCCCCGCAATTAGATATCCCAGCAAGCTGGCCTGTGATGCTGTAATACTTAACCTGCAAACTTATCTCATTAAATGAATCTGAAGTGATAGTCTTATAACTATCTTATAAGTGATAGTCTTCTAACTACAGGGCAGCACGATAGCACAGTGGTTAGCACTGTTGCTTCACAGCACAGGGTCCCAGGTTCGATTCCTGGCTTGGGTCACTGTCTGTGCGAAGTCTGCACGTTCTCCCTGTGTCTGCGTGGTTTTGTGCTCCGGTTTCCTCCCACAAGTCCAGAAACGAGATTATTATTAACTGAAGCCAAAGAGTCTTTCCACATGTCTCCAGGTAAGCTACAGCCTAGGCCAATAACAACAACTTCTATTTATGTAGCACCTTTAATGTAGTAAAACTTCCCATGGAAATTCATAAAAGTTTTAGTTCACAAAAATTAACAATAAGCCAAAGAACACAAGAAGGAGGATTAGAAATAGGCCATATGAGCCCCTGAGCATGCTCTGCCATTCAATACGACCATGGCTAATTCAGGGCTTCAACTCCATTTTCCCACCCACTCCCGTATCTCTTCATTCCATGAGAGATCAAAAATCTGTCTATCTCAGTTTTAAATGAATTCAACGACGGACACTACAACCCTCTGCCGTAGAGAATTTGAAAGATTCAAACCCTTTCAGCGAAATAATTTCTCCACATCTCAATCCTAATCATCAACCCCTTATCCTGAGACTGCTCCGTGTTTAAGATTTCCCAACGAGCGGAAACAATCTCTCAGTGTCTCCACTATCCAGCCACCCCCTCAGAATTCTATAGGTGTCAATGGGATCGCCTCTCATCCTTCGAAACTTAGAGAATATAAGCCCAATTTTCTCAGACTCTCATCATAAGACTCCCTCATCCCAGTGTTGCTCGTTATGCTTTCCCTTAATTTGCTGTTTTAATTACCTTTGATCAAGAGTCGCCAGGTATCTTTCTGATACCACCACAAGGTTCAAAACCGAATACTGATCAATGACTCGATACACCAGTTAGTAAGTTTGAAATCAATGCACATTTATTTACACGCACAGTCAATTATTACTCATGCATAAACTCTACTCGCTAAACTACAACTACTACTAAAAGCCTATACTTAGCTCCGGGGGGGCCCACTCAGTCAGAGGAACAATGGCCATTGTCCGGTTCTGATACTGCTGGCTTCGAACTGGTATAGAATAGTAGCTAGGAGCGCCTATCTCGTAGCGTGCGTTGACCTTAGACTTACTTGGCTGGTGCGTGGCGGGCCCTCTCGTCGCTGAGAGCCAAAGGCCAAGGTGAAGGTGAAGATGGAGAAATAAGAGTCAGAGAGCGAACTGACCTTGGGGAATCTGCTTTATAGTCCCCAGGGTTTCGCGCCCTTCTGGGGGCAATTAATTGGACCATGTCCCAATCGTTTGTATTGATTCTCTCCAATAACGGGGTCGTTCCCCGATCGCTGGTTGGGCTCTAGGTAACTGTTGGCCTGCCTTTGTTTTAGTCTCCACTGGCGCCGGGGAGTCTGCCCTGGTACCGATTGTTTCAATGTTTCTTTTTGTCCCCCAAGATAGCTCATTACTATGCTAATGGCTTGTAGTTTCAGTTCTGTCTGGATTCTGCCAGTTCCAATCCACAGGAAACATTGTACCTGCTTGTTTTTCTAGTGCTGTCCATTTTTCCCTGCACTCTTTGCGAGTATCCATTTTGGAATGGGGACGTGGCCAGCCCAGGTGGCTACACCAGGAACCAATTTAGAAACCTCCACCGTACCACCTTCAAGCAAGTATATCTTTTCTTAAATGTTGAAACCAAAAATGTACACCATTACTCCAGATGTTGTCTCACCAACCCTACACAACTGTAGCAAGATTTAGAGTCATAGGCCGGGATTCTCCGATCCGAATTCCTCTCACCACTGCTGCCAGCGAGAATGGAGAATTGGCTCAGCCAAAACTCAATTCACTGCAGCGGGAGCAGAGAATCCCACCGGCATGAACAGATGGAGATTTCTGGCCATAGCATTTTACAGCACAGAAAGGGGCCCTTTGGCCTATCAGGTCTGCATTGGCCATCAAGCACCTATCCATTCTAAACCCATTTTCCAGCACTTGGTCCATGTTATTATATGCAATGACATTTCCTTGATTCTTGAACGCCACTCCCTTTGCACTAAAGACCAACATGCCGGTGCTGCCAGCTTCATCAGGAGGAGACAGTTTGTGATCCTGAGGGGTGGGGTCTCTGGTGATGGCTCTGCCCTGAGTGGTGAGGGGGGTGTCCAGGGGGACACTATTTGGCAGGTCGGGTCTGCGTGCAGCTGGTGCCATGTTGTACAGCGCAACCACTGCAGATCATCACCGTGAATATGCAATTCTCCAGGCATTTATATCAGGAAGGCCGTGCATTTTACGTGGTGCGATGCTATCTCCACACCAGTCGGAAGATCGGTGTGGGGGTGGCACGACCTTTCTTGTCCAGGTTCATCCTCCGGACCCTCAAAATCAGAGAATCCCGCCCCAAAAGTTTCCCAAACGGAGAATCCTGCCCAATGTTATAAGTACAAAATTTGATATCATATTAACATTTAACTTATCATTTAACTTAAGCAACTGCAGTATTATATTTGGGATAAGAACCTCCTCAACTTTTTCAAATTTTTGGCAATAAAATATATTTTTTCACTTCACCTCTGCAGTTCTGTCACCTTTTATTTTTGTAAATAGTGAGGAAGGGAAGGGAATGAAGGATGGAGAGAGGGCGTTGTGATGTCGTCTTCAGAAGGCAGGTGGAATATAATGTAGTGATTGACATAATATACACCAGTATATCATGGTGCAGACACACACACTGATTGACACACAGCAAGACCAATCAGCACACACAGCACCGCAGCCAATCACCAGTTAGAGCACACTCACTATAAAGACAGAGGGCATCAGTTTTCCCGCTCATTCGGGATGCAGCCGCTCAGAAGGACAGAGCTCACAGCTTACAGCACAGATCTTCACCATGTGCTGAGTACATAGGCTGGTTCGGATAGGCATAGGGTGGGCTGCAGATTTAAGCCACTCCCTCCCCCCCCCCAGTCCCCCCAGCACTCGCCAAAGCCCCCCAGGCCAGCAGGACGGTTCCCACCCGACTGTGGTGACGCTGGACACAGTCCAAAGCTGCCACACCGGGTTCACGATAACTGAGAGCACATGTCCCCCGCGCAGTCAGCAACCCGGTCCATGAGGGGCGGAGTATCGGGGGAGGGCCTTCAGGTAACCTCCTGAGGCCGTCCTAAGTGCTTTCTGTTAGTTTCACTTGGGGAGCAAACCTTGATCCCGAAGCCATTGGCGCACTGGAACGTCGGAAACGGACTGGCGTCGGGTCGATTAGCAGAGCTCACCCTAAAAACAGGATGCATGCACCGTGGCCACTGGAACCCTTCCTGGTACACTGCCCACCTCAGGGCAGAGCCATCACCAGAGACCCCACCCCTCAGGATCACAAACTGTCTCCTCCTGATGAAGCTGGCAGCACTGGCTGCCTCTGCCACCTCCTCCCAAGAGCTGTTCAGACACTGGGCTTGAACCTGCAGCCCACCCTGAGGAAGAGTGTGTCCCTCCTCATTGGCATCAGGCAGTGGGGACACTTCAGCCTCCCAAGTGTGGTAGTCACCACGAGTAGTGTATTACATGTATTACGGCACTGCCCGTATAATAGAGGTACATGGGTAAATCCCTGCCTGCTGGCTCCGCCCAGTAGGCGGCGTATAAATGTGTGTGCTGTCCTGTGCTGCAGCCATTCTGGTTCCAACATCTTTGCCCAATAAAGCCTCAATTATTCCTCTACTCTCGTCTTTGTGGTAATTGATAGTGCATCAATTCATTGAGCAAAGATTTTTTAAACGATGGATTTCCGCATCAAGCCTGATCGCCTATTGCTGAGCCCTCAAGCAGCCAACGCAAAGTCCGCTTTTGACCATTGCTAGCCTGCTTCGAAAGCTACCTCCGAACATCCGCTGAGGAACCCTCGGACTCACAGAAGCTCCAAGTCCTTTATTCACGGGTGAGCCCTGACATTTTTCCTCTCATCCGGGATGCGCCCACTTGCTCCTAAGCAATGGAGCTCCTGAAGGGACATTATGTTTGACCGGTGAATCAAGTATACGCCAGGCATCTCCTGGCCACGAGACAGCAACTCCCCGGGGAGTCTCTGGACGATTTCTGACGTGCCCTGCACATCCTGAGTGTGAACTGTGACTGCCAGGCAGTTTCGGCAGTTCAGCACACAGAACCTTTAACTTGAGATGCTTACGTTACTGGCATGAAGTCTGCGTACGTCCGTCTGCGGCTACTGGAAGGGGGTGCACTTGATCTTGCGGGAACTAGGCAGCTCGCTAATTCGTTACAAGTGGCCTCCCGTCCAGTCCTCCGCCCCCAACCGCACGGCACCCTCGTGGGCATCGTGGGCCCCACCAGCTGCCGACTCTGCGGGGCCCAAGTGCTATTTTTGCGGGCAGAACAAACACCCCAGGCAGTGCTGCCCGGCGCGGAGCGCGGCCTGCAACAGCTGTGGGAAGAAGGGACACTTTGTTTCTGTTTGCCAGGCCCAGTCTGTCACCGCTGTGCCCAGGCCCAGCGTTCCTTCACCTCCCCACGTGCGACCCAGGGGCGATGCCATTTCCTCTTCGCAAGCCACGTGCGATCCGTGGGCGCCGCCATCTTCTTCACCGCAAGCCACATGCAGCCCGTTGCCACCGTCATCTTCGGCGCCATTTTGCACGGCACCGCAGGACCCCTGCTCATCTGGCCATTCATCGCCTGCTGCTACCTCTGCCATCACTGACCAGCCTGGGACCGCCCAGCATCTGCCGCAGATCACCTAGATCACCCTGGATCAGTCCCGGCCCCGCAATCTCGCGACCACAACAACGACAGTGAAGATCGATGGGCACGAGACATAGAACATAGAACAGTACAGCACAGAACAGGCCCTTCGGCCCTCAATGTTGTGCCGAGCCATGATCACCCTACTCAAACCCACGTATCCACCCTATACCCGTAACCCAACAACCCCCCCCTTAACCTTACTTTTATTAGGACACTAAGGGCAATTTAGCATGGCCAATCCACCTAACCCGCACATCTTTGGACTGTGGGAGGAAACCGGAGAACCCGGAGGAAACCCACGCACACAGGGGGAGGACGTGCAGACTCCACACAGACAGTGACCCAGCCGGGAATCGAACCTGGGACCCTGGAGCTGTGAAGCATTTATGCTAACCACCATGCTACCCTGCTGCCCCAGACGACCTGCCTTTTTGTCTCCGGGATCACAGAGAGCTTCATCCACCCAACGACGGTAAGGCGCTGCTCCCTCCCGGTACACCCAGCCACCCAGAAAATCTCCCTAGCCTCCGGATCCCATTCCATGGAAATCCGGGGGTACTGCATCGCGACCCTCACTGTCCAAGGCGTAGAGTTTAGCAACTTCCGGCTCTACGTCCTCCCCCAGCTCTGTGCTGCCCTGTTACTCGGCCTGAACTTCCAGTGCCACCTCCAAAGCTTAACCTTAAAATTCGGGGGACCCCTACCCCCCCTCACTGTACGCGGCCTCATGACCCTTAAGGTCGATCCACCTTCCCTGTTTGCGAAACTCACCCCGGATTGCAAACCCGTCGCCACCAGGAGCAGACGGTACAGTGCCCAGGACAGGATCTTCATCAGGTCGGAGGTCCAATGGCTTCTGCAGGAAGGGGTCATTGAGGCCAGCAATAGCCCCTGGAGAGCTCAGGTGGTAGTAGTAAAGACTGGGGAGAAGCACAGGATGGTCATTGACTACAGCCAGACCATTAATCTGTACACGCAGCTCGACGCATACCCCCTCCCACGCATATCTGACATGGTCAATCAGATTGCGCAGTATCGAATCTTTTCCACAGTGGACCTGAGGTCCGCCTCCACCAGCTCCCCATCCGCCCAGAGGACCGCCAATACACTGCGTTTGAAGCAGATGGCCGCCTCTATCACTTTCTTAGGGTTCCCTTCGGCGTCACTAATGGGGTCTCGGTCTTCCAGCGAGAGATGAACCGAATGGTTGACCAGTACGGACTGCGGGCCACCTTCCCGTACCTAGACACCGTCACCATCTGCGGCCACGATCAGCAGGACCACGACGCAAATCTCCAAAAATTTCTCTAGACCGCCAAACTCCTTAATCTTACATACAATAAGGAGAAATGCATGTTCCGCACCAACCGCTTATCCATCCTTGGCTATGTTGTGGAAAATGGAGTCCTCGGGCCCGACCCCAACCGCATGCGGCCCCTCATGGAACTTCCACTCCCCCACTGCCCCAAGACCCTGAAACGATGCCTGGGGTTTTTCTACTACTACGCCCAGAGGGTCCCTAGTTATGCGGACAAGGCCCGCCCACTCATTCAGTCCACAATTTTTCCCCTGACGGCTGAGGCCCACCAGGACTTCAACCGTATCAAGGCAGACATCGCCAAGGCCACGATGTATGCAGTCGACGAGTCCCTCCCCTTCCAGGCAGAGAGCAATGCATCAGACGTAGCTCTGGCCGCCACCCTCAACCAGGCCGGCAGGCCCGTGGCCTTCTTTTCTCGCACCCTCCATGCCTCCGAAATTCAGCACTCCTGTGTCGAAAAGGAGGCCCAAGCCATTATGGAAGCTGTGCAGCATTGGAGGCATACCTGGCCGGCAGGAGATTCACTCTCCTCACTGACCAACGGTCGGTCGCCTTTATGTTTGATAATACACAGCGGGGCAAGATCAAAAATGACAAGATCTTGAGGTGGAGAATCTAGCTCTCCACCTATAATTATGAGATTGTGTATCACCCAGGGAAGCTCAACGAGCCCCCTGATGCCCTATCCCGCAGTACATGTGCCAGCGCACAAGTGGACCAACTCCGGGCTCTTCACTATGACCTCTGCCACCCAGGGGTCACCCGGTTCTTCCATTTCATCAAGGCCCGCAACCTGCCCTACTCCATTGAGGAGGTCAGGACCGTCACCAGGGACTACCAGGTCTGCGCAGAGTGCAAGCTGCACTTCTACCGGCTAGATCGAGCACACCTGGTGAAGGCCACCCGCCCCTTTGAGCGCCTCAGCATGGACTTCAAAGGACCCCTCGCCTCCACCGACCACAGAACACACTTTCTGAACGTGATTGATGAGTTCTCCCATTTCCCTTTTGCCATCCCATGCCCCGATATGACTTCTGCCACGGTAATCAAAGCCCTCCACAGCATCTTCACATTGTTCCGTTTCCCCACCTACATCCACAGCAATCGGGGATCCTCTTTTATGACCGATGAGCTGCGTCAGTTCCTGCTCAGCAAGGGCATTGCCTCGAGCAGGACAACCAGCAACAACCCCCGGGTAAACGGGCAGGTGGAGAGGGAGAACGGGATGGTCTGGAAGGCCGTCCTGCTGGCCCTGCGGTCTAAAAATCTCCCAGTCTCCCACTGGCAGGACGTCCTCCCCGACGCGTTCCACTCCATCCCATCGCTCCTCTGCACCGCGACTAACAAGACCCCTCACAAACGTGTGTTTGCCTTCTCCAGGAAGTCCACCTCCGGGGTCTCACTCCCAACATGGCTGACAGTTCCTGGACCCGTCCTCCTGCGGAAGCATGTGCGAACCCATAAGTCAGACTCCTTGGTCGAAAAAGTCCACCTCTTACATGCAAACCCGCAGTACGCCTACATGGCACACCCTGACGGGCGCCAAGTCTCCCTCCAGGACCTGGCACCCGCTGGATCCCCACCCCCCCCCCCCCCCCCCCCCCCCCCCCCCCCGGTTGCCTCATTCACCCCTGCGCCACTCACCCTCGCTCCAGCGAACCTCACCGCAGCCCCCGCCCCAGGAGGGTCCGTCCTCCCACTGGTTGCACTCAGGGGCAACGAAGACGAGGACAACTGCTCCCGGAGTCGCAGGTGACCAAGTCGGCGCCCACATCACCACCAGGACTGAGGCGATCGCAGAGGAGGGTCAAGGACCCAACAGACTGAACTTGTAATGTTTTCCACCACCCCTGCCGGACTCTTTTTTTTTAACAGAGGGTGAATGTGGCAGTCACCACTAGTAGTATATTACATGTATTACAGTAAGGCATGTATAGTAGAGGTACATGGGTAAATCCCTGCCTGCTGGCTCCGCCCAGTAAGCAGCATATAAATGTGTGTGCTCGCCGGTGCTGCAGCCATTCTGGTTCCAGCTACAGGGGGTACAACATCTTTGCTCAATAAAGCCTCGATTATTCCACCATTCTCGTCTTTGTGGTAATTGATACTGCATCACCAAGATCACAATTGCGGACTAAGTCCAGCGGCGCCACCGTGGGGGGGGGGGGGGGGGGTGGGGGGAGCCGTTCCATTGGCAGGGGGCTTTGGATTGGGCTGGGAGCATTGGTGGGGGGTGGTCCGGGGGTGGCAATGCTGGCTACAGGGGGACATTATTTGGCAGGCCAGGTCCACGCATGGCCGGCGCCGTGTTGCACGGCGTGGCCACCACAGGCCGCCGCTGCGCGCATGCGCGGCCACGGACCCAGCAATTCTCCAGCCGTTTTCGGCATGGGAGCCGGGACTTTACCCAGCGTGGCTGCAAGCCCCCCAATGGTCCCGGAATCAGTGCAGCTATTCTGGCCTAAAACGCCACTGTTCCCACACCGGCGTCAGCATTAGTCTTCAAATCAGAGAATCCAACCCCTTCTCTGAGCAATAAGGTTTTTGTTTAAGAACCACTCGGAGATTAGAGCACAGGAAAAGAAGCCTGCTCTGAGCACTGAGGGGGTTATCCACTACTGAAAATATCTTCTTTTGGATGAAATGTCAAGTCAAGGTTCTTTCTGTCCATTCTTCTGGGGCTGGTTTAGTACAAGGCTAAATTGCTGGCTTTGTAAAGCAGACAAAGGCAGGCCAGCAGCATGGTTCAATTCCTGTACCAGCCTCCCTGAACAGGTGCCAGAATGTGGTGACTAGGGGCTTTTCACAGTAACTTGATTTGAAGCCCACTTTCATTTCACTCAGCAGAGCATTAACAATCTCATGAAATTACTTTTAAGAAGAGCAGGTGGATGCCTCCTGAGTGTCACTAGTCGGTTTCACATCGGGATATTACTGCAGAAACATCGGCTCTTGCATTTGCTATATGCCAACAGCACCTCCACTTCAAAAGTATTTTAGGATGTCCCGAGGTCATGAAGACTTGTTTCCCCTAGCGGAGAGCTGAATTACCAGGGGGCACTGATTTAAGGGGATTTGTAGAAGGATTAGAAGGGATATTAGAAAAAGCTTTTTCACCCAGAAGGTGCTAGATGTCTGGAATTAAATTCACTGCGCAGATCGATGGTTGATGCAGAAATCCTCAACTCATTTAAAAGGTATTTGGATCTACAACTGGAATTCTCTAACCTGCAAGTCGATAAGTCGGGTGCTGAAATGCAGCATAACAATGGGTGGCACAGAGGCCTGGTTTAGCTCAGTGGGCTATACAGCTGGTTTGTAATGCAGAACAAGGCCAGCAGTACAGGTTTAGAATTCTGAATTCTCCATTTGTGTACCTGAACAGGCGCCAGAATGTGGTGACTAGGGGCTTTTCGCAGTAACTTCATTGCAGCCTTAATGTAAGCCTACATGACAATAAAAGAAAGAAGCATTCTTTCAGCCGATGCAATAGCCTGAATGGCCATTTTCTGTGCTGTAATTTTTTATTGATATATCTCAGAACATGGTGGCAGCGGTGGAGATATCAATATAAAAACCGCACTATGTGTTAAGAAAGGAATCACAGAATGAAGAAAACGTTGATAGCAGTCTGTAATAAATCAACAGAAGAAGAGGGCACAGTGGAGAGAGGTAACAATGACATTACCTGGTAAACAGTCCCTGCCCTTTCCACACCTGTTTGACCACCTCGACTGCCCTCAGAGAGGCCAGCAGTGGGAGTTATAGAAATGCCTTTTTTTTGGATTACCAAGCAGAATCAGGCTTTCACAGAAAGCATCAAAAGCTTCAAGTTAGTTCCTTTATCTGTGCAGTAAATCCAATAGTGGAAGGCATTCTCCTAAGGCAGGGCAGGGCAAGAAACTCCATACACGCAGCCATATGAGATTTTTGCATTGTGGTACATATTAAGCAATTATTTTCCCATTTTTGGGTCTGTTTCACCCCCACAACCCAAAGATGTGCAGGTTAGGTGGATTGGCCACACTAAATTGCCCCTTATTTTTAAAAAGAAATAATTGGGCACTCTAAATTTATTTAAAAATAGAAATTATCTCAGCTGCCTTCAGTCATTGACTCGTCATCCGGCACACATTAAATTACAAGGTTCAGGTGGCATAGACAATCCAATCAAGTACAAGGGGCTGGATTTTCCCAAAATGGGACTATGTCCCCCACGCCAGCGTAAAAACGCTGGCGTTTCACTCCAGAGATTCCCAAAAAAAAGATAAGCCAATTCACTCGCCTGCAGTGGGCTAGCAGGGACCCAGAGTAATTCACACATCTTTAGCCGCGGATACGGGCCCCCGCACTTCCAGTTTTGAATCCACACATACGCGCGGCGGTGGCCTCCAACGGCCGCGCTGAATGCCGTGGCAGACTCGGACCGCGGAGGCAGCTGCAAAATGTAGGCTTGCCCCCTCCCCCCAATTGGCCTCATGCTCGAAGATCCGGCCGGCCTGATCTGTCCCCCGGCTGCCCATAAGGGCTCTCCCCAGGTGTCCAAACCCCCCCCCCCCCCCCCCCCCAACCAGGGCGGCCGCGGACTGTGTCATCAGCCGCCACACGAGCTTCCCGAATGGCAATGGGTGGTTAGAACCACGCCGTCAGGAACTCGGCCAGCTAGCATTGGAGGACCACTGGGCTGGCCTCTGACAATGGCCCGCCCAGCCGCACGGAGTACTCTGCGATCACGCCGATTCTCGGATCCCGGATAATTGCCGGAGCGGTGGCGGACCTGATTTTGGCGTGAAATTGGATTCTCTGCCCTCGCGTCAACCACGATTTTGGCACGGGGCTGCGGAGAATCCAGCCCAGAATTATTGCTCCTCTTAGCTACTAGGGGCAAAAGATTGCTGATTCTCTCTATGTTCTTCACAATCAACATACACCCTTATTGAGTGGCAATAGTGGCATACTTCTGGGAATCCTTGAAAAACAAATGATGCCCACCGTGTGAACTTGTAATTCATGCAACAATCACCAGCCTTTTATTTAGAAGCAGTGGAAATTCAGCCTTCCGAATCTCAGGCTGTTTAACAATCAACAGGAAGTTCCTTTCTTTCACGGAGACACTATCTTGGGCAGCACGGTAGCATAGTGGTTAGCACAATTGCTTCACAGCTCCAGGGTCCCAGGTTTGATTCTCGGCTTGGGTCACTGTCTGTGTGGAGTCTGCACGTTCTCCCCGCGGGTCTCCTCCGCGTGCTCCGGTTTCCTCCCACAATCCAAAGATGTGCAGGTTAGGTGGATTGGCCATGCTAAATTGCCCTTTGTGTCCAAAATTGCCTTTAGTGTTGGGTGGGGTACTGGGTTATGGGGATAGGGTGGAGGTGTGGACCTTGGTGGGGTGCTCTTTCCAAGAGCCGGTGCAGACTCGATGGGCTGAATGGCCTCCTTCTGCACTGTAAATTCTATGAACTATGAACATATCCACAAGACCTGGAGGGGAGATCAAAGTTATTAATCTCTCTTCATGAAGCAAGGCCAGAAGTAACGGATACAAAAGGTGCTGCAGCCGACAGCGACCATCCTGATGAGGATCTGAATTCTTTCATCCTAGAATGTGATGAGGAAGAATCTCTTGTCGTACTGAGTGATTGATCTCTTGGATGTTAAGGTCCTAGAGAATGATTTGTCTTCCCAGTTGATGGATGTACCTTATAAGTATCTTGTTCTTTTAGAAGAATCAGCTGTATTTTTAGTAGGCCAAGAGGAGAGGGAGTACCTGCAGGGGCCTGACCTTTTGGGGGGAGTGCTAAATGTTAGAAGGAGATTTTTTGGGGGCAGACATTCCCTGGTTAATTTCCCATGGCAATTAATAACCAACCAAAGTCAACTTGCCTAATTTTAATTGAACAAAAGCTTGGCAGTTAACTGATCCCTGCTGCATTCTCTGTGACAAAACCTCAACCAATCAAAATCCACTTGCCAACCAATTGGTACTCTCTTCTCATGCAGTACAAATTGTTGTTCCCTTTATTGTTGGTAACCTTGAGGCATGTCCTGATGGGTGCAAGACAAAAAGATTAGATAGCATGGCTAGAATTCTCCGGTCGTTGGGATTCTCTTTTCCCACTGGCAGCGCGCCCCTGCCCGTGGCTTCAATGGGAAAGTCAGAATACTGCTGCCGGCAAACAGCACACCACCGAGAAACACAGGGCTGGTGGACATGAGAATACTGCCCCATGACTCTTTTTTCAGCTATATTCAAGTTGTGTACTATCAAATAACTGAAAGAAGAATTGGAAATACACAAGCGACGGACATGTTATTATGTAATGGAATGAAAGAATGTTACCAAGCTCTATTTGATGTTACTTTCTCATTCCTTGAACTTATGAGCATTGCATTTTCAATCAGGCATCCGGATGCAAATTGTAAAAAGCATACTTTTCAACCTGTGAAAAATTGTCTTTGCAGTTCCATAAGTTGCCCAACACACAGAATTCACGTCTCACATTAAAAACAGGTAACAGAAAGGCAACTAACCACAGTGTACGGAGATTTGCATTCTGTTAATGATTCCTTTGATGTAACAAAGAATTTTCAAGCTGTGCGACACTGAAAAAAAACTTTGCACCATCAAAGTTCCACAAATGTTTTCAATGCCCAAGTTGTTTTTAAGGGAACATATCCCTTGAGGGATGAAATTGCTCTAAAAATCTGTAAAATGCTTGCACGTCATCTTAATTAAGAGCCCTACTAGAAAAGCACAGATTTGCAAATCTTTCTAAGTCAGATATTCTGTGACTTCATTAGTAGGTAATTAATTTCAAAGAAATGCAGGCATTGCCCTTCTTATTTAATTGAAGGAAGAACATCACTTCGATATTGGGGAATGTCTAATTTGATAGTGGCAAGATGGGTTAAAAGTATGATAGATAGAAATTACTTATTGTATTTGATTGCGCTAAGGCAGCACGGCAGCACAGTGGTTAGCACCGCTGCCTCACGGCACTGAAGACCCGGGTTCAATCCCGTCCCCGGGTCACTGTCCGTATGGAGTTTGCACAATCTCCCCTTGTCTGCATGGGTCTCACCCCCTCAAAGATGTGCAGGGTAGATGGATTGGCCATGCTAAATTGCCCCTTAATTGGAAAAAGAGAATTAGCTACTCTAAATGTGTTTTTTTTTAAGTATTTGATTATGTTCACATAAGGGGTGGGATTCTTTGTCGGGGGGATCGTCCTCTTCGCCGGCAGCGCACTCACGCCCACGGATTTTCCAACAGCATAGGGATGGCCACAATGGGAAACCCCTTTGTCCGGCTGCCGGGATGGAGGATCCGGCTGCCAGCGGAGTGGTCGCACCAGAAAATGGGTTTGGCGGGACGGAGCATCCCACCCATGGTATAGTCAGCGATTTTGATTCAATGTGGGGTCGATTCTCCCGAAAAAATTTCAAAGTGTCATTTTAGGCGAGTTTGGCGGGTGTTTCGCTCCGGCTTCAATGGCGAGATTGTGGCCTATATTCACCGACACTTAGTTCCAAAAATGAGCCTCCACATCAATCTCACCATGCCTAGCTCCTTCATCATCTCATTCACTTGATTCGTGCCTCAGCTGCTCGTCGCTAACAAGGGGGAGCTGCTTCTAAACATTCCCTCAGCTTTCAAGAAATGAGGATGGCAGCGCGGAAACCTGCTCCTCACTTTGGGAATGCCAACCTGGCCAGGCTTTCCAACGCAGTGGATGAGAGGCAGGGCACCCTGTTCCTCCGAGGGGGTTAGCAGGGTCAGTAATGCTGCCTGGGAGGCAGTGGCAACTGCAGTGAGTGCAGGCAGCGTGACCAAGAGGACTGCCATCCAATGTAGGAAGAAGACGAAGGACATCCAACAAGCTGCAAGGATAAATTACCGCTTCTCTCAAGGCACCAGTCCCGCCTTCCACCCCTCAATATCCCAAACCTCCTCCTCCACCCCAATCCATTGGCTGACACCTCGCACTCTCCCAACATCCATTCTGCAAGCTTGTTCATCAGAACCCACCAGCACAACTGTTTCATCAAGGGTACGGCTCACAATATATGGGAAAATAGCCCTTAATATGATGGCAAAGAGCAAAAGAGGGGACAGGAAGCCATCAATCAGACTCCTCTGAGGGAAGGGACCTGCAGATCGTGGGGTTGCCCAAGGAAAGTGCAATGAGAAACAGCGAGGTCAGCCTACGCCAGAGAGGTGAGGATCCATTCTCCCTTCATATAAACGACCTGTCTCAGGTCATTTATTGATGTTCCACAAAATGATCCTTCACTCTCACTGACCACATATCCATTATCTTGCTGCCGTCCAGAGGGGTCTTGGCTTCTGGAAAGGGCAGTGTTCGATGCTGAAGATGCAGTCACAGAGCAGGTGTCACCAACCATTCGGTGCCTGCAGGTGCAGATGGAGGAGTCCAACCACCTGCAGGGGCAGGAGGTGGTGCCAACTATGCATTTCTCCAGACCAACACTGAACGGGTGGCATCCACAGTGGAGGCCTTCGGGGCAAAGTTATTGGCCACAGGTCAAGAAGCCCAAGGACTGGGACACTCTGTGCGGGCAGTGGCTGAGGCACATGACAGGATGGTCTGTCACAGGCAACTATGTACCATGGCCACGCTAGTGGCGCTCCAAGGTTTGGCTCAGTCACAACGGGTTATGGCTGCAGGTGTTGATAGCATTGCCTGGGCGCTGGCTGACCTGACCCAGTCACCGAGAGACGTGGCGAAGTCTTAGAGGGAGGAGGCCCAGTCCCAGAGGGAGGTGGCCCAGCCCCTGAGCTCCATGGCCGTGAGAATTAAGACCCTAGTCAAGATGAGAGCGGGTCCCCAGGACTGGCAGCGTTGACTGATCTATGCTGTCAATTGTGCAATATTTATACAGGATAAAGAGGTTCCACGTGCTTGCAGTTTCTGCTACTGGTACTTAAAAAGGTTCTGGATGATGTTACACATTTATTGGGCTGCAGTAAAAACATGTTTTATGAATGTTTTGCTAAGTATTGTTTTAACAGATCATATTGTCCCTGTAGTGTTCATTAGTTCTATGCAGAGTATGGTGGGTGAATGAACCACAGCCTGCCTGTGCAAGAATTAACCATTTTTTCCTACTCGCTCTTTCTGCCCGTTAGTAAATGAATGTTACGACCCAACAAAACAGGAAGATGTGAATCTATTTAGAAGCTGCAAGTGACTTTAGACTTCTTCCTGATACTATTGCAATTCTGTGGAGAGGGTGCTGTAAAGTATATAAGCAGTACTGTGTTGTCAGTCACAATAAGATCGATAAGATCTTTTTGTATGTTACAGTATTGGTTGAGTGTGTTTAGTTGATATATATTTTAGTTTGTTTGTTACAGTAGAAGCCTTAGATCTTCAAATCTTGTCATATACCAGTGGCTGGTTTAGCACAGTGGGCTAAGACAGCTGGCTTACCATGCAGAACAATGCCAGCAGCACGGGTTCAATTCCCGTACCGGTCTCACCGATCAGGTGCCAGAATGTGGCAACTAGGGGCTTTTCACAGTAACTTCATTGAAGCCTACTTGTGACAATAAGCTATTATTATATGATCCCTTTTAGCTGGTCACCAGGAATTCAAATCACTTGTTTAAAGTTATCAATCTCTTCACATAAGCGATTATTATTATTATATGATTTCTTTTAGCTGGTCACCAGGAATTCAAATCACTCGTTTAAAGTTATCAATATCTTCAGGGATTGTAACAAAACATAGTTCTGCCTGTGTGTCTCAGTGAAATGAATAGCAGTGGATAAATATTTGAAAATTTTTCTGTGCTGTAAAGTTTTGGGGGGGTGAAATTTGTTTACGTGGCGCTGTTTGAACTGGCACTTTGCAGTTACATCAATTCCTTGACAGCTTTGAAGAAATCCACACAGGCTGTACATGCAGCATCGTACGGCATTGCCTGTCCCAATAGAATCAATGAAGGCTGCATACAAATTTCTTCCCCAGGTGATATGAATTTTTTCCTTTCTATATAGTTCTCATGGCATAAAATAACAGCACATATTTCATGGCAACTTGAGTAATAGGAATTGCATAAATTATATTAATATATATTAAATAGATATTGATCAGGAAAATTGAATTGTTGAATAGTCACAAGAAACAGATAGGGGTGGATTGAATAGTAGAGGAACTGACAATCAAAGATGATGGAGCTTTGATTTAGGATTTTCAACGGAGCATTAAATAAAAGACTAGCAGCAGAAGATGAGGAAATTGAAGATTCTCTTCAAATTAATAATGAAGGTTATAATCATCAAAATAGCATCCGTGGATTTTTGCAGAAAGCAAAATGCAGGAGTTCATCATAACGCTGTGATGAACCATATGGGTCGTTCTTTGTACAATGTATGCAGGAGGGTTTCCTGACACAATATGTTGACAGGCCAACAAGAGGCGAGGCCACATTGGATTTGGTTTTGGGTAATGAACCAGGCCAGGTGTTAGATCTGGAGGTAGGTGAGCACTTTGGAAACAGTGACCACAATTCGGTGACCTTTACGTTAGTGATGGAAAGGGATAAATATACCCCGCAGGGCAAGAGTTATAGCTGGGGGAAGGGCAATTATGATGCCATTAGACATGACTTAGGATGTGTAGGTTGGAGAAGTAGGCTGCAAGGGTTGGGCACACTGGATATGTGGAGCTTGTTCAAGGAACAGCTATTGCATGTTCTTGATAAGTACGTACCAGTCAGGCAGGGAGGAAGGGGTCGAGCGAGGGAACCGTGGTTTACCAAAGAAGTGGAATCTCTTGTTAAGAGGAAGAAGGAGGCCTATGTGAAGATGAGGCGTGAAGTTTCAGTTGGGGCGCTTGATAGTTACAGGGAAGCGAGGAAGGATCTAAAGAGAGAGCTGAGACGAGCAAGGAGGGGACATGAGAAGTCTTTGGCAGGTAGGATCAAGGAAAACCCAAAAGCTTTCTATAGATATGTCAGGAATAAAAGAATGACTAGGGTAAGAGTAGGGCCAGTCAAGGACAGTGGTGGGAAGTTGTGTGTGGAGGCTGAGGAGATAAACGAGATACTAAATGAATACTTTTCGTCAGTATTCACTCAAGAAAAAGATAATATTGTGGAGGAGAATGCTGAGACCCAGGCTATTAGAATAGATGGCATTGAGGTGCGTAGGGAAGAAGTGTTGGCAATTCTGGACAGGGTGAAAATAGATAAGTCCCCGGGGCCTGATGGGATTTATCCTAGGATTCTCTGGGAAGCCAGGGAAGAGATTGCTGAGCTTTTGGCTTTGATTTTTAGATCATCATTGGCTACAGGAATAGTGCCAGAGGACTGGAGGATAGCAAATGTGGTCCCTTTGTTCAAGAAGGGGAGTAGAGATAACCCCGGTAACTATAGGCCGGTGAGCCTAACGTCTGTGGTGGGTAAAGTCTTGGAGAGGATTATAAAAGATACGATTTATGATCATCTAGATAGGAATAATATGATTGGGGATAGTCAGCATGGTTTTGTGAAGGGCAGGTCATGCCTCACAAACCTTATCGAGTTCTTTGAGAAGATGACTAAACAGGTAGACGAGGGTAGAGCAGTTGATGTGGTGTATTTGGATTTCAGTAAAGCGTTTGATAAGGTTCCCCACGGTCAGCTATTGCAGAAAATACGGAGGCTGGGGATTGAGGGTGATTTAGAGATGTGGATCAGAAATTGGCTAGTTGAAAGAAGACAGAGAGTGGTAGTTGATGGGAATTGTTCAGAATGGAGTTCAGTTACGAGTGGCGTACCACAAGGATCTGTTCTGGGGCCGTTGCTGTTTGTCATTTTTATAAATGACCTAGAGGAGGGCACAGAAGGATGGGTGAGTAAATGTGCAGACGACACTAAAGTCGGTGGAGTTGTAGACAGTGCGGCAGGATGTTGCAGGTTACAGAGGGACATAGGGGCAGCAGGGTAGCATGGTGGTTAGCATAAATGCTTCACAGCTCCAGGGTCCCAGGTTCGATTCCCGGCTGGGTCACTGTCTGTGTGGAGTCTGCACGTCCTCCCCCTGTGTGCGTGGGTTTCCTCCGGGTGCTCCGGTTTCCTCCCACAGTCCAAAGATGTGCGGGTTAGGTGGATTGGCCATGCTAAATTGCCCGTAGTGTCCTAATACTAGGGGGGGGGGGGTTGTTGGGTTATGGGTATAGGGTGGATATGTGGGTTTGAGTAGGGTGATCATGGCTCGGCACAACATCGAGGGCCGAAGGGCCTGTTCTGTGCTGTACTGTTCTATGTTCTATGTTCTAGATAAGCTGCAGAGCTGGGCTGAGAGGTGGCAAATGGAGTTTAATGTGGAGAAGTGTGAGGTGATTCACTTTGGAAAGAATAACAGGAATGCGGAATATTTGGCTAATGGTAAAATTCTTGGTAGTGTGGATGAGCAGAGGGATCTCGGTGTCCATGTACATAGATCCCTGAAAGTTGCCACCCAGGTTGATAGGGTTGTGAAGAAGGCCTATCGTGTGTTGGCCTTTATTGGTAGAGGGATTGAGTTCCGGAGCCATGAGGTCATGTTGCAGTTGTACAAAACTCTAGTACGGCCGCATTTGGAGTATTGCGTCCAGTTCTGGTCGCCTCATTATAGGAAGGACGTGGAAGCTTTGGAACGGGTGCAGAGGAGATTTACCAGGATGTTGCCTGGTATGGAGGGAAAATCTTATGAGGAAAGGCTGATGGACTTGAGGTTGTTTTCGTTAGAGAGAAGAAGGTTAAGAGGTGACTTAATAGAGGCATACAAAATGATCAGAGGGTTAGATAGGGTGGACAGCGAGAGCCTTCTCCCGCGGATGGAGGTGGCTAGCACGAGGGGACATAGCCTTAAATTGAGGGGTAATAGATATAGGACAGAGGTCAGAGGTGGGTTTTTTACGCAAAGAGTGGTGAGGCCGTGTAATGCCCTACCTGCAACAGTAGTGAACTCGCCAACATTGAGGGCATTTAAAAGTTTATTGGATAAGCATATGGATGATAAGGGCATAGTGTAGGTCAGATGGCCTTTAGTTTTTTTCCATGTCGGTGCAACATCGAGGGCCGGAGGGCCTGTACTGCGATGTATCGTTCTATGTTCTATGTTCTATATGCTTTAGGGAAAAGCCTGCACTTTCTTTCTGTGAAATCCAAAGTGAAACTAAAATAAAATGGTTCTTGGCAATGTTGCAATTACTGCTAAGTAATGTTAACTAAGGTTGCTTTGGAAATTAGAATTAGTTAAGGCTAAAAGTAAATCGACAAGTGACTGAGTATCGAGTTGACTTCTGGTGGCGGTATTTGGAGAAGGTCGTGCATTAGATAGTTCCTGCCAGGGTACTTGTTTTCTGCCAAGTTCCCGGGGCTTTTGGGTGGCCAAACTCTTCCCATACGAAAGTAGAGGGGTCCTAGTGTGGGAATATGACCAAAAAGACGACAACTAAGAACTCTGCAGGTAGAAATTCTTCGACCGACTTGTAGGCTTCGCGTCGCGCCTCAGCAGGGAAGATGGCGGCGGCGGCTCCGGCGGTTGCGGCCGCCCCGAACACGGCAGACATGCTAACTGGGCTACTGATTACTGAATTTGAAAAGCAATTTGAAAAGCATTTTGAAAACAATGGAGAGCAATGTTTGATACTCTCTGTAAATGGATTGAGGAGGCACTGGATCCTATCCGCAAAAAGTTGGAGAGGACTTCGGAAGCTGTGAAGGAGCATGGTGAGGTGTTGAAGGGGGTGGAGGCAGCTCTGTCAAGGCACAACAACCAAATTGTCTCGCTGGAGGCCGAGATCTCAATGGTGGGCGAGAAGAATAAGAATCTGACGGCAAACGAGGCTGACCTGGAAAATCGGTCGAGGAGACAAATCTTCAGGGTTATGGGCTTGCCAGAGGGTGTGGACGGCCCGAATCCTACCGCGTATGTTTTGCAGATGTTCAGTAAGATAGTTGGGGAGGGTGTATTGGAGTCCCCTCCAGAGTTTGACAGGGTCTATCAAACACTCCGGCACAAGCCTTGGGCGAATGAGCCACCATAAGTGGATATAGTCAGATGTCACAGCTTCCAGTAGAATGAGCGGGTCCTGAATGGACCAAGGAGAACCATGACCTTCGAGTCATTCACCTGAGGATGGAGCTGCACTCGAAAAACTAGTAATTCGAAATAAATCTGTTGGACTTTAACCTGGTGATGTAAGACTTCTTTCTGTAGCAATCCAGAGGCCCAGGGTAATGATCTGGGGACCCGATTCAAATCTCACCAGGGCAGATGGTGAAATTTGAGTTCAATTATAACCTGGAATTAAAAGTCTAATGATGACCAGAAACCATTATCGTAAAAACCCACCTAGCTCAAAAATGTATTTAGGGAAGGACACCTGTTGTCCTTATCTGGTCTGGCTTATATGCAACTCCAGATTGACAGCAATGTGGTTGACTCTTAAATGCCCTCAGGGATGGGCAATAAATGTTGACCCAGCCAGCGATTCCCACATTCCATGAACGAATAAATAATAAAAAAATTTAGAGTAGATTTGAGGAAACACATTTTCACCCAGAGGGTGGTGGGAATCTAGAACTCACTGCCTGAAAGGGTGATAGAGTCGGGAACCTGCATAATATTTAAGAAGCAATGAGATGAGCACTTGAAACACCCCAGCATACAAGGCTACGGAACTAGTGCTAAAAAAATAGGATTAGAATGGATAAGTGCTCGATGTCCGGCGCTGACACGATGGGCCTATCTCTGTGCTGTAAATTCTGTGGCTCGAAGACTATGACTAAAAGTTGTGCAATAATGAAATTGTGAAAGGTGAAGAGTAGCATCAAAATTTCTACTCTCCAGTTTGTTTATCATGCAACATTTAAACTTTAAATTTGTTCCAGGAATTCTCAAATCAGTTAAAAATAACTAAACATTCCCTCATAAACTGCCTACGATCTCTCAGCACCATATGTTGATTGCTTACTTTTTCTTCATCATAGATCATTTTTAAAAAACAGTAAAAGTTTATTCTGTTTTAGTAATTTTGAGTTTATACCAACCGTCGTCTTGACGAATTTCTAGAGTAAATTCAGTTGAGCCATTAAAGAATTTGCCTTTAGGCTATTCCTGTTAAATTTATGCCTAATCTTGTTAATAAGGTTGCGGTGGCATTTTGTTTTCATGCACGATAACTTGAACTTTATGGCAGGTGCTGTTAACCTTTCACCTATTTTTACAGCACACTATGGACGACTATCAAAATTATTTTTGGAAAGTTCTGAAGGCTGGATTAATAATCACTTATTCCATTGAGCAATGCAATGCTCCTCGTGAATTAAACTTTGAATTCCTGCTTCAAATACCATCAGAGCCCTAGATACCAGGAATGCACTGGTGCTCCTAGTACCGAGCATTGCTATAGTACAAACGATGGACGGCAGCCAAGGAGATTTACAAGGTGATCACCCTCACGTCTAATGGAAAATTCCAGAAGTATGTGAGGCTGCATGGAGGCTGTTGAACTGTTTGCTGCCTTATCCGATCTGCTGGAATTTTGTCAGAAAGTCAGGGTAACACCAGGGAAAAGTTGAGCTCATTGGCTAGTACAAATAGATCTGAGTTACCTTCATGGAATCACATCTAAGACACATCCCGACCTTGTCAAAAACAATGGGTGCCATTCACCCGAAAAATTTCACAATGTAATTTTGGGCGTATTTGGCAGGGTGTTTCGCATCGGCTGCAATGGCGAGGTCATGGCCCGTATCCACCCGCACTTAGTTCCAAAAATGAGCCTCCACGTGAATCTCGACATGCCTTGCTCCCTCGCCATCTAATTCACCTGACCACTAATAAGGGGGAGCAGCTTTTAAACACTCCCTCAGTGCTCACTCCCAGTCAAGACTGGAGTCAGACTTAATCAAGTCCTCACTCTGCTGTCTTGTATACTGACCCGCTGACAGTGCCAACATAGGCCATCATCCTGGAATGATGTTGCATAGACCCTTGGTCTCCACGTTGGTCTCAGGGCCTCCGCACTGGCATCATCAGCCGTGACCTCAGCGGGTATCCCTTGTCCTCCACAAACTAACCCGTCATCCTGGGAATGACCTTGAAGACACCGGAGACTTCCACGTGCCCCAGGATGTAGCTGTCATGCATGGTCCCAGGGTAACGGGCACACATGTGTATCGTCCAGAGGTGGTAGTCGCACACAATCTGAACATTCAGGGAGTGGATCCCTATATACAGCACTCCCTGAGGCCTCGGGCTCACAGGACAACATGTGTGCCATCAACTATCCCCTAGATTGGGACATTCTGGCGATGGCAGCAAAGCTGCAGCCTGGGCATCTTGGTGGGTCTAGTCCAGGTCGAAGGTGACATATTCAGATGCCAGGGCATACAGAGAGAGCATCCATCACTTCCCGGATGCACCTGTGGTTGAAAAATTGCAAGATGCCACGTAGGTTCCCACTCAATCCCTGGGATGAATCGGTGGCGTAAACATTTACTGCTGCGATGACCTTCATGTCCACCAGGAGTGAGTGTCTCCTCCTCCACGGAGTGCCATGTCTGCAAGGACGTGGCCCAGGTGCTGCACTGTCTCTCTGTTGAGACACAGTCTTCTGCAGGATATGCTGTCCGTCAGCTCATGGAAGCACCAACGCCTCCTGTACACCCTGGCACTATCTGCCCTCCCCTTCTAGCCCCCTCCTCAGCCTGATAGGCGGCCAGGGGTGTTGTGACCTCCAGACAGCGATGGCCTTGCTGCTGTCTTCGGCGTCAGCCCACCTCAGCTACAACAATCACAGAGAGGACAACCTCTACGGAATCTACACCAGCAAACATATTTGTATCTTGAAGGAATTGGAGGAGAGAGAGACCGTCAATTTGTTTGGGCTTCCATCCTGGGACCCTCAGTCCCGCCAAGCCTCCCCATCCTTATGATGACTGTCCTGCCTTCTCTCAGAGTGCCATCTAGTGAGCCAGTTGTGCTGGCAAACTTTGCTTTGGCCACTCACTCCCAGGCTTATCAGGAACTCCTAGACCCCAGACTTCTATCAGCAGCGCTAGGGAGGCCGTGCTCAGCCGTCCTCCGCTCATCCAGGCATTTACCCATTGGCCGCGAGGGGATCCTCAGTGCTGAAGCCCTGCTCTTTAGTGTTTGGTTTTGAGAAGCTGCCTCTGTGATACTGACGCTCCTAGAGTACCGGTACACTGTTCAGGCATCAAAGGCTGCAGGACATCCTGTTCACCAATCATCCTCTCAGGCATGGCACCTTTTCCTTCAAGGAGACATTGAACGTTCAGTAGTGTGAAGTGCTCTGACACCTAACCAGTTAGAGGCCGCTCACAGTTAAAGGGAGTGAAATTAACTTTCATGAGAGAAGCCACAGAAGGGCTCTGTCCTGGGAGAGTTTGGTAGGTTGGACAGGCTGCTGCTGTGGTTGCCCCTGTTATGGGTCTCCATAATATTTAAAGATGGCTTGAAGGCCTCACAGATGCAAAGCCCTGTGCTCCCTGGCTCTGGGGTGCCAACCTGGACCCCTCCAGCTCTCTCCACCTCCCCCACTGAATGCCACCACCAACCACCCCCCCCCCCCCCCCCTCACCCCCCCTACACCCGAGCACTGGGCCACCAGCTCCGGTTCCCTTGTGGTGCATGCCGGTAAATGGAAAGGGCTACTCACCTCTTCACTTGCCCTCAGCACAATTTTGAAAAGGAGTAAAAATGACGGACACGTGACTTCCCACTGCAGAGTTGGATAATTCCCAGGAGTCTGCTGCATTCGACTTCAATCATGTTAATGGGATGGAAATGAATGCAAATTAGGCTTCATGATCTTTTCTCTATTTTGGGGCGAAATCCGGAACTCACCATCAGGATTGGGCCGGGTGAACCGCAAAATGGCTCGTGCCCAATCCAAATCTCAATTTTGGCCTCTCCCGCAATTCACCCCACGTGCCCGGATCAGCGCTGGGCGCAACGCAGTGGTTGAATCGCGCCCAATATCAGCAAGCGCAATGACTGTATTACAGAAACCAGTCCATTTTGAACACAGTGTGTGAATATTCCTAATGATTTTTACAAATATGCTTCTCCTTTTTGCCAGTGACTTTTAAAATTCTTTCAAGGGATGCAAGTATCACTGGCTAGGCCAGAATTTATTAACCTTCCCTAGTGTGTGAACATTCTTATTGCATGTGTGAAGCTGCCATCTATTAGCTCTTCAAATGAGTCTTACAAAGAACAAAGAAGACCAAAGAAAAATTACAGCACAGGAACAGGCCCTTCGGCCCTCCAAGCCTGCGCCGATCCAGATCCTCTATCTAAAACTGTCGCCTATTCCTAATGATTTTTACAAATATGCTTCTCCTTTTTGCCAGTGACTTTTTTAATTCTTACTTTTTAGAATAACTTATAAGTAAACTGTAGTTAACGAAGATGAATTTATTTATGTATTGTTATGGTCAATGATGGCTAAGAGACAGGACCAGACGCCATAACTTTTTTAAGTTTAAATGCAGTGGATTGACTCATTCCAGGAGAAATACTATAAGAAATAGGACTTGGTTATTTTAGAAACAAACTTTCAAAAGACAAAAGAAAAAAATTTTACTTTTACTTCAGCTCTAACTGATTACATGCAATTTATTAACCTTAGCACCCTAATTTCCATTAAACGACATTTTATATGAACATGCAGCTCTCACTCCACTTACACAACCAGGCAAAGACATTACTTTCATTTCAGAAAGAAATTTTTCTTTTTTCAAAGCCTATCCCGGTGTCAACTTTCCTGAGATCTCTGGTCAATTCCCATAGCCTTCTCTTGTAACTGTTCAAAATGCCATTCTTTCTCTCTCTCTCTATGCTCCACCCAGCCCCTCAAACAAAGGTTCTCTCGGGTTTCCAGACGTGAACTTATTATCGTTATCTTGGCTGATTGCCCACTCCCATTTATACAAAAGAACAAAGCTATGCCATTCATATGCAACTAACCTCCCATTGATGGACAAATAAGTCATCAGATTCTGTGATGGGATACTGTGTCCTGAATAACAATGGATCTTGAGTGGAAAATCCTGGCTGAACCGGGGCATCCTGTGTATTTGCACTAACAAGGTTAATTCTGAATGGTTCAAGGTAGGCTGTGGGTGTATCCCTCTGACTCTGCTGCTAGCAGTCTTTTTCCTCAGTCTGTTTAACTACTAAATTGCCTGCTATATCTTGGACCCCATTTCTGGATCCAAGTTCCTAATATCTCCCTATCATGACAATATTTACAATTATATGTTTATCACAGCATTTCACACCCAGTGCAAACTTTGCAGGTAGGATAGCCCTGAGCTGGGTCTACTCTGATCCCGTGACTTAGCAAGTCCCAGATGGTTGGCCTCCGCCCCTTACCTGGAGGACTCATATTCCATGAGTCCAACGGGGAGATCAATGGCTGTTTCCCCGTAGTGTTCTTGTGAAGGTTATAGCAACCCTCCCCCCGAAGGTCTGACAGTCCCCATCAGCTGCCATTGGCAGAGGCCTTCTGCACCATGTAGCCCACTGCTGTGTATCTACTTTCAGTGGAATGGATCTCTGAACACCGCTTCCTGGCAGACCGCCGAAGGGTAACCGTAGGGACCTTGATGCCAGACACAGTGCCATCTGCTGGCATGAATCCTCCTCATCTATAGGGCAACACGGTAGCACAGTGGGTAGCATTGTTGCTTCACAGCGTCAGGGTCCCAGGTTCGATTCCCAGCTTGGGAAATCTGTGCGGAGTCTGCATGTTCTCCCTGTGTATGCGTGGGTTTCCTCCGGGTGCTCCAGTTTCCTCCCACAAGTCCCGAAAAATGTGCTGTTAGGTGAATTGGACATTCTGAATTCTCCCTCTGTGTACCCGAACAGGCACCGGAATGTGGCTACTATGGGCTTTTTACAGTAACTTCATTGCAGTGTTAATGTAAACCTACATGTGACAATAACGGTCATTATTATTATATCAGAACCTGAGTCATCTACTCTCGCTGGCCAGACATAACAACCCAGCCGGCTGGACCCGCAACCCAAGGAGTGGCTCATGCTGTGGTGACAGTGGTACTATAGCCAGTGGAACGTCTTGACAGCTGGCCTCCTGCCTGGTCAAATGATCCACTTGTTTCTTAAGGATCTTTGCTTGGACTGGGACCTATACGAGACTGGGCAAATCTGGTCCAGCACCACTCCCAGGAACCACAATGCACTATCGTGAAAACATTGACCATAAATGGTGTCCCGGCCTGTAACGATCATTCCGGTGTCCCTGAACCACCATGACTCTTCTGCGATGCCTGAAGCCACTTGACCTTGGCCCCAAGGTTTGGAAGAGTAAGACTCAACCGAGACCTGAGTCGTTGTCCCATCAAATATTTTGCTGGAGCAATCACGGTGGTTACATGCAGCGTCGTACGGTATTTGGATAAGAAGCACGCCAACCACATGTCCATAGACCTAATCGACTGCTTTTTCAATCCCCGTTTAAAAGTTTGGACCGCCTGCTCTGTCAGTCCATTAGATGAAGGATGATATGGCAGGGTGCAGATGTGCTGAATGCCATAACACCGCATAAAAACGGCAAACTCCTCGCTGGTGAAAGGAGTGCCAGTGTCCTTCACCAGTACTTCCAGAAACCCTTGGGTGCAAAAAGATCTCCCGAGCTTCTCGATCGTGGCCCTGCACATCGTGGAAGACATCCTGCAAACATCCAGCCACTTTGAGTGGGTGTCCACAATTATTCGGAACATGGAGCCAATAATGGGTGGAGGTGAATCCATGGACGATCTGACCATTCCCAAGGGTGGAGAGGAGCTGACAACGGAGGATCCTAAACCTCACAGGGCAGTTTTGTATAATTCTCTCAATATCCTCATCGATACCCAACCACCAAACATATCTCTGGGCCAACATTCTCATTATTGGAACCCTGGATGGCCAGTGTGCAAATCCTGTAACAGGCTTCTTGTCCCTGAATGACTGCTCAAACACCCCACAATATCCTCCAAACTCTGCTCGGAGAACTTCTGAGTGAAGGGCTGTAGAGATGCTGGAATGGCCTCATTTTTACCGGCGTTGAGTAACATAAGGTGAAGCTTCGCCAACACTGTCACGTGACTTTCTGTCACAGATGCACTCGAGCGGCCATCACCAGTAAGATGTCCATAAAATTCAACGTCACAATCACCTCATCAACAACAGGTGGGGACGGGACCCTAATAGGCAACGGCTGAGGGCATCAGCGTGGGCAATCCGGGTACCCGAACAGTGTTGAAAAGTGTACTCGTAGGCGGCAAAGAGGAGCGCCCACCGCTGGATCCTGACCAACGCAATAGGCGGGATGCTCTTGACCGCCCAGAATAAGCTGAGCAACAGCTTTTGATCCGTTATGATAATGAAATGCCATCCATACATGTATTGATGGAATTTCTTAATTCCAAAGATATAGCCGGATCTTTCTCCTCAAATTGTGCATACCGGCGCTAGGCATCCTCCAAGGTCCTCGAGGAAAATGAAATGGGGCATTCCGTCATCCCACTCATGGGCCAGCACCACCCTGATGCCATAAGGGGAAGAATCAAACATTGGTTGGGTCATAGTGAGTCAGGAATTGCCTCTTTACGGACGCGAGTGACTCGTTCTGAGACATGCCCGAGCACCATTTATGGTCTTCTCTAACAGCACATGCAACGAGGCCAATAGGGAGGCCAGGCACACAAAAAGGACCGGAACTCAGTGTCATTCCATGGGATGGAATTTTTTTTTGGTTTGTGTAGAGCAGCCTGCCATCTGCAGGTGCTCGAAGGGCGACATGCATCCGATCGATCATCCCCTGGATCCGGGGCATCTCGCCGATTGCCGGCGAACCCCGCTTCCCAGGCATCCTGGTGGGTTCAGGCCACATTGAAATGGATGTATTGTGCCAACCGGGCATATAGGGCCTCCGTGACAGTGCGGATTCACCTGTGCATCAAGCGTTGAGAGATCCCGTACAGATCCTCACTCGGCGTCTGGAAGGAGCCTGTTGCATGAGAGTTCAGGGTGACCGTCGCCTTGATGGCCACCAGGAGCGGGTGTCCCTCCCCCATTCCCCCGTGGTGCCAGGTGCGCCATGATCTGGAGAATATGTCGCACTATCCTCCTGTTCTGCCAGGGTCTTCAATGGCATGACTGGTCCAGCAGGTCCTCGAATAACTGGCTCTGCCGATACATGCAAGGCCTCATGCGGCGCCTCCTTTGCACCTCTTCCTCCTCGGCCTGTTGGGCGACCGGTTCTCCATCCTCAGCAGCTGCCTCCTATTCCCCTGCTTCACGCTACGCTGCTGCACGCTCTGCTGCTGCAGCTTCCTCCTCCTTGAGTAGCGCCAGGCCGTACAGCGGCAGGGCATCCTCCAGGGCTGCCGGGACTAGGAGGAAGACCACCATTGCTGGTTGTATTCTAATATACATTGGGGTGACATGTTAGCATAGTGCATACCCCTGTACTGAACCAGGTCCAAATGGCTACATGGTGGTCCCTCATGTACCACCCCCTCCTCTCCACAGCCCGGACCTCATTGGTGCTTGGCACCATTGGGGTCTCTGGCTACGGCCCCCATCCCTACTAGAGCGGTACCATTGGCAGACACTGCCCGTGCCAGCAGTATGCTTTATGGCACCCGCCCAGTGCACCTGTAGGGACTACAGTGGGAGTTATCCTTGGGTAAGTCATCTGATGCCCTGCCGGCGGGTGGCGGTTGGGTAGTGTGATGATGTGGTGTGGTGATCTACAGTTTTGTAGATAGTTAATGATACTACCTCCAACCAGCTGGGGCACCAGACATCTTTCACATGACTGGAGATACCCGCCAGTTGGTAGTAGGATGTACGAGAGGATAGTCACAGTTAGAATAGTTCCAATAGAATTCACTAAATTCATTTAATAGTTATTGTCTGTATAGTAGTTTGTTATCTATCTTTCCACTTGTTTGTGAATAGATCATCTTTATAGTTAAACAATTAAATGTTCTGTGCACCTCATTGCAATGACCATCTCACAGAACACAACATGGTACTAGGAGTGCAGAACATTTAAAGATAATGACAAAGAAGATGAAGCGAAACAGGCCTAAGAACAAAAAGAGAAGATTCTTCCACCATCATGGTAAGCTATGGCCATCTGCAACTCAACGCAACAAACGACGGTGATATTATAGATGGAAGGTTTGTAGGAAACCCACCAGCTTCAAGTCTCGGGTAACATGGATGAAAACTGGCCCGTTTTCAAGCAAAAATTTAGACTCTATGTTTCAGCCCTTGGCCTGCAGGCACAGCCTTACGAGAGGCATATTGCATTGCTGCTCAAGGTAGCAGGTTCTCAAGCAATAGAAATATACAATACCTTCGCTTTTGATAGCAAAGAGGAAAGACAGAGCTTTGATGAGGTGATAAAGTACTTTGATCAGCATTGCTCTCCAAAGAAAAATGACATATTTGAACATTACATATTTTGTGCACATACCCAGAAACCTGGCGAATCTTTTGATAGCTTTGTGACCGATTTGAGGCTGAAGACCCAGTCCTGTAATTTCAGTATTCTAAAGTCATTGATGATCCGTGACCAAATTGTGTTTGGGATATTGAATGATAAACTCCCTGAGGATTTGTTACAGGAAGAAGACCTGAAATCTGAAAGTGCTATAAAGATCTGCCATGTGAGTAATACGGCTGCACAGCAATAAGTACACTCAGCTTGAAACACTTTGCCGCCAATATGGAAGAAGACACCAGTGTTAACAGCATTGGACGCAATTCAATAAAAACATGGTCTCAGTGAGGGTGGCCATTTTAAGCGGCCGACCAGTTTCGCCATTTTATATCAGAGATGTGGTAATTGTCATGGCCCACGGCAATGTCCAGCATATGGAAAAGTATGTTCCAAGTGCGGCCGTACGAATCATTTTGCGAAACAATATTTTTCACATCCTACAGTGGGCCAAACAAGATCAGTCAACACAGTTAATAAGATGTCCTCTGAAGAACAGTTCTACAATGATATAATTTCAACCAAGGACATGATGGGTCTGATCATGAAAAAGAAGAAGTTTTCCGGACCTGCTGTGACAATAATAATGATAAACAAGATATGATCAGAACCAGATGGGCAACCATAGTGATACTGAACAACACATTGATAAAATGCGAGCTCTAGTCTAGGGCATTGGTGAGGTCACACCTGGAGTATTGTGTGCAGTTTTCGGGTCCTTATCTGACGAAGGATGTTTTTGCTATGGAGCGGGTGCAGCAAAGGTTTTTTAGGCTGATTCCTGGGATGAGGCGACTGTCGTATGAAGAGAGACTAAATCAGCTAGGATTATATTCATTGGAGTTTAGAAGAGTGAGAGGAGATCTCATAGAGACTTCTAAAATTCTAACAGGATTAAACAGGGTCGATTCAGGAAGAATGTTACCAATGGCGGAGGTAAGAAGAAATCTCTTCACCCGGAGAGTGGTGAATTTGTGAAATTCACTTCCATAGAAAGTAGTTGATGCCAAAACATTGTGTAATTTCAAGAAGGAATTAGATATAGTCCTTTGGGCTAAAGGGATCGAGGGAAATGGGGGAGGGAAGGCAGGATCAGGGTATTGAACTTGATGATCAACCATAATCATGATGTATGGTGGAGCAGGCTGCATGGCCTCCTCCTGCTTCTGTTTTCTATGTTTCTATTAATATATCAGGAAAAGCACAAGTCCCAATACCAATCACTGGGAAAGTCCACGAGAAACCTTCCTCAAGCACGAAAAACATTAATTAACTACTACTCTGTTTCCTGTCACTCAGGAAATGCTGTATCCATGTTGCTACTGTCCCTTTTACTTCATGAACAATAATTTTGCTCTGAAGTCTGTTGAGCAGCATTGAACCAAATACCTTTTGGAAGTCCATGTACATCATGTCAAGAGCATTGCCCTCATCAACCCTCTCCGTTCCCTCTTCAAAAAATTCCAGTAAGTTTGTTAAACATGATTTTCCCTTAACAAATCCTTGTTGGCTCTCCTTAATTAACTCGCATTAGCCCATGTGACTATTAGAACATAGAACAGTACAGCACAGAACAGGCCCTTTGGCCCCCGATGTTGTGCCGAGCAATGATCACCCTGCTCAAACCCATGTATCCACCCTATACCCGTAACCCAACAACCCCCCCCCCCCCCCCCAAACCTTACTTTTTAGGACACTATGGGCAATTTAGCATGGCCAATCCACCTAACCCGCACATCTTTGGGCAGTGGGAGGAAACCGGAGCACCCGGAGGAAACCCACGCACACACGGGGAGGATGTGCAGACTCCGCACAGACAGTGACCCAGCCGGGAATCGAACCTGGGACCCTGGAGCTGTGAAGCATTTATGCTAACCACCATGCTACCGTGCTGCTCAAATTATTATTTCCAATTACTATTACTAATCACCAATTACTATTTCTACAAGTTTCCCCACCACTGAAGTTAAATTGATTGGCCTGTAGTTGCTGGGCTAACACTTGCACCCTTTTTTAAACAAGTGTCTTATCATTTGCAATTCTCCAGTCCACCTCGGAGTCTAAGGAAGATGAAAAGATTATGACCAGCGCCTCCGCAATTTCCACTCTCTCTTCCTTCAGTATCCTTGGATGCCTCTCATCCAATCTTGGTGCCTTATCAACTTTAAACACAAATAACCTATTCAATACCTCTGCTTGTTCAATTTTAAAACCATCTAGCGCCTAAATTATCCATATTTTACCATGACCAAGGTAGCATCTTCCTTCTTAAAAACAGATGCAAAATAATTATTTAGTATCTCAGCTATGCTCTCTGCCCATGTGTATATCCGCTTTTTGGTTCCTATTTTTAAAAATAATAATCCTTATTGTCACAAGTAGGTTTACATTAACACTGCAATGAAATTACTGTTAAAATCCCCTAGTCGCTACATTCCGCCGCCTGTTCGGGTCACAGAGGGAGAATTATGAATGCCCAATTCACCTGACAGCACGTCTTTCGGGCCTTGTGGGAGGAAACCGGAGCACCGGGAGGAAAACCATGCAGTCACAGGGAGAACATGCAGACTCCGCACAGGTAGTGACCCAAGCTGGGAATTGAACCTGGGACCTTGGCACTATGAAGCCATAGTGTTAAGCGCTATGCTACCGTGCAGCACATCCTTTTACTATCATTCTGTTACTATTTATATACCTGAAGAAAACTTTGGGATTCCTTTTTCCATTAGCTGCCAGTCCCTTTTCATAATCACTCTTCTCCTGAACACACAATAGGAATTATTGTCCCTCTCTGCCCTTTACACTCATCCCAGTTTATATTCAGCTAATTAAAGTTCCCCATTATTACTACTCTTATGATTTTTGCACCTCTTTGCAAACTTGTTCCTCTATATCCTTCCTCTTGTGAGGTGCAGTAAATTGTGCAGCACAAAGCCAAAAAAACACAGAGGTGGGCTAAGTGAGTGGGTGTTATGGGCCAGGGTTCAGAGAATCCCAAAGTGTATAATGGAATTCACCTGACCCACAACTTTTAATCGATTGTGGTATGGGGAGCACACAGCCCACTCTACAGCAGTGGTACAGCAGAAATGGAAAAGTATTTTTTAAAGCAAAACAATGTTTATTCTATGAGCTCAAGTTAACCTTTTGAAACATACAGTGAACATCTTAGCAACCATCAATTCAAATACAACCCCCAAAGAATACAACACTAAGTAATCCTTAATAACTTCCCAAACAACATCCAGAAGACAAAAGAAACACCTTTTAACAGAAGCACATTAGGTCTACATTCATTACTGAGAACATTTATAATTCTGAATTCACCAAATGATCAAGAGATAGTCTTTTCATGGCAGAGAGATCAACAGTGCACCTGCTCTGTCTGGCTTCAGCTCCAACACTGAAAACGAAACTAAAACACACCCTGCAGCAAACAGCCTAAAACAAAAGTTAAAAAGCTGACAGACAGCCCAGCTCCACCTACACTCTGACATCACTGATAAACACCCATTTCGTAAAGGTACATTTCTTAAACACCCATTTCTTAAAGGTACTCTCACATGACAGTGGACAACACTCTGGCAGGTGCAGTTTAATGTGGGGAACATGGGGGTCATTCACTTTGCTTCAAGAAAGACAAAGCTGAACATTTTCTCAATGGCAAGAGACTAGAAGCTATGTGGCAGCAATTAAATTGGGGTATCCGTGTTTACAAATCTCTAAACGTTAATGCATTGGTCTAACAAAAACTGTATGGCTACCCCAAGGTGATTGGAATTTAAGAGTGGAAAAATGATGCTTCAGTTGGGCAGAGCCTAATTCTCATGGCGAGAATTCTAAATTCAGTTTTGGGCACCAAATGTCAGGAGATTTCAGGGGTATATAATGATCTCCGGGGAAGGCAGCACAGATTCACCAGAATTATATAAAGTTTAAGCTGTCAGGCCAGGTTCCATAAAGTAGCCATGTATTCTTCCGAGTTTATTAGTTGAGAAGCAATCTTATAAATCAAATTCTCCGACCGTTGCCATTCAATTTTGCAGTGCACCCCGCCAGCAAGTTTTGTGGTGGTGTCGAGTGGTTTTAATGGGAAATCCCATTGACAAGCAGCAGGGGTATAGAATCATGCCGCCAGCAAACGGCGCGCAGCCAAGAAATATGAAGCTGGTGGACCAGAGAATCCTGTCCAATATCTTTAAAATGAAAAGGATTTGCGAAAGTACTTCCTCTGTCAGAGAAATCCCAAAGAAGAGGAACCCGCTCCTTTCTAACACTGTGGGATTCTCCTTTGCACCAGCAGTGCACCCACGCCCATGAGTTCCCTGGCAGCCTGGAGTGGCCCCAATCGGGAATCCCATCGGCAGGTAGCGGGAATGTCGAATCCTGCTGCCAGTGAGGGCCGGCTGCCAAGGAACACGTGGCTGGTGGGCTGGAGAATCCCGTCCTGTGTGTCTGCTTGGCTCAAATCAAAGTGAAAGTATGAAAAGATTACATGTCACACTTCCCTTCTGGTGATATCATGTCGATAGCCCTTAAAGGCATATAATAACATCCCCTTTGCTTTTTACAAGTATAACTATTTACAGTGCACGTTCATGTTTAGTTACCAACGCATATGTATCGAACGGATTAATTTATGAGACACTAAAGTGTTATGGAAATCTGCTGGTACAACCAGATATTGTAATGGTAACCTTGTCTGGGGGTTACTTTAATTGTTCAAAGTGATCTGCGGTATTGTCATTCTTGGATCTTTTTCCTAGTTTTATTTGGGAGTTTGCCCTAGTTGCATTGGGTGCTTGATAGTTGAGGACCACGAATGGATCTGATTTGACCTTGGTTGTTATGCCTTTGTGGCTAATGACGTCATAAAACCTTGGTTTTGCATAAATTCTTGTCACCTTCACTGGTTGTCACATAGCTTCACTGAGATCCTGAATGCGAACGTGTTGGCCCTACCATAAACTGGGCAATTCTGTACCTGCATTTTTATCATGCAAGTTGGTCATCTTTTCTTGCAGTTTTAAAAGTTGCTCTCCAGTTTCTGAGGGTTTGGAATGGAATGGAAAGAGTAAGTAAGTTGGTACACATTGGTCTGCCAAAGATGAGCTCTGTTGGTAATGGAATTGTTGGAATTAAAGGTATTAGAACAAAGAACAAAGAAAATTACAGCACAGGAACAGGCCCTTCGGCCCTCCCAGCCTGCGCCAATCCAGATCCTTTATCTAAACCTGTCTCCTATTTTCCAAGGTCTACTTCCCTCTGTTGCCGCCCGTTCATATACCTGTCTAGATGCCTCTTATATGATGCTATCGTGCCCGCCTCTACCAGCTCCGCTGGTAAAGCGTTCCAGGCACCCACCACCCTCTGCGTAAAAAACTTTCCACGCACATCTCCCTTAAACTTTCCCCCTCTCGCCTTGAAATCGTGACCCCTTGTAACTGACACCCCCAGTCTTGGAAAAAGCTTGTTGCTATCCACCCTGTCCATATCTCTCATAATTTTGTATACATCAATCAGGTTCCCCCTCAACCTCCGTCTTTCCAACAAAAACAATCCTAATCTACTCAACCTTTCTTCATAGCTAGCACCCTCCATACCAGGCAACATCCTGGCGAACCTCCTCTGCACCCTCTCCAAAGCATCCACATCCTTCTGGTAATGTGGCGACCAGAACTGCACGCAGTATTCCAAATGTGGCCAAACCAAAGTCTTATACAACTGTAACATGACCTGCCTACTCTTGTACTTAATACCCCGTCCAATGAAGGCAAGCATGCTGTATGCCTTCTTGACCACTCTATCAACCTGCGTTGCCACCTTCAGGGTACAATGGACCTGAACTCCCAGATCTCTCTGTACATCAATTTTCCCCAGGACCCTTCCATTGACCATATAGTCCGCTCTTGAATTTGATCTTCCAAAATGCATCACCTCACATTTGCCTGGATTGAACTCCATTTGCCATTTCTCTGCCCAACTCTCCAATCTATCTATATTTTGTTGTATTCTCTGACAGTCCTCCTCGCTATCTGCAACTCCACCAATCTTAGTATCATTTGCAAACTTGCTAATCAGACCACATATACCTTCCTCCAGGTCATTTATGTAGATCACAAACAACAGTGGTCCGAGCACGGATCCCTGTAGAACACCACTAGTCACCCTTCTCCATTTTGAGACACTCCCTTCCACGACTACTCTGTCTCCTGTTGCCCAGCCAGTTCTTTATCCATCTAGCTAGTACACCCTGAACCCCATACGACTTCAGTTTTTCCATCAACCTGCCATGGGAAACCTTATCAAATGCCTTACTAAAGTCCATGTATATGACATCTACAGCCCTTCCCTCATCAATTAACTTTGTCACTTCCTCAAAGAATTCTATTAGGTTTGTAAGACATGACCTTCCTTGCACAAAACCATGCTGCCTATCACTGATAAGTCTATTTTCTTCCAGATGTGAATAGATCCTATCCCTCAGTATCTTCTCCAACAGTTTGCCTACCACTGACGTCAAGCTCACAGGTCTGTAATTCCCTGGATTTTCCCTGCTACCCTTTTTAAACAAAGGGACAACATTAGCAATTCTCCAGTCCTCCGGGACCTCACCCACGCTCAAGGATGCTGCAAAGATACCTGTTAAGGCCCCAGCTATTTCGACCCTTGCTTCCCTCAGTAACCTGGGATAGATCCCATCCGGTCCTGGGGATTTGTCCACCTTAATGTCTTTTAGAATACCCAAAACTTCCCCTTTCCGTATGACAACTTGACCTAGAGTATTTAAACATCCATCCCTAGCCTCAACATCCATCTTGTCCCTCTCCTTTGTGAATAACGATGCAAAGTACTCATTAAGAATCTCACCCATTTCCTCTGAGTCCACGCATAAATTCCCTCTCTTGTCTTTGAGTGGGCCAATCTTTTCCCTAGTTACCCTCTTGCTCCTTACATACGAATAAAAGGCTTTGGGATTTTCCTTAACCCTGTTAGCCAAAGATATTTCATGACACCTTTTAGCCCTTTTTATTGCGCGTTTGAGATTCGTCCTACTTTTCCGATATTCCTCCAAAGCTTCATCAGTTTTGAGTCGCCTCGATCTTACATATACTTCCTTTTTCATCTTAGCTAGTCTCACAATTTCACCCGTCATCCATGGTTCCCTAATCTTGCCATTTCTATCTCTCATTTTCACAGGAACATGTCTGTCCTGCACTCTAATCAACCTTTCCTTAAAAGACTCCCACATTTCAAATGTGGATTTACTCTTAAACAGCTGCTCCCAATCCACATTTCCTAGCTCCTGCCGAATTTTGTTATACTCTGCCTTTCCCCAATTTAGCACTCTTCCTTTCGGACCACTCTTGTCCTTGTCCATGAGTATTCTAAAACTTACGGAATTGTGATCGCTATTCCCAAAGTAATCACCGACTGAAACATCAACCACCTGGCCGGGATCATTCCCCAGTACCAGGTCCAGTATGGCCCCCTCCCGAGTTGGACTATTTACATACTGCTCTAAAAAAAAACTCTCCTGGATGCTCCTTACAAATTCTGCTCCATCTATGCCTCCAACACTACATGAGTCCCATTCAATGTTGGGGAAGTTAAAATCTCCCATCACAACCACCCTATTGCTCCTACATTTTTCTATAATCTGTCTGCATATTTGTACCTCTACTTCATGCTCACTTTTGGGAGGCCTGTAGTAAAGTCCCAACAATGTTACTGCACCCTTCCTATTTCTTAGCTCCACCCATATTGCCTCAGTGCTCGAATCCTCTATCGTGCCCTCCTTAATCACAGCTCTGATATCATCTCTGATGAGTAATGCAACTCCTCCCCCCCCTTCTACCTCCCTCTCAATCCCTCCTGAAGCATCTATACCCTGGGATATTCAGTTGCCAGTCCTGCCCTTCCCTCAACCAAGTCTCAGTAATACCAATAACATCATATTCCCAGGTACTGATCCAAGCCCTAAATTTATCTGCCTTACCTGCTACACTTCTCGCATTAAAACAAATGCACGACAGACTACCTGTCCCTTTGCATTCATCATCTCTTCCCTGTCGACTCTGCCCCTTAGTCACATGGAGTTTATTATCTCGTACCTTACCGGCTTTAGTTGCTGCTTCTTTACTGACCTCTAACTTCCTAATCTGGCTCCCATCCCCCTGCCACATCAGTTTAAAACCTCCCCAACAGTGTTAGCAAAAGCACCCCCTAGGATATTGGTTCCAGTCCTGCCCAGGTGTAGACCATCCGGTTTGTAATGGTCCCACCCCCCGCCAGAATCAGTTCCAATGTCCCAAAAATCTGAACCCCTCCCTCCTGCACCATCTCTCAAGCCACGTATTCATTCTGACTATTCTTGAGTTTCTACTCTGACTGTCCCATGGCACTGGTAGCAATCCTGAGATTACTACCTTTGAGGTCCTACATTTTAACTTATCTCCTAACTCCCTAAATTCTGATTATAGGACCTCATCCCTTTTTTTACCTATATCATTGGTGCCTATATGCACCACGACAACTGGCTGTTAACCCTCCCCCTTCAGTATGTTCTGCAGCCGATCTGAGACATCCCTGATCCGAGCACCCGGGAGGCAACATACCATTCGGGAGTCTTGTTTTCGACCACAGAAACGCCTGTCTACTTCCCTTACAATTGAATCCCCTATGACTATAGCCCTGCCAGTCTTTTTCCCGCCCTTCTGTGCAGCAGAGCCAGCCATGGTGCCATGAACCTGGCTACTACTGCCTTCCGCTGGTGAGTCATCTCCCCCAACAGTATCCAAAACGGTGTACCTGTTTTGGAGGGAGATGACCGCAGGGGTCACCTGCACTGCCTTCCTGCTCTTTCTCTGCCTTTTGGTCACCCATTCCCTGTCTCCCTCACCAATCCTAACCTGCGGTGTGACCAACTCACTGAACGTGCTATCCACGACCTCCTCAGCATCGCGAATGCTCCAAAGTGAGTCCATCCGCAGCTCCAGTGCCGTCATGCGGTCTAACAGGCCCTTCAGCTGTAGTGTTCCTGGTTGTTGGGATGTCAGTACACTTCTTTGCAATAGTCTGTTCTGTTCAGTATGACGGTGGCCCTTCCTTTGTCTGCTGGTTTGATGATGATGTTGCGGTTGGCCTTGAGAGCGTGGATGGCGTTGCGTTGTGCTTGGGTGACGTTCGGGGCTGCCTTGTAAATGCGACTGATGAATCTGGCATTGATGCGACTCCGGATGGCTTGAGAATACATGTCGAGTCTAGGGCAGCGGCCTTCCGGAGGGGTCCAATTCGACTCTTTCCTCTTCGGTTGCCGCACCGCAGATCTCTCGGTAACCAGCAGATTTGGGCGTTGGAGTCGATTCTCCGCCCGATCGCCGATTACGATATCGGGGTTGGACAACGGAGAATCCTGCCTATTGTTTTCCAGAAGGAGTTGCACAGTAGATTCTCTCAACTGAATTAGGTAATTTGAACTAGAGATTCACTGTGGTGCCGTTTCGGGCAGCATGGTAGCATAGTGGTTAGCACTGTGGCATCACAGTGCCAGGGTCCTAGGTTCGATTCCCGGCTTGGGTCACTGACTGTGCGGAGTCTGAACGTTCTCCCATGTCTGTGTGGGTTTCCTCTGGACGCTCCGGTTTCCTCCCACAAGCCCCGAAAGGCGTGCTATTAGGTGAATTAGACATTCTGAATTCTCCCTCTGTGTACCCGAACAGGCGCCGGAATGTGATGACTAGGGGCTTTTCACAGTAACTTCATTGAAGTGTAAATGTAAGCCTACTTGTGATAATAAAGATTATTATTATTATTTATTTAGAAAGTGGGTCTTACTTCACTATCTAATTAATGAGATAATATGCCTATTATGTCAAACGAGATATAACAAGTATCCTTGTGTTTGTTGCATAATACATAATTTTTTTAAGCACCGATCCTATTAACATTCTTTAAATGGGGGAAGGGAACTTCCAGTAACTTTCCTAACCAGAGGGTTATGAGGCTATGAATAATGCAAAACAGGTGTAGATACATTTCCCTTACTGTATGAATTTTCACATAACACCAATCTGGGGGATGTATTTAATTCAGGTTTCTTTTCTTTTTTGTTCTTCAAGGCAAAGGTGACCATGTTCATCATCTGAAGTGTTTCCTACAGTTCCAGTCTGTATGCAGGTGGCTGCTAAAACATGATTGGTGCCCAGAAGGCTTTTCTGAAAATTTGGCAGGATAAGCAGACAATTCAGTTTTTGACAAGTTGCTGGCTCTGAACTTCCTCTCCTTGTGTTTTCTCTTTGCCTGGGATAAGTGCTTGCTTTCGAAGGAGTCCGCACTGTGTTTTATTTGGTTGTGTTAGGACTCTGGTTGAGTTTGTCCCAAGACTCTGGGTTGATCTCAATTCTCCTAAGTGAGGTCTCTCAGTGTCCTTGTAGTGTTTCTTTTGACTGCCGGGAGAACGCACTCCATTCCCATGCTCTCCATGGAAGATTTGCTTTGGTAAGCAGGTGTCAAGCAGTCTGGCTGTATGACCAGCCCAACTCAGTTGTGGGTGTTTCAATATGGTGTGGCATGCCAGTTCAGGTCAGTACATCAGTGGCTGGTATTTTGTTCTGCCATCTGATCTTCAGAATCTTCTGAAAGCAGCTCAAGTGGAAGTGCTTTAGCTTCTTGGCATGACGCTGGCACACAGTCCAGGTCTTGCATGGGTACAGCAGAATGTGCAGGACAATTGCTGCATAGACTTTTAGTTTAGTAGGCAGAGTTACGCCTCTTTGGTCCCAGACTGATGTTCGAAGTTTGTTGTAGGCTGAACTTGCTTTGGCAATTCTTGTGACAATAAGTCATCAATATCAACAGTTTGATGGAGTGTGCCACTGAGATACGTGAATTTATCCACCACTGACAGGTTATGGTCATGAACAGAAACTTTGGGATTGAGATAGGACTTTCCCAGAGCAGACTGGTACATTACTTCAGTTTTCTTTGTGGTGATTGTGCGGCTGAAGTTTTTAATTAAGCAGTCAGATTCCCTGGTCTGCACCAGTGCTAAGTCAGCTGCTAGGAGCCGGCCGAGGCAATTTGCCTGCTGAGGAGGCCGAAGGGCACTGCAGATGGGGCGATTCACAGGAAGGGCCCGGTGTGTGTCCAGAGTCGCCGCCGCCCCAGAGGGTGGCACCTAGTCCAGCCACGACACGTGCCAGCCCCACTTCGCACCCCAGCCCGACCGACACAGCCCTTAGAGCCAATCCTTATCCCGATGTTACGGATCCAACTTGACGCAAACATTGGAGAATAAGTCTAAGCTGCACTGTATGTTCAGCTCTGAAGTGGCAACGAGTACACAGTTATCGACAGTCAGGAAATTGTGATGTCCTTGGAAACCTTTGTCCTTGCCTGGAGTCATCTCAGATTCAGCAGGTTCCACTCCATGCAATACCTTGGTGTCAGAATCACCACCATGGAAGGAATTGGAAAACATGCCAAAGAAAAACATGCTGAAAAGGGTTGGTGCTAGAATGCAGGTCTGTCTAACTACATTAGTGACCGGGAATGCATCTGAAGATGCGTCATCTAGAATACAAATAAGCAGCCTTCATGGAACTGGCGAACCAATGTGGTGAATTTTTCAGGGCAGCCAAATTTCTTAATTACCTTCCAAATGTCTCACAGTTGACTGTGTCAAAGACCTTGGTCAGGTCAACAAACGTGGCAAAGAGTTCCAGAATAATAAAAGCAAAATACTGCAGATGCTGGAAATCTGAAATAAAAACAGAAAATGCAGGTGTTCCATGTTGTGTTTGTGGCATTTCACCTGGAGCTGTCAAACTGCAAACACCATATCAGTGGTTCCTTGGCATTTTCTGAAACAGCGCTTACTCTGTGACAGGAGGCCCTGATCAAGATGTTACCCTAAGTTGTTCAGTAAGATTCTGGCAAAGATTTTTCCAGAGATAGAGGGGAGTGAGATTCTTTTCTGATTGCCACAAGATTGGCGAGTTTCTTTCTGCTTATAGATTGGACAATACAATGGACAATGGAGGCATCTTTGTATTCTTGTGGTATAGTTCCTTGCTTTTGCATAGACTGAAAGAGTTCAGTGAACGTTTTAATCAGGCATTGACTTCCAGCTTTGTAGACCTCAGCTGGGATAGCATCAGTTCCTGTAACTTTGTTACGGCACAGGAGTTTGATCATGTTCATCGTTTCTAACAGTGTGGGAGGGTCATTCAGAGAGCAGCGGATGGCAAACTGTGGCAGCTTGTTGATTGCTGCTTTATAATAATAATCTTTATTCGTGTCACAGGTAGGCTTACATTAACACTGCAATGAAGTTACTGTGAAAATCCCCTAGTCACCTCCCTCCAGCATCTGTTCAGGTACACAATGATGTTGGGGCCTCAATGATGGATGAAGGCCCTTTGAGGGTGTGGTTAAAGTCATCCTTATGTGGTGGAATTTTCCGGTCAATCCCATTGGCAGAACTAGGTACAAGGTCCAGATCGTCCTCAGCAAGATCTCCTACCTGACAAAGGTCAGCACAAGGAATGTTACACATTCTGTTGGAGTGGTCGTGGAAAAGAAGAAAAGCACAAAGTTGGCGTAGGCTGTGTTGTCATAAACCATTGCATCAGTAAGCTGTCTTCCATAGAATCTCTACAGTGCAGGAGTCAATTCTTCCCATTGAGTCTGCACTGACTCTCCAAAAACACACCCTACCTAAGCCCATTCCCCTGCCCTATTCCCACAACCCCTCCTCACCTTTGCATCTTTGAACTGTGGGAGCACCCAGACAAAACCAACGCAGACATGGGAAGAATCTGCAAATGCCTCACAGGCTGTCACCCAAGGCTGGAATCGAACTCAGGTGTCTGCTGTGAGGCAGTGCTAACCACTGTGTCACCGTGCCACCCCTTCTTGCCTTTCCAAGGGATTTAATGATCGTCTGATGGTGCATGGCAACAGGCAAATGACTCACAACGATAGCTAACCCTGATGAAGCCAAAGATACATTTCTGTCATGACATGCACTCCTTGATTGCTACTGTCCTAAAGTCAGACAAGTTAATCATCCCAAACGACTTCAGTGCAAGAGTTAATGCAGTTCACCAGGCCTGGAAAGCGGTCATCAGTAAAAAACAGGGTTGGCAATTGTAACATCTGCATTTCCTCAAAAAGAAGAAGATATCTCCACTCATTAAAAAGGTTTCAGGAGGAGGATTTGATGCACTCTCTGTATTGCAGACTCAGAATTTTACAGCACCTCAATGTTGCGTTCGCCGTTCGTTGTCTAGCAAGGAATCCGCAGAACTGCTGGTGACTTGTTCAAACCAGGATCTTTATTAAAGATGGTGAGGTAACAATCAGATACAGAGCAAGTTATCATGGAGTTTCTTTCGACTTGCCTGGAACTACCCCTATGCACGACAGTCCTCATGTACGTCTTACAATCTTGTGTGGATCACCAGACCTGTCCTGATTTATATCTGAGTACCTTGTCACATGACCACTGTCCCGAGACCGTGAAAACAAGAATTTTATCTCCGACCTTCAAGTCGCACACTGCACCCTGAATTGGAAATATGTGACCATTCCTTCACTGTAACTGAGTCAAAAACCTGGAACATCCTCGCTAACAGCACAGTGAGTGTTTCAAGAAGGCGGTTCAGCACCACTGTCCCACAGGCAATTAAGAATGGCCAATAAATGCTGGACTAGCCCCATGGGTGAATAAAAATAATGTCAAACTATACCCTCTTCTCAATTGCTCACCTTCCGATAGGGAACAAAATAAACCACCACATTAGTCACATACTGAAAGTAGCCCTCCAGTCAGGAAAGCTACTAAAAATGCCATTCCATCACATAAAGCAGGTTAATATGAAACATTTTCAGAGGACTAGGTTTTGAGTAGGTGACGTTGATGTAAAAGAAAGAAAGAGCACTTGTGTAAACATCTTGGTTTGTTTCAGCCCACAGATTAGCTTTCAATTACTGGGGGATGGGTGGGGGGAAGGGGAGATGTTGCTTAAATCTGTGCCTTCAAAGTTTCAACGTAACTTTGCAAGCCAAGAACACACTTTTAAATTCAAGCCTGCACTCTCCCCTACACCCCACTCCCAAAATATCATCCCACTAATTTTAAAGTCAAAGGGCGCGATTCAGCAATAGGATAATCGCGCAAGAGATCCAAATGGGGCTCCATGCCAGGCATTGAGTGACCCAACTCACTCTGCCCGGTGCACTCTGGATCTCACCCTCATTGCATATTTAAATCAGTTAAATACCCAGACACCGGATTCACCCAATGCCTGAGACTCAACGGTTGCACCTAGGAGACCTCGCCAGGATACACTGGCCCACACAAAAGTGCCAGGTTGGCACTGCCATTTCAGGCCCGGGGGGACCTTGGCCATTGTGGGGGGTTGGGGGGTTCCCAGGGTCACCCAGGATTGGAGGGGGTGAGGGGGGTCAATAAAGCAGGAGGAGCCTGAAAGGGGGGGGTGCGATCGGGCAGTCAGTCAAAATGGCACCCCGATCTGCAGACAACCTTTCCTGCTGGCTAGATCAGTTTGCCAGCAGGAAATCACTCTCTAAGTGCGGCCTCAGCAGAGAGAAACTCCCTAAGGCCAAAATAACTGCAAAGTGCCGTTGAACAGCTGGGTGTTTCTCAGCAGCTGCAGCCACCGAGAAACACCCCATTGAACTCGCCCGACAGCGGACTTTGAAGATCGCTGAATCGCGCCGGAATCTTCACTCTACAATTATATTGATAATAGCGTCCCCCCTTTACACCCGGGAGATCAGGAGGAGGGGATTGATAGGCTCCCGCTAAAGAGGGCAGTGAGGAGTTTTAGGTACCTGGGGGTTTCAGGTGGCTAGGAGTTGGGGGACTCTGCATTAGCTTAATTTTACTAGGTTGGTGGAGCAGATGGAGGAGGAATTTAAAAGGTGGGACATGCTGCCGCTGTCGTTGGCGGGTAGAGTACAGTCCGTTAAAATGACGGTGCTCCCGAGGTTTTTGTTTTTGTTTCAGTGCCTCCCCATTTTCGTTCCGAGGGCCTTTTTTAGGAGGGTGAACAGCAGCATTCTGGGATTTGTTTGGGCGCACGGGACTCCGAGGGTAAGGAGGGTCTTTTTGGAGCGGGGCAGGGATAGAGGGGGGCTGGCGCTGCCCAACCTCTCTGGGTACTATTGGGCGGCTAATGTCTCGATGGTACGCAAGTGGGTAATGGAGGGGGAGGGGGCAGCATGGAAAAGGATGGAGATGGCGTCCTGCGGAGGCACGAGCCTGAAGGCACTGGTAACGTGCCCGCTGCCGCTCCCTCCAACGAGGTACACCACGAGCCCGGTGGTGGCGGCCACCCTCAAAATTTGGGGGCAGTGGAGATGACACAGGGGGGAAGTGGGGGGCTCGGTGGAGGCCCCGCTGCGGGGGAACCACCGGTTTGTCCCAGGGAACATGGATGGCGGGTTCCTGGGGTGGCACAGGGCGGGCATTAGGAAGTTGGGAGACCTGTTTATTGACGGGAGGTTTGCGAGCCTTGGTGAACTGGAGAAGTTTGAGCTCCCCCCCGGGGAATATGTTCAGGTACCTTCAGGTCAAGGCGTTTGCTAGGTGACAGGTGGAGGGGTTCCCTTTGCTGCCCCCGCAGGGGGTAAGGGATAGGGTGCTTTTGGGGTGTGGGTCGGGGATGGGAAGGTGTCTGACATCTACCAGGTAATGCACGAGGTGGGGGAGGCGTCGGTAGAGGAGCTGAAGGCTAAGTGGGAGGTGGAACTGCGGGAGCAGATTGAGGAGGGGACATGGGCTGACGCCCTGGAGAGGGTGAACTCCTCCTCTTCATGTGCGAGGCTTAGTCTCATCCAGTTCAAGGTGCTGCACTGGGCCCACATGTCCGGATCTAGGATGAGTAGGTTCTTTAGGGGCGAAGACAGGTGCGTCAGGTGTTCGGGGAGTCCAGCAAACCATGCCCTGGGCATGCCCGGCACTGGAGGAGTTCTGGAAGGGGGTGGCGGGGACGGTGTCGAGGGTGGTGGGATCCAGGGTCAAGCCAGACTGGGGACTCGCGATATTTGGGGTTGGGGTGGAGCCGGGAGTGCAGGAGGCGAAAGAGGCCGATGTCTTGGCCTTTGCGTCCCTAGTAGCCCGGCGGAGGATCTTGCTACAGTGGAAAGATGCGAGACCTCCGAGTGTGGAGACCTGGATTAATGACATGGCGGGATTCATTAAGTTGGAGAGGGTCAAGTTCGCCCTGAGGGGGTCAGTACAAGGGTTCTTTAGGAGGTGGCAGCCTTTTCTCAACTTTCTGGCTCAGCGATAAGGTACTAGGTCAGCAGCAGCAACCCGGGGGGAGGGGGGGGAAGGGGGGGGGGGGGGTTAGGGGGATAGTGTTTAAGTTAATTTGCTTATTGTTAATTTATTCTGTTGTTTATTGGGGTTTGGGGGGTGGGGGGGTTTGTTATATGCGTTGTTACGGGTGCCGGGGGGTGTTTATTATTATTATTGTTATTGTTATTATTGTTTTGTTGATATATATTTTTCAAAAAATTCCAATAAAAATTATTTTTTAAAAAAGATAATAGCGTCCCTTTTGCCTGTTCTGACTATCATTTATATTGTGGCTGTTAGTTTTCTTATTATTATTGGTGAGTTGTTTTTCTCCATTCTAACTGTTTTTTTATGTTAAAGGTGCCAGACGAAGGCAAATTGTTGTTCTGTTCATTATCCTGGGTTAGTACAAGACTGGAAAAGATTATAGTTTTTTCTGGGCAGTCCTAAAGACTACCCATCATATTAGTTAAAACCTAAGACCCAAGTTTCAGTGCTCTTTCCCAGTCACATGGAACCCCCTAAAATTATACCCAATCATACTCTAATAAAAAAATCTACAGGTTAGAACATCCAGACTGGTCCCATTCCATTATATTCACTTAGAAGTAAATTTATTTGAACTAATGTGGAAAGTATCCATAAAAAAATCACGAACTTGACCTTAAATTGAGCTCCAAAATTTTCCATCTCCTCTATCAAAATCAACTTGATATATCTCATTGAGCCCCTGAAAAGCCTCAATACCATGCACAGCCTTACCCATCTCCCAACATTCATGATTACCAGCTGACTCCTGAACACATAGCAATCTGTCTTCAACATCATAAATTACAATTCTTGACACCCATCTACAATGTGCCTATGCCCATCCAGCAATGATTACTTAATGTGATTTGAATAAGCGCATGATTAAAATCATTCAGTAGTCAGTGATCGTGTTGTGGACGTTTCATCAATTCATCTTAGCATTTCTATCACAGCTGCCTACAGCTGTGCTTCATTGCTAGTGTAAGGCAGTACCAGCTGATTACTTACCATGAAAGCAGCTTGGAGTATTGGACTGTCAATTAATTCCCAGCAATTGGGAAAAGTCAATTTTGTAAATGGAATGCTAAACTGATAGACTGTTGAAATATTCTCTGTTATCATTACACAAATCATTGCTTGGAGTTTCTCTATTATATATTTTGTCTGTTTAAATAGCTTTGTTTGTCTTACACCTTCTTTGCCTTTCCTTTGTGTATGTTAACCTTGGTCCATCATTATTTGGAGAGTCTTCCAGAATACTCATTATAGGAAGGATGTGGCTGCTCCATTGAGGATACAGAGGAGATTTACCAGGATGCTGCCTCGAATGGAGGGCATGTCTTATGAAGAAAAATTGAGGGAACTAGGGCTTTTCGCACTGGAGAGAAGAAGGAAGAGAGGTCATTGAGGTTAACAGGATAAAAACAGGCCCTTCAGCCCAACTTGTCCATGCCGCCCCGTTTTGACCACTAAGCTAGTCCCAATTGTCCGCATTTGGCCCATATCCCTCTAGACCCATCTTTCCAATATAACTGAATGCTTTTTAAAAGACAAAATTGTATCTGCCTCTCCTATTGCCTCTGGCAGCTCATTCCAAACACTCACCACCCAGTGTGTAAAACAATTGCCCCTCTGAACCCTTTTGTATCACTCTCCCCTCACCTTAAACCAAGACCCTCTAGCGGGGGTGCTTCTGCTGGCCACAGAAGTAGCAGCGGGGACCCCCGGGGTGCGTGGTGTGGTGGGCGGCGCAGGCATATTGAGCAGGAGTGGCCCCAGCCGGGGGGTCGTTTGCGGTGTCCAAGAGGAGTAGGAGGGGTGGGCCACGCGGCGAGCGGGATAGGATTGGATGTTGCGAGATGCGACCGTTATGGAGAGCGCTAAAGCTTTCGACTCCGCTAGGTCGAGCGTGGACCCTTCCAGCAGTCATTGTCAGATGGGGTCCGACGCAATCCCCGTCCCGAACGCGTCGCGCATGAGGAGATTGGAATGTTCAGTGGCCGTGACGGCCTGACAGTCACAGTCCCGTACGAGTGGGATAAGAGCCCGCCAGAAGTCTTTGATCAACTCACCAGGCAGTTGTACGCGAGTGGCGAGTACGTGCCTTGCGAAGAGTGTGTTTGTCTTCTGAACGTAGTTCTCTTTAAGGACTGCCATAGCGTCTGCGTAATTCGGGACGTCCTGGATAAGCGGGAACACGCTGGAGCTCAACCTAGAGTATAGAACTTGGATCTTCTGAGCTTCCATCGGCGTGGGGGTCGCAGTGTTGATATAGGCCTCAAAGCAAGCCAGCCAGTGATTAAAGTCCTTTCTGGCGTCTGGCGAGTGCGGATCCAGCTGCAGGCGATCCGGTTTGATCCTGATGTCCATAATGTAGAAAATATGACTGCAATAAATTGATGCACGATCAATTGCACGAAAGACTCAGATTGGTACAACTGTGGCTTTATTACAGTCAGATGCGTGGCCTCCTGCTGCAGCTGGCGAAATGGCTGATCAGGAGGAGGTCATGCATATTTATACGGCTCCTTGTGGGCGGAGCTAGCCGGCAGGGGCTACCGGCGAACCTGTAGTGTAGGTCCTACCGTACATCCCCTAAAAGAGGTGCACACAGTTAACACAGTGGATCACCACATTACCATTCCGACTTGGAAATATATCACCATTCCTTCAGTGTCGCTGGGTCAAAATCTTGAAACTCTCTCCCCAACAGCACTGTGGGTGTACCTACACCTCAGGGAATGAAGTGGTTCAAGAAGGCAACTCAGCACCACCTTTTGAAGGAATGGGCAATAAAATCTAGCCGAGCTAGCAATGCCCACATCCCATAAAATTATTATATTTTTTTAAAGCTGTAGGGACTCCTCTCTCCATCTATCTTACCAAACCTTTCCATAATCTTAAAGACCTTTATGGAATATCTTTAAGTCCTCTATTTTCTACAGTCAAAAGCCCAGCCTATTAATTCACTCCGATAGGTGTAGCTTCTCAGTTCAGCTATCATACTATTCATCTTTTTTGCACATTCTTTCGTGCCTCTATATTAATTCTTCAATATGGTCCAGAACAATTCACAGAAGCCCAAATATGATCGAACCAAGGTTCTGCACAAGGTTCAACCAGTTTGTCTGCTTTTCAATGCTACCTATCCAAATATCAACTCCAATGCTTTGTTTTTTTTAATGGCCTTAGGCTTGCTGCACTTCTTTAAGTCATTTTGGCAGCACAGAACTTGTGTATTGCTGAAATAAGAGACATGTTGTCAGATGTTCTTCATCTGGAACTCGTCAGAACTACACTAGGGTAATAAGAGGTAGACTGGGTACTTTTCAGGATTGAAAGTGGCAAGCCAGAAAGGTATGGTATCTCAAAAGGTTGTGCAACAGGTGAAGCGAGCTGTTTCACGCTGCTACGACACAGTAGCAACAAAAGCAGCATTCGTCACGAACGGGATACTGTCAAGCCAAAAAGACATTCGCACAAATGAGGAATGTGGTATAGGAATTTCAATGCCAGTGTGATTGATGCCAGGTACGGAGGCAGTATGTCCCAACTGGTGGATCATATCAAACAGCGTGTCCCTTCGGCTGTTCGCAACTGGCAAAGTACAGACTGTCCCAACCAGCCCATGCTTGCAAAACCAAAAACATAGGGCGGAATTCTCCATACCTGCGAAAAATCGGGAACGCCGTCGTGAACTCGGCCGAGTTTCACGACGGCTCCCCACGGCCCCGTTCCCGAGCGATTCAGGCCCCAGAAATGGGCTAGGAGCGGGGCCGCGGGAACCACGTGGGCGATGACGCCAGAAGCATGCGATGCCCGAATGACGGCAGTCTGAAGCCGGTCCGCATCGTAAAAAGGCGCGGGCGACGAGATCACCAGACGGAGAGGATGATAGAGCCACGGAGGGCCACCCCGAGGTTTGGAGAGAGTGACCTGGAGACCCTCCTCGATGCAGTCGAAAAACGGAGGGGCATCATCTGCCCTAGAAAAGGGCATCGCCATCCTGCCAGTGTTGTGCGATGGGCCTGGCGTGAGGTGGGCACGGCAGTGAGTGCTTTGGGGCAGACCCCTCGGTCAGGGGAGCAGTGCCGAAAGAAGCTCCACGACCTCATCAGGGCTGCCAGGGTAAGTGCCACGAGGGTGCCCCCGGGTCACAACCATCCCCCCCCATGTCCCTCATCACCCACTCCCCCCCCCCCCCCCCCCCCCACGGGCATGAGGGGGAGGCGGGGGCGAGAGTGAGTGGAGGGTGGTTACCAAAGTTGTCACAGACCCACATGAGAGCTGCGACGCCCTGGAGAGATGCCATGGTTTAGCCGCAACTTTCCCCCCGCCCTTTGCCAAAATCTGAACGACCTGCTGATACCTGCCGAATTGTAATGATCTATCTATGCGCCCCCCCCCCCCCCCCCCCCAACAGGACAAGACTGCACACAACAACCGCGAGTGCAGCAAGACCGGAGGGGGTTCTCCCATAATGCACCCCCTGACCGCCTTTGAGCAGAGGGCACTGGGCCTTGCTGGGGGATCTGGCACCCGAGAGGTCGCGCAATGTGTGGTTGGCGGTGCAGAACCAAGTGAGACAACCCTGCAATACACCACCCCCCCCCCCCCCAGCCCATCCTCTCTCCCCTCACACTCAGCCTATTGGACCCCCCATCCTCTCTCCCCTCACACTCAGCCCACTGGAACCCCCATCCTCTCTCCACTCACACTCACCCCACTGGACCCCCCATCCTCTCTCCCCTCACACTCAGCCCACTGGACTCCCCATCCTCTCTCCCCTCACACTCAGCCCACTGGACCCCCCATTCTCTCCCCCCTCACACTCAGCCCACTGGACCCCCCATTCTCTCCCCCCTCACACTCAGCCCACTGGACTCCCCATCCTCTCTCCCCTCACACTCAGCCCACTGGACTCCCCATCCTCTCTCCCCTCACACTCAGCCCACTGGACTCCCCATCCTCTCTCCCCTCACACTCAGCCCACTGGACTCCGCATCCTCTCTCCCCTCACACTCAGCCCACTGGACTCCCCATCCTCTCTCCCCTCACACTCAGCCCACTGGACTCCGCATCCTCTCTCCCCTCACACTCAGCCCACTGGACCCCCCATCCTCTCTCCCCTCACACTCAGCCCACTGGACCCCCCATCCTCTCTCCACACACTCAGCACACTGGACCCCCCATCCTCTCTCCACTCACACTCGGCCCACTGGACCCCCCATCCTCTCTCCCCTCACACTCAGCCCACTGGACCCCCCCCCCCCATCCTCTCTCCCCTCACACTCAGCCCACTGGACCCCCCATCCTCTATCCCCTCACACTCAGCCCACTGGAACCCCCATCCTCTCTCCCCTCACACTCAGCCCACTGGACCCCCCATCCTCTCTCCCCTCACACTCAGCCCACTGGACCCCCCATCCTCTCTCCCCTCACACTCAGCCCACTGGACCCCCCATCCTCTCTCCCCTCACACTCAGCCCACTGGACCCCCTATCCTCTCTCCACTCACACTCAGCCCACTGGACCCCTATCCTCTCTCCTCTCACACTCAGCCCACTGGACCCCCCCCCCCCATCCTCTCTCCCCTCACACTCAGCCCACTGGACCCCCCATCCTCTCTCCACTCACACTCAGCCCACTGGACCCCCCATCCTCTCTCCACTCACACTCAGCCCACTGGACCCCCCATCCTCTCTCCACTCACACTCAGCCCACTGGACCCCCCATCCTCTCTCCACTCATACTCAGCCCACTGGACCCCCCATCCTCTCTCCACACACTCAGCCCACTGGACCCCCCATCCTCTCTCCACACACTCAGCCCACTGGACCACCCATCCTCTCTCCCCTCACACTCAGCCCACTGGACCCCCCATCCTCTCTCCCCTCACACTCAGCCCACTGGACCCCCCATCCTCTCTCCACACACTCAGCCCACTGGAGCCCCCATCCTCTCTCCACTCACACTCGGCCCACTGGACCCCCCATCCTCTCTCCCCTCACACAGCCCACTGGACCCCCCCCCCATCCTCTCTCCCCTCACACTCAGCCCACTGGACCCCCCATCCTCTCTCCACTCACACTCAGCCCACTGGACCCCCCATCCTCTTTCCACTCACACTCAGCCCACTGGACCCCCCATCCTCTCTCCACTCACACTCAGCCCACTGGACCCCCCATCCTCTCTCCACTCATACTCAGCCCACTGGACCCCCCATCCTCTCTCCACACACTGAGCCCACTGGACCCCCCATCCTCTCTCCACACACTCAGCCCACTGGACCACCCATCCTCTCTCCCCTCACACTCAGCCCACTGGACCCCCCATCCTCTCCCCCCTCACACTCAGCCCACTGGACTCCCCATCCTCTCTCCCCTCACACTCAGCCCACTGGACCCCCCATTCTCTCCCCCTCACACTCAGCCCACTGGACCCCCCATCCTCTCTCCACTCACACTCAGCCCACTGGACCCCCCATCCTCTCTCCACTCACACTCAGCCCACTGGACCCCCCCCATCCTCTCTCCACTCACACTCAGCCCACTGGACCCCCCATCCTCTCTCCACACACTCAGCCCACTGGACCCCCCAACGTCTCTCCACACACTCAGCCCACAGGACCCCCTATCCTCTCTCCACACACTCAGCCCACTGGACCCCCCATCCTCTCTTCCCTCACACTCAGCCCACTGGACTCCCCATCCTCTCTCCCCTCACACTCAGCCCACTGGACCCCCCATTCTCTCCCCACTCACACTCAGCCCACTGGACTCCCCATCCTCTCTCCCCTCACACTCAGCCCACTGGACTCCCCATCCTCTCTCCCCTCACACTCAGCCCACTGGACCCCCCATCCTCTCTCCCCTCACACAGCCCACTGGACCCCCCATCCTCTCTCCACACACTCAGCCCACTGGACCCCCCATCCTCTCTCCACTCACACTCGGCCCACTGGACCCCCCATCCTCTCTCCCCTCACACAGCCCACTGGACCCCCCCCCCCCCCATTCTCTCCCCCTCACACTCAGCCCACTGGACCCCCCATCCTCTCTCCACTCACACTCAGCCCACTGGACCCCCCCCATCCTCTCTCCACTCACACTCAGCCCACTGGACCCCCCATCCTCTCTCCACACACTCAGCCCACTGGACCCCCCAACGTCTCTCCACACACTCAGCCCACTGGACCCCCCATCCTCTCTTCCCTCACACTCAGCCCACTGGACTCCCCATCCTCTCTCCCCTCACACTCAGCCCACTGGACCCCCCATTCTCTCCCCACTCACACTCAGCCCACTGGACTCCCCATCCTCTCTCCCCTCACACTCAGCCCACTGGACTCCCCATCCTCTCTCCCCTCACACTCAGCCCACTGGACCCCCCATCCTCTCTCCCCTCACACTCAGCCCACTGGACCCCCCATCCTCTCTCCACACACTCAGCCCACTGGACCCCCCATCCTCTCTCCACTCACACTCGGCCCACTGGACCCCCCATCCTCTCTCCCCTCACACAGCCCACTGGACCCCCCCCCCCCCCCCCATCCTCTCTCCACTCACACTCGGCCCACTGGACCCCATCCTCTCTCCCCTCACACTCGGCCCACTGGACCCCCCATCCTCTCTCCCCTCACACTTGGCCCACTGGACCCCCCATCCTCTCTCCCCTCACACAGCCCACTGGACCCCCCCATCCTCTCTGCCCTCACACTCAGCCCACTGGACCCCCCATCCTCTCTCCCCTCACACTCAGCCCACTGGACCCCCCATCCTCTCTCCCCTCACACCCAGCCCACTGGACCCCCCATCCTCTCTCCCCTCACACTCAGCCCACTGGACCCCCCCCCCCCCCATCCTCTCTCCCCTCACACTCAGCCCACTGGACCCCCCATCCTCTCTCCCCTCACACTCAGCCCACTGGACCCCCCATCCTCTCTCCCCTCACACTCAGCCCACTGGACCCCCCATCCTCTCTCCCCTCACACTCAGCCCACTGGACCCCCCATCCTCTCTCCCCTCACACTCAGCCCACTGGACCCCCCATCCTCTCTCCCCTCACACTCAGCCCACTGGACCCCCTATCCTCTCCCCACTCACACTCAGCCCACTGGACCCCTATCCTCTCTCCCCTCACACTCAGCCCACTGGACCCCCCCCCCCCCCCCATCCTCTCTCCCCTCACACTCAGCCCACTGGACCCCCCATCCTCTCTCCACTCACACTCAGCCCACTGGACCCCCCATCCTCTCTCCACTCACACTCAGCCCACTGGACCCCCCATCCTCTCTCCACTCACACTCAGCCCACTGGACCCCCCATCCTCTCTCCACTCATACTCAGCCCACTGGACCCCCCATCCTCTCTCCACACACTCAGCCCACTGGACCCCCCATCCTCTCTCCACACACTCAGCCCACTGGACCACCCATCCTCTCTCCCCTCACACTCAGCCCACTGGACCCCCCATCCTCTCTCCCCTCACACTCAGCCCACTGGACCCCCCATCCTCTCTCCACACACTCAGCCCACTGGAGCCCCCATCCTCTCTCCACTCACACTCGGCCCACTGGACCCCCCATCCTCTCTCCCCTCACACAGCCCACTGGACCCCCCCCCCCCCCCCCATCCTCTCTCCACTCACACTCGGCCCACTGGACCCCCCATCCTCTCTCCCCTCACACAGCCCACTGGACCCCCCCCCCATCCTCTCTCCCCTCACACTCAGCCCACTGGACCCCCCATCCTCTCTCCACTCACACTCAGCCCACTGGACCCCCCATCCTCTTTCCACTCACACTCAGCCCACTGGACCCCCCATCCTCTCTCCACTCACACTCAGCCCACTGGACCCCCCATCCTCTCTCCACTCATACTCAGCCCACTGGACCCCCCATCCTCTCTCCACACACTGAGCCCACTGGACCCCCCATCCTCTCTCCACACACTCAGCCCACTGGACCACCCATCCTCTCTCCCCTCACACTCAGCCCACTGGACCCCCCATCCTCTCCCCCCTCACACTCAGCCCACTGGACTCCCCATCCTCTCTCCCCTCACACTCAGCCCACTGGACCCCCCATTCTCTCCCCCTCACACTCAGCCCACTGGACCCCCCATCCTCTCTCCACTCACACTCAGCCCACTGGACCCCCCATCCTCTCTCCACTCACACTCAGCCCACTGGACCCCCCCATCCTCTCTCCACTCACACTCAGCCCACTGGACCCCCCATCCTCTCTCCACACACTCAGCCCACTGGACCCCCCCAACGTCTCTCCACACACTCAGCCCACAGGACCCCCTATCCTCTCTCCACACACTCAGCCCACTGGACCCCCCATCCTCTCTTCCCTCACACTCAGCCCACTGGACTCCCCATCCTCTCTCCCCTCACACTCAGCCCACTGGACCCCCCATCCTCTCCCCACTCACACTCAGCCCACTGGACTCCCCATCCTCTCTCCCCTCACACTCAGCCCACTGGACTCCCCATCCTCTCTCCCCTCACACTCAGCCCACTGGACCCCCCATCCTCTCTCCCCTCACACAGCCCACTGGACCCCCCATCCTCTCTCCACACACTCAGCCCACTGGACCCCCCATCCTCTCTCCACTCACACTCGGCCCACTGGACCCCCCATCCTCTCTCCCCTCACACAGCCCACTGGACCCCCCCCCCCCCCATTCTCTCCCCCTCACACTCAGCCCACTGGACCCCCCATCCTCTCTCCACTCACACTCAGCCCACTGGACCCCCCCCATCCTCTCTCCACTCACACTCAGCCCACTGGACCCCCCATCCTCTCTCCACACACTCAGCCCACTGGACCCCCCAACGTCTCTCCACACACTCAGCCCACTGGACCCCCCATCCTCTCTTCCCTCACACTCAGCCCACTGGACTCCCCATCCTCTCTCCCCTCACACTCAGCCCACTGGACCCCCCATTCTCTCCCCACTCACACTCAGCCCACTGGACTCCCCATCCTCTCTCCCCTCACACTCAGCCCACTGGACTCCCCATCCTCTCTCCCCTCACACTCAGCCCACTGGACCCCCCATCCTCTCTCCCCTCACACTCAGCCCACTGGACCCCCCATCCTCTCTCCACACACTCAGCCCACTGGACCCCCCATCCTCTCTCCACTCACACTCAGCCCACTGGACCCCCCATCCTCTCTCCCCTCACACAGCCCACTGGACCCCCCCCCCCCCCCCCCATCCTCTCTCCACTCACACTCGGCCCACTGGACCCCATCCTCTCTCCCCTCACACTCGGCCCACTGGACCCCCCATCCTCTCTCCCCTCACACTTGGCCCACTGGACCCCCCATCCTCTCTCCCCTCACACAGCCCACTGGACCCCCCCATCCTCTCTGCCCTCACACTCAGCCCACTGGACCCCCCATCCTCTCTCCCCTCACACTCAGCCCACTGGACCCCCCATCCTCTCTCCCCTCACACCCAGCCCACTGGACCCCCCATCCTCTCTCCCCTCACACTCAGCCCACTGGACCCCCCCCCCCCCCATCCTCTCTCCCCTCACACTCAGCCCACTGGACCCCCCATCCTCTCTCCCCTCACACTCAGCCCACTGGACCCCCCATCCTCTCTCCCCTCACACTCAGCCCACTGGACCCCCCATCCTCTCTCCCCTCACACTCAGCCCACTGGACCCCCCATCCTCTCTCCCCTCACACTCAGCCCACTGGACCCCCCCATCCTCTCTCCCCTCACACTCAGCCCACTGGACCCCCTATCCTCTCCCCACTCACACTCAGCCCACTGGACCCCTATCCTCTCTCCCCTCACACTCAGCCCACTGGACCCCCCCCCCCCCCCATCCTCTCTCCCCTCACACTCAGCCCACTGGACCCCCCATCCTCTCTCCACGCACACTCAGCCCACTGGACCCCCCATCCTCTCTCCACTCACACTCAGCCCACTGGACCCCCCATCCTCTCTCCACTCACACTCAGCCCACTGGACCCCCCATCCTCTCTCCACTCATACTCAGCCCACTGGACCCCCCATCCTCTCTCCACACACTCAGCCCACTGGACCCCCCATCCTCTCTCCACACACTCAGCCCACTGGACCACCCATCCTCTCTCTCCCCTCACAACTCAGCCCACTGGACCCCCATCCTCTCTCCCCTCACACTCAGCCCACTGGACCCCCCATCCTCTCTCCACACACTCAGCCCACTGGAGCCCCCATCCTCTCTCCACTCACACTCGGCCCACTGGACCCCCCATCCTCTCTCCCCTCACTCAGCCCACTGGACCCCCCCCCCCCCCCCATCCTCTCTCCACTCACACTCGGCCCACTGGACCCCATCCTCTCTCCCCTCACACTCGGCCCACTGGACCCCCCATCCTCTCTCCCCTCACACTCGGCCCACTGGACCCCCCATCCTCTCTCCCCTCACACAGCCCACTGGACCCCCCCATCCTCTCTGCCCTCACACTCAGCCCACTGGACCCCCCATCCTCTCTCCCCTCACACTCAGCCCACTGGACCCCCCATCCTCTCTCCCCTCACACCCAGCCCACTGGACCCCCCATCCTCTCTCCCCTCACACTCAGCCCACTGGACCCCCCCCCCATCCTCTCTCCCCTCACACTCAGCCCACTGGACCCCCCATCCTCTATCCCCTCACACTCAGCCCACTGGAACCCCCATCCTCTCTCCCCTCACACTCAGCCCACTGGACCCCCCATCCTCTCTCCCCTCACACTCAGCCCACTGGACCCCCGATCCTCTCTCCCCTCACACTCAGCCCACTGGACCCCCCATCCTCTCTCCCCTCACACTCAGCCCACTGGACCCCCTATCCTCTCTCCACTCACACTCAGCCCACTGGACCCCTATCCTCTCTCCCCTCACACTCAGCCCACTGGACCCCCCCCCCCCCATCCTCTCTCCCCTCACACTCAGCCCACTGGACCCCCCATCCTCTCTCCACTCACACTCAGCCCACTGGACCCCCCATCCTCTCTCCACTCACACTCAGCCCACTGGACCCCCCATCCTCTCTCCACTCACACTCAGCCCACTGGACCCCCCATCCTCTCTCCACTCATACTCAGCCCACTGGACCCCCCATCCTCTCTCCACACACTCAGCCCACTGGACCCCCCATCCTCTCTCCACACACTCAGCCCACTGGACCACCCATCCTCTCTCCCCTCACACTCAGCCCACTGGACCCCCATCCTCTCCCCCCTCACACTCAGCCCACTGGACTCCCCATCCTCTCTCCCCTCACACTCAGCCCACTGGACCCCCCATTCTCTCCCCCTCACACTCAGCCCACTGGACCCCCCATCCTCTCTCCACTCACACTCAGCCCACTGGACCCCCCATCCTCTCTCCACTCACACTCAGCCCACTGGACCCCCCCATCCTCTCTCCACTCACACTCAGCCCACTGGACCCCCCATCCTCTCTCCACACACTCAGCCCACTGGACCCCCCATCCTCTATCCACACACTCAGCCCACTGGACCCCCCATCCTCTCTCCACACACTCAGCCCACTGGACCCCCCAACGTCTCTCCACACACTCAGCCCACAGGACCCCCTATCCTCTCTCCACACACTCAGCCCACTGGACCCCCCATCCTCTCTTCCCTCACACTCAGCCCACTGGACCATCCAACGCCCGGCCGAGCGTGTCTAAATAACCCCGTCTTATTCTGTTCCCTAGGGCGTGCTGCCGAACATCCAGGGACATCTGCTGCCACACCCAGCTGGACATCCGCCACCACCACCGCACCCAGGGCCGCACGCTAGAGGGTGGCAGGAGGTCAGCCAGGAGTGCCATCCTCCCAACCCGGGACCGTCCAGCAGGGCACACACACGGCGACACACTCAGCAGACTCCATTGAGGGAGAAGAAGGCATGGGCCGCGTGCGCCCTGCGGCCACATATGACTAGGACGATGACACTGCGGAGAATATGACGGATGAGGACCTAGAGATTGCGGCACTGCTGTCTCCCACACCATTCACCATCCCAGAGACACTCACCTCGGTTGGCCAATTAAGTGATTGTGGAGGTATGATTAGCATAGCTGCCTGCCATTGGGGCAGAACACCGTCTTACCATTGGCCCTGGTCGGTCATGTGCCTCTCGACCGGTTGGTTGAGACCAGTCATGTGACGGCTCCCCGATTGGTCGAGAGGCTGAGTTAACCCCGCCTCCAGGGCGGGATATAAATACCCAGTACGCCCTGCGGTCGTCCTTCTACTGTAATCGACCACAGGGCTAACATCTAGTAGATTAAAGCCATACTTTTGTTCAGCAACTCGTCTCGCGTTCAATTGATGGTACATCAGTGATGAGGCTCCTGGGTCACGGTCTGGTGTGAGCCACACAGCTGAGCCGGTACAGCAGGTGGAGGTCGGAGCAGCCGAGGGCCCGGACTGTCGGAGGGCAGCCCAGGCCCAGCATCCAGCTGGCTCCCAGACGTTTTCAGAGTTACTGGACTTTCTCAACTCACCCGCACAGCCGATGCATTTTCAAACCCAGGGACACAATGACGGGATGAGGGCTGTCTTCCAGCAGCTGCAGACGCAGTTAGAGGAGTCAAACCGCGTCCAGGAGCAGGGAGTGGTGCCGCTCATGGCAGCAACCTAGGCCGACACTGCACGGGTGGCATCCGCGGTCGAGGCAATGTGTGAAACGGTTTTGGCCATGGGTCAGGTTATGCAAGGCATTGGGCTTAATGTGCACACGTCATCCATTGCCCTGGACAGGGCTGCCCTCTCACAGGCAGCAATGCGCCAGAGCCAACATGACATTGCCGGCGCTACGGGCCTTGGCCGAGTCTCAGCAGGTCATGGCCCAGTCGCAGCAGTCAGTTGCGGAGAGCATCAACCGCCTGACACACGTGCTGGATGGCGTCGCGCACTCACAGGTTGAGGTCGCATAGTCCCTGGCGGGAATGTCTCACTCCCTGGACTCCGTCTCTGCGAACCTTTGGACCCTGGTGGAGACCATTGCAGGTCTCCAGGACTGGCAGTGCCAGGTGTTGGTGGGGCGACGGGGCACCTCCCCGCTCGCACCTCCGTCCCACAGTGAGGCCCTGGGGCCACCGGGCTCCCCGAGGGAGGAGGAGGTTCCGGGGCCCGTCCCATTAACTCCATCACGGGACGTCCCTGAACGCTCGGCCTCCCCCCGTCCCATCCCTGGTGCATCGGGTGGGCAGCGGGCAGAGCAGGGTGGCACCACGTCATCCAAAACGCCCGCGGAGCAGCCTGGCTCATCATGGCCGGATCGCCCCAGGAAACGAGTGCCGGCGGGAAGACATGTCGCGGGGCGTGATTCTCAGTAGTACGCCTCCACTCCTGCTGTACCATCTGGGGATCCACTTAGATGTAAGGGAACGAAGAGGGACACATAGTAAGTTGGCACGGGTGAAGGGCACAGATTAGTTGTTGGGGCTAGGGCATCTGTACATAATGTTAACCATTAAACTCACTGTTGCACCTAACTTGTAAGACCAAGTGATTTTTCCGCAGCCACAGGGATCGTGATGGTGACCGAGTGTCGCTGAGGTTGACGAACGGTAAAACTTCGGTGCCGGGTGTGCAGTCCCTTCCCGCCACCCCCTCCCACAGCTACCCCATGTGGGCATGTGATGGAGTGTCCCTGACGAACTCAGCGACCAGCGAGATTGATGGTTCAGCTATTGCCATGAGTCAGACTTAGTCTATCGATTCTGAGTTCACAGCTCATCGCAGATCGGGCTGTCATCATTCAACATGGCACTGATCACACCCGCTGACCCAGCCATCGATGTTGTACCATACCGTCTGGACCCAGTGGTAAGGGTAAGGGTGATGTAGAACTGGAGCAGTGTACACGGAGCGGGGGTTCGGGGGGAGGGAGGGGGGGGGGGGGGGTTGTGTGTTGACTGTCTGCGTGACTGGCTATGCAGGTGGTTGTGTTGGTGTTCAACGAGGACGTCGCGTGCGGCGCGTAAATCTTTCTGCCACCAAGGCGTCGCATGCCCGCTGTCCTCGCCGGTGCCGTCGTGCAGCCTCCTGGACATTACCAGCACCTGGATCATGTCTGCGTGCTGCGCCCGCCACTCCACCGACCTCCTCCTCTGCCTTCTCCTCCGCCTCCTCCTCCTCCTCCGTGTTGTCACCACTGCCACTGGCTTCTCCCTCCGCCTCCTGCAGCAGGTCATCTCCCCTCTGCATCGCGATGTTGTGCAGCGCACAGCAGACCACAACAATGCGAGCGACCCTGTCGGCCTGGTACTGCAGGGCCCCTCCGGAGCGGTCCAGGCACCTGAATCTCATTTTCAGCAGACCAAAGCAGCGCTCCACCTGGTTGCTGCATGGGCCTCGTTGTAAAGGGTCTCCGCGTTGGTCTGAAGCCTCCGTATAGGCGTCATCAGCCACGACCTCAGCGGATAACCCCTGTCGCCCAGCAACCAGCCCCTCAGCCGGGGAGGGGACGCCCCTCAAACAGAGCAGGGATGTACGGCTGCACAAGAATGTACGCATCATGCACACTCCCTGGGAACCTTGCGCACACGTGCATGATCCTCATGTGGGGGTCGCATACCACCTGAATATTCATGGAGTATGTCCCCCTCCTGTTTGTGAACACGTCCCTGTTGCCTGCAGGCGGGCGCATGGGGGTGTGAACACAATCGATTGCCCCCTGCACCATCGGTATCCCGGCCTCCCTGGCAAATCCACGAGCTCGTGAGTCTTGACTTGCTCGGTCCTCGGGAAAGGTGATGTAGCGATTGGCGATGACATAGAGGGCGTCGGTCACATCCCGGATACACCTGTGCACCGATGCCTGGGAGATCCCGGAAAGGTCCCCGCTCGGAGACTGGAATGAGCTGGTTGCATAAAAGTTCAGTGCAACCGTCACCTTGATGGCAACAGGGATTGCGTGTCCTCCTCCCGTTCCACGTGGGGCGAGGTGCGACATGAGTTGGCAGATATGTGTCACCGTCTCTCTGCTCAACCGGCGTCTCCTCCTGCAGGTGGTGTCCGGCATTGTCTGGAATGAGATCCAGGCACGGTGCAACCTAGGCTTTGGTCATCGCCTTTGGCGCCTTGGCTCCACCATCAATGCCTCCTCCTCCTCCTCCTCACCCCCATGCTGCTCGACGACGGGCAACTCCTCGGCCATTCCCTCTGCTGCTGCAGCTGGCCCTGCATCCACTGCGGGTTGTGGCTGTGGATGCTGCTGCATCTCCAAATGCAGTGCAGCGGCCCCAACCACTGTGCAGAACATAGCCGTTCTGTTTGAATACATTTTGCTAACCTACAGAAGGGTGGTTGGTGGGCAGAGAAACGACATGTTAGACAGACATGTTAGACGAGGTTAGTCGACACCTCGGCAGCCGCCTGCCACGGGATACCTGTGTGTCCCGGTGGCCTGGTTGCGCTGCTGACACGCGCGCAGCCTAACCCCTGGTCACTTTCTTTTTTTTTTAAATAATTTTTATTGAGATTTTCACAAAATATAAAAAACAGAAAATATCAACAAGAAAACAGTATTAACAACAAAAACAAAAAAAGAAAAAAAAGAAAAAAAAGAAAAATCCCCAAAACCAAACCCCCCCCCCCCCCCCCAGTAATTACAAAAAGAAGAAATAGGTTAGTGATGTGCCATCAATTGTACGCGAGGCGAGTGCTTTACCAAAGTCAGGCTTTAATAGACTAGAACACAGCTCTGCGATCGTCTACAATGGAAAGGACGATCGTCAGGCGTCTGACCATTTATACCTCGTTAATGGAGGCGTGGTTAACTCAGCCTCTCGGCCAATCGGTCGAGAGGCACATGACCGACCAGGGCCAATGGTAAGCCGACGTTCTGGCCCAATGGCAGACAGGTATGCAGATCATATCACCACAGTTAGCACCCGGCATATTCAATAAACACATGTACACATTCCTCCCCTCCACCAAACCAACCCCCCCCCCCCCAACCCCCGGTTGCTGCTGCTGCCGGCCTATTTCCCTACCGTTCCGCCAGGAAGTCCAGGAAAGGCTGCCACCGTCTAAAAAACCCCTATACTGATCCCCTCAGGGCAAATTTCACCCTCTCCAATTTAATAAACCCCGCCATATCATTGATCCAGGCCTCCACGCTTGGGGGTCTCGCATCCTTCCATTGAAGCAAAATCCTCCGCCGGGCTACTAGGGATGCCAAGGCCAGAATGCTGGCCTCTTTCGCCTCCTGCACTCCCGGCTCCACTGCTACCCCAAATGTCACGAGCCCCAAGCCTGACTCGACCCTGGATCCTACCACCCTCGATACCGTGTTTGCTACCCCCTTCCAAAATCCCCCCAGTGCTGGGCATGCCCAAAACATAAGGGCATGGTTCGCTGGGCTCCCCGAGCACCTAGCACACCTGTCTTCGCCCCCAAAGAACCTGCTCATCCTCGTCCAGGTCATATGAGCCCTATGTAGCACCTTGAACTCAGTGGCGTGCAGAGGTCTGGTGATGCCCGGGGCAAATCTTGATTGTATGCCCCAAAGCCCCACGTAAATATTTCATTAAATATCACCAAAAAACCTATAGAAAACGTAGTTGCACCCGTTCTAGAGCTATTCACTGACCTCTTTATCTTTAGAACATAGAACGATACAGCGCAGTACAGGCCCTTCGGCCCTCGATGTTGCACCGACATGGAAAAAATCTAAAGGCCATCTAAACTACACTATGCCCTTATCATCCATATGCTTATCCAATAAACTTTTAAATGCCATCAATGTTGGCGAGTTCACTACTGTTGCAGGTAGGGCATTCCACGGCCTCACCACTCTTTGTGTAAAAAACCCACCTCTGACCTCTGTCCTATATCTATTACCCCTCAATTTAAGGCTATGTCCTCTCGTGCTAGCCACCTCCATCCGCGGGAGAAGGCTCTCGCTGTCCACCCTATCTAACCCTCTGATCATTTTGTATGTCTCTATTAAGTCACCTCTTAACCTTCTTCTCTCTAACGAAAACAACCTCAAGTCCATAGCCTTTCCTCATAAGATTTTCCCTCCATACCAGGCAACATCCTGGTAAATCTCCTCTGCACCCGTTCCAAAGCTTCCACGTCCTTCCTATAATGAGGCGACCAGAACTGTACGCAATACTCCAAATGCGGCCGTACTAGAGTTTTGTACAACTGCAACATGACCTCATGGCTCCGGAACTCAATCCCTCTACCAATAAAGGCCAACACACCATAGGCCTTCTTCACAACCCTATCAACCTGGGTGGCAACTTTCAGGGATCTATGTACATGGACACCGAGATCCCTCTGCTCATCCACACTACCAAGAATTTTACCATTAGCCAAATATTCCGCATTCCTGTTATTCTTTCCAAAGTGAATCACCTCACACTTCTCCACATTAAACTCCATTTGCCACCTCTCAGCCCAGCTCTGCAGCTTATCTATGTCCCTCTGTAACCTGCAACATCCTTCCGCACTGTCTACAACTCCACCGACTTTAGTGTCGTCTGAAAATTTACTCACCCATCCTTCTGCGCCCTCCTCTAGGTCATTTATAAAAATGACAAACAGCAACGGCCCCAGAACAGATCCTTGTGGTACGCCACTCGTAACTGAACTCCATTCTGAACATTTCCCATCAACTACCACTCTCTGTCTTCTTTCAACTAGCCAATTTCTGATCCACATCTCTAAATCACCCTCAATCCCCAGCCTCCGTATTTTCTGCAATAGCCGACCGTGGGGAACCTTATCAAACGCTTTACTGAAATCCATATACACCACATCAACTGCTCTACCCTCGTCTACCTGTTCAGTCACCTTCTCAAAGAACTCGATAAGGTTTGTGAGGCATGACCTACCCTTCACAAATCCATGCTGACTATCCCTAATCATATTATTCCTATCTAGATGATTATAAATTGTATCTTTTATAATCCTCTCCAAGACTTTACCCACCACAGAAGTTAGGCTCACCGGCCTATAGTTACCGGGGTTATCTCTACTCCCCTTTTTGAACAAAGGGACCACATTTGCTATCCTCCAGTCCTCTGGCACTATTCCTGTAGCCAATGATGACCTAAAAATCAAAGCCAAAGGCTCAGCAATCTCTTCCCTGGCTTCCCAGAGAATCCTAGGATAAATCCCATCAGGCCCCGGGAACTTATCTATTTTCACCTTGTCCAGAATTGCCAACACTTCTTCCCTACGCACCTCAATGCCATCTATTCTAATAGCCTGGGTCTCAGCATTCTCCTCCACAACATTATCTTTTTCCTGAGTGAATACTGACGAAAAGTATTCATTTAGTATCTCGCTTATCTCCTCAGCCTCCACACACAACTGCCCACCACTGTCCTCGACTGGCCCTACTCTTACCCTAGTCATTCTTTTATTCCTGACATACCTATAGAAAGCTTTTGGGTTTTCCTTGATCCTACCTGCCAAAGACTTCTCATGTCCCCTCCTTGCTCGTCTTAGCTCTCTCTTTAGATCCTTCCTCGCTTCCTTGTTACTATCAAGCGCCCCAACTGAAACTTCACGCCTCATCTTCACATAGGCCTCCTTCTTCCTCTTAACAAGAGATTCCATTTCTTTGGTAAACCACGGTTCCCTCGCTCGACCCCTTCCTCCCTGCCTGACTGGTACGTACTTATCAAGAACATGCAATAGCTGTTCCTTGAACAAGCTCCACATATCCAGTGTGCCCAACCCTTGCAGCCTACTTCTCCAACCTACACATCCTAAGTCATGTCTAATGGCATCATAATTGCCCTTCCCCCAGCTATAACTCTTGCCCTGCGGGGTATACTTATCCCTTTCCATCACTAACGTAAAGGTCACCGAATTGTGGTCACTGTTTCCAAAGTGCTCACCTACCTCCAGATCTAACACCTGGCCTGGTTCATTACCCAAAACCAAATCCAATGTGGCCTCGCCTCTTGTTGGCCTGTCAACATATTGTGTCAGGAAACCCTTCTGCACACATTGTAGGCTGGTTTAGCTCACCAGGCTAAATCGTTGGCTTTTAAAGCAGACCAAGCAGGCCAGCAGCACGGTTCGATTCCCGTACCAGCCTCCCCGGACAGGCGCCGGAATGTGGCGACTAGGGGCTTTTCACAGTAACTTCATTGAAGCCTACTCGTGACAATAAGCGATTTTCATTTTTCATTCATTGTACAAAGAACGACCCATCTAATGTACTCGAACTATATCTTTTCCAGTCAATATTTGGAAAGTTAAAGTCTCCCATAACAACTACCCTGTTACTTTCGCTCTTTTCCAGAATCATCTTCGCCATCCTTTCCTCTACATCCCTAGAACTATTAGGTGGCCTATAGAAAACTCCCAACAGGGTGACCTCTCCTTTCCTGTTTCTAACCTCAGCACATATTACCTCGGAAGAAGAGTCCCCATCTAGCATCCTTTCCGCCACTGTAATACTGTCCTTGACAAGCAGCGCCACACCTCCCCCTCTTTTGCCCCCTTCTCTGACCTTACTAAAACACCTAAACCCCGTAACCTGCAACAACCATTCCTGTCCCTGCTCTATCCATGTCTCTGAAATGGCCACAACATCGAAGTCCCAGGTACCAACCCATGCTGCCAGTTCCCCTACCTTATTTCGTATACTCCTGGCATTGAAGTAGACACACTTCAAACCACCTACCTGAACACTGGCACCCTCCTGCGAAGTCAAATCTGTGCTCCTGACCTCTATACTCTCAATCTCCCGTACCCTAAAACTACAATCCAGGTTCCCATGCCCCTGCTGAATTAGTTTAAACCCCCCCAAAGAGCACTAACAAATCTCCCCCCCAGGATATTGGTGCCCCTCAGGTTCAGATGTAGACCATCCTGTCTATAGAGGTCCCACCTTCCCCAGAAAGAGCCCCAGTTATCCAGAAATCTGAATCCCTCCCGCCTGCACCATCCCTGTAGCCACATGTTTAATTGCTCTCTCTCCCTATTCCTCATCTCACTATCACGTGGCACGGGCAACAACCCAGAGATAACAACTCTGTTTGTTCTCGCTCTGAGCTTCCATCCTAGCTCCCTAAAGGCCTGCCTGACATCCTTGTCCCCTTTCCTACCTATGTCGTTAGTGCCAATGTGGACTACGACTTGGGGCTGCTCCCCCTCCCCCTTAAGGACCCGGAAAACACGATCCGAGACATCACGTACCCTTGCACCTGGGAGGCAACATACCAAACGTGAGTCTCTCTCGCTCCCACAAAATCTCCTATCTGTGCCCTGACTATTGAGTCCCCAATTACTAATGTTCTACTCCTTTACCCCCTTCCCTTCTGAGCAACAGGGACAGACTCCGTGCCAGAGGCCCGTACCCCATGGCTTACCCTTGGTAAGTCGTCCCCCCCACAAGTATCCAAAACGGTATACTTGTTACTCAGGGGAACGACCGCAGGGGGGTCCCTGCACTGACTGCTTCTTCCCAGTCCCTCTTACAGTTACCCATCTATCTCCAGTCTTTGGTGTAACTACTTCCCTGAAGCTCCTATCTATGACCACCTCTGCCTCCCGAATGATCCGAAGTTCATCCAGTTCAAGCTCCAGGTCCCTGACACGGTTTTTGAGGAGCTGGAGTTGGGTGCACTTCCCACAGATGAAATCAGCAGGGACACTGACGGCGTCCCTCACCTCAAACATTCTGCAGGAGGAGCATTATACTGCCTTCCCTGACATCACCTCTAGATTTAAAAAAAAACAAGAAGAAGAAAAAGAAACGAAGAGCTTACCTGATATTCCCTCAAACCCTGCTCCCGGTGAAAGGTAAGCAAATTTAAAGGCACTCACTCACCTTCACGACAGGCCCCAAGCTGCCTCTAGGTCATCTCTAAGGTATAGGACGGCTGCCTGAGGTTAAATTGCGCTGTAAGAGTTAGTCAATTTCCCCTTAGCGCTGGGATTCTAGGGATATTGTTCTCTTCTTCAGTCATTTTGCTTTGCAGCAATGGGTGAAATGTTATGTCTCGAAAGTTGTGCCTCCCTCCTCTGCAACCCCCATGGAGAAGGATAAGAGCAGCAACGTCATGGAAATACTATTATGACCCTTGTGGAAACAAACTACAAACAACCCAACTAAGACCAATATACAAGACTTCACTTTTATATTAGCAATCACACCAAAATCAACGTAAATTAAACATGAATTAACAGGAAAATTGCAATAATATGACCGATAAATTACACATAGCACATACAAAGACATATCTCACACATTTCTCAGTCAGCCCATTCAGCACGTATCGCATTCATTTCAGCCACAATATCCTTCAAAACGTTGAACTTCTTCAAATCAAATTCCATCTTCATTTCTCTAAAGCTTTAGCACCAAGTCTCATCAAACACCGGCATTACTTCACCCAATTTCCACAGTCGACACATTTCCAGATCCCTTCTTCTTCACAAAACCCTGGTCATGTGGGGCCTGTTTGTGCACTATGCCAGTGCATAAAGGGTCCCCAAATCCAGATATAAAGCTCTGTTCAAGATCCGAGCTCCAGCAGCTTGCAGTCAAGTAGAACATAGAACATAGACCAGTACAGCACAGAACAGGCCCTTCAGCCCTCGATGTTGTGCCGAGCAATGATCACCCTACTCAAACCCACGTATCCACCCTATACCCGTAACCCAACAACCCCCCCCCTTAACCTTACTTTTTTAGGACACTACGGGCAATTTAGCATGGCCAATCCACCTAACCCGCACATCTTTGGACTGTGGGAGGAAACCGGAGCACCCGGAGGAAACCCACGCACACACGGGGAGGACGTGCAGACTCCCCACAGACAGTGACCCAGCCGGGAACCGAACCTGGGACCCTGGAGCTGTGAAGCATTTATGCTAACCACCATGCTACCGTGCTGCCCCTGTCTCTGAGAATCTCCCATTTATAGGACCCTGGGCTTTACGTATAAAGGGTAAGAAGGCAAAAGTTAAGAGGCCATGATGAATCTTCATAAAATACTGGTTCTGTCCCAAATGGGTGCCCCTGGCCCAAATGTCAAATTCTGGGCACGACAGTTTAGTAAGTTGACAACTATAGAGAGGGTGCAGAGAAGAGTTTAAAAATGGATCAAAAGATAAAGATAAAGAATAAATAAAACTCACCCATGGTGGCATTGATTGCCGTCGATTCGGGAGAAGAATTCGCGCCCTTTTTGTTCACGCTCCTGCCGCCGAGTGCAAAGCCGCCTCTTCACCAGCGGCGACCGCGGTGCGCAGGCGCGCTCCGGCCGACCGCGGTGCGCAGGCGCGCTCCGGCCGACCGCGGTGCGCAGGCGCGCTGCTCTCGCTGCTGCTGCCCCCATCCAATCGATGCCCGGGGCCAGCGCACCGTCGCCCCCCCCCCCCCCCCCCCCCTCTGCACGCCACTGCTTGAACTGTATGAGGCTAAGCCTCGCACAGGAAGAGGAGGAATTCACCCTTTTCAGGGTATCCGCCCACGTCCCCTCCTCAATCTCCTCACCCAGCTCCTCTTCCCATTTACCCTTCAGCTCCTCCACCGAGGCCTCGTCTACCTCCTGCATTACGTGGTACACGTCCAAAATCCTCCCTCCTCCAACCCACATCCCCGAGAGCACCCTGTCCCGTACCCCAAGTGGGGGCAACAGAGGGAACCCCTCCACTTGCCGCCTGGCAAACGCCCTAACCTGCATGTACCGAAACATGTTCCCCGGGGGGGAGCCCAAACTTCCCCTCTAACTCACCCAAGCTCGCAAACCTCCCATCTACAAACAGGTCCCTTAACCTCCTAATACCTACCCTGTGCCAGCTAAGAAACCCGCCATCAATGCTCCCTGGAACAAACCGGTGGTTCCCCCGTATCGGGGACTCCGTCGAGCCCCCCACCTTCCCCCAATGCCGTCTCCAATGCCCCCATATTTTGAGGGTAGCCGCCACCACCGGGATCGTGGTACACCTCGTTGGAGGGAGCGGCAACGGCGCCGTTACCAGTGCCTCCAGGCTCGTGTCCACACAGGACGCCATCTCCATCCTCTTCCATGCTACCACTTCCCCGTCCATTACCCACTTACGCACCATCGCTGCGTTGGCAGCCCAATAGTACCCACAGAGGTTGGGCAGCGCCAGCCCCCCCCCCCATCCCTGCCCCACTCCAAAAACACCCTTCTCACCCTCGGAGTCCCATGCGCCCATACAAATCCCGTAATACTCCTGTTGACCCTCCTAAAAAAGGCCTTTGGGATAAGGATGGGGAGGCACTGGAACAGGAACAAAAACCTCGGGAGCACCGTCATCTTGACTGACTGCACCCTGCCCGCCAGCGACAGCGGCAACATGTCCCATCTTTTGAACTCCTCCTGTATTTGCTCCACCAGCCTAGTGAGGTTAAGTTTGTGTAGGGCCCCCCAGCTCCTAGCCACCTGGACTCCCAGGTACCTAAAGCTCCTCCCTGCCCTTTTCAGTGGGAGCCTACTAATCCCCTCCTCCTGATCCCCCGGGTGCACGACGAACAGCTCACTCTTGCCCAGGTTGAGCTTGTACCCTGAAAAGCCCCCAAATTCCCTGAGAATCATCACCTCCAGCATTCCCCCCTAGCAACAAGTCATCTGCATAAAGTGACACTCGGTGCTCCTCCCCACCCCGCACCAGACCCCTCCAATTCCCTGACTCCCTCAACGCCATGGCCAGGGGCTCAATTGCCAACGCAAAGAGCAAGGGGGACAGGGGACACCTCTGTCTTGTCCCCCGGTACAACCGAAAGTACTCCGATCTCCTCCTATTCGTGGCTACACTCGCCATCGGGGCCTCATATAGCAGCCTCACCCAACTGACAAACCCCTCCCCAAACCCAAACCTTTCCAGCACCTCCCACAAGTACCCCCACTCAACTCTATCAAAGGCCTTCTCCGCGTCTAATGCTACCACTATCTCCGCCTCCCCTTCTACCGCCGGCATCATGATAACATTCAGAAGCCTACGTATATTGGTGTTCAGCTGCCTTCCCTTCACAAACCCCGTCTGGTCCTCATGAATGACCCCCGGCACACAGTCCTCTATCCTTGTGGTCAAGATCTTCGCCAACAGCTTGGCATCCACATTTAACAGCGAGATCGGCCTATACGATCCACACTGCAGGGGGTCCTTGTCCCGCTTAAGGATCAAGGAAATCAGCGCCCCTGACATAGTCGGGGGCAAAGTCCCCCCCCTCCTTTGCCTCATTAAAGGACCTAACCAACAGGGGGCCCAGCAGGTCTGCATACATTTTGTAAAATTCAACCGGAAACCCATCCGGCCCCGGGAGCCTTCCCCGACTGCATGCTGCCTATCCCTTTGACCAGCTCCTCCAGCTCAATCGGCGCCCCCAGCCCCTCCACCTGTCCCTCCTCCACCTTCGGAAATCTCAGCTTGTCCAGAAAGCGCCCCATCCCCCCCCCCCCCCCCCCCCCCCCCACCCACTACCACCGGGGGTTCAGACCGGTACAATTCCCCATAAAAGTCCCTGAAGTCCCCGTTAATGTCTACCCCCCTTCACACCACATTTCCTCCCCTATCCTTAACTCCACCAATCTCCCTAGCCGCGTCTCGCTTACGGAGCTGATGCGCCAGCATCCTACTCGCCTTCTCCCCATATTCGTACACCGCTCCCTGTGCCTTCCTCCACTGAGCTTCCGCCTTTCTGGTGGTCAGTAAGTCGAACTTGGCCTGAAGATTACGCCGCCCCCCCAGCAATCCCTCCTCCGGAACCTCCGCGTATCTCCTGTCCACCCTCACCATCTCCCCCACCAACCTCTCCCTCTCTCTTTGCTCTCCCCTCTCCCTATGGGCTCGGATGCAAATCAACTCCCCTCTAATCACCGCCTTCAATGCCTCCCAAACCGTCCCCACCCGGACCTCCCCATTATCATTAGTCTCTAAGTACCTCTTGATACACCCCCGAACCTGCCCGCCCACCTCCTCATCTGCCAGCAGCCCCACATCCAGGCGCCAGAGCGGGCGCTGGTCCCTCTCCTCCCCCAGCTCAAGGTCTACCCAGTGCGGGGCATGGTCCGAAATGACTATGGCCGAATACTCGGAATCCTTCACCCTCGAAATCAGCCCCTTGCTCAGAACAAAAAAATCGACCCGGGAATAGGCTTTATGCACGTGGGAGAAAAATGAATACTCCCTGGCCCTCGGCCTCGCGAACCTCCAAGGATCCACCCCTCCCATCTGGTCCATAAACCCCCTCAATACCTTAGCCGCCGCAGGCCTCCTACCCGTCCTGGACATGGATCGATCCAATGGGGGATCCAGCACTGTATTAAAGTCCCCTCCCAATATCAGGGCCCCCGTCTCCAGATCCGGAATGCAGCCCAACATGCGCCGCATAAAACCCGCATCATCCCAGTTTGGGGCATAGACATTCACCAGCACCACCCGCTCCCCCTGCAGCTTGCCGCTCACCATCACATACCTCCCGCCACTATCACCCACCACCTTTGACGCCTCAAACAACACCCTTTTTCTCACCAGAATCGCCACCCCCCGGTTCTTTACATCCAGCCCTGAATGAAACACTTGGCCCACCCATCCCTACCTCAGTCTAACCTGGTCCGCCACCTTCAGGTGCGTCTCCTGGAGCATAGCCACGTCCACCTTCAGCCCCTTCAGGTGCGTAAACACCCAGGCCCGCTTGACCGGCCCATTCAGCCCCCTCACATTCCAAGTTATCAGCTGGATCAGAGGGCTCCCTGCCCCCCTCCGCTGCCGACTAGCCATAACCCATCCCCTGCCCACCTCAGGCCAGCACCCCCCGCTCGACCCGTTCCCCACGGCGGCAAACCCCCACCCCGGTCCCCCCTGCATCCTCCAGCTCCTCCCTGGCCATTTCAGCAGAAATCAGGTACCCCCCCCCCCCCCCCCCCCCCCCCCGCCCAGGCTAGGACCCCTCCCAGCCGCGTTACTCCCTCCATAGCACTCCCGTGAGCCAGCCCCCCCACCAAAAATTAACACAGTTGCATACAAACCCCCGCCCCCAACCCTCAGTTTGAGTCCAACTTCTCGGCCTGCACAAAGGCCCACGACTCCTCCGGGGACTCAGAATAAAAGTGCCGGTCCTTGTAGGTGACCCAGAAACGCGCCGGCTGTAACATGCCAAACTTCACACTCTTTCTGTGGAGCACCGCTTTCATCCGGTTGTACCCGGCCCTCCACTTAGCCACCTCCGCACTCCAGTCCTGGTAGATCCGCACTACCGTGTTCTCCCACTTGCTGCTCCGCTCCCTCTTGGCCCACCTAAGCACGCACTCTCGGTCAACGAACCGGTGGAACCGCACCAGCACCGCCCGTGGCGGCTCATTCGGCTTGGGCCTCATGGCCAGTATTCTGTGGGCCCCCTCCAGTTCCAGGAGCCCCTGAAAGGACCCAGCTCCCATCAGCGAATTCAGCAGGACGACCACATAGGCCCCCAGGTCTGACCCCTCCAGCCCCTCCGTGAGGCCCAGGATCCGCAAAGTTTTCCGCCTCGACCGGTTCTCCATCTCCTTGAACCGCTCCTGCCACTTCTTATGGAGCGCCTCATGCATCTCCACCTTTACCGTGAGGGCCGAGGCCTCATTCTCTCTTTCGGAGGCTTGTTGTCGGAGCTCCCGGATTTCCACACCCTGGCCTGTCTGCGTCTCCAGCAGCTTGTCAGTGGAAGCCTTCAGCGATTCTAGCAGCTCCACTTTGAGCTCCCGAAAGCAGCGCTGGAGAGTCTCCTGCTGCTCCTGCGCCAACCGCCTCCATTCCTCGAGGCCTCCGCCAGCCGCCATCTTGTTTTTCTTTCCCTGCTTTTTCCTAGGCTGCCACCGCTTTTTTGCTGGCCCCACTCCTGGTCCAGACCATAGAACACTGGAGATCTGCTGCTGACACCTTCCCACGTCGGGAACCGTCGATCTAGTACCGATGGGGGCCCTAAAAAGAGCCCAAAAGTCCGTTCCTAGCGGGAGCTGCCGAATGTGCGGCTTAGCTCCGCATAGCCGCAACCGGAAGTCACCCCTGGTCACTTTCTGCGTCCAGCGGGCAGTTAACAACACGTCCTCCTCACTGGTGCGTCAGTGTCCTGTGGCCATAGGCCACAGGGCAACCAGCGGCCGTGTCCTCATGACCGTCCTGCAATGGCAGGGCGGCTGACACGTTGCATCCAGGGGTGGACGACCCAATCCACTCCACTCACTACCCCCCCCCTCCCCGACTACTCGCTCTTCTCCCTCACCCATAACATTAGGTGTGATTCCATGATTGGACAGCACTTTCTAAACAATACTTATTGCAGTAAGATTTACACTGGCAACCAATTCAAGATGATCAGTCGGGTTTGCAGCATGGCTCCTTTACATGTTCGAGAAGTTATATATAGTCATCATTAAAGAGAATGTAGGCATCATGCCTCTTCTTAGTGAAGACAGAGACCGAGAACCCTGCTCACATCTTCTGCATCAACACATAAGATACAATGTACATGATAGGCCCTACCCTTCATAACCTTGCGCTAAAACATCTTTGGGTTTTCTTTGATTTTGCCTGCCAATATTTTGCATATCCTCATTTTACTTTCCTTTTTTACTTCACCTTTCTACTTCCTATACTCCTCTATGCTTTCTACTTTATTAAGCCTTCGTGACTGTAATTGCTTTGATTTCCGGCTTCATCTTGCCCTGTATGCTTCCGGATAACCATGGGGCTCTAGATTTGGCAGCAGCACCCTTTTCCTTTGTGGGGACATGTCTACACTGTGCCCGTGGAATCGCTCTTTAGAATGCCTCCCATTAATCTGACACGTTTTCCCCCTTCTAATAGCTGTATCTGGTTCACTTTTGCCAATTCACCTCTCAGCTTTATAAAATTTGTCTTCCCCAAATGTAGAAGTTTTACTCCACTTCTATCTTTGTCCTTTCCAGTGATGTTAAATCTGTTTTATGGTCACTGTCCCCAAAATGGACCTCCACTGCTACTTCATCCACTTGCCCAGCTTCAGTGCCGAAGACTAAATCTAGAATTGAATCCCCTCTTGTTGGGCTTGTTATGTGCTGGCTAAAAATGTTTTGATTGCAGTTCAAGAATTTTGTGCCCCCTGTGCCCTTTGTATCCCAATTGACATTAGGGTGACTTGATAGAAGTGTACAAGGTGATGAGAGGTATGGATAGAGTGGATAGCCAGAGACTTTTCCCCAGGGCGGAAATGGCTGTCACGAGGGGGACATCATTTTAAGGTGATTGGAGGAAGGTATAGGGGAGTTGTCAAAGGTAGGTTCTTTACACAGAGCGTGATGGGTGTATGTAATGCACTGTCAGCAGAGGTGGTGCAGTCTGAGTCATTAGGGACATTTAAGCAACTCTTAGACAGGTACATGGGCAGCAGTAAATTGAAGGGGTGTAGGTTAGGTTGACCTTAGATTAGAATAAATGATCGGCACAACATTGTGGCCCTAAGGGTCGGTACTGTGCTGTACTGCTCTATGTTCTAATACTCTTCCTGAATCTGCCACCTTGCTTCACCTTTTCCTTCCTTCAAATCTACTACTTCCTCAAACTTATCTCTTAACTAAGGAAATCAAGGGAATAGAGAAAGTGGAGTTTTGTTTGAAAATCAAGCACATTCTCGTGAATGGCAGAGCCCAAGGAGCTTACTAACTTCTACTAATTTGTGAACACTACTGCAATGCCTTCTGTAATTCACTACAGCCTGAAATAAAGTTTGTACAACTCAATTATGATAGTAATGATAAGAAACAATTATCTAATCCTACAAAGCATTATTCATGAGATGTCAGGGAACATGAACTGTTATTAGGAAGTGGATCTTTTGTGGCATTAGTTACGGTAAATGAATCAATGTGGTTTGTTGGAACAAATTATTTGGGAGGAGTGTGAGAGAAATGAGGTTGTTATGGGAGCGCCGTTTTCAGAAACCCAAAATGAATCATGGAGTTCAACCAGCCTCTCCCTTTAATGTATTGTTGCTTTTGAAGCACACGGCTTGGTCTCCAGGTGTGGTATTACAATTATGGACACATGGGTTTTTAAACACAAAACAATGTTTATTCCATGAATTCAACTTAACCTTTTTAATTAAACATTGGATCATTCATCACCCCTTACTCCAAAGATACCCCCAAAATAATACAACACAAAATAATCCCTCAAAATGTTCCTCCAAACCTCCAAAAGACTTAACACCTTTAACAACAGAAGCACATCAGGTTAAAGACATTACTATTATGAGTTTAAATCGCCCAAATGTTTCAGAGATATTCTTTCCTGGCAGAGATCACAGCAGATCCAGCTCACTGCAAACACAGACACACCCAAGCTCTTTTCCTCAAGACTGAAACTAAAACTCCCAAAAAGCAGAAGTGAGCTCAGCTCAACTACCCCCACCCTCTAACATCACTTCAGTAATATGAGCTGCTTCATTTCTTAAAGGTACATTGCTTAAGCATCCATTTCTTAAAGGTACTCTCACATGACTAGGTCATTTACAGGAGTGAGTGGCAATTAATGAGCACTAGTAAAGATTTATTGAAGATTTTTAGGTGGTTTTGGGGATTTAATAATGAAAGGGTGCTACTGTATTTGTAGTGAATAAGTAGGTGAGGGATCAGAATTAAAGGAGAGTGAGCATTTGAGGGAACTGAAATAAACACCGAAAGTGCTGGCAAAACTCCGTCTGGCAGTATCTGTGGAGACAAAAACAGAGCCCATGTTTTGAGTCCAATGTGACTCATCTTTGGAACTGAATTGAAGTAGTGGGGAATCAAAGCAGTGAGCAATTGGGTATGTAGAGTAGCAAACATAGAAACAGGGTAATGGCTAGAGGAAGAGAACAGCAGAAAAGTAGAGAAGAGGCTTTTGGAAAGCAGGCCAGAAAATAAAAATATGTGCCATTATGTCAAAATAACTGGGGAAAGAAAACTGCGACTAAAACAGACTATAGAGGACAGATTGGAACATTTAAAATAACTCAAAATAATCAGGGAGCGTAGGACAAATTTCAGCCATGCACTGTATGCACTGTTGGCCGTGTGGATGACATTGAATCCAATAACAAGAGCGTTGATCACATGACTCACTGTTTACCATATTGCATCGAGCTTCTTGAGTATTTTGCAGCTGCATCCATCTGCCTAGGTGAGTGATGAGTATTCCATCACACTCCTAACTTGACACCCCGCCATTCACCTGAGGAAGGAGCTGCGCTCCGAAAGCTCGTGTTTGAATCAAACCTGTTGGACTTTAACCTGGTGTTGTAAGACTTCTTACTGTGAATCTTGTAGATAGTGGAGAAGCTTTAAGGAATTTGGATTGGTTTATTGTCACGTGTACCGAGGAACAGTGAAAGTATTGTTCTGTGTGCAGCTCAAACAAATCATTCCTTACATGAAAATATAATACATAATAGGGCAAACATAAAATACATAATGTAAATACATGGACACAGGCATTAGGTGAAGATGTGTGAAGAGATCAGATCAGCCCCTAAGTCCATCAGTCCATAAGAGGGTCGTTTAGGAGTCCGGTAACAGCGGGGAAGAAGCTGTTTTTGAACCTGTTAGTCCGTGTTCTCAGACTTCTGTATCTCCTGCCCGATGCAAGAAGTTGGAACACTCAGTAAGCCGGGTGGGAGGGGTCATTGATTATGCTGCCCGCTTTGCCAAGGCAGCAGGAGGTGATAAACAGAGTGAAAGGTTGAGCGGCGGGTTCACATGTGATGGCCTGGGCGGTGGTCACGACTCTCTGTACTTTCTTACAATCTTGGGCCGAGCAGTTGCCATACCAGGCTGTGATGCAGCCCGAGAGGATGCTCTCTATAGTGCATCTGTAAAGGTTGGTGAGAGTCAATGTGGACATGCCAAATTTCCTTAGATTCCTGAGGAAGTAAAGGCGCTGTTGTGCTTTCTTGGTCATAGCGTCGACATGGGTGGACCAGGACAGATTTTTGGAGATGTGCACCCCTCGGAATTTGAAGCTGTCAACCATCTTGGAGCTGTTTAGCACACTGGGCCAAATCGCTGGCTTTGAAAGCAGACCAAGGCAGACCAGCAGCATGGTTCGATTCCCGTACCAGCCTCCCCGGACAGGCGCCGGAATGTGGCGACTAGGGGCTTTTCACAGTAACTTCATTGAAACCTACTCGTGACAATAAGCGATTGATTCTCCACCTCGGCTCCGTTGATGCTGACAGGGGTGTGTACAGTACTTTGCTTCCTGAAGTCAATGACCAGCTCTTTAATTTTGCTGACATTGAGGGAGAGATTGTTGTCATTACACCGCTCCACTAACATTACACAATACCTAGATTCTAAACTGCACTTGTAGCCATGGCATTGATATGGGCTGCCCAACGGTCAATGGTATAACTTAAGGTATAGAGAATAAGTTACTCAACAGTGATACTGCTATTGAAGGTGTCAGGAAGAGGTATTTGGGCCTTTTCTTGTTGGAGATGGCACTTACGCGGCATAAATGTCATCTGCACTTGCTAGCTCAGGTTCTTCAACACTTCCATAAGCTTTTTCATTATCAAAAAATTCTGAATGTAGAATAATCAGTGACCATTGTCACTCCCAACCTTGACGGCTGAAGTAGATTATCTCATAATTTATCATCTCCAAAAGGTATAATCCTAGGTTATCCAATCCATCACTGTTCCTTTAATGGCAACAACCTGTATTTATACAGTTTCTTTTTTAAGTAAGGGGCTGTTTAACTTTTTATTATTCTTTTGTGGGATGTGGGCGTCGCTGGCTGGGCCAGCATTTGTTGCCCATCCCTAATTGCCCTTGAACTGACAGGCTTGCTAGGCCATTTCACAGGGCAGTTCATGGGTCAACCACATTGCTGTAGATCTGGAGTCACATGAAGGTCAAACCAGGTAAGGACAGCAGATTTCTTTCCCTAAAGGGCATTAGCAAACCCAATGGGTTTGTGTGACAATCGACAATAGTTTCATGGTCACCGTTAACAAGGTCAGATTTTAATTCCAGATTTTTGTTTGCTAATTGAGTTCAAGTTCCACCAGCTGCCTTGGTGGGGTTTGAACCCATGCTCCCAAGGGCATTATCATGGGCCTTTGAATTACTATTCTCTGAGCTTCAATACCCTGTTTGACAATGACACTATTTCTTGACAGTTAGCAACCAGTAATTTCTGAGATAGCTCTGTGCAGGATACTCAAGTTGTTAGGATTCTGTCCCAAGTTGCTTGCCAGTTCAGAATCAGATGCCCAAACATCTGTCAGAGGAGTGAGCTGGTGCACTAAGCAAGAGGGTAAGTTTTAAAATGGGATGAATTTTAAAATAAGATGAAGAGGTTTCAGGAAAGAGTCCCTGATGCACAATCAATGGACACGAAACGTAGGTGAAGTCCGAAACTAAAGGCTTTAATTAGCAAGAAGTAAGCCCGGCAGCAGACGTACAGGAAATTGCCTGGCTGCAGGGGAACACGGGTTCTTATACCCCACCTCGTAGGCGGAGCTACCTTCCTCTTAGCCAATAGGGATAAGAAGCACACGATACTTGGGCCAATGGGCAGCGAGCCCTCTGCACCAATGGCAGCTCACACTCCCAGGTACCGTAATACCCCTAGTCATACTACCACAGTCCCAGAAGACTGAGAGTAGGGTATGGCTGCAGGTTCTGCTGCCATTGATAGGAAAGAGGAAGAGAGGAATGTGGAGTAAAGCAGACTTGGCAGATTGAATGTGTATCGTGATGTATTACATGGGGGGAGATTACAAAATTAGGGTGGAATAAAGATAAAGATGATACAAATAATAAAGATGTTCAAAAAGTTGATTATGGAAGTGATAAAAATGTGGACGATGAATTCAACATCAGTGAAGCATCCGCTTTTTTAATGTTCATTTCCTTTGTTCTTGCAGGGGTCAGACTATCGCATAGATTTAGGAGCACTGGTGCTCAACTCTCTGCGGGTTATCATCACCCCTCTGCCCTCGTCAATGACCCGCTGACAGTGCCGACACAGTCGCAGCACCCTGGAGCGATGTGACACATACCCTGGGGAGGGTGGGAAATGGAGCTGGGGGGTGGGTAAAGTAGCGATGATGGACCAGGCCATGTCTGAAGTGAAGCAGAGCCCTGCCTGGCCCTCAGGGCTTGCCAGACCCTTACCGCTACCAGCCTCATCCTCCTTGTCCTCATCCTCCTTGTCCTCCATCCTCCTTGCCCATTGGCCACATGTTCCTTATCACCAACCTCCAGTTTGTCGCCCTGCTGCTGTGCGAGGTTGTGGAGGACAGAGCAGACCACAACAAAGCGGGTGACCCTCTGGAGGGTGTACTGCAGAGCAGCACAGGAGCGGTGCATTGGAAAAACACAGCCCAGGAGGCCACATGGGCCTCAGTATATCGGGTTTCCGCTTCGGTCTCCGGCCTCCATACTGGCATCATTAGCCATGTTCTCAGCAGGTACTCCACCCCCAAGAAACAGCTGCCCATTGTGCAGTGCTCCTCGAAGAGGCCGGAGATGACTGACTTCCCCGAGGATGTAGCTGTCATGGACACCCCCCAGGAAGCGTGCACACACATGCATGATCTTCATGTGGTGGTCGTACACAAAATGTATGTTGAGGTACTGGAACCCTTCCTGTTAATGTAGGTCTCTCCCAGATGGCCCGGTAATTGCAGGGCAACATGCATGCAGTCCATCAGCCCCTGGACCTGGGGCATCCCGGCGATGACGGAGAATCCTGCTGCCTGGGCATCTTGCTGGGTTTGGTCCATGTCAAAGATGATGTAGTTTTCCGCATGGGCAAACTAGGACATGACACAGATGCCATACCGACTCCTTGTTGAGGCAGAGCCTCCTGCGGCAAGCACTATCTGTCATCTGCTCGAATAACCAGTGACATCTGTACACCCTGGGCCGACATGGGATTCCCCCACTGGGTCCGTTCCTGGCCTGATGGGCAGCCAGGTTCTCAGGGTGTGAGGCAGGGTCCAGAACGTGGGCCGCTGCCTCAAGCATCTGCTACCGTTGCTACTGCCGTCTCTGGCGCCTGGCCGCCCGGCCTACCAGCAGCACCACTAGGGCAAGTCTGGGTCCAAAATCCCTGCCATAACGTTTAATATCTGTAACGCATTGGGAGAGGCTGTTAGACTGACGAACAGCGGTGGCTCCCACCCCGGAACCTTCCATTACCCCATTGACCCCCCTCCCACCCACCCGGAACGCCCTGCTCATGCACTCCTGGCTGCAGCGGGCCTCCCTCACCCCAGACGGTGTACCCCAGACACACTCTCATAACGTCACCTGGATCAGGCACTGGTCTCCTTCCCTTAGCACTCACCCACCCTCTGGCCATGTGCATGTCCCCTGGAGCTGTGTCCCATCCCCTGGGTGTTCAGATCTCAAATGCTGTGTTCAGGTACAGTGTCGAGGCATCACGGTCTGATTGGGAGGCTAAACAATGACACCCACATGCTACATGGCCCACCCATTTGGGTTGTGCCAAGTGCTCACTTAACCACGATTGCCAATTCTGGATCAGCAATAGCCTTCAGCTGCACGGCCAGAGGCCTCAGCAGTCGGTGGGGGTTATGGGTGGTCGTTGGAGCAGACGGGAAGGACAAGGATTGGCCCCAATAGGTCACAGGATCCAGGGGTTGGCATTGTGGTGCCGCATGCGGTTGCTCCCCAAGTGCCTCCCCCCCACCCTCCCACGGGGATCCAACCCTGCGGAGGGTCGTTCCCCCCCCCAGGCCGAAGGTCCGTCCCCCCACCCCAGCACTGGATGGTGGGCCCAGTGCCCCTGGGCTCTTTGCCTGTGAACAAAGATGGCTACTCAGACCCTCGACTCCCGACAGAAGCCCTTCCACCAGGTTCACGTTTTTAAAAAAGAGTACTAATCAGCGCCAGAGTGACCACTTGCTTGAGAGGCCGCTGAATGACAGGAGCCTGTTGGATATGGGGTAGCTTCCGTTAATTGTATGGAAAAAGGGCTTAAGCGGTGATAATTAGTTTCTCGCCACGCTAAGTCGAGATCCCGATTTCACTTGTGGAATCGAGCCAGTTGCATCACAAGTTGGCACCTGGCACGGTTCTCATTTTCGGCCTCTCCCGCTATTCAGCGGCCCCGTTACACTCGAACGAGTGCACAACGATGCCGGAAAACCGCGCGCTCTGTGTTTCTTTTTGTCAACACTGGTTAATGTGAATGATGAACTATGATCACTCTCCAAACAGTTTCAGGATAGACTGGACAACAGTTGTCGAAATGTTTGCTGACACATGATGTGTGCCAGGAGTTTATTTATTTTAGAAAACAACTACAATGTATTACTTTTGCATAAATGCCTGTTACTATTATATACCAATATTAAATGTCATTCAAAATCAATTCTGTTTTACTGATCTCCATTTTCAAGCGGAACAATGCAATCTCTGAGAAACTCAGAAAACAACCTTAAATAGCTCTGTAAATTTGTGATATATAGAGCAACTGCTGCCACAGGATTTATTGATCTTTACTCAAGGAGCCAGAGACTTTTAGTATTACACAACATGACTGTCCTTTATATCCTAGGCTGTGTGTTTCCTCTGTCCTGAATTATATTTTACATGTCAATACGAATTGCTCTTTTAATGTTCATTTTCTTTGTTCCCACATATACGTACAAAATGACAATAACTTGGTACTTTTCAAATTTATTACAGTTTATAGTTTCAGAAGCTATTTTTAATAAAATCACAATCCAAAGATAAAACCCCAAATCAGCTGGTGTAGAAACCAACTATTTTCTAATACATCTGATAGGTAAGAGACAGCTATTTAGTGTAAATATTAAGCCCCAGTTTTTAAATATCCATTTAAAATTCACTCATAACCTCAGGTCATCTCAAAACATACAGATACACAAAACAGCATGAAACAGCATAATTCCATCATAGATTAAAACAGAACATTTGCAAGACAGTTTGACACTATACTTGTGCTGTCAGAATCAAGGACAGAGCAACACCATAGCAATGCCATAGTAATATGAAGGCACCATTGTTCACAATGCAGAAAACAGCTAAGTCAGCAGAAGACCAGTTTAAGCTGGTCGCAATAACAGCACAGAATCGCATTCCATAACATGCAGACATGAATTCAGATATGAAACAATTAAAACTAATGTTGCACATTGAAGATTGACAGCTAACCGTCAAATCAAACTCATTTGATTCTAACCCAAACCAATTAGATAGATAGATGGCTAAAGACTGATAGGATTTAGTATAACCGTGAGAGTCCGTACGGCCATTTTTATCCGGATCATTCTATACTTTGATCAAAACTATTCTCTCTCTCTATACTTTCACTTTTCCACTCTAACTCTTGAAGTAAATGCAAGCTGTTTGCCGTAAGCAAGAAACCATTTATGTATTATTTTAAAAGTTAAATTGTGTTGCTTCTCTTTAAGTCCTTTTTGCTAGCTGGACTTATTAGAGAATAAGATTTAAGTGATTCTCAATTGTAATCAAATAGAGGCAATAAACAATTCTTATTTGCACCCGAGAAGTTTGAACTCAAATTTCTACTGAATTTTAGTGTTCGCAAGTGCCACTAGATCCGCAGGGTAGATCTCTTCAACTGGCGTAGTTCGGCAAAAGGGGAGGAGCACTGAGACGAAATCGGACGAAATCAGACAAAATCGAAGAGGCTCGGAAACCTTCGGAATAAGTCGGAGACAATTGGGGAGAATCGGAGGACGTCGGAAGACGAACGATCGTACCGCTAACGGAAGCCCAGAAGGACGGAAGACCCAAAGAAAAACAGCTAGACTGGGGTAAGAAACATCTTTTTCACTCATTAAAAGTCTTAAAGCCGCATCAAGCAGTGCTTTGACCCCCAGAAAGGACATTTTTATAGACTGTATTAATTCAATCGGGTGCCAGTCATTGAAACTAAAATAAAATAGGACTGAATAAATAGTCAGGGTAGTGTTCACAGATTACACAGAGTTGACGACCAAAACATTGGGTGTAAGGTTGAGTTTATGGTGGAAATAAATCCTAAAATAGATTCAGAACCTTCAAATGGTAGAGAATTACTTCCCACAACAACCAAGGGAGGTCGCGCTGTACCGGATGTCTCTATTGACGATGTATTAGGTGATCTTGGATCTTTGATTCATAGACAATTTGGACTGTCTGAAATTTCAAGAAAAATTGAATCAAAATATATCCCCAAAGGACAGAGGTCCCTTGATAATATCAAAAGGGCATGGGGAAAAACCACACGCTTAAATGGTGAAAAGCGTGCATAATGCACTATTGCAATAATGGCACAGCTTCGCAGACAGCAAGAGGTAACCGTTAAAAATAAAAGCGATCATGACCTTAAGTCCACTAAAGACCAACTAGCTGCAGTTGTTGAAGAATTATGAGATGCAAAATCTAAACTCGAGCAATATGATCAGATTAAAACATTATTGGAAAACAAAATCTTTAAAGTTCAACAACTATAATTTCAAAATGGAGAATTGCAACGTAAGGTTGTTGAATCAGAGTTCAAATACCAACAGTTACAAACAGAAACTAATGAAATCAAAAATCAGAATTGCAAGTTAATCGAGGAAAGATGTATTTTGGAATGTGAAATTAGCAATTATAAAGGACACTGAAAAATACTGTATTTACATCCCATCACTTAAAATGCAACAGCGGTTTTAAAGGAAAGCTCAGGTTTAAACAGCCACTAATTAATTGGCTTTAACTGTACATTTACAATGTTTTCTAGCTAATTTGTGAGCTGATTTCACATTGCATTCAGATGCATTTTAGCAAGGCCAGTTTCTGGACACCCAGGTTTTGTGCAGTCAACTAATATCATAAAGTACCCGGCTGGATTTGTTCATATTATCGGCTAGGGTGACCTGATTTAAACTAGCTGTTCTACTTTCTATGGCTATTATTTTCAACTAAATTTAACAAATCAAATAGGTGGACTTCCCATAACATTCTCCTGGTGCATACATGAGCATGTTTGAAAACAGCTATTGTGATCTTCCGCAGACTCCTGACAACTGAGGGTCTTGGGGAGAGGTTGAAGATAATGGAGTCAAAGTACAATTTTGAAAAGTGCTGCCCTACCCTGGGCTCCGAGCAGTCGGAACCTTCTGTTTGCTAATGATCAGAATACCTCAATCCCGCCAAAACCAAGGACAGACATCCCAAATCTACAGCTCTGCTCTATTTTCCTCCTCATTCTTTCACACCACTGCCTAGGCAGGGACGGGTCTAGCATCTAAACTCAGCCTTGTGCTAATGAAACGTCCACAGGAAAGATAAATTCAGGCAGCTGTTTCCTCACAGGCAAAACACATTTACCTGCCCACCAGTGGGTGCCCTTTGAAGAAAATCTGCCTTCATTTATCATTCTAATAAGCTGGAAGCTTTGGTCACTTGGGTCTGCTTTTGATAACACAAAGTTTGAACAATATAAATCAGGGTCCTCGACAGCCTGAATTGTTCTTGACAAATTCCATTGGCAATTGGGGGGTAAATTTTATTTGACGGTTTCTCTGTATTTGCCAGGTGCTTGCCCAAGTCAGACGAAATTAACAGCAAGTTACTGAGTTTCTTTATTCTTTTAAACTTTCTTGTTTCGACTAATGCATGTGTGACAAAGTCCATGGTCATATCCATGTTTCATATATAGCCTTAGAAATCTACATAAACTTTATTGCAGCAGGAATTTAAATTCCGAATGCCTCCAAAATATCAAGTTAAATATGCTGCCATATTCAAAACGGATCAAATTGTGTGGTTTATTGTGAGAAAATGCATGGGATTTTACAAATATCAATTCCATAATCTTCTGACCATGATCCATAATATATCAGCAACTTTCTCTTAATTTTACATTAGCCAGTTTTACATTTTCCTCTTCAGTGGTTGATCTGTGGTTTATGGGCTCAAGGTGTATTCCAACCATTAGTTGATATACCAAAATACCAAATACAGAACCAAGGAGTGGGGCAACGATGGGAATCCAAAACCAGTAGTTTCCAGCACTAGAAAAAATAGAAGAATGAAGAATCAGTAAATTGAGATTAGGCATTTAAGTACCAAACCAAACCGAGTCAAAACGAAACTTGCCAACATTACATGCAGGACTATATAAATGCATTCATGCAAAATCCTATTGCTAGTGACACCCTCACCCTATAATTTATAAAGTGTAAACCAATATAACCAGTGTGCCTAATAGGTTGACAAAATCAGAAGACATTTGTGTGGTTTGTTTTTTTGTTCCCAGCTTTCTGCTTCTGCTGCTCACCACATCACTACTACTCACTCACCGAGAACTCAAGCCCACATTTGTCTAATGACCAACTGGTGACTTATCCTCATTGCTGGAGAGGTAAATGGGGTTTCTTTAGGTTTGAATTGTCCACAAGGTAACATATCTGGCAGCTGGAGATTGACATAGTTGTCAATCCTCCATGGCAGACTTGAATATTCTGAATTAGGCAAAACCTCAGAACTCCAACCAGCCAGTCTCGTTCAATCAAAGCACCTGGTGAAGCAGACCTCTCACTGTGGCACATTCCATTCAGGTTCAGATAATGCTGCAAGCTAATTACAGGTGAGGTATTCATAGACTGCAAAGAAGGGGAAGCCAATGAGAAATTGTACAGTTTTAGGCTGTTAAACTACAGTATCACCCAAATCTCTACTGTTGCCAAATTGAATCCAAGAGTTCAGAAGTTGGTATTCTGAGAGGCTTTGCCTCTGGGTTTATAGGATAAATACTCTTCTGGGATCTACTGTGACTTTAGATGAGTATTATTTAAATAACAAACTGTGTGACTTGGAATGGAGTCAAAATGGTGAGTGTAAATTGCATCTTACCGTAATTCCAGTAATGCAATGTTATCTCTTTGTTTTTCTGCTATATGACTCAGTTTATAAAACCTAGGCTCATACTTTATTAATTTGTCTCCTCTGATGTGTTGGGTACTCTGGATCCGTGGAGACTGTGTTTACCTCAGCAGTAACACATATAGGCTACCAATACTTGAAATAGCACAACACGATTTTATTAAGCGAGAAACTGTTGAACATACTTTCACTGTAGGTCAACACTATGTTAGATTAAACTAAAGACCTATGCCTATCCGAACCAGTCTATGCACTCAGCACTTGGTGAAGATCTGTGCTGCAAGCTGTGAGCTCTGGCCTTCTGAGAGACTGCATCCCTAATGAGCGGGAAAACTGATGCCCTCTGTCTTTATAGTGAGTGTGCTCTAACTGGTGATTGGCTACGGTGTTGTGTGTGCTGATTGGTCTTGCTGTGTGTCAATCAGTGTGTGTGTCTGCACCATGATATACTGGTGTATATTATGACACCTTCATCATTAAAGGTATGCATATCTGAGTGTCTCTTTCTCTCTTCTCTACTCCTTTCAAAGTTTTACCATGTATTTTGGTAGAATATTGGGTGTAAAATAATGCAAAATACTAATCAAAAACTGATGTCAAGTTGTTCTTCATGTAGCGCAGTGGTTAGCCCTGCTGCCTCATGGCACCGAGGACCTGAGTTCGATCCCGGCCTCGGGTCACTGTCCGTGTGGAGATTGCACATTCTCCCCGTGTCTCACCCCCACAACCCAAAGGTGTGCAGGGTAGGTGGAATGGCCACTCTAAATTGCCCCTTAATTGGAAAACTTTAAAAAAAAGGTTATTCTACACTAATATGTGATCAACATATACATAGATACATAGAATTTACAGTGCAGAAGGAGGCCATTCGGCCCATCGAGTCTGCACCGGCTCTTGGAAAGAGCACCCTACCCCTATCAAGGTCAACACCTCCACCCTATCTTCATAACTCAGTAACCCCACCCAACACTAAGGGCAATTTTGGACACTAAGGGCAATTTATCATGGCCAATCCACCTAACCCGCACATCTTTGGACTGTGGGAGGAAACCGGAGCACCCGGAGGAAACCCACGCACACACGGGGAGGATGTGCAGACTCCGCACAGACAGTGACCCAAGACGGAATCGAACCTGGGACCCTGGAGCTGTGAAGCGATTGTGCTATCCACAATGCTACCGTGCTGCAGAGTGAGTTAGATGTTCATGTCGGTAACATTGGATTCTTTGAATGGATTAGAAAATGGTTGACATTTTTTTTTTAAATTATTGGGAGGTAGGCTGGGCCGGTATTTATTGCCTTTGTTAAGAGTCAACCATGTTGTTATGACATGTAGGACAGACAAGGATGGAAAATAATGAAACCCAGATGGGCTTTACTTTTTTTATGACAATGGACAATGGTTTCATGGCGATCATTAGACTTTTAATTCCATAGTTTTGTTGAATTCAGATTTCACCATCTGCCATAGCGGGATTTGAACCCAGGTCTACAAAGCATTACTCTGGGTCTCTGTTTTACCAGTCCAGTGGCAACACCACTATGACTTTCCTCATCTGGTGATCATTGTTCAGTACAAAATTACATAGGATTTCATAGGAAATATGGTACAGAAACAGGCCATTTGGCCCAACAAGTTGTTAATGGCAGTGTCCATTGAGTTACTTTATGTACATTTTGGATACTGATAGCTGCAAAGGTATTAAAGTTGTGATAATTCCACATAGAAATGTGTCCATAATTTAAATATTTTGTGTCAATCTTGCACCCCAGAATCTCGCTGGTCAATCCAAGTCATAATTAATTGAAAACAAAGCCATAAGAACTGATTTAAAAAAACAACATACCTGAAAACCTCAGCTCCCCAGCCAGCCAGTGCTGTAAACAGACGAGGTCCAAAGTCTCTGGCAGGGTTTACAGCATACCCAGAATTGAAACCCATTGACATGCCAATTACCAGTACGGCAAAACCAACAGTAAATGGCTCCAGTCCCTTTGGCACTGGGTTATTGAATTTATCCACAATGGCAAGGATGCAAACTATGAGAGCAGCAGTCCCAATCAGCTGCATTTGGAAAAAGGAAAAGCAAATTCAGGCTTATAAAATGACATTATCATGCTTATATTGCATATAGCAAATTCACATTCTGAATAAAGTGACTAATAAAAATTAATTTTCCTGATTCATTAATTTACAATTTAATACAATTCAGGCAGATTTTGTGACCAAGCGGTTACCAATCAAACAACGGGGATAATTTTCCAGACTGTTATGTCCCGGCACAAATCTCGGTATAGAGGGAAACTCTCGCAAGAGGGATTTGCGACAGGGAGTTCTCAAAAGAGATCTTCCACCTGCCCCCTACCTTTCCCCTCCCACCCAGTGAGAGAATGAAACTGATTACCATACATTTTAATATTTTTAAGCATTCCAAATTGGCTTAAACGCTAAATCTTCTGGGAATGGATATTCCCACCTGCCAGCATGATGCCATACTGGCAGAAATCACTACCCTTCTCCAAAAACAGAGAACGGGCTGATGACCACGCCCGGGATTCGGAAGCCAATATATCCCCGGGTGGTCAGAGACTTGGCGCTCTGCCCCCTGACACCTTGGCAGTGAAAACCTGACACTTCTATGTCGGCGCTGCCAATGGGCAGAGCCTGAAGAGGGTGGGGCTAGAAGTAGCCAATAGGGAGGCCCATTGAGGATATCCCAATGCTAGTGATCTATGGGGAGGAGGGGAATGATGGTTAGTTGATGTCAACAATCCTTTGGTTAGGGGGAGGGGTCTGATTCCAGTGATCCTGGGGAGTGGCGGAGTTGATGCCGGGGGGTCCTGATGTTCGTGGAGGGAGGGGAGAAAGGGGGTCTTTAACTTCATTTTGAGATTGGGGCACCCTTTAAAAGCAGCGCCCTGATCTCTTTGGAGCTGGGATTGCCTGAATCTTTAGGTCCGCCCCTCACAATGACAGCCCAAAATTTACCCCCTTACTAAAATATGGCAACGTGTGGGAAGATCTCGACAGAAAACTTGCCTGTTTCTCTGCGGAGAAACACACCATTCTTTATGACAATTCCACCCAGAAATTTCTATTTCCTGCAGATCCTGAAATTTCTGTTAATCTGAAAGGTTTCCCGAGTGATTCGAAAAAATCCACTAAACCTTCAGCGAGAATCTCAATTCATTCATACTGCAGTCTAATCTGGGTCAGTGTGACCTGGATTTAGCTGAGACATTTTCCTATCGATTAACCGAACCAAACCAAACCTTTACCTCTGAATACAGGATACATCATGCACTTGATACATTTTTAGTTAATTACCTGATCAATAAAGCCATTTACTGGAGTTAAGTGCACAGCTGGGTATGTAGCAAATATCCCAGCAGTCGCATTGGGGCCATGTACTAAGAGTTTGTTTTGGCCACTGAAACCCCACATGGCATCTGGAATAACATACGATCAATTAATAAATTATTTCATACATTTAATTTCCTGCCTTGTTGGATATTTAACAATTCAGTTTCAGTTAGAAATGAGAAAATACCTGACACTAAAATAAGAATACAGACAACACTAGCCCTGTTATTCAATGGGAATTAAACCAAAATACTCAGAAACACGGGAATTAGTAAAATTTTGAACTTGCAAGCTCAATAATTATTTATAATAAATTCCTTTTCAGGAACATCTTGTTTTTATTCTGGAAATTAAATGATCTCAAGAAACCAACTTGCTTTTTTCAATTAGTGTACTTATTAGTATCACAAATAATCCCTCAGTTTCAGGTAGGTCTCATTTGATCTCTTGAATGAAGAGCGTCAATGACAATGAGAATATGTCTCACACATTTTCTCAATTGTAGATGATCTATTTTCTTAATATGACATTACACTTGACAGCAAAGAGAAGTACATAGCAAAGAAACAGTGGATTTCACCCTACGTAACAACATACAAGTTAGGAGCTGGAGTAAGCCATTCGGCCCCTTGAGTCTGTCCCATCATTCAGCAAGATCACAGCCGAACGGATTGTGGCCTGAACTCCACATACCACATACTCAAAATAACCTTTGACTCCCTTGCTGGTCAAGAAATTCTCTGCCTCAGTGACCCTGCCTCCACTGTTCTCTGAGGAAGAGAGCTTCATAGACTGTCGATCCTCAGAGTAAAGATTTCTCCCCACCTCAGTCTTAAAGGGATACCCCTTATTTTTAAACTGTGTCCCCCTATTCTCTCCCACAAGGGGAAACATCCTTTCAACATCCACCTTGTCAAGTCCCCCCAGAATCTTATATGTTTCAACGATACCACCATTCATTTTTCTAAACTCGAATGGATACAGGCCCAGACTGTCCAACTTTTCCTCTTAAGATAACTCCCGCACCGCACCCCCCCCCCCCCCCCCCCCCCCCCCCCCCCCCCCCGCCTCCCATTGCAGTATCAGTCGAGTGGAACAAAAACAGAAAATACTGGGCAATCTCAGCATTTGTGGAGAGAGATGGTATCTAACGTTTCGAGTCTGGATAGCTCTTTAGGCGTAATTTAATGGAAATGAATCAGTCCCATGTTGTGTGCGTTGGGTGTTTCACTAACAAGCTCAGATCGACAGTGCAGGAAGAGATCAGGGCGCCATCTTAAAATGTGAGCAGACACACCCTCTTCCACATGGTGGGTTGGAGACACCAGCCAGCTGTAATGAGTCAAACCTGTGATGAGGTGGCAGTCACTGATTGCTGGCAGCCTCACCAAGAGGACTGGCATGCAATGCAGGAAGAAGATGAACAGCCTTCCTTCGAGCAGCTCGGGTGTGTAACCTTCTATGTGACTCTGGTATCACCCTGTCCTTGACCTCTGATTTCCAAACCCTTAAATGCCAGTAGCACTCCAGCTACCAGTTCCACAGAAGCCACCCTCCAGCAACCCCCAACACATTTCCTGTCCTCTTTGGCCAGACACTTTGCCCACATATATTACCAACTAGAAACCCTTCTGCTAAAACTAGCATGCCAGCGTCCCACTTTCTCCTTTCTGTGTTCCCAAGGATATAGGAATTTACATTTGGGGGTGTCAGCAACAATTCAGCGCCTGCAAGCACAACTGGAAAAGTCCAATCGCCTTCAGGTGCAGGCATGGCATGCAGTCCAACACTGAAAGGGTGGCATCCACGGTGGAAAGCCTGGGCAAGACGTCAGAGTCATGTGTCAGGACGTCCAAGACTTGGGTCACATTGTGCTGTCCATGGGTGAAGCACAGGACAGGAAGGACCTGCCACAGATGGACATGTCCCAGGTGCAGAAAGACATTGCTGCGGCGCTCCAGAGCCTGGTTCATTTACAAAGGATCATGGCTGAAGGCACCGAGAGCATTAGCCGGGCACTGACTGATCTTAACCAGTCACAGAGGGACATGACCGAGACAATAAGGGGCATAGTTCACTTGCTGAGGGACATGTCCCTGTCACTGAGCACCATGGCTGAAAGCATTGGTTCAGACAAGGGAGGGCCTCCAGCACTGGCAGCACCAGATGATGTTAAGGCCACTGGAGCTCACTCCAGCTGCCCTTCTATCCCATGAAGGAGCCTGGGGGCCAGCAAGCACCCTGAGGGAGGAGGAAAGGATGGGGCCAATCCTGGGTCCTCTGAGCACTCCAGCACATCTCAATCCCCCCTCTCCTGACACTGGCACATTTGCTGGGCAGCAGGCAGAACACATCATCACCTGTGATGTCCAGAATTCGGCTGACCCATCCAGGTCCAGTCCCTCTAGAGTACAGCCACCAAGCGTGTCACAGAGCAGAGGACAAGACAAGCAGCAGGCTGCCTCCACTTCTGATGTGCAATCTGGGAGAAAACTGAGAAGGAGCAGGAGTCCACAGAAGTTCAGAAAGATAGATGACACATAAGTTGGCAGAGGTGTAGTTGAGCATATTTAGTCAGGACAAAGGGGTCACAATCTGTAAAAAGGCACCACAAAACACTTTCCCCCCCACCAGTCTGAGGTACCTCTTACTGTTGTCCCACGGGTGGGAAGGTTGGGCTCGGGCTGGGTCTTGGACTGTCATGATGGGGGAGTGTGGGGTGGTGGTTCAGGGCACATCAGATCCACGGACATCATCTTCACAACCTACTTATCTGTCTTTGTATCATCAGCAAATTTAACAACCGTACATTTTGCACCTTCATGCAATTAATTGATACAATTGTCAATAATTGAGGCTCCAGCATTGATCCCTGTGTCACTCCACTGGTCACAACTAACCAACCCAAAAGTGAACCATTTATCCCCATTCTGGATTGGCCATGCTAAATTGCCCGTAGTGTCCTAAAAGTAAGGTTAAGGGGGGGGTTGTTGGGTTATGGGTATAGGGTGGATATGTGGGTTTGAGTAGGGTGATCATTGCTCGGCACAACATCGAGGGCCGAAGGGCCTGTTCTGTGCTGTACTGTTCTATGTTCTATGTTCTGTTTCCCATTAGCTAATCAATCCTCTCTCCATGCTAATGTTACCCCTTACACCAGGACCTCTTGTGTTGTATAATGGCCTTTAAGGTGGTACCTTGTTAAAAGCCTTCTGGAAATTGAAGTTCAGCGTATCCCCAGATTCCCCATTAATTCACATCCACATAAACTTGTCAAACATAATCTTTTCACAAAACCATGTTGATTCTGCTTGATTGAATTGAGATTTTCCAAGTGCCCCACTATAATCTTCCACCCTACCTACCACCTCACCCACCTACCCACCCCACTACCCTACCTGTTCACTAACATTCACAATGGACATTTAAACTTAGCAAACGGCAGATAGTGCTCTCAGAAGGAGACGGGTCTTGTCATCCCCCAGGCGCTACAGAGCTACGATGGAGTTCTTTGAGGGATGCTGTGCTCTGTTTATCTGGAGAAATGGGTTCAGTAGACCCGGCAAGTAATCTGGGGAGATGTTGAGGCGTGGAAAAGCTCAAAACCGAGGGGCAAGTTGACAATGACAAAATAATCTTCTGCTTAAGTGAATCTGACTAACCTGAAAATCAACTCTCTACAAGCAGCCTGGCAGAGTGAGTCTTTCCAGCATTTTCTGTTTTATTCATATTGGGCGGGATTTTCTGTTCTGTGTTTTGCGGCAGTGGAGACAAGCCGCCATTGGCTGGCGGTGGAGTCTTCCAGTCCCACTGCTGTCAATGGGGGTTTCCTGTTGTTCCCACCCTCTGCCGCGGTTGAACCCGGGCCTGGGAACAACTGGAAAATCCCACTCATCTCTCTTGAAGGAAAGTTTCTCTGCGATTCAATTAAAGAAATAAATACCTTTGCTACTTACCAAAGTACAAACCGAAAATGACACCAGATCCAAGGAAACCGCCTAATATTTGTGCGAAAGAGTAGAGGGGAAATTTTACCCAGGGCTCACGAGCAAGTAAACACATAGCAAAGGTCACAGCAGGGTTCAGGTGAGCTCCTATATGAGGAAGAAAATAATCACAATGGATGATAAATCTTTGTTCTTCAGAATTGAACTGTGCAAAATGAGTAGAGATACATAGGAAGATTTTGTCTGCTATTTTAATTTACTTTATTTGTTTTACTCTTCTTTCTTAAAAGGACATCTCATCATACAGTAGTATTTCACAGCATAGATTATCTCCACATGGAAACCTAAGCTGAGAATTTCCTTAGGCTCCTTTTCCCAGCCCTACCTTCAGGCAGCAGAGAGCATCGGACATGCGCGGGACACACTTTCAGGGCAGAGGATAAAAGAGAGTGCGGGCCTCGAGACCTTCGTCTACCTTCATAGAATTTACAGTGCAGAAGGAGGCCATTCAGCCCATTGAGTCTGCACCGGCTCTTGGAAAGTGCACCCTACCCAAGGTCAACACCTCCACCCTATCCCCATAACCCAGTAACCCCGCCCGACACTAAGGGCAATTTATCATGGCCAATCGACCTAACCCGCACATCTTTGGACTATGGGAGGAAACCGGAGTTCCCGGAGGAAACCCACGCACACACGGGAGGATGTGCAGACTCCGCACAGACAGTGACCAAAGCCGGAATCGAACCTGGGACCCTGGAGCTGTGAAGCAATTGTGCTACCAACAATGCTGCCATGCTGCCCCAGGCAGCAGAAAGCATCAGACCTATGAGGAACATGCTTTTGGGACATTGGGGGCGAGATTCTGTGATCCTGAGGCGAAGAGTTGACACCGTCGCATTTCTCGATGGCGTCAAGATGCCCTCAGGAGCAGAAATTCTAACCCCTACAGGGGGCCAGCATGGGACTGGAGCGACCCACACCATTCCTGCTGCCGTTCCCGGCATCAGATGGGCACCGCGGTTCTGCGCATGCACAGTGGCACCGGCGCCAATGCTCATATGCGCAGTGGCTCCCTTTTCCGCACCGGCCCCAACACAACATGGCGTAGGGCAACAGGGGCCGGCGTGGAACAAAAGAAGCCCCCAGACGCATCCACGCTGAGGTCCCGCCGGATAAGAGCAGATGTGAATGGTGCCGGCGGGACTCGGCTTTTTTGGCGTGACCGCTCGGCCCATCCTGGTCCGAGAATCGCTGGGGGGGGGGGGGGGGGGGGGGGGGGGGGGGTCCCGTAGAGCGGCCCCCGACCAGCGCCACGCCGATCGCGCCAACGCCAATGGCGGAGATTCTGCGCTCTCTGGAGAATCGGCAGACTGGCGTGGCGCGATTCGCGCCTGTCCCAGTGATTCTCCGGCCCGGCCCCTAGATGAGAGAATCCCGCCCACTATAAGAGAGAGCATGGGCCTCGAGACCTTCTTCTACCTTCAGGCAGCAGAGAGCATCAGACCTGTGAGGGACATGCTTTTGGGACAGAGGATAAAAGAGAGCCCAGGACTCGAGGAGTGTAAGAGATCAAACTGATGAGTTAAGGGTGTGGATCAACACGTGGAATTGTGGCATTGTTGCCATCACAGAGACATACGTAGTTAAGGGAAGGGCAGGACTGACAACTTAACATTCTGGGGTATGGAATCTTTACGCGAGACAAAGTAGGGTGTAAAAAGGGAGGTTGTGTTGTACTATGAATTAAGGAATCAATTACTGCAACGAGGAGAGATGATATCTTGGGAGGGTCTTCAAATGAGGCTTTAAGGGTAGAACTTAGGAATACAAAGGGGGCATCAACATTACTGGGAGTGTGTTATAGGCCCCCATAGAATCCGTGGGAAATAGAGGAACAGGTAAATAGACAATTCACTGAGGTGTATAAGAATAATAATTGGGTAATTACACTAGGGGGTTTCAACTTCCCCAACATAAATTGAAATAGTCATAGTGTAAAGAGTTTAGAGAGGTCAAATTTCTTGAAATGTATTCAGGCGATATTTTTCTAGCATTATGTAGTGGACCCAATAAGTGATGCAGCCATGCTAGATCTGGTTCTGGGGAACGAAACCGGACAAGTCTGCAATGTAGCAATGGGGGAGCATTTTAGTAATAGCAACCACAACACAGTACAGTTCATGTTTGTTATCGATAAGGAAAAATATGACGTGCAAAAGACAGTTTTGGATTGGGGCAAGGCAGATTTTACTAAAATAAGGCAGGGCCTGGCTCAAGTTGACTGGGAACAGCTTCTTACAGGAAAGTCTACAGCGGAGCAGCAGAGGGCATACAGGAAAGCCTACAGCGGAGCAGCAGAGGGCATTCAAAAAGGAAATGGGGAGAGTACAGGTCCAACATGTCCCCTATAAGGGGAAATGTAGAGCAATAAGTTCTGGGAACTCTGGATGTCTAGGACAATGCAGGACTGAATTAGGAGGAATAGAAAGGTTTCCAGCAAGTCCAAAGGAACAAATTCAACTGTGCCTGAGAGGAATATAGGAAGTGCAAGAGAGAACTTAAGAAAGCAATTAGAAGAGCAAAAAGGGGGCATGAAAAAATACTTGTGAATAAGATTAGACAGAATCCATAGATACTCTATAAATACATTAAGGGGAAGAGGTTAACCAGGGAAAGAATATGGCCTATCAGAGACCAAGGGGGCAAATCTATGTGTGAAGCCACAGGACATTGCGAAGGGTGTGAAATGAATACTTCTCATCGGTCTTCACTCAGGAAGAAGAAGACATAAGTACAGGATTGTCAGAATCTTGAGCACTTTGACTTAGGAAGTGAAGAGGTATTGGAGGCTTTGACAGTCTTAAAATTAGACAAATCCTCAGGACTGGATGAATTGAATCCCAGGCTGCTTTGGAATATGAGGCAGGGAAGTGCAGGGGCTCTTACTCAAGTTTTTAACTCCCCTCTGTCCACGGGAGAACTGGAGAACAGTTAATTTTGTTTCACTTTTCAAGAAGGATGGTAGAGATAAGCCAGAGAATAACAGACTGCTGATTCTCAAGTCACTGATAGGGAAACCGGAAAGGTTTCCAAGTTTTGTAGTGAGCGGGAACTGCCGTGAACTTCCCAGTGCTCAGCTCAGCGAGGCTGGCAACGATGCCTCACGGGCTGCTCACCGCAAATGAAGGCTCACTAATTGATTTGCTGGCACCACATTCGCCAGACCCCCACTAACAAGGTCGAGCAGCACTTAAGCTGCACTTGCCCAGCCAGCTTGCAACAATGGCGCCGAGGAGACCGGCCCCAAGATTCAGGGACGCATACTTGGGGAGGTTGCTAGATGCTGTGGAGGCCAGGAGGAATGTCCTGTTCCTCTGAGGGTCCAGGAAAGTCAGCTATAGGGAAACCAGTGCTGCCTGGGATGAGGTGGCCATGTCTGTGAGCGCCGGGAGTGGGACCAGGAAGACTGGCCTCCAGTGCAAGAAAAAGATCAATGACCAACACCAGGCAGCACGAGTGAGTAGATACCAACGCACCCCACGCCCCCCCCAACCCCCACCCCACCTCCCCGGAAAGGTCCACCACCCCCCGGGGAACTTTCCACCCCATGGATTGGATTGGATTTGTGAATTATCACGTGTACCGAGGTACAGTGAAAAGGTTCCCTATCACTGACATGAGACTCAGTGGTCTGTTAATCCCAGGAGTATCCAACGCCCCAACTCTCCATGCGACCACCAACCCTCCCTCCACCCCCCTCCCCCTACATCCCCCTCCCCAACCCTTTCTTCACATCCCACCTCCTACCACTGTGAACCAAGCGTGTGGCTAACGCTGCCTTCTCCGCGTCTCCTCAGGAAAAATTCACCCACAATCGCTGGGGGAGGGCCCAGACTGGCAGTGGTGTGCCTGATATCAGAATCCTCATCACCTTCGAGAAGTGAGCCCTTTGACTTGGCGTGTTTTTTTAATTAAGCCTGTGCGAAGTTTCTTGCAACATTTTTCCATTTTAAAGGACATATATAACTGCAAACTCTTATTTTTCTAGTAATTCTCATACTGACGTGCCCCTTATGAGAGGACTGGAGGATTGCAAATGTCTGTCTCCCCCACTCCCGTCCCCACACACACACACTACCAGCAAAAAGGGGAGGAATAAAATCAGGTAAATACAGGTCAGTGAGCATAACAGGCAACATTAATTTGCATTTGGAACAACATGGGTAAATCAATAACCCTCACAACCCCCCTCCCCCCGCCCCCCAAGTAGAGGCATAAAACACTAAATTGCAGCTTAGATCCCAGTTGGAATATTGTTTCTGATTCTGGGCACCACATTTTAGGAAGGATGTCATGGCCTCAGAGAGCAGGTAGAGATCTATTGGAATGGTACCTGGGCTGGAGGACTTCAATTATATGGAGGGAGTGAAGAAACTGGGGTTGTTCTCCTTGTAACAGAGAAGGTTAAGGTAACATTTACTATTGGCTTTCAAAATCAAGAAGGGTTTTGATGGAGTAAAGAAAGAGAAATTGTTTCCAGTGGCAGAAGGGTCAGCAGGCACCGATTTAAAGTAATTGGAAAAAAGAGACAGACGCGGAGAATTTTATTTAACGCAAGTTATAGTAATCTGAAATGCGTTGCCTGAAAGACTGGTGGAAGCAGATTCAGTCGTAAAGTTGGATTCATACTTGAAAGGGAGAAAAGTGCAGGGCTATGGAGAAACAGCATGAAAGTGAGCCTAATTGGATAGCTTTCCTAAAGAGACAGCAGAGGCAGGATGGGCCTTTTGACCTCCTTCTGTGATTCTAAGGTTCCATGATAGGGGAACATGATTTATTTTCAGGACCATCTTGATCATGTTAAGGACTGCATTTTAGATTTATTTTTTGTTTTCCTTCCTTCCATCCCTGCAGCTATAGCTTTCTACATGATTAGGAGTACCTAACTGAACAACACACTTGGTTCGCCTACCTAGCCACATATATGGTACAGCAGGAAGCAGAATATTGATTAAAACTGTACTTCCAGGTGTCAATTACGGTTTAATAGCGCCTAAACACAGCAGTACCATATGTCATATAATTACCATTCAACATGTGCAAAGGATTCCAGTGTGTGATGTATTTTTAAAACATTGACCATATGCTTCTGACACAGTTGAGAAAACAATACTGAAGGTGATTATTTGGTGGATAATCCAAAATAAATGTTGTACGTTTGTAATACTGAAGTAGCCTACACATATGCTGCAAAGGTCTAGCACAGAATTGTCACGTACAGGAAGATAGGTAGAATTTCACACAGAGTTTCTCCTGATCTCATGATTATCCACTTGTAACACCTAAAAAAAAGGCAGCACACATTTTGAATTTTAACATAGAACATACAGTGCAGAAGAAGGCCATTCTGTCCATCTAGTTTGCACCGACCCACTTAAGCCCTCACTTCCACCATATCCCCGTAACCCAATAACCCCTCATAACCTTTTTGGATACTAAGGGCAATTTAGCATGGCCAATCCACCTAACCAGCACGTCTTTGGACTGTGGGAGAAACCGGAACACCCACGCAGACACGGGGAGAATGTGCAGACTCCGCAGTGACCCAACGGGGAATCGAACCTGGGATCCTGGCGCTGTGAAGCCACAGCGTTATCCACTTGTGCTACCATGCTGCACAGATTGGTCACAGATTGTCCCACTGCTTAATTGGTATGCTTGGAGCCATTTACTCCTGAAAAAAAGGTGCACGTTTATCAATTTCTACGCTAAAACCTCAGAAATTACCTGAACAATCACTCTCCCATATGCTTATTGAGACAATGAATCCCATCCAATTTCCTCGCCTTTCACAGGACTTTCTCCTCCACCAACCATCCCAGTTCATCTGCCACTGGAATCATCCAGTGAACAGCACAGGAGGGCATTCAGCCCATCGTGCCTGTGCCAGCCCATTCAAAGAGTGATCCAATGGATGACACTCTCTGTCCTTTCCCCGTATCCAGCAAATACTTTCACAGAACTCGGTTGAAATTTGTTTGTCTTATGATCACGGCAGAGGGGCTAGACTTCACCTCATTAGTCCAGGCTGAATTCCAATGAAATGTAAGACTTCCATGCCATTTCCTCCAGATTCTCTGTTGCCCTCTGCCTAGTTTTGCAGTGCTATGTTAGGAAGATGGATTATTGATCCATGACATCTTAAAAGTCATTAACTAACAGAAAGGGTTAATGAGGTCAGATAACCATTCTTATATGAAATGTTAAAGAATCAATGAGAAAATATATAAGGTGTAGCAGTTCATCACTAAAGAGTTCAGTGAAGCAAATGTTCACAGTCACTAATCCCATGACAATATTTTCTCTGATCCAAAGGTAGTTATTTTTCTATAAAATGTTGCTCTACCTGTATCAGCATGTGCAAGGTCTTCAATGGTACTTTCGTATGGCATATATATTATTTGAATATTAATATATCTATATAGAGAGAGAAAGATGTATAAATGAGATTATACCTGACACTTGGCCAGCTATTAGTGCACCCAGCATCACTGCAAATCCAAAAGCAAAATTAACAGTCAAAAACAGTCCATGGGTTCCTCTGCTGAGGGTAACTTGTGCCACTGCTCCGCAGCCAAATAACTGTAAGGAAAGGAAAGGGCAAAGATAAATACATTCTATTTTGTCATTTGCTCCTTTTATTTCCCGTTTTTGTCTATTCATCTCCTTCCAGCATGGGCATGCAGATCATGGGTTTCAGGTATGTTTATGGCTACTGTCAAAAGAGGACTATATACGTAATATAATTTCAGTGGTTTTACTGCTCCATGTTTGTGCAAGTACATTCTAAATAGTGGAAAGTCCTGGGCTCAATTAAGAGATGGAGCTTATACCACAGTTTCAACTGTTATCATCCCTCATTGGTTGAGATTTTCTTTTATGTCAAATCTCCCAGTGGAGTTTTCCAACACAGCAACAAAGCAGAATTAGCCTGGCCCAACAAAAGAACCTTTAAGCCTAGATCTTATGTCTGACCTGCTGAGTGCTTCCAACATTTTCTGTTTTTATGACTCACAGCACTGATGCTTGAATTTGAAATGAAATGAAATGAAAATCGCTTATTGTCACAAGTAGGCTTCAAATGAAGTTACTGTGAAAAGCCCCTAGTCGCCACATTCCGGCGCCTGGTACGGGAATTGAACCGTGCTGCTGGCCTGCCTTGGTCTGCTTTCAAAGCCAGCGATTTAGCCCTGTGCTAAACCAACAAACCACAACTCTCCTACAACGGTGGTGTCAAACCTGCTCATGTGAAACTTTAGTGCTTCATTAGCACTTGAATTCTTAGATGGCGCCAGAGCGTGGCAACTCTCTGCGAGTTCTCCACTACAGATCCTCTTCCTAGATCTTTTATAACCGTTATTTATAATGTGTTCTATGTGTTCATGTATGGAACGATCTGCCTGGACTGTACACAGGACAATACTTTTCACTGTACCTCGGGATACGTGACAATAAATAAATCAAATCAAACCATCCTCGAGTTGTACAACATGCTGCTGACCAGAGCCAATGGCTCTAACAATAGCCATCATATACATCTATCTGAATTGTGTAGTAATTCACTCCAGCTATGGTCTCAAGGATAATAATGTTGTGTTACATGTTGCACCTTGCCTTCCTCAGACAGATCTCCTCATTGAGTAACCAAGATCAAAGCAGCAATTGCAGTTTGTGATATTGTGGAGGACAACTCATTGCCAGCTACAAGGAATGTTTGTGCCAGCTGCTCTAGACGACCATATCTGGCTACTGCATCAACAGTCTGCCCTTATCCCACCACTGAAAGACCATAAGACATAGGGGTAGAATTAGGCCACTCGGCCTATCGAGTCTGCTCCGCCATTCAATCATGGCTGATATTTTCCTCATCCCCATTCTCCTGCCTTCTCCCCATAAACCCTGATCCCTTTATTAATGAAAAACCTATCTATCTCTGTCTTAAAGACACTCAGTGATTTCGCCTCCGCAGCCTTCTGTGGCAAAGGGTTCCACAGGTCTGTTCACAATCCCTTCTCTCTACATGTTAACTCACATGAACCAATTCATATCACCTAATGAAAGCTTTCTCAAACATTGCTGATAAGCAAGTTCCGCAACAACTTTGTGAAAAGACAATTTTAATGAAAGCCAATACTGGGTGTGCACCCTTGTGATGCTTAGAGTCATAGAATATACAGTGAAGAAGGAGGCCATTCTGCCTATCAAGTCTGCACCGGCCCTTGGAAAGAGCACCCCACTTAAGCCCATGCCTCCACCCTATCCCCATAACCCAGTAACAGTGCCCAACTGGGGCAGCACGGTAGCATAGTGGTTAGCATAAATGCTTCACAGCTCCAGGGTCCCAGGTTCGAATCCCGGCTTGGGTCACTGTCTGTGTGGAGTCTGCACGTTCTCCCCGTGTGTGCGTGGGTTTCCTCCGGGTGCTCCGGTTTCCTCCCACAGTCCAAAGATGTGCAGGTTAGGTGAATTGGCCAGGCTAAATTGCCCTCAGGGTCCAAATTGCCCTTAGCGTTAGGTGGGGTTACTGGGTTATGGGGATAGGGTTGAGGTGTGGGCTTGGGTAGGGTGCTCATTCCAAGAGCTGGTGCAGACTCGATGGGCCGAATGGCCTCCTTCTGCACTGTAAATTCTATGAAAATCTATCTATGAAAACCTTTTTGGACACTAAGGGCAATTTAGCGTGGCCAATCCACTTAACCTGCACATCTTTGGACTGTGGGAGGAAACTGGAGCACCCGGAGGAAACTCACACAGACACGGGGAGAAAGTGTACATTCCATACAGACAGTGACCCAAGCCGGGAATCGAACCTGGGACCCTGGAGCTGTGAAGCAACTGTACTAACCACCGTGCTACCTTGCTGCCTGTACTTTCCCCCTACTAGTGTGCCATGTGTGAAGTTGTACTTCTAGCCTTGTCCTTTTTCTATATGTTACCTGAATCATTACAGTTCATTCCAATAGGAGCCTCTGAATTGAAGTGATCCTTATTTCACAGCAGCTGGGTCCTGAGAAGGGTGCTGCAGGGGGCCTTTTGTACCTCACTAGGCAACCTCATTCTTTATATCACATGTATCATATATGTCTGTTCGTTCTCTCTCTCGACTATTGGTCTGTGATTGAAAACATCAAATATCACCACGGAGATAGGCGGAGCCTACCTACAGCACAATCCCAGGCTCGAAGAGACAACTGTCTCCAATCTAAACCCCGCACCTCCATGACAACAGGCTGTACTTTGATAAATGAGGGTTTGTAGTGTAGATTTGTTTTCATTCATTTACAGAATGTGGGTGTCGCTGGTCAAGCCAGCATTTATTGCCCATCCCTAGTTGCCCTTCAGAAGGTGGTGGTGAGCTGCCTTCATGAACCGCTGCAGTCCTTGAGGTGTAGGTACACACACAGTGCTGTTAGGGAGGGAGTTCCAGGATCTTGGCCCAGCGACAGTGAAGGAACGGTGATGCATTTCCAAGTCAGGATGGTGAGTGACTTGGAGGGGAACCTCCAGGTGGTGGGATTCCTGGATATCTGCTGCTCTTGTCCATCTAGATCAGGGGTGGGCAAACTTTTCCGTGCAAGGGCCGCATTCAGAAATTCACAATTCACAAAGGGCCGCATAGTATATTAAGTAAAATAATTACTTCACCCGGTTATGATTGTGGGCGCCTCATATAGAACATAGAACAGTACAGCACAGAACAGGCCCTTCGGCCCTCGACGTTGTGCCAAGCAATGATCACCCTACTCAAGTCAACGTATCCACCCTATACCAGTAAGTAACCCAACAGCCTCCCCACCCATTAACCTTTAAAAAAAAAATTAAAAAAAAAAAAAAAAAAAAAATTTTTTTTAAAAAAAATTTTTTTTTTTTTTTTTTAATGACTTGGTGGGCCGCAGAAATACCTTTGGCGGGCCGCATGCGGCCCGCGGGCCGTAGTTTGCCCACCCCTGATCTAGATTGTAGTGGTCACGGGTTTGGAAGGTGCTGTCTAAGGAACCTTGGTGAGTTACTGCAGTGCATCTTGTAGATCGGGGTGGGCAAACTTTTCCGTGCAAGGGCCACATTCAGAAATTCACAATCTTAAAGGGCCGCATAGTATATTAAGTAAAATAATTACTTCACCCGGTTATGATTCTGGGCGCCTCATATAAAACATAGAACAGTACAGCACAGAACAGGCCCTTCGGCCCTCGACGTTGTGCCGAGCAATGATCACCCTACTCAAGTCAACGTATCCACCCTATACCAGTAAGTAACCCAACAGCCCCCCCCATTAACCTTAAAAAAAAATAATTACAAATTTATTTTTTTTTAAATTTTTTTTAATGACTTGGTGGGCCGCATAAAGACCTTTGGCGGGCCACATGCGACCCGCGGGCCGTAGTTTGCCCACCCCTGTTGTAGATGGTACACACGGCTGCCACTGTGGTGGAGGGTTTGAATGTTTGTGGAAGGGGGGACAATCAAGCGGACTTCTTTGTCCTGGATGGTGTTGAGCTTCTTGAGTGTTGATGGGGAGTCAAAGGTGAGTTACTCGCTGTAGGACTCCTAGCCTTTGACCTGCTCTGGTAGCCACAGTATTAATATACCTCGTCCAGTTCAGTTTCTGATCAATGGTAACCCCCAGGATTTTGATTGTGGGGATTCAGTGATGGTAATACCATTGAATGTCAAGGGAAGGTCGTTAGATCCTCTCTTGTAGGAGATGGTCATTGTCTGGCACTTGTGTGGCACCAATGTAACTTGCCACTTGTCAGCCCAAGCCAGGATATTATCCAGGCCTTGCTGCATTTGGACGTGGACTGTTTCATTACCTGAGTCTTCAGTACTATTGCTGGAATAGTGTCAGGACCAATAGTTTTTGCAGTATCCAGTGCCTTCAGCCGTTTCTTGATATCACGTGGAGTGAATCATATTGGCTGAAGACTGACATCTGTAATACTGGGGACTTCCGGAGGAGACCAAGATGGATCATCCACTCGGCACTTCTGGCTGAAGATTATTGTGAATGCTTCAGCCTTGTCTTTGGCACATATATTCTGGGCTCCTCCATCATTGAAGATGGGGATATTTATGGAACCACCACCTCCAGTGAATTGTTTAATTGTCCACCACCATTCGCAGCTGGATGTGGCAGGACTGCAGAACTTAGATCTGATGCGTTAGTTCTACAACTGCTTAGCTGTCTGTTACATGCTGTATATGCTGTTTGTCGCACAAGTAGTTCTGTGTTGTAGCTTCAGCAGGTTGACACCTCATTTTTCGGTATGCCTGTTGTTGTTTCTGGCATGCTCTCCTGCACTCTTCATTGAACCAGGGTTGGTCCCCTGGCTTGGTGATAATGGTAGAGTAGGGGATATGCCAGATCATGAGGTTGCAGATTGCGATTGAATACAATTCTGCTGCTTCTGATGGTCCACCGCGCCTCATGGCCAGTCTTGAGTTGCTAGATCTGTTCGAAGTCTATCCCATTTAGCACAGTGGTAGTACCACACAACATGATGGAGGGTATTCTCAATGTGAAGATGGGACTTTATCTCCACAAGGACTGTGTGGTGGTCACTTCTACCGATACTATCATGGACAGATGCATCAAATATGTTTTTCCCTCTTGTTGGTTCCCTCACCACCTGCTGCAGTCCCAGTCTAGCAGCTATGTCCTTAAGACCTAGCCAGCTTGGTCTGTGGTGATACTATTGTGCCACTCTTGGTGATGGCCATTAAGTCCCCCACCCAGAGCAAATTCTGCGCCCTTGCCACCCTCAGTGGTTCCTCCAAGTGGTGTTCAGCATGGAGGAGTACTGTTTCATCAGCTGATGGTGGCCGGTACGTGGTAATCTGCAGGACGTTTCCTTGTCCATGTTTAACCTGAAGCCATGAGACTTCATGTGGTCCAGAGTCGATGTTGAGGGCTCCCAGGTCAACTTCCTTCCGAGTGTATACCACTGTGCTGCCACCTCTGCTGGATCTGTCCTGGCGGTGGGACAGGATATACCCAGGGTGATAGTGGTGTCTGAGGCATTGTCTGTAAGATATGATTCTGTGAGTATGACTATATCAGGCTGTTGCTTGACTAGTCTATGAAACAGCTCTCCCAACTTTGACACAAGCCCCCAGATGTTACTAAGGAGGACTTTTCAGAGTCAAAGGGCTGGGTTTGTCGTGCCTGGTTTGATGCTGGGTGGTCCGTCCGGTTTTATTCCTTTTTTGTGTTTTCGTAGTGATTGAATACAACTGAGTGGCTTACTAGACCATTTCAGAGGGCATTTAAGAGTCAACCACATCGCTGTGGGTCTGGCTCACATGTAGGCCAGACCAGGTAAGGATGGCAGATTTCCTTCCCTAAAGGGCATTAGTGAACCAGATGTTTTTTATGACAATCGACAATGGTTTCATGGTCATCATTAGGCTTTTAATACCAGATTTTTATTGAGTTTAAATTCACCACTTGCTGAGGTGGGATTCGAACCAGGGTCCTCAGATCATTTTCCTGGGTCTCTGGATTACTAGTCCAGCAACAATACCACTATGTCACTACACTGTCACATGTTCCGGGATGGCAACCAGAATGTCACTGGCTCCACATGTATTAAAGATGAAACTTTACTCCTTTAAATTTAAAATCTAAAGCAGTAACATCTCTGCTACATTAACAATAGTATAGATTCTTCCATGTGCTCCCCCTGTTTCTCAGCCATAATGCGGGACTAGGGAAATGGAAAATTGGATAAGCATGTCTTAAGAATCTTTCAGCGTGATATTCTGTCCAACTGCTACGCATTGCAACAACCATAGGTCTTTCAGCATCAACCAAGGTAAGTCCAGAAGGGGAATTAAAAACCTCTACTCAAACTCGCTAAGCGCATTACTGAAACCCGCATTTCTAATAAGTTAATTATCATGCAAGATTTAATACTTAAGAGAGGAACATAAAACAATCACCAGGGAAATGGTTCTGAGAAAACTAGGAGACCTGAAGGCTGACTCATCACCAGATCCTTATGGATTTCACCCTAGGATCTTATGATTAGTAGTTGCAGAAATACTAGATGCATTTGTTTTAATTTTCCAAAATTCCCCAGATTCTGGAAAGATCCCATATGATTGGAAATTAGTGAGTGTAACTTTTCTATTCATGGGAGGTGGGAGACAGAAAGCAGGTAACTACAGGCTTGTTAACCTAATGCTGGAATCTATTGTTAAGGAGGTTATAGCAGGGCATTTAAAAAGTCTTAATGCAATCAGGCATGGTTTGTGAAAGGTAAATCATGTTTGAATTATTTATTAATGTTCTTTGAGGAAATAATAAGTAACTTGGGTGAAGGGGGACCTGTAGTTGGATTTCTAAAAACAATTTAATAAAGTGCCACATTAAAGGTTTCTACACAATATAAGAACTCATAATGTAGGTGGACAACATATTATCATGAACAGAAGATTGTTGCACTAACAGGACTCAGAGAGTAAGGTTACTCGGTTAGCTACTGGAGTGTCACATAGAAACATAGAAAATAGAAGAAGGCCATTCAGCCCTTCGAGCCTGCTCCATGATTCATTCAAATCATGGCTGAACATCCAGCTCAATAGTCTGATCTGCCCTCCGCCCATATCCTTTGATCCCCTTTACCCCAAGAGCTAACTGCTTCTTGCAAATATACAGAGTGGGATTTCCCGGTCCGCCAGCCACATTTTCTAGCGTGACGCGCGCCTGCCGGCAGTGGAATTCTCCGTTCCTGCAGCCGCTCAATGGGGTTTACCATTGTGGCCACCCCACTTTAGACTGTGATTCCTGGTCTGGATACCCCCACCATCAGGAACATCCTTCTTGCATCTACCTGTCTAGTCCTGTTAGAATTTTACAGGTTTCTATGAGATCCCGCCCTCATTCTTCTGAACTCCAGCCAATACAATCGGAACAGAATCAATCTCTCTTCATACATCAGCCCTGCCAACCCAGGAATCAGTCCGGTAAGCCTTCTCTGCACTGCCTCCATTTCAAGAACCTCCTTCCTCAGATAAGGAGACTGAAACTGCGTATAATATTTCAGGTGTGGCCTCACCAAGGTCCTGTATAAGTGTAGCAAGACATCCCTGCTCCTGTATTTGAATCCTCTCACTATGAAGGCCAACATAGCATTTGTGTTCTTTATCGCCTGCTGCACCTGCATGCTTACCTTCAACAACTGGTGTACAAGACACCCAGGTATCGTGACACATTCCCCCTCCTAATTTATGGCCATCAGAGAATAACCTGCCTTCCCATTTTTGCTACCAAAGTGGATAACCTCGCATTTATCCAAATTATACTGCAGCTCCCATTCATTGCCCACTCACTGAACTTGTCCAAATCTCTGCATCCTCCTCACAGGGACCAAGTCCTGAGGCCTCAACTATTTACACTCTATATCTATGAATTGGATGGAGGGACTGAATGTACACATTTGCTGATGACACAAAGATAAGACAGAGTGTAAATTGTGAGGAGGACATAAGGAGTCCACAAACAGATTTATGTAGGTTAAGTGAGTGGGAAAATATTTGGCAGATGGAATATAAAATGAGAAAACTCTCGACCATCCACCGTGGCTTATGGACCCCCTCCCCTCAACACCCCAATTTACTTGTTAAGGTATCTCCGAGCCACCCCTCGCCCCACCTCATTAAGGGCAGGGCATCCTGGGCCCGGTCCCTGACATAGGCAACCTAGCACACGGGCACCTTGGCGCTGCAAACCTGGCACCTCGGCAGTGCCCTGTCAGCCTGACACTGCCACCTGGGCACCCTGACAGTGCCTTTACAGAAGTCCCTGTGGGGGTTTTTCCTATTACAGGAGTTCATGGGGGGGTCCCCGTATTATAGAGGTCTCAAGGGGGAACACAGGGGCGGGGGACTGCACGATGAGGCATGGGCAGACAGTGCACTGTTGGGGGGGTGAGGGCAGGGTGGCTCTCGGATGGGCTTGGGTGATCTCTAGCAGCATGGCCCTGGCATGGTGAACCTCACGGTGGTCCACCATGTCAGGTTCACAATTGCTGAGGCCACAAGCCATCCGCGCCAATGGTTGCGGGGCCCGAGAATCACAGAAGGCCGGAACATAGGGGCCAGTCCCACTAAATAATTAATTTATATCCCCCCATGGGGACGGAGAAACCCACCCAAGGAGTCTCCCATTTAAGACGGAGATGAGGTAATTGTTTTTCTCAGGGTTTTTAGTCTGCAAATTCCTTTCGTCAGAGGGCAGGGCATGCCTTCCATTCACATGTTTGCATATGAAGGAGGGGATGCTGCTAGCTGGTAATATATTTTAGGTAGTTTGTTTGACATATCCTTTCCTGGGATGTAGGTGACACCAGCATTTGTTGCTCATCCCTAAATGCCTAGAACTGAGTGGCTTACCACACAGTTAAGAGTCAACCATATAGGATCACATGTAGGTCAGACCAGATAAGAACACCAGGTGCTGGATTCTCCGATTTGCAGTGATATACCTTCAATTCACAGTGAGGCAGAGAGAGCGAGTGAACAGTAGGCTTTATTAGTCATGAACTTGCCTAGCCAGAGTCAGTAGTACAGATGAATGCCGCCCACAAGAGCTGGCTTATATATGGCCCCAGTGTGGGCGGAGCCAGAGGCGGAGCCATACCGGGGTTACAGTACAGTACCTGGAAGCAGTTCATATCACCACTTCCAGGTCACAGGTTATGGTATCATGCATACATTATGGTGAATACATTCACCACATTCACCCCTTGTTAAAAAAATCAAGTCCAGCGGGGGTGAAGTGGGGTCATTACATATTCAGTCTATCTGGAGGCAGGATCGTTCTCTTCGACCTCCGCAGCTCTGGCGGTGCGGCGGGCACTGTTGTCGCAGGTGGTGACTCTCGGGGCGTTGTGTCTGGAGCTTGGGCCTCAGTCCGGGGTGTCAGAAATGGTTGGGGTGCGGGGGTATGGTGGGGGGGTGATGGGTGGTGGCAGTGTCGGCGCAGGACAATACAGGAGACCCAGGGGGGCATATGGGGTGCTGTGAGTGGCGGCGGGCAGCGGGGAGGGGGGATGTAAGCGGGGTGGGCACGTTGGCGGGGGAACCAGCTGGCGCCAAGTCCCGTAGGGAGACCGTATCTTGCCGTTCGTCCTGATGCGCGATGTAAGCAAACTGGGGGTTAGCATGGAGCAGCTGGACTCTCTCAACCAGGGGATCGGTCTTATGGCTCCTCATGTGCCTCCGGAGAAGGACTGTTCCTGGAGTTTTCTGCCAAGATGAAAGCGAGAGCCCGGAGATGGACTTCCTGGGGAAGATAAACAAACGATCGTGAGGGGTCTCGTTCGTGGCCGTGCAGAGGAGCGATCTGATGGAGTGGAGGACATCAGGGAGGACTTCCTGCCAGCAGAAGATCCGGAGACTTCTAGACCTAAGGGCCAGAAGAACGGCCTTCCATACCGTTGCATTCTCCCTCTCCACCTGCCCGTTTCCCTGCGGGTTATAGCTCATAGTCCTGCTCGAGGCGATGCCTTTGTTGAGCAGGTACTGACGCAGCTCATCGCTCATGAAAGATGTGCTCCGGTCACTGTGGACGTAGGCAGGGAAACCGAACAGCGTGAAGATGCTGTGCAGTGCCTTTATTACGGTGGCTGAGGTCATGTCGGGGCAGGGGACGGCGAAGGGGAAGCGGGAGTACTCATCGATGACGGTGAGAAAGTATATATTCCGGTTGGTGGAGGGGAGGGGCCCTTTGAAGTCAATGCTTAGTCGCTCAAAGGCCGGGAGGCCTTTACCAGGTGGGCCTTGTCTGGCCGGTAGAAGTGCAGTTTGCACTCTGCGCAGACTTGGCAGTCCCTGGCCATGGCCTTGACCTCCTCAGAGGAGAAGGGCAGATTGCGGGCCTTAATGAAGTGGGTAAGCCGGGTGACCCCCAGATGGCACAGGTCATTGTGGATAGCCCGAAGTTGGTCATCTTGCGCGCTGGCGCATGTGCCACGGGACAGGGCATCTGGGGGCTCGTTGAGCTTCCCAGGACGATACTTGATATCGCAGTTGTAGGTGGAGAGTTCGATCCTCCACCTCAAGATTTTATAATTTTTTATTTTGCCCCGTTGTGCGTTGCCGAACATGTAGGCTACCGATTGTTGGTCGGTGACGAGAGTGAATCTCCTACCGGCTAGGTAGTGCCTTCAGTGCTGCACGGCTTCCATTATGGCTTGTGCTTCCTTCTCGACCGAGGGGTGTTGAATTTCGGAAGCGTGGAGGGTCTTAGAGAAAAATGCTACTGGCCTGCCCATCTGGTTGAGTACGGCGACCAGTGCAACGTCTGATGCGTCGCTCTCTACCTGAAAAGGGATAGACTCATCCACCACGTGCATTACGGCCTTGGTGATGTCAGTCTTGATGCAGTTGAAGGCCACGCGGGCCTCATCCGTCAGGGGAAAAGTGGTTGTTTGAGTAAGTGGGCGGGCTTTGTCCGCATAGTTGGGGACCCACTGGGCGTAGGAGAACAGCCCCAAGCATTGTTTTAGGGCCTTGAGGCTGTGAAGAGGGGGGCGCATACAGGGAGTTCTGTGAGGGGGGCGCATACGGTCAGGGTCGGGCCCTAGAACTGCGTTCTCTACGACATAGCCGAGAATGGCTAGTCGGGTAGTATGGAAGACGCATTTTTCTTCATTGTATGTGAGATTGAGGGATTGGGCGGCCTGGAGGAAGCTCTGGAGGTTGGCATCATGGTCCTGCTGGTCATGGCTGCAGATGGTCACATTGTCCAAGTACAGGTATGTAGCCCGCAAACCGGACTGGTCCACCATTCGGTCCATCGTTCTCTGAAAGACCGAGACCCCGTTAGTGACGCCGAAGGGGGACTCTGAGGAAGTGGAAGAGCCGGCCGGCTGCCTCGCATGCAGTGTAGTGGCGCTCTTCCGGGCAGATTGGGAGCTGGTGGTAGGCCGACTTCAGATTGACCGTGGAGAACACACGGTACTGTGCGATCTGGTTGACCATCTCCGCTATGCGGGGGAGGGAGTACGCATCGAGTTGCGTGAATCGGTTAATTGTCTGGCTGTCGTCCACAACCATCCGATTCTTTTCCCCAGTCCGGACGATCACCACTTGCACTCTCCAGGAGCTGTTGCTGGCCTCGATGATCCCTTCACTCAACAGTCGCTGGACCTCCGACTTGATAAACGTCACGTCCAGCGAACTGTACCGTCTGCTCCTGGTGGCGATGGGCTTACAGTTAGATTCGCAAAGAGTGAAGGGGGAAAGACCTTGAGGGTCGCGAGGCTGCACACCATGAGGGGGAGGCAGGGTAGGTGTGGAGGGAGTAGCGCCTTACCGTGTCGGGGTGGACAAAGCTCCCTGTGCTTCCGGAGTCGAAAAGGCAGAGTGTCCTGTGCCCGTTGACCCTGACGAACATCATGGAGTTCTTCAGCTGTTTTGGCTGCGACTAGTCGAGGATGACTGCGCCCAGCTGCGGGTAGTCTGTGTGGTCGGTGAAGTCACAAGATGGCGGCCCCCATGAGTCGCACGTGTCGGGCTGGGGCGAAGATGGCGACCAAGTTGCCGGCCCCCACGAGTCGCACGATGCTGATGACGCATCTGACGGGGGCATTCCAGGCAGGCACCCAGCCACATTGCAGGGTCAGTGGGGCTGCAAGTCCATGGGTCGGGCCTGGTGTGTTTTCAATTTCTGGGCCTTCGGCCGGCCCAGGCAGACTCTAGCGAAGGGCCCCTTTTTCCCACAATCGCTGCACGTTGATGTGCGGGCTGGGCAGCGCTGCCGGGGATGTTGGCCCTGGCCGCAGAAGTAGCACTGCGGTTCCCCAGGCTGGGCTAGCAGAAGCGCGGCACAGGCCTGCGACATAGTCGGGTCCGACGGGGGTCGTGACGAGGGCATCCACGAGGGGTTCTGCAGGCCCGCGGGGAACGCACTGAGGTTCTGGTAGGCCACCTCTAGTGAGGTCACTAGCTTTACCGTTTCCCTCAGGTCGGAGCTCCCATTTTCCAGCAGGCGCTGCCTGATATAGTTCGAGCGGACCCCCGCCACGTAGGTGTCCCGGATCTGTGAGTTCATATCTTCCTCCGCCGTCATATCGCGATAGCTGCAATTCCTCGCGAGTAGGAACAGGGTTTCGAGATACTCGTCCAGCGATTCTCTGGCATGTTGACGGCGAGTAGTGAGGAGGTGTCTAGCAAACACCTCATTTACGGGCTTCACGAAATGTGCCTTGAGAGTTGCGACCGCCGCCTCGTACGTGGTCGCTCTCTCGATCACTACCAAGATTCGATGGCTCACCCAGGCGTGGAGGAGACGCAGCTTGAGAGTCTTAGTGGGAGGCATTGTGGAGGAGTCGGGGTAGGCCTCGAAGCATCGGAGCCAATGTTCGAATATTTCCTTGGCTTCGGACGCGCGGGCGTCGAGTTCGAGCCTGTCTGGTTTTAGAGCGGCTTCCATAGTGCTGTCGATGACTAATAAATTGATATACCTTCAATTCACAGTGAGGCAGAGAGAGCGAGTTTTATTCGTCATGAACTTGCCCAGCCAGAGTCAGCAGTACAGATGAATGCCGCCCACAAGAGGCCGGCTTATATATGGCCCTGGTGTGGGCTGAGCCAGAGGCGGAGCCATACCGGGGTTACAGTACAGTATCTGGAAGCAGTTCATATCACCACTTCCAGGTCACAGGTTACAGGTTATGGTATCATGCATACATTATGGTGAATACATTCACCACATGCAGACTAAGTGCTGACGGCGGTGTGGGGACAGTGGCATTTTACGCCAGAAAAAATGGCACCTTCCCCACACTGATCCTCCGTCTGATAGGGGGCTAGCAGCCATGCAGCGTAAAGCCCCCAGTTTTACCTGCAGATACAGCCGGAGAATTGCCGGATCCATGGCCATGCATGCACACGGTGGCCTGCAGCCATGCAACATGGCACGGCCATGCACGGACCCTGCATGCCAAAAACTGTCCCACTGTCACATCCCTCGCCACTCCTGACCACCCCCTACCAGTGCCCCCAGCCCCCGCCAAAGCTCCCCTGCCAGCGGAACGGCTCCCCTCCCCGACTGTGGCGACGCTGGACTCCGTCCGCAGCCGCCATGCGAGGTTCCCAAATGTTGTGAGGACATGCGACCCGCGCCGTCGAGTAGTCAGCCCATCGGGGGCGGAGCATTGTAAAAGCGGCATCGTCCCCAATTTAGGCGCAAACAGGGATTCTCTGGCCAATCGCCGAATGCAATTTTGGTGTCACTGGCCGGAGAATCCTGCCCCAGATTTCCTTTCCTAAAGGGCATTATTCAACTGGATGAGTTTTTACAACAATCAGTCATCACTGAGACTACCTTTCTAGTCCAGGTTAATTTAAATTCGACCAGCTGCTGTGATTGGATGCCAGGCACTCCAAAGTGTTTCTGACGCTGAACATTCACGATAGGAAATATGCCAGTGACATATTCTTGCCATTAACTGTTTATTTGATCTATCAATCGAAACACTTCCTACTCCTGCCGAGAAATTGCCAGAAAATAGCCCTTACTTTTAATTCAACTATTGTCCTGGGGTAGTAATGTACATTGAGCATCAAAAATGTGATGTTACCAACAGGGAAAACTCAAAAACCTCCTACACTAGGAAAACCATACCTTCTGGGAGATCGAGTTACAAAGATATCTAGGGCATTGAGGAAATGGTCTGGGTGCTTGTGACAAATCCACCATCTGATTCATCAATCATGAACAATATCCTGGATTATATCCCAAATTGGATAAATAATTTCTCACTACTTTTCTCCCACAGCATCTTCACCGAACCATTTCTCATCCTCATGATTTCAACCTCCAACTCAACTCATCATGCTCTCTCTTCTCAGTGTTCACTGTCTTCCTAGCCTCCTTAAATCTCTTCTTCCATGTAAACTTCCCAAACAATAGCCACCTACTTGACCTTGTCATTTCAATGATTTGCTAGTCTCATCATATCAATTACAAATATGGCCATCTCAGATCACGTTCTTGCATCACACTCCAAGCACATCCAACTTCCATATCCTACATTCTTCTGTGCCTGTCCTTCGAATAAAAACTATCACCCAATTCGCCTACAATTGTGCTTTCAAAATTCCAAATGTTTAGCCTTTCGCCCTCCATTCACCACAATATTTCCAGAGATACTTATTTTCTCAACCACACCCTCACCTCCTTCTATCTGTCCTAGACCTTAATGAAACTATTTCTCTCCTTCATTCTGCCCATACCCCCCACCCACCCCAGGACAGCTCTCATTACCATGCCTTTAAGTCCAAGGGACACAGATATGTATGGATATGGCGGACAGCTGGTTTAACCATCCACCATCAGATCTGGCTGGACTAAAATAAGCACTATTGGTATCTACTCACATTTGCTAAAACTGCTCACTATTTCAGGATCATCGTGAAATACAAAGATAATGGCACCATTCCTCTGCTATGAACCATCTCCCTAAACCCCTCTCCTCTGTCTCCTCTATCATGCACTTATGTCTGAGAACATTGCATCAGTTTATGCTGTCATGTACCTCCCTTCCATTAGCCTACCTATCTGAACATCCCCACGTCCCTAGCCCTGAACTTGCAACTTTTTCTAGTTTGTCTCTTAATTCCGCTCATGCCTTTCCAAGCTCATCCTTTTCATTAGACCGACATCTTGTTCCCCTGACCCTTTCCAACTAACCTGATGACTACCAGATTTCCCCTCTGCGTCCCCTTTTAATGATAGTTTTATTGTTCTTTCTCCTCAGATGTTGGTCGGCTGTGATCACATTTCCCTTCAAAAGAAATCAGGAAAACCACATGATGTGAGCGCAGGAGTGGCTGAGTTTTCACAAGCTCCAGCGCTGCTCATCTTTCAATCTTTATCTTTATCCTGTGCACATCCTTTCTTGGTCTGCATGTTTAGTGCAATGTACCAATAATCTTTGGTCAGTGTTTCAGTTTTACTGAGCCGAGTTGAAAGGCTTTAATCTTTGTTGGGGTGGAGCCCTGTCGTTGGTGACGCAGCTACTTTTGGGAGGATTCCCACCCCAATAGTACAGTGTTCACCAGTGAATGATGGCTACTAGCGATGAAGTTAATCCACCTGAATGGCTTGACTCTACCAGTGTGGGACGTCAAAACCCAGTTTCAGGAGTTGAGTCTTCACGAGGGAGTGACAGCACATAAGTTGGTTCTTGCAACAGAGAGAGCATTCATTGAATCCCTGTCGTGGACAAGGAGGTGATTCGGCCCATTGGGTCTGCACCAACCCTCTAAAAGAGCACCCTACCTAGGCCCACTCCCTCGTCCACTCTGTCCTATCCCCATAACCTAACCTGCACATCCATGGATACTAAGGCCAATTTTGCATGGCTATTCCACCAAACCTGCACATCTTTGGACTGTGGGAGAAAACTGGAGCATCCGAAGGCACGCAGACACGGGGAGAACGTAGAAACTGCACACAGTCACCAGGGGAATTGAAGGTCCCTGGCACTGTGAGGCAGCAGTGCTGACCACTGTGCCACCATGCTGCATTGTCCTAGGTGGAAGCCTACCCCCACACACGTGAGGTCCTGCTGCATAGCCTGTTGTCCATCGTGAGGGGTGCTGATGAGAGGGAACTAGTTCAGAACCCTGCTGAGACTGGTGTCTCCGGTGAGATAATGGAGAGGTTCCCAGATGAGTTTTGAGAACAAGCTGCCATGTTTCAGGAATCTCTACCTGGAGGGCGGGCAGCTTAAATTTGATGGAGCACAATTAATTTGAATCCTGGGGTAGGGGTGGCCTGTTGTGTGTGGTCGTGTTCCTGTCAAGAGGGGTGAGGACTGCCTGAGGGTTGTTTCCCCCCAACCTACTGTGGGAGCTCAGGTTGTTGACTACCTCAGCGCAGTCGGGTCAGCAGGCTGGAAGTAATGAAGCTCATGTTGAAATCCTTAGAAGATCCTGAAGGATGCTCTCCATTATAGATCCGCTTTATCCCCAATGTCTACTTTCTTTGTGCGCCAATGGAGTGATCTTTTATCCTGATGACTACCTCACTCTTCAGTTGTTATCCTGGTCTTTATTCCCTGTTAATCATGATGCTGTCTGATAATGGTGTTATTTAATCTACTTGCAGGGATGTGAATTCTTGGGGATGATGTTTTGCACCATCCATTATCCTAAATTAATAAGGATGCTGGATTTCTGCACAGTTTCTGTACCCTTTCCCCTTGGGGAGAGGATAAGCAGAGCCTGAGTGGGGTGAGGGGCGGAGGGTATGGGTGGTAAGGTTAGTTTTGTCCTCGCTATGTTTGAGGAAGGTCCCCCATAGTCAGATCAAATCCTTTTCTTGGCTGCCCTTATTCTGCGCGCCCAGGCAGACTGTGTTTTATCCTGTAGGGGGTTGGGGTTTGTCGAACTCTCCTTTAGAGGGTGTTGGTCAGTTATCCCGAATTGGTTTTCCCTCTTCGACTGTTCTTCCGCTGTCAGAACCCTTGTGGCGCGTTTGGCCTTAGTATCTTCTATTTTTAGTGGTAGGCAGTGTGTCAGTTGGGGTTGTCCCTCTTGGGATCTGGAGAAGAGTTTGAATTATACTAAGAATTAACCAAATGACGTGACCATAAATTCACACGAGATGGAGAGTGGAAGTGAACAGTGGTTTTAATCAGCGAGAACTGTGCCTGCCTGCGACTGCTCTGCACTGAGTGCCGCCTACAGGCTTCAGATCTATATACCTCCCCCGAGGGGCAGAGCCATAGGCGGAGCCCACAAGGGCACCAACATAATACAATGTAATGTAATACAATGGTGAATGGTTGCCGTAATACATTCACCACATTCACCCCCTGTTAAAAATTGAAGTCCAGTGGGGGTGAAGTGGGCTCAGAGATTGAGTCTGTCCGGCGCCTTGATCATTCGCTGCGATTGCCTGAGCTCTGGTTTTGCTGCGGGCACAGGTGTTGAACTCGTCGCTGCGGGCGCGGGTGTTGACTCCGGGAGCGTGTCTTCTGAAGCTTCATCCCTATAGGTCGGCGATGGGGGAAGGGGATGTAGTGGGGGAGTGTAGGCTATGTTGGGGCGGGGGTGGTGTTCGGTGTTCAACAATCCTGACCCCATCATCCTTGCAAACTACCATTCCATCTTTAACATTTCATTCCTCCCTAAAGACCTCGAACATGGTGCTGTTGCCTCAGAAATGCTTCTTTATCAGATTTCCACTCCTGCTGCACTACTCTTATCAAAGTCGCAAATGATATTCTCTGGACTGCGACAAATGTCAAATATCTCTCCTGGTCTGATCTTGACCTTTCTGCAGCCTTCGACACAGCTGACCGCAGCACCTCTCCACTATCATCCCTTGACTTGATTCCATTTTTATATATTTATGATTGATGATTGCAGCCAGAATATGACTTGTAATGGCTTTCCTTCCTGCTCTCACACTTCTGGTGGTCCCCAAGGTTCTATCTGTGTCGTCGCCTCCCCCTATCCCAATAACCCAAGGTCAACACCTCCCCCTATCCCAGGGGTGGGCAAACTTTTTTGTGCAAGGGCCACATTCAAAAATTCACAATTTTAAAGGGCCGCATAGTATATTAAGTAAAATAATTAATATTTAAAATAGCCAAAATAAAAGGTTTTTAAAGAAAAAAAAGCAATTAATTTTTATTAATTAATATTTTTAAGTAGAAACTTCACATGAAACACATGTTGTGCCGAGCAATGATCACCCTACTCAAGTCAACGTATCCACCCTATACCAGTAGCCCAACAGCCCCCCCCCCCCCCCCCCCCATTAACCTTAATTTTAAAAAAATTTTAAAAAATAATTTAAAAAATTTATTTTAATGACTTGATCTTGGTGGGCCGCATAAAGACCTTTGGAGGGACGCATGCGGCCCGCGGGCCGTAGTTTGCCCACCCCTGCCCTATCCCAATAACCCAGTAACCCTACCCAACACTAAGGGCAATTCTAGGCACTAAGGGCAATTTATCATTGCCAATCCACCTAACCTGCACATCTTTGGACTGTGGGAGGAAACCGGAGCACCCGGAGGAAACCCACGCACACACGGGGAGGATGTGCAGACTCCGCACAGACAGTGACACAAGCCGGAATCGAACCTGGGACCCTGGAGCTGTGAAGCCATTGTGCTATCCACAATGCTACCGTGCTGCTCACATCAAGTGTACCATTTACTACTTCCCTGCATTGTCTACCTTGTGCCTGCCCTTTCTACCAGCCTGCCTGTGCCCTCATGAAGTCCATCAATATTCCATTTATAATTCACAGCACTTCCAGATCTTGTACAAGCTGGAAGTTTTTGCAAAATATGTGAAAACTTATGCTGTTTTAAAGAATTCAGGTGTCTGATAATATTTTACAGGCCTTTGACTTATTTTAACGAAATGTGTTTCAGATTGGATTAACCGAGGTGCAGTATAACCTGAGGACGTGCAAAGCTTTGAGGGGCGGTCACAGCATGGTGATATTTACAAATAACTTCAAAACTTTTCAACAGGTCAACTCATTTCCTTGGTTACTGATTCCTTTCTCAAACAGTTGAAATGGAATGTCATGTAAATACACAAATGTAAGATAAAGGCAATTCAAAACCTGCTCGCCCATCCCTGTACCTTTCCACACACACGGCTCAATAGTAAAAAAAAATCTTCTTTCGATTTGAAATATAACACCATTGTGAGCATTCAACTCTCCTCGACTCCAAATCTTAGCAAAATTTAATAAACATTTTCAAAGTACAAAACCTGAGAGCAAATTTTATAAGACAGTTTTCTTAAGAAGAAATTGTTAATAATCTGGAAAACTTAAGAAAGGGATGGTAGTATTAAATAATCAGACTTTAAGAAAGAATCGGTCATTTGTCAGGTTTCCCTTACAAAAAAGAAACAGTTGCTTCATTCATTTTCAAAACTAAAAACTTCTTGTGGGCGTTTGAAAAACGGAACATGTTCCACAATAACATTGATTTCAATATTTGAAATTATTTCCACGTTATTTTCTAATTTTCCTTTCATAATAGTCTTTCCTCTGCAACTAGCAGCATCAAATAATAACTTGCAAAAGATCTGCCAGCTGTATGTACACAAAGTGTTTGACAGTTGTAATGGATAAATCACATCGTGAAATACTCACCACAAGAACCAATGTTCCTAAACATTCAGCAAGACATTGTCTGACCAATAAATTTCTTATTCTGAACGAATCTTCGATTTTCCTGATTATTGCCTTTTGTTTCCCCATTTTGAATTGAGGACGTTTTGACAGATTAGTGCGAGTGCAGCCCTTGATTCAATGCAATGGCAAATTACTGGAACTCCGCTTGTTCAGTTAAATACCCTCAAAGTGCCGTGGAAAGCCTCAGGCTTTGCGAGACAAACTATTTTTAAAGCAGGATGGTTTGGGATTTGCATATCACGAAACTAACCTGTTTGACAAATAATATTCATCTCAATAAACAGTGTGTTCGTGCCATATTAGTGCCATTAGATTTTTTCAAATTTCTACAGCATCTGCTACATTTCAAAGCATTTTTTTGTTAATGGTCTATGGACTGAAATTGTAATTCCAAAGGAAGCAGGGGCTGGATTCTCCGATTTTGAGGCTACGTCCGGAGGAGTGTCTAGTTTTACAATGAGAAATTAGTCATCGCCCCCGCATTGATTCTCCGCCGGGTGGGGTTTAGCAATCACGCCATGTGAAACTCCCTGCATTCCAGACATAAATGCCCGGATGATTGCCTGGGCCGTGCTTGTGCACACGACGACCTGCAGCTGTCGCGCCGTACGACATGATGCTGGCCACGTGCAGACCCGACCAGCCAAATAGTGTCATCCTGGATCTCCCCTCGCCACTCCCGGACCAAACCCCACCAGTCCCCCCAGCCCTCGCCAAAGCCTTCCCCGCCAGCAGCACAGCTCCCGCCCGACTGTCACAGCGCTGGACACAGTCAGCAGTCGCCACGCCGGGTTTATGAAAACTCATACCACACGCGACTCGCGCAGTCGTGAACTTGGCCCATTGGGGGCGGAGCATCGGGGGACGGCGTCAAAGCAACGTGCTGATGCCGTTGCAATGGAATGCGGCGCGCTCCTAGATGACGCCAATTTGGAGGGGGCGGAGCTTCCAAAAAATAGCGCCGGCCCTGATTGGTTGCAAACGGGATTCTCCGCCCAATCACCAAATGCGATTTCGGCGTCGGGCAACGGAGAATCCCACCCCAGGTGTTTTTCAAAAATACAATCACAATCAGTTATGTCATAAATTCATTTTGTACATAGGATGGTTTAAGCTCTACTTCCAACATCACTCTGATCCATCACACTAAATTATTTTGGAATGGTCCCTTGAAAATAATCTTTATGTTATGAGATATATATAAAATAATAAAAACACAGCATTAGTAGTCCCAGTATTCTTTTTGACATGGTCTTCCATCTCCCTTGTGACAAGCTTCATTTCTTAGTTCCATCTAAGGGACTTAATTTACAATGCAAATATTACCATTTTGCATTAATAAACTCATGGAGGCTGAAAACCTTCAGATTTCTTTTTTTTAAATATTTTTATTGGTATTTTTAATTATACACAGTCAAACTTTGCATCCAATATTTACAGCTCGTGCAGTGCTTATGTACATACAATCATTTTTGGTGTTTCCTCCCCCCCTTTCCTTCTCCCTGCCCCCTCCCTGAACCCTCCTTGGCATTCCCCTCTTTCGTTCAGGGTGTTCTGTCCCCTAGCTCCTATTCTCCCCTCCCCCCCCCCCCATCCCTTTATGTTTACTGTTGCAGGCCTTGTTTGGTTCAGGGGGGCTTCCCGCCTCCTCCCACCCCATCCCTAAGCTTCCCCCTGCATTTCCTCTGAGTTTCCTCCCTTAGAGTTGGGTATCAGTGTCTGTTTTCTATTGTCTCTTGCTTTTTCCCTGTTTGCTGTTGGCTTCGAACAGGTCTTGGAACAGGCCGACAAACTGCCCCATGCTTTGAGGAAGCCCTCGTCCAACCCTCGGATGGTGACATTGATCTTCTCCAAGTGGAGAAATTCCGCCAGGTCTGCAGCGTAGGTGGTGCTGCTGACCGCCAGCCGAGCAGGATTCTCCGGCGGGCGATTAGGGAAGCGATTGGCTTCAATAAAGACAAATCACCGGTCAGTCACCTTGCCTCCAAAGAGAGAAGGAGAGTAGGTCATTTGCAACCCCAGCACTTGAGTCAGCAGTGCCTGTAATGATATGTATATTGATGGGATGTAAAGAATTAACAAGTTAATGATAATGATTCTTACCACTAAAGGGAACCTCAGAACAGTCATATAAATATCAGGTGACATGGGAATTTGGGGATTATAGGATGATGAGTGTCATAATATACACCAGTATATCATGGTGCAGACACACACTGATGGACACCAATCAACATGTACAAATACCGCAGCCAATCACCAGTTAGAATACACACACAATAAAGGCAGAGGGCACCACAGTTCCCGCTCATTCTGGGTGTTGCCTCTCAGTGTAACAAGAATTCATCCAGCCCAGCACAGACTCACACCACGTGCTGAGAGAATCAACTGGTTTGGCCTCTAGTTTAAGTTAGCATCATTTAGACCCACAGTCATTGTGTGTTAGTTAGTTAGAAGTAGTTAATAAAATTGAGTTGAACATTCATCAGTGTTGGAAGTGTCTGTTCATCTCTCAAGTCTACACTAGCCAACACTTCAATAAGGAGTTAAGAGTTAGGATGGATGGGCAGCACGGTGGCCTAGTGGTTAGCACAACCGCCTCACGGCGCTGAGGTCCCAGGTTCGATCCCGGCTCTGGGTCACTGTCCGTGTGGAGTTTGCACATTCTCCCCGTGTCTGCGTGGGTTTCGCCCCCCACAACCCAAAAATGTGCAGAGTAGGTGTATTGGCCACGCTAAATTGCCCCTTAATTGGAAAAAATAATTGGGTAATCTAAATTTTTTTTTAAAAGAGTTAGGAGGGAGCTGGAAGAGTGTCAGGCATAGAGAGCAGTTGTATACTTGAGAATTCTGTAAGTTAGGGATAGCATAGTTTTATACAATAACCTTCTACTTAAAGAATGTGAATGAATCTTAGTTAGTAGTGTAAATAAATATATGGTTTGTTTGTTAACAAAGCTTTGTGTTCTTTATTCAACACTATGCATCCGAGCCATCCAGGTAAAGCAGAATGGAGAATACAACGTGGTACCAGCAGTGGTCCTGCAGTAGATTAGTCAGGTTTAGGGAGAAAGAAAGAGGCTCTACTCAAAAAAAATGTGAAGAAAAATCTCAACCAGGCTCCAGTAGCAACAATAAGACTCCAGCAACAACCAGAAACATCACAGAAAGAAATACCCAACTGAAGAGTCATGGAAGGTCTGCAGTTTCCAAAGGCATTCAGCATATCGGGTAATGTAAATGTAAACTGGAAAATATTCAAACAAGAAATTCAACTGTACCTCTCATCCTCCAACCGAGAAACTGACAGTGATAAATGAAAAGCTGCTTTATTGCTACTAATGGCTGGACAACAGGCTTTGGAAATGTATAACTCATTCCAGTTTGAGAATGAAGTTGATAAAAATAGCTTTGAACTGTTCATTAAAAAATTTGATCATTATTGTGAAAGAAATGAAAACCTGTGTAAAAGACTACAAAAGAAACAAAAAATAAGGCTGGGAGATTCAATCAAAATGTGCAGTGTGAGTAAATAATCTAAAACTAGAAGTGCTGAAATGTTGTATCAAAGTAAAACATTTTTGCCTCAGTTCAAGCTATGGCGCATTAAAAATTCATCGCGCTGAAAAAGAAGACCAATCTGCGCAAGCGCACCCGAAAAAAACATGCGCTTCAGAAGTCAGACATTTCAGACATGCGCACTTAAAAGAAAAAACGCGCGATTTGGATTCTGAATGTTGTGCACATGTGCTATAAATGCGCACATTGAAAAACGACGCGATCCGGGAGAATACCGTTTTGCGCATGCGCAGAAGAGTGCGCACTTGAAAAAAGACCGCATTCCAGACGGGGATCGATTTGCTCATGCGCAATGCATGTTTGAGCAGGACGTCACGGACGTGATGACGTCAGAACGTTGTGGACATGCCCACTTAAAGAAAAACTGCCCGGAAATAAAAAAACAAGTTTTAAAGGCGAAAAACAGGGTTTTTTTTACCTCGCAAGGCAGAACATTGCCTGAATTGGAACAAACAGCTGAAGAAGACTTTTTCAGCACCATGGAACAAAATGTTTGCAGCATGCAACAAGACGAAAATGTTAACAAATCTAAAACTAAAGAAGATAAATCCTACATTGAAGAATACTACTCAGATATGACAGAGATGTCATAGAATTTACAGTGCAGAAGGAGGCCATTCGGCCCATCGAGTCTGCACCAGCTCTTGGAAAGAGCACCCTACCCAAGCCCACACCTCCACCCTATCCCCATAACCCAGTATCCCACCCAACACCAAGGGCAATTTTGGACACTAAAGAGAATTTAGCATGGCCAATCCACCTAATCTGCACACCTTTGGACTGTAGGAGGAAACCAGAGCACCTGGAGGAAACCCACGCACACACAGGGAGAAAGTGCAGACTCTGCACAGACAGTGACGCAAGCCGGGAATCGAACCTGGGCCTGGGCAGTGGCGTGCAGAGGTCTGGTGATGCCCGGGGCAAATCTTGGTTGTATGCCCCAAAGACTCAAGTATAAGGCCTAATATACTGAGAAATATTATGAGAAAGGAAAACATTTTGAATATATTTTTTTTTATAAATGTTTTTATTCAGTTTTCATATTTTATATTGAACAAATTACAAATTGTTAGGAGAGAAAAAAAAACAAACAAACACGCAAAAATTAACATACATATTTACAGGTAAGCATCTTCGTAGTAGTAACTGCGCCCGCCCCCCACCCCCCCCCCCCCCCCCCCTCAACATGTTTATTTAGTTTGGTTTTGGGCCTTAGCTAGCCATCGAACCCCCGTACCGAACCTGCAGCCCCCCCCCCCCCCCCCTCCCGCTACCTTCCCCCGACTATTCTTCCTCTTGTACATTGGCCACAAATAGGTCCCGGAACAGTTGCATGAATGGCTCCCACGTTCTGTGGAAGCCGTCGTCCGACCCTCGGATGGCAAATTTGATTTTCTCCATTTGGAGAGATTCCGAGAGGTCGGACAGCCAGTCCGCAGCTCTGGGCGGTGCTGCTGACCGCCAGCCAAACAGGATTCTACGGCGGGCGATCAGGGAGGCAAAGGCAAGGGCGTCCGCCCTCCTCCCCAGGAATAGATCTGGCTGTTCTGAAACCCCGAAGACCGCCACTATCGGGCATGGCTCCACCCTCACTCCCACCACTTTGGACATAACCTCGAAGAAGGCTGTCCAGTACTCCACGAGTCTGGGGCAAGACCAGAACATGTGGGCGTGGTTGGCCGGGCCTCTTTGGCACCGTTCACATCTGTCTTCCACCTCCGGGAAGAACCTACTCATACGGGTTCTTGTTAAGTGGGCTCTATGTAGCACTTTTAGTTGCGTCAGGCTGAGCCTTGCGCACGTGGAGGTGGAGTTGACCCTATGCAGTGCTTCGCTCCAGAGTCCCCACCCTATCTCCATCCCCAGGTCGTCCTCCCATTTCCTTCTTGTTGCGTCCAGTACGGTGTCGTCCCTATCTACCAGTCGGTCATACATGTCACTACAGTTCCCTTTCTCTAGGATACTTGCGTCCAGTAGGTCTTCCAGTAGTGTCTGTCGTGGCGGTTGTGGGTACGTCCTTGTCTCCTTTCGTAGGAAGTTTTTGAGCTGCAGGTACCGTAGCTCGTTCCCCCCAGCTAGCTGAAATTTCTCTGTCAGTTCGTCCAGTGTTGCGATCCTGTCGTCCGTGTATAGGTCCCTGACTGTCAGTGTCCCCCCGTCCTGCCTCCACCTTTTGAAGGTGGCGTCAGTCAGTGCTGGTGTGAACCTATGGTTGTTGCAGATGGGAGCCCTGTTCGACATTTTGGTCAGGCCAAGTTGCTGCCGCAGTTGGTTCCAGGATTGGAGGGTGGCTGTCACCACTGGGCTGCTGGAGTGTTTTTTGGGTGGGGATGGGAGTGCTGCCGTGGCGAGGGCCCGGAGGGAGGTTCCCATGCAGGAGGCCTCCTCCGCACGCACCCACTCGGCTTCTGGCTCCTGGATCCATCCCCTTACTCGCTCGGCTGTTGCTGCCCAGTGGTAGAATTGTAGATTCGGGAGGGCTAACCCTCCCCTGGTTTTTGTTTTTTGTAAGACCTTCTTTGGGATCCTAGCATTTTTACCCCCCCCATACGAACGCCATGATGAGTTTGTCCAGCGCTTTGAAAAAGGCCTTGGGGATGTAGATCGGAATGGATCTAAACAGGAAGAGGAACCTGGGCAGTACGTTCATTTTGATCGTCTGAACTCTCCCCGCGAGGGAGAGCGGGAGTGTGTTCCATCTTTGCAGGTCCTTTTTAACTTCCTCCGTCAGGCTGGTGAGGTTCCATTTGTGGATCCCTTTCCAGTCATGGGCTATTTGGATCCCCAGGTAGCGGAATTTATGTCGGGCTTGATTGAACGGCAGCCCCTTTAGTGCTGCCCCCCCCCCCCCCCCCCCCCCCCCCCCTTGCGGGTGTACTGGGAAGATCACACTTTTGCTCATGTTGAGTTTGTAGCCCGAGAAGGCTCCAAACTCTTTCAGGAGCGCGATGATTCCGTCCATGCTGTTTTGTGGGTCCGAGATATAGAGGAGCAGATCATCCGCATAGAGTGAGACTCTGTGCTCTCTACCTCCCCTTCGGATCCCCCTCCAATTTTTTGCTGCCCTGAGCGCGATTGCTAGCGGTTCAATTGCTAGTGCGAACAGCAGCGGGGACAGTGGGCATCCTTGTCTGGTGCCCCTGTGCAGCTGGAAGTATTGGGAGTTGGTATTGTTGGTCTGTACACTCGCCATGGGAGCGTTGTACAGGAGCTTTACCCAAGCGGTGAACCCTGTTCCAAGCCCGAACCGCTCCAGTACCTCTATGAGGTATTTCCACTCGACTCTGTCGAAGGCCTTTTCTGCGTCCAGGGAGACGATCACCTCTTGTGTTCTCTCCCCGGAGGGGGTCATTATCACGTTCAGCAGGCGCCTGATGTTCGCGGTAAGCTGTCTACCTTTGACAAAGCCCGTCTGGTCCTGTGTGACCACCTCAGGTACACAGTCTTCTAGCCTCTTGGCTAGGATTTTGGCCAGTATTTTGGCGTCTGCATTCAGCAGAGATATGGGTCTGTATGACCCACATTCCGTTGGGTCTTTGTCTTTCTTAGGTATCAGCGAGATTGAGGCCTGTGCTAACGTGGGTGGCAACGTGCCCCTAGCTAGCGAGTCTGTGAACATCTCCCGCAGGTGCGGGGCCAGCGCTGTCGCAAATTTTTTGTAGAAGTCCGCTGGGAATCCGTCCGGTCCCGGCGCCTTCCCCGCCTGCATGGAGCTAATGCTCTCCATGATCTCTCCCAGTGCTAGTGGTGCTTCCAGATCCCGTTTTCTGCCCTCTCCCACAACTGGTATGTCCAGTCCGTCAAGAAACCGGTTCATCCCAGCCTTCCCCGTTGGGGGCTCTGAGGTGTACAGCTCTTGGTAGAAGGCCTTGAAGGTTTTGTTAATCCTCTCTGGTTCTGTTTCCAACGTGCCTCTGGTATCTCTGATTTGCGCAATTTCTCTGCTGGCTGCCTGCTTTCTCAGCTGGTGGGCCAACAGGCGGCTGGCTTTGGCTCCGTGTTCGTATAGGGCCCCGCGTGCCTGGCGGAGTTGGTGTACTGCTTTCCTGGTGGAGAGCAGGTCAAAGTTCCTTTGTAATTCTTTCCTCTCCGCCAGGAGTTCTACGGTCGGGGCCTCGGAGTATTTATGGTCTACCTCCAGTATGGAGTCGACCAGCTTCTGCCTAGCCACCCTTTCCTCCCTATCTCTTTGCGCTTTGTAGGCTATGATTTCCCCTCTTAGTACGGCCTTAAGCGCTTCCCAGAACGTGGAGGGTGAGACCTCCCCGTTTTGGTTGATCTCAGTGTACTCCGCTATGGCCTGCGCTATCCTTTCGCTGAAGGCCTTGTCAGCTAGTAAGGCACCGTCCAACCTCCATTTGGGGCGCTGGGCCCTTCCCGTCTCTAGCCGCACATCCATGTAGTGTGGAGCATGGTCTGATATCACAATTGCGGAGTATTCCACCTTGTCTATCTCTGGAAGCACCGTTTTCCCCACCACAAAGAAGTCAATTCTGGTGTACGCGTTGTGTACTGGGGAGAAGAAAGAGAATTCTTTCTCCCCCGGGTGGGCGAATCTCCAGGGGTCTACTGCTCCCATCTGCTCCATATAGTGACTGAGTTCCCTTGCCATGTTTGAGGTTTTCCCCGTTCTGGGGTTTGATCTGTCCGTCGTTGGGTCCTGTACACAGTTGAAGTCCCCCCCATGATTAGTCGGTGCGTCGCTATGTCCGGGATTTCTGCCATGGTCTTTTGGATGAAGCTCGTGTCGTCCCAGTTGGGCGCATACACGTTAACTAGAACTACCGGCGCCCCATCCAGGGCCCCGCTGACCATGACATACCGTCCCCCTGGGTCCGTAACCGTCTTTGTCGCCCTAAACATTGTCCTCTTGCCAATCAGGATCGCCACCCCCCTGGCCCTTGCCCCATAACAGGAATGATAGGTTTGTCCCACCCAGCCCTTTCTTACCCGCAGTTGGTCCTGCTCCCTCAAGTGCGTCTCTTGGAGGAAGACTATGTCGGCCCTCATGTTTCTAAGGTGGGTGAGGACTCTAGATCTCTTCACTGGGCCGTTAAGTCCCCTTACGTTCCAGGTGACTATTCTGGTGGGGGGCTTCTGCCCCCTTGCTCCTGTGGGGTTAACCATATTTGTCCGGTGGACGCGCCCCTGCCCTCTGGGGTTTCCCTTTGTTAGGGGGCCGTCCAGGATGTCCACTATCACTGCTCTCCCCATGCGGTCGGGTCCCTGCGCTCCGGGGTTCCCCCTTGTCCCGGGGACACCCGCCATGGCCGTCCACTGTGTGTCCGCCACGCGGGTAGTCCCCTGCACTCCGGGGGGCCCCTTCACCCACAGACCGTACTGGGTGGGTGCTTGCAGCAGTTCCCTGTTTCGAGCCCTTGTCTGTGGCACTTTGTGGCCCTATTCCCTTTCTGGCCTCTTTTGTCCCTTCGTCCCTGCATTTCCCCTCCCTGGTCTCTCGCCCCCCGAGTGCCCCCCCCCCCCCCCCCCCCCGCTCTATCCCTTTCGGGGATACCCCTGTGTACCCCTTTTGAATATATAAACACAGATGAAACATGAAATAAACGCTTTATTCGATTTTAATATAAATCAATCAAATTTATTAAGTTCTTTTCCCCAAATGATACCTCCTGTCACTAAACACCTGAACTACTTCACTTTTTACATCAGCTGTGAGAAATTCTTTTTCAATGCTTATTAAAGCCAGGTTGGTCAGTCGCTCCTGTGACATAGAAGACCTCAGATATGTTTTTATTAATTTCAGTTTTGAAAATGACCTTTCACAGCTTGCGACTGAAAATGCGATTGTAAGCAGTAATCTGTATGAAACACACAGCGTCAGGAAGACATCCCTCCCATACTGCAGTAAAGACTCCAGAGCATCTTTAGGATCAGGGGGAACTCTATTCCCTCCAGCTCGAAGGAGCATCACAAAATCAATAATTTTGTCATATAACTGAATTGCAACCACATCATTGTCATAATAATTTGCAAAGTCTGAACATTCCTTTTTTAATTTCTCTCTTTCTTGTTCATCTTCAATCACTACTGAATTCAAGTTCAGAAGAAAAGAAAATCGGTCACTGAGTCTTTGAAGACGGACACTGCGGTCTTCAATTTCAGTTTTTAATCTGTTCACAATCTCTACCATTACTCTATTCATTTCTTGTGCCGTCAGTCCACTATCTCTTGCTGACTCTCCAGGCATTATTCTTCTTCTCCTTGTTCGTGCAATTGGTATTCCCCAATTTTCACAATATTCATTGGCTAAATCTATTGCATTGTGGATAATTTCGTCATTCTTCAAATTCAAGATATGAATAAGTCCTCTCAGATCACAAGAAGCTTCATGGAACCCCATTTTCGGATCTTGCAAACATTTTGAGGCTTTCTCCACTGATGATAAAACTGAGTACCAAAAATTTAATAAAGCTATAAACGGGAACTGTTGAATAGAGTTCAGTAGCAATCCTGCATCAGATTTAGTTTCCCTTGAAAATTCTCCTTCCAGCAGGTGTTGTCACACTCTTCGTGGATTACTTGCACAGCATCATGGCTGGAACTCCATCTTGTGTCACACTGTCTTTTCACAGTCCGAGTGACAAATGATTTTAACACTTCCCAACGAGAAGTAGATGAAGAAAAAAAAGTAAAGAGTTTTTCTAGAATGCCAAAAAATGTAACAACAACAGGTTGCACCTCACTTGCATGGACACAGGCCAAATTGAGGCTGTGGTTCTCGCAGTTCACAAACACAGCTTTTGGGTTAATTTTTTGTTGAACACCTCCTCTCACTCCAGCCATAACTGCTGCGTTATCATATGCTTGACCACGACAGTCATTCATGGAAATTTTGTCTTCTTCCAATTTTTCCTGAATTTTATTTACCAGGCTGACTGCATCTTTCTTATTGACTTGAAAAAATCCCAGAAATGTCTCCTTTATTTCTACTTTTCTGTTTTCATCAATATGAACGTAACGCAGAATTTCAGAAACCTGATCTTCATGGGCAATATCTGGAGTTGAATCCAGCATTATGCTAAAATATTTTGCGTCCTTAATTTCGGAAATTATATTTTTCTTGACAGTTTCACCAAGAAGATTGATTATTTCGTTTTGAATTCTGTTGGACAAGTAGGTGACACTTTTTGGTTTCTCTTTCCCTCCCTGCAAGTGTTTTCCTAAGATGTCATCATATTTGGCCAAAAGTCTGATTGTTGCTAGAAAGTTTCCTGTATTTTCACTGACTGTCTCCCCTGGCTCTGATAACCCAGATATTCCTTCTCCTCAATGTCCACGATAGGCCAGATTCTGTTTTGCCAGAAAGGATATAACTTCGACAATCTGTTCAGTTATAGCTTTCCATCTTTTCTTTTCAGCAGACATTTGCTGTTGAAGTTCAGCATCTTTCGTAGTTGAATGATGGAGTCGAACTACGAGGTTCAGGTATTCCCCAATGTGAGCTCTATGAGAAGGGCTTTTCTCATGGTCAGGTATTGTTGGATTTAATTTTCTCCAAGTGGAGAAACCATCTTCCTTTCCAAAGTTTGACACAGACGACAAATGCTCCTTTGAAAACTAAAAGCAAACAAAACAGTAGCATGCTTTCCTATATGGAGAGTATAACAACCATTTTCTCTCCACAATTTCTCCGTTTGTGGAAACTTTATCAAATCACTGTTTGGAAAATGATCTCCCCTCCTTCTCAGCAAATGGACCACTTTTATTCTGATATCTTTCAGGGCCATGTTGTAATATTGTCATCTTCAAATGATCTGGAATCGGTTTCTTCAAACAGCCAAAATCACTTCTTTGCAAAAATATGCTAAAATCTTCTTTATTTTCTTCACATGGATCATCATCCTGACAATGAGACTGAGGAGAGAGAGTATTATGTTCTGACCGAGCTGAATCCGTATCAGAAAAATCCTTCTCTGCACCCACATCATCTTTTACTTCTCCAGGTTCTCCTACTTCTTCTTTACTTCTTTTTATCCATGCATCTAATGCCCCTCTTTGATGGGGCTCTTCTTCGACTCTGGCCCTCTTTTTTTTCCTGTTCTGTGCTCCACTCGGTTGTACACGAAATACTCGTAACATTTCATTTTCTATCTCAAAAACCGTAAGACGCATGAGAAAATGGGAAGAAAATGGTAAACAATCGGTCAGTTGCAGACGGATAAACCATATTTCATTTCTTTGTTCCTTCGTATCAAATTATTTCACACTGATTCTCCACTGATAATTTTGTGCAATTTATATCATAGACTTGCAAATTAGTGGTATCTGTATTCGAATATTAGCATGTTAAGGAATAAATGGCTCCTATTCCGAGATTAAATGCTATAGCATTCCTCTGATCAGCCAGGCTTCACTCTTACTACATCCCACGTAAATATTTCATTAAATACCACCAAAAAACATATAAAAAACGTAGTTGCACCTGTTCTAGAGCTATTCACTGACCTGAGTAGGTAAAAGAACTAATCTAGATGCACAAAAAGCTGAAGAAAAGACGAGTTATGACTCGAGGAAACGCAGGAACGAACAGCCACGTCTGCTTGTTGCTTTTGATGGTTGCACCACTTACATCATGCGCATGCATGTGGGGGGATGGGGAGAAGCACCATTTTCTCTAGACAGAAAGGGTACACCATGTTAAAGGAATAAAGGGCTAACAACTGCCTCTGCAGTGTGGTGAGCCTCCAAAAATTGATTTATCACCGCTGAAATTTTAAAATTACTATCTTATTTCCTTCTCTGGGGCAGCATGGTGGCCTAGTGGTTAGCACAACCGCCTCACGGAACTGAGGCCCCAGGTTCGATCCCGGCTCTGGGTCAATGTCCGTGTGGAGCTTGCACATTCTCCCCGTGTCTGCGTTGGTTTCGCCCCCACAACCCAAAAAATGTGCAGAGTAGGTGGATTGGCCACGCTAAATTGCCCCTTAAATGAAAAAAATAATTGGGTAATCTAAATTTAAAAAAAAAAATGTTTTCCTTCTCTGATTGGATGCCCCCATCCAATGGATGCCCGGGGCCAATGCACCGTCGCCCCCCCCCCCCCCCCCCCCCCCCCTTCTGCACGCCACTGAACCTGGGACCCTGGAGCTTTGAAGCAATTGTGCTAACCACAATACTACCGTGCTGTCCAGATATTCGGGTTCGATGATCATTCTGTTAGTAACAAGATTGAAAATTTAAATACCACTCTACTAATGGTAGATGAATCCAATACATTGATGAAATAGCATACCGTTGCTACATCGGATAGCAGTAATCTGATAAATGAACAACCAAAAGAGAAAGACTCCAGAGAGAAAGCAATGGAAGACTCCAGAGAGAGCAATGAAAGATTCCAGAGAGAGAGCACTGAAAGACCCCAGAATGAAGCAATGAAGGACACCAGAGAGAGAGCAATGAAAGAAGAAGGTCTATCTAGTTTATTTGATCAACAACAAGACTATGAATATCTATCCACTGTATTAGCGAATAGTGACAAAGTGATCATAAGTAGCATACAAGATGTGCAGGACAAAAGTGAGGCTGACAGATCCCAGCTGGACTGTACAATAAAACATAAAAATCAGAGTGCAACAATGAATGAATCAAATGAGAGCACATCAATTGTGAACAACCTACAAGAAAATCACTTCTTGGAGAAGTTGACTCTAGTAGAGGAGCACCAAGAGATCAAAGTTAAATCAGATCATCCAGAAAGGACTGATGTCACAAAGCACAACAATGCATCAGACCATACACAGGAAGCTGAGATCATAAAGTGCACTGAAACATCAGATATTACAAAGGACACCGAGACTAAAAAGTTTGAAAATGAATCAAACGATCCAGAAGGACAGATCTTGAACGCACAAAATGCAACTACGGAACAACAGACTGTACACAATGTTACAACTCTGAAACTGAAGGACAACTGAACAGCACAGTTCAATACAATGACAAGAAAGTGTTGAAACTTACAGCCACACTTGACAGACCATACGGTATGCTCAACCGAGCAAGGGACTGCAGCGCAGTGTGTCAAACACAGCTACAGGTTGAGGTAGAACAAACAAATGTGTGTGTAAACAATACACAATTCATGCATAATGGCACCAATGCCAGGAAGAACAGGGCATTGTTCATACAAAAAAGTAATGTCAACGAAATTAATGAGTTCGTATTTGCTCAAAGACCAAAAGGCAAACCAGTTTTTGAGGAAAAGGATGCACAAACTCAACACCACAAGCACAGAAAAAGGCCAGGTCAGACAACAAAAGTGGTTCAACCAGTCGAACACCTGATCGATTTGAGCTGATGACTTGTACTTCAACACACTACCAGCGTGAAGATGGAGTACAGACCCAATTTTTGACGGTAAAAAGTTTTTTCAATTGTTAACTACTATACAATTTCAGTACGCAATTACATGTAAAGAATATACAATGCTTCTTACTCTACATATGTTTGTAGAAATCACCAAACATCTTTGATAAAAGGGGGATGTAATGATATGTATATTGACTGGGATATAGAATTAACAATTTAATGATAATGATTCTTACCACTAGAGGGAACCACAGAACAGTCATATATATAGCATGTGACTAGGGGTTTCTGGGATTAGATTAGAAAATAATTAGATGATTAGGAGTTAAGAGTTAGGAGAGAATTGGAAGCGTGTCAGGCATAGAAAGCAGTTGTATATTTGAGTGTTCTTTAAGTTCGGGATAGCATAGTTTTATACAATAACCTTCTACTTTAGGAATGTGAATGAATCTTAGTAGTGCAAATAAATATATGGTTTTGTTTGTTAACAAACATTTGTGTTCTTTATTCAACACTATGCATCCGAGCCATCCAGATAAAGCAGAATAGAGAATACAACAGTGCCTGTCAAATGAGCAGGCCATCAATTCATTTTCCCAATATAATGTTCACTGCAAGGACAATTAACAAGGGAGGTAGGTAAATACAAAACATTTAAAAATTCCTCAGAACAGATACCAAGTTTGTACTTGTCTGATATCCAGTTTTGCATGACTAGAAATTTTCTGCAATTTAATTACATAAAGAATAATCCTTCAGTCCATGCCATAAGCTCAGTTCCCCACATCATCTCCCACCTGAGCCATTTTCTGAGTAAACCAACTATTCGCAGCCTTCACCACAAGATGAGCTTCTCACCCCACAATACCAAACAGGTTACTTCCACCTCCTTAGTATCACCCATCTCCATGCCTGCTTCAACTCAACTGTTGCTGAAACACGCCGCCATGCCTTTATTCTCCTCAAATATTTCAATGCTCTCCTGGCGAACCTCCCATTTTCCTTCTTCCATTACTGATGAAGCGACCTCTTGGCGACATCATCCAAAAACATAGCTTCAGTTTCCAAATGTAGGTTGATGGCACCCAGCTCCACCTAACCAGCACCTCTCTTGATTCCTCACTGTCTCTAAATTGTCCATCTGCTAATCCAACATTTTGCACTGGATGACCGGCAGGCAGTGCTGGCTGACGATGGGCAGGCCCCCAGGCAAGGCAGGGTGAGTCATCATAACCACCATCCCCATGGCACCAACTCCTGTCCCACACACCTGTAGCCGCCCCACTCCCCCTAGAGGGTGATCAAACATCACCGACCGGCAGGCCGCTCATGTCCAAGTGTCTCACACTGTGCATTATCTGTCGCCCAGAAGAAGGCAATCCACAACCGCAGGGACCGCAAGAAGATCTGAGGAGACCCACCGGACCTGCGGCCCTTCACCGTTGCAGAGCAGAGGGTGATGGACCTAATCGATGGGGTTGGAGGCAGAGGCCAGCATCGGGGATCCATGTGAGCCTCCAATGAATTGCAATGTCCCTATGGCACGAGTGGCACCCATCCACCCCACGCCTACCCATGATCTAACCATGCGTCTTATCTTTTGTCGTGCAGGATCACCTGCCGATAAGATGGGTCCATCTGAAGTCCCACACCCCCAGCCCCAACCTCACAACTCGCCTGCTGACAAGGTAGGACCTGTTGGTGACCCACGCACCTACCACAACCCGCAAAACCCCGGAGCACATGTCCGGGGACGGCACAGACTTGGGGGTTGTCGGACACCCTGAGGGAGGAGGAGATGATGAGGTCCGTGCCAGTTACTCCCGCAAGAGAAGGTTGGTGATGTGGGGCATGGGTGTTCAAGATGGACATGGGCCTCGGACCCCACTCCCCCCAGCCTGGTGCATCTGATGGGCAGCAGGCAGAAAAAGGTGGCACTATGCCATCTCTTACACCCATATAAGGATGATGCCTAAGGGGACCCAGATCAAAGGGCAAGGATCGCAGCAGACTGCCTCACTTCTGATGCACCACCTGGGGGGAGCCACCCAGAAGGAGCATTAGGGCATGCAAGATTAAAAAGGTAGACACCAGTTAAGTTAGCTCAAGCTAAGCATAGGGGCTAGTGAACTATACTTGTATATATCACAATAAACACCTGTTCACCAACGTTCTAAACTGCCTCGGTCCTCTGTCTCAAGGGTGTGAGGGATGGGCTGGGCCAGGAACAGAGGGTGTGGCAGGTGGGGCAGGGGGTGGTGGGCATAGGTTGGTGATGTGGGGCATGGGTGTTGAGGATGGGCATGGGCCCAGGGCAGTCGGAGGTTACCCAAAGGGGATGCCCTCGTAGGCAGCAGGGGATGCGGTCAGATGTGTGGGGAGCTATGTGATAGGGCCTACCCAATAAGTAACCCATCACCGCCCAATAACCAAACCCGCCACCCCCACCGTGAACCCTGTCCCCATCCCCACCACCCCAGGAGTTGGATGGGACCGTGGGATGGAATGGCCAACATACATGAAGGGTTCACCCAGACGGCCAGTGGAATATGCTACCGAGGGCAGGATTCAGACTTTATAAAACGATGTGGACCACCAGAGCTCATCACCTGTCCGTGGCCAGGCTGCCTAGTCAATATACCTGGAGTTGATTAGATTGTCGGTGCGTGGTGGCCCTGGCACAATATTGTGTGGCCTCCTGTGGCTGCCCTGGCCCCATGTTCTGGTCCTCCTCCACATCCTCTTCTTCGAGTGAGGCCTGGAGTCCATCCTCCCCCTCCAGCATGTCCCTCTTTGCTGCACCATGTTGAGGAGGATGCAGCAGGCCATCACGGTTTGGGAGACCCTCTTAGGGTATTGGAGGGCCGCTCCATAGCAGTCCAGGCACCTTAACTGCATCTTCAGGACGCTGATGCACCGCTCTATGACAATCCTGTTTGCTGCATGGGCGTCGTTGTGGAAGGTTTCTGCATTGGTCTGTGGCCTCCAGATAGACATCATCAATAACAACCACAGCGGATACCCCTGTCGCCCAGGAGTCAACCCCTCACCCGTGAAGCGCATCAAAGGTGTCGGTACCATTGAGTATGCCTTATGAAGGCATCGTACACGCTGCCTGGATAATAGCAACAGATATGCACAATGTGAAGCCGATGGTCACACATCAGCTGCATGTTGAAGGAGTAGAATCCGTTCCAGATTACGAAGGGCACCTCCTCATGTGGCGGTGTGTCCTGTTGATCACCCCCTGGACCCAACAATGCCGGTGAGTCTCACTGCCCAGGCAACCAGGTGGACTCGGTCCACATTCGGGTTGATGTATTGTGTCGCCCGGGCATAAAGAGCCTCCTTTACGGCACGGATGCACCTGTGCACGGAAGTCTAGGATATCCCTCGCATGCTCCCTCTGGTTTGCACTGCAACCTCAGCCCCCGCATGCTCCCCCTGGCTTGTGCTGCTCCCCCAGCCCCCCCATGCTCCCCATGGCTTGTGCTGCTCCCCCAGCCCCCGCATGCTCCCCCTGGCTTGTGCTGCTCCCCCAGCCCCCGCATGCTCCCCCTGGCTTGTGCTGCTCCCCCAGCCCCCGCATGCTCCCCCTGGCTTGTGCTGCTCCCCCAGCCCCCGCATGCTCCCCATGGCTTGTGCTGCTCCCCCAGCCCCCGCATGCTCCCCATGGCTTGTGCTGCTCCCCCAGCCCCCGCATGCTCCCCCTGGCTTGTGCTGCTCCCCCAGCCCCCGCATGCTCCCCCTGGCTTGTGCTGCTCCCCCAGCCCCCGCATGCTCCCCATGGCTTGTGCTGCTCCCCCAGCCCCCACATGCTCCCCATGGCTTGTGCTGCTCCCCCAGCCCCCGCATGCTCGCCCTGGCTTTTGCTGCTCCCCCAGCCCCCGCATGCTCCCCATGGCTTGTGCTGCTCCCCCTGTCCCCGCATGCTCCCCCTGGCCTGTGCTGCTCCCCCAGCCCCCGCATGCTCCCCATGGCTTGTGCTGCTCCCCCAGCCCCCGCATGCTCCCCCTAGCTTGTGCTGCTCCCCCAGCCCCCGCATGCTCCCCATGGCTTGTGCTGCTCCCCCTGCCCCCGCATGCTCCCCATGGCTTGTGCTGCTCCCCCAGCCCCCGCATGCTCCCCATGGCTTGTGCTGCTCCCCCTGCCCCCGCATGCTCCCCCTGGCTTGTGCTGCTCCCCCAGCCCCCGCATGCTCCCCCTGGCTTGTGCTGCTCCCCCAGCCCCCGCATGCTCCCCCTGGCTCGTGCTGCTCCCCCAGCCCCCGCATGCTCCCCCTGGCTTGTGCTGCTCCCCCTGCCCCCACATGCTCCCCCTGGCTTGTGCTGCTCCCCCAGCCCCCACATGCTCCCTCTGGCTTGTGCTGCTCCCCCAGCCCCCGCATGCTCCCCCTGGCTTGTGCTGCTCCCCCTGCCCCCGCATGCTCCCCATGGCTTGTGCTGCTCCCCCTGCCCCCGCATGCTCCCCCTGGTTTGCACTGCAACCTCAGCCCCCGCATGCTCCCCATGGCTTGTGCTGCTCCCCCAGCCCCCGCATGCTCCCCATGGCTTGTGCTGCTCCCCCAGCCCCCGCATGCTCCCCCTAGCTTGTGCTGCTCCCCCAGCCCCCGCATGCTCCCCCTAGCTTGTGCTGCTCCCCCAGCCCCCGCATGCTCCCCATGGCTTGTGCTGCTCCCCCTGCCCCCGCATGCTCCCCCTGGCCTGTGCTGCTGCCCCAGCACCCGCATGCTCCCCCTGGCTTGTGCTGCTCCCCCAGCCCCCGCATGCTCCCCATGGCTTGTGCTGCTCCCCCAGCCCCCGCATGCTCCCCATGGCTTGTGCTGCTCCCCCAGCCCCCGCATGCTCCCCCTGGCTTGTGCTGCTCCCCCAGCCCCCGCATGCTCCCCCAGCCCCTGCATGCTCCCCCTGGCTTGTGCTGCTCCCCCAGCCCCCGCATGCTCCCCCTGGCTTGTGCTGCTCCCCCAGCCCCCGCATGCTCCCCCTGGCTTGTGCTGCTCCCCCTGCCCCCGCATGCTCCCCCTGGCTTGTGCTGCTCCCCCTGCCCCCGCATGCTCCCCCTCCTTCCTATTTCCACCTTCACCCCCGGACATTCCCCCTGACAGTTTGCCCTCCACACCACACCCCTGGCCCTGTCGGTGCATGGCAATGGTAGGCGTCTAATCCCGGCACCCATCCCTGCTGGCAGGAGTACCAACGGCTGCCGCTACCCATTCCAGAGATATGGTCTGCAGCCTCTGTCCTGCACCATCTGTGGGGGCTACTATAGGGAGTCCTCCTTGGGTGAGCCCTGTGATATCCCGCCAGAAAGGTGGCACCCCGTTGTGGGGGTGGGTTTTGGGTGGATGGGGGGTTGGATAGGCATAGTGCACCACCAGTCGGCGCCATGTTTGGTGGCATGCGTGCAGGCAGGGCCCACGGGATGGGCACTTTTTGGGATCATAGCTGCGGTGTGTTGTGTCTACCTGTCTTGGGACTGGATGGGTGGGAGCAAGGGCATAGTGGGCAGGCAGGGCTTGGTGACAGCCAGTGGAGGGTATATTAGGGACACGGAGGGGCGTGGGGGATAGGAGGGGGCATTTTCAAGACGTTTTAAAGTTATCTGACAAAAGGTTCCTGATCCTTCAGCAGGCTTTTCCCAGGATGTTTCCAAATTCCTCCCATCATGATGAAAATAGCATGCGAGATGAAATTCAAATTTCCTCTCGACCTTTTTAATGGTTACAAAAAATAATAGAATGTGCATGCTGGTAAACAACCCAACATATTTTCCAACCAGGGAAAGATGGTGTGGGTCAGGAATACTGGGGTAAGTTTGAAATTCCAGCCCAACGGGTCTCATTTTATTTGTTCCTGACTCAATCCTGGGCAGGTTATCACATGGACTTCGGTGGTTTAAGAAGGCAGCTCTCCAGCACCTTCTCAAGGATAATTAGGGAAAGGCAATAAACGCTGCCCCAGCCAGCAATGCCCACATCCCATGAATGATAGGGCAGGAAATAAGGAATGAGGGGTAGCGGTATTGATTAAAGAGTTGGTCTTGAGGGGCCAAAAGCAAAATCGGTTTGATTGGAGCTAAGAAACAACAGAGGTATCATTACACCACTGGATGTATTTGATAGGCTACCAACCAGTGGGAAAGAAATAAGGGAAATTACAGAGGTGCAAAAACCATATAGTTATAACAGAATACTTCACTTATCCAAATAAAGTTTAAGATAGTAATAGCAGAATGGGCAAAGAAGGCACATTTGAAAAAATGAAAATCGCTTATTGTCACGAGTAGGCTTCAATGAAGTTACTGTGAAAAGCCCCTAGTCGCCACATTCCGGCGCCTGTCCGGGGAGGCTGGTACGGGAATCGAACCGTGCTGCTGGCCTGCTTGGTTTGCTTTAAAAGCCAGTGATTTAGCCTGGTGAGCTAAACCAGCCCCTTTTCCATATTAGCACGTTTGCAGACAATTCCGCTTCTGGGAATGAGATGTTTAAAGTGAATCAAGTGTCAGAACATTTTGGGAGCAGTGCTCATTGTACCATAAGGTTAGTTTAGCTGTGGAAAAGGACAGGGAGCAATCCAGAGTAAAAAACAGCTAATTGGGTGGGGGCAAATTTCAATTATGTAAACCCAGACAGCAGCTGTGGTCGACAACAACGAATGACTCACATCATTGAAGAGTCCCCCTGACAAGATTTAGCAGAGGGCTCAGAGAGCTCCATTTAGCCACAGCGGGCACTATTGCCTAGCTTGGTGCTTACTGCATATGCTGAAATAAAAAATGATGAGAGAACAAATCTGGCCCAGGTAAACTGTAATGGAACAATGAATTGCCTTTAAAAAGAGATGGTTCTAATACATTTGACACTCTGATGTGGTGTGGTGAACTCAGCCTAACGCATCACACAAGCTTGCCACCCTTACATTGATTCTGTCTACACCTGCCACTGCCTCAGGAAGGCAGCAGCATTATCAGAGACCCCTCCCACCCAGGCATCGCCTTCTTCCAGAATCTTCCATCTGGCAGAAAGTACAGAAGTCTGAAGACTCGCACATCCAGACATAGGAACTCCTTCTTCCCCACAACTACAAGACTCCTCAACAACTCCCCCTCAGACTGATCTGTTCCCTGTAAGAACACTATTCATGAAGCCCTATGCTACTCTTGCTCATGTATTTGCTTTGTTTGGCCCCTTGTTCCACACTGTAACCAATCACTGTTTGTTGATGTACCATTTGTCAATGTTCTCTTCTTGTCTACTATGTACGTACTGTGTACGTTCCCTCGGCCACAGAAAAATACTTTTCTCTGTACTTCGGAACGTGACAATAAATCAAATCAAATCATTTGAGCTACTTGCATTGAGACATAAAGAACAGGTAAACAAAATCAGAACCACCTGGGTGGTGAACAGGATAGAGAGTATGATGAAGCAGAAAAAGGGTGTGTCTGACAGATGTCAGGTTGATAATCCAAGTGAGAACCGGCTGAATAGTCAGAGAGGAAATTTTAAAAATGAGAAGCAAAAAGATGGCATGAGAAGAATCTGGCAGCCAACATAAAAAGGATTTTCCAGGCAGCCTCCAGTTCTTCAACACCACTGAGGCAACCTTAGAACTCCAGGCTTTCCTATCTACCTGGGCATGAATGCAGCCAAACCCACAATGGCGACCCCTTTCCAACCCCCACCCCCAAACCAAAGTGGTGGTCTGGTTACTTTTTCTGAATTTTATTTACATTGATCCTCCAGCTTTGAAAACCCACTTGCTGCTTGGACCGGGACCCCAGACAAAGTCCAAAAGAATGACTGTCCTGCTGCAGTTTCTCATCCAAAACATGAAAATCTAGCCCTGAGGGCTGCAATTTCAAATCATGACTATTTGATTTATATCTTGTCCTATTCTTTTCTGCTTTGGCAATTTTCTCCATTATGTGGTCGGACCCTAACATCAGTTCCTGAATAAGAAGAAACTCCAGTGTTTGCATGGAATGAAATTAATTATGTGGTTAAGGCAAGTGCTTTCTGGATGGTGTATTTTATTGTTACTGCTTAATCAATTAAATTGATGAAATACAGACTCTATCCGCCACTAACCCCTTGAGTTCTACATTAGTCTATTTAATTCATAACAAATCAAACAAAACAGATTACAAATTCAGAAAATGCTGAAAATCATGAAAAGATATATCACCATACATATTTCTCCTGCACATTAGAAATTCACAAACATTGATTTTGCCGATAATAAGTAGACGGAGAATATTTTGAAAGTGTGAAAACAAATGCAACTCTCAAAGGGATAAACGTGGTGTTTGACTAGATAAGCAAAGTGGTAAATATTCTGAAAATTATTAAAACAAAATTTGTCATGGAATGATAATCCAGTCGCTGTCTAATCATCTGCTCCTCCCCTTTGGTTTCTGGCTCATTAACTTTACATTTTGTTCTGCATTGGGTGAGCAACTGGTTCTTGCTTCAGCTCGCAATCCAACAATGAAACGATAGATCAGAACACCAAGTATGGCACCAATGATTGGGCTGGCAACTGGGATCCAAAACCAATAGTTGCCAGCACTGAAAAAGAGAAACAGGACAAAGGTGGACTTTCAGTAAATCAATAAAATGAAATGAAAACATTTTATCAGAAGTGTCTTCAGCATATAAACAAATCATTTTCACAATTCCATTGTCAATGACATTTTAAGAATATCAACGTTGTGACTAAAAGAGCATGGCAGTGGCAATGGCTCTTTAATAAGTGGTTCACCATCTGACACCCTGAAGCCTCATCATTATCTACAAGGATCAAGTCAGGATTGCAATGGAATAATCACCATTCATCTGAATTATTGCAGTTTTTTAAACAACACACAAGAAGCTCAACGCCAATCAGGACAAGGCAATCCATTTGATCAGCATCACCGCCCAGAGGTTCTGTTCAGGCTCTTCAGCACCAGCTCACTAAGGCTGCAGTAGGTACTAACTACAAAATACACTGCAGCACCTCTTAACCCCGTGTCCTCCAACACTGAACAAAAAAGACTACTAATATCACAAGAACACTGTCACCAGGTCCCTCTTCCATTTATTCTGCATGGGGACTCCCTCATTCATTGTCTATGCAAGTCCCTGCCTAATACCATCATAGGATCAGCATTATCACAAGGATTGCAGTAGTTAAAATGATGTAATATCACCAGACGTAGACCATAAATGCAGCCAATGCCAGGAATAACAAGTTCCTCTAAATATCTTAACATTGTCATGAGTGGCTGAACACTGCCTTTGCTAGGTTGTTAAAGGGAATTCAGATTTTAATCATGCTTCATGCAGTGGCTTGCTGGCCAATGCTGACTGCAATAGTCTTGATGATTAAGTTGGGCTTAAAGGGAACACTTTCTATTGGTTATTCGTTTCAAACTGAATCGTATTGCCTTTCCTTCTGGAAAGGCTCTCAGGAAATCCCCTTGATTAGTTGAAATGATCTGTGGCAAGGTTTACCATTCTTTGAGGAGAAAGTTGTTCAAAATGTGAGAAGGTCTCGGAGGAGTTGTTATATTTCAAGGTTTGCAAACTGGTTGTTGTGCCAAATGGAATTGATCCTATAACTGGAGTGTAGTATATTGATTATCTCCGAAAGCGAGAATTTTCTGCAGACAATATACTTTAGCTATACCAAGAAAACACTTATCTAAATGAGGAGGACAATCCTCTTGAACTGCGTCTTTCACCCGGGAATCAAATATTTTAAGGCTATCTGTCAGGCTCAATCTGACTGCATGATCAATGGTAATAATGGAGATTCTGTCGAGGTGACTGGCGTTTTGCTCATATCTCATTGGATTCTCTGCCCTGTTCAATTAAAAAATAGATATATAGGAATCCTTAATTCAGCTTTGCTATTCCTTAAATGTCAGGGACAAATATATTTCGCAATATTCCCTGGGGCATTGTTGCGGATGATATTTAATTTTCTTAAAGAGTTCATATATTGAAAGGCTTTGTTTATCGTTTAATGGTTAACAATACTCTTACATTCACATCAAAATACAGATATCATTGTTGAGAAGAATAAACAGCATGTCTACAAATAATAAAACATACGTGAAAACTTCAGACCCCCAACCAGCAATTGCAGTAAACAAGCGAGGTCCAATATCTCTGGCGGGATTTAATGAGTACTGGGAATTTGAACCCATTGACCAGCCAATCATCAGAACCACACAGCCAATGGTAAAAGCTTCCAGTCCTGTTGGCACTAAGTTGTTCAATGGGTCCACAATAATGAGGATGCAAAGTATAAGTGCCGCAGTACCAATTGCCTGTTTAGAAGAAAAGAAATCAACCAAATTTAAGTATCAGGGTTTTTCTGTACTTATTTTACATGTCAATAAAATGTCATATTTTATTTCATTTGCTAACCAAAAAAAGTCTGAATTGTGATGAATTCTCTTGAATCAAATGTCAAATCTCTAAAGCAAACCTGACAAAAACCTGAAATCTTCAAATTAACTCAGACTCCTACCCTAACCCTAAATCTGATCTATACCTACAGTAAACGCTGTTCGCATATCATTATCTGTCCTGACCCGGTATTTTCCGATGCTCCACCTCTTCCAGGAGGAATTACCGTCAGCGAATTTAAGTTGTGGTTTAAAAAAATCGACCAGACCTACGAGCTACCACATAGCAATAATGTCCACTGACTTGTGCACTCTGACTGTCTCAGTGTCTGAGTCCCGAAAAGAGCGAGAGTCTTAATACCCTGTGGGCTTTATAGTGGTGGTGCCTTGTCTGGTGATTGGTTGTTCTGTGTATGTGTTCATTGGTCATCCTATGTGTCAATCACTGCCTGTCTGCATCACATTATATACATGAGTGGATATTATGACAATGGGTACCCCCCAACCCACAACCCCCCGCACACCATCCCCCACCCCACCAACCCCCACCACTTCAACTGCCCACCACCTACTGACATGGCAGTATGCTGCCTACCCAAGGGCAATGCCCACAGTAATCCCTACAGGTGGGCGCCAGATGGGGGCCGCGGAGCATACCAATAGCATGAGTAGCAGCAGCCACCGGTAACCCTGGCACCAAGGACGGGCACCAAATTCATTGTGGACCGAGCCCACCATGATGCCTGGGCAGTGGGGTTCACCGTCATCGCCGAGATGCCCCAGGTCCAGTGGGTGATCAATGGGTTACATATCGCCCTACCAGCACTGGCCCATGATAGGTCAGTCTTCACAAACCGGAAGGGTTTCCACTCAATGACCGTGCGGGTGATATGTGACCGTGAGCTGTGCATCATGCACATCTGCGCCCGATACCCGGGCAGTGTGCATGACACCTTCATCCTGGCGTACTCGATGGTTCCTGACCTCTTCGAGGCACCCCCGGCTGAGAGGTTCGCTCTTGGGTGACGGGGTTGTCTGCTACAGTCGTGACTGATACTGCCCATCCAGAGGCCACAGACCGACGTGGAGAACCGCTACAACAACGCCTTTGGCACGACCAGAGGCGTGATGGAGCGGTGCTTCGGCATCCTGAAGATGAGGTTCAGTTGTCGGGACTGCTCTGAAGGCACCCACCAGTATAGCATTGGGAGGCTCTACCACATTGTGATGGCCTGCTGCATCCTCCACAACATCGCGTAGCAGAGGGGCAATGTGCTGGAGGAGGGAGATGAACACCAGGCTTCGTTCGACGAGGAAGATGGGGGAGGGAGGGGGACGACGGGCAGGACATGGAGTCCAGGCAAGCACAGGACGCCGCAAAACATGTGCGCCAGGGCAGATGCACACGGGACGCTCTAATCGCCTCCAGATTCACCGACTAGGAGGCCTAGCCAGTGACACGGACATCCAATCCCATCCCTCCCCCGACCAGCCGGCCACCCCCTCCCAGGAACAGTGTGAGGGAGTGGGGCGGTGTGGGAATGGTGGCGGTGGTGTGGGAGTAGTGGTGGTGGAGGGGGCCGTGTGAGGGGGTGTAGGATTGGTGGGGTTGGTAGGGATGGTGACACATGTGTCATGGGGAACCGCTACTCAAAGGGATCTCACTTGCTCTGCCCAATGCCAACCTCTGCCTCGGTGACTGCCCTCTCCCCAGGCCCACCTACTAGTTTCAGTGCTCACTGTACGGTAGCACGGTTGTTAGTACTGTGGCTTCGCAGCGCCAGGGGTTCGGGTTCGATTCCCGGCTTGGGTCACTGTCTGTGCAGACTCTGCACGTTCTCCCCGTGTCTGTGTGAGTTTCCTCCAGGTGCTCTGGTTTCCTCCCACAAGTCCCGAAAGACGTGCTTGTTCGGTGAATTGGACATTCTGAATTCTCCCTCAGTGTACCCAAACAGGTGCTGGAGTGTGGAGACTAGGGGATTTTCACAGTAACCTCATTGCAGTGTTAATGTAAGCCTACTTGTGACACTAATAAAGATTGTTATTGTCTGATTTGCATTTGTAATACGGACATATCCAAACTGCAGGTTTCTTATTAAGCGTTAAATTATTTTACCATATTTAGCAAACTTTCCTAACATGTGATGTTATATTGCATCAGAATATGTTATTACCAAAATTAAAAGGCGGACTTCCTTTCCGCCCCTTTTCGGGGCGGCACTGGAGTTGCCTTACGTTGTGTCTGGCCCTCGTACCCCTGGTTCCCAAGTCTCCCTGTCTGTACATCCAAGTAGAGCTACTTCACTGACCCAGTAATACTTGAGAAGATTGTACCTCCATCACAAAACAGTTGCTAAGTTGTGCCAGGTACCAGAGAACTATGAGAAAAATTCCTATGGATGATCTTAGAGGACAATACTAGCAGGGGGAGGCAGTGGTGAGTGGTATTATCGCTGGACTAGTAATCCAGAGGCACAGAGTCGTGCTCTGGGGATCCAGGTTCAAATCCCGCCATGGCAGATGGTGAAATTTGAATTCAATAAACAAAAGAAATCTGGTTAAAAGCCGAAACAAAAGGTGACCATCGAACGATTGTCGTAAAAACCCATTTGGTTCACTAATGTCCTTTAGGGAAGGAAATCTGTCATCCTTACGTGCGACTCCAGATCCACAGCAATGTGGTTGAATCTTAAGTGCTCTCAGGGATAGGCGCATCCCATTAATGAATTTTTAAAAAAACATGATCCTTACACTGCAGTCAGTGTGTACCTGGGAGCACAAAGAATGCATGCCATCTTTTGACATGGCTGCAGAATCAGTCCTCAACCTTTTTCCAGTATTTTTCTTTCCATTTTCTCTTCCTTATCATTTATTCAGACATATAAAGCATCATTTAACTTTGAAAAAATAATTTCTGACATGTTGAGTGAAATCTTTCCGGTCCCACATGGTGGGTTTAAAGTAGGACTGAGAGGAATGCAAAGATATAAGGGATTCTGGGTGATTTTCCTGGAGTGGGTCGTCACTGGCAGAGGCTACCAGCCCTCCTGCTGCGGCAGGTAGTCAAACCTGCAAAATTAAATGTCCATTTGTGGACTGATTGGATATGTTGCTAGGATCTGTCTGGTGGTGGACAAGTACCCCATTGAGGGCCAAGTGCAGCAGATGTCTGGAGGCAGCTTGCTGTTGGCCGGCCCAATGGGGCCTGTCGGCCTCCTAATCTCATCCCTCTCCTACCGCAGCTATTTTTGAGCAAACCACATCTGTGGTGGCCATTTTCCATGGTAGGTTCCCTTCCTCAGGGAGGCTTGGCAGCCGTGGGCATTTAAGAAATGTAAATACCTCTTTCAGACATAACGGGTGAAATCATGCAGGTTTCACGATGGAGAAGCATTTAGTGTACCTGCTGTCCTTCCGAGGCTGCGGAATTGTGGAACCCCATGCCATCCTTAACAGGATGCCTGACCTAGAGATGGCTTCTTAATTGGCTGCCTCCAGGAAGATCTCCCAGGTGGGCATCCTAACAGTGGTTTAAGGGCTCAGAAATGGCCCTGACTCATATTCATATCCTGAGTGCATAAGATTCCATGTTCTTGTTCTGCACACCTCCTCCCTGAGATGGAGGGCAAATAGGAGAAGAAATGGCAACTCTCCTTTGATATCCAGTTCAACCTCTCACCCTGTAATTTCCCCTCTACTTCTTTTGTCTGCCAGCATTCTGAGGAATGAACTAATAAAATATGAAAGTATGTTAAACAATTGGCAGAATTCTCCGTGCCAGAAACTAAGTGTTGACGCTGGGACTGAATCGGTGGTGTTCTACGACAGCAAAATTGTCGCCGTTCCAAAACCAATCCATGGTCTAGCAACAGCACCATGTGTAAACAACCGATTCCAATGAAAAATGGTGTCTGATTCACCGGGCTCTGGATTGACACTCGAGAGGCTGATAAACTGCAGCCACATATAAGCATTCCACGCCCCACACTCACCATCCCAGTCACCAAGATGGCAGCAAGGCGAGTGGCACCTCGCTTCAGGGATACTGAGCTGTAGACCGTACTTGACACAGTAGAGGAGATACAGGCCACCCTGTACCCTGGGGTGGGGAGGCGGTTGCCACCCACCGCTGTGCACCGGGGCCTAGGGGGCAGGTGGGAGAGGTCGGGAGCACCGTAGGCAACGCCATCAGGACCAGCCAGCAGTGCAGAAGAAACTGCATGACCTCCTCAGGGCGGCGAGGGTGAGCAGCGCCAGGGTCCCAGGTAGCACGGGGGTCCCAGGTTCGATTCCCAGCATGCGTCACTGTCCGCGTGGAGTCTGCAAGTTCTCCCCTATGTGGGTTTCCCCCTGGTGCTCTGGTTTCTCCCCACAAGTCCCGAAAGACGTGCTTATTAGGTGAATTGGACATTCTGAATTCTCCCTCTGTGTACCCGATCAGACGCCGGAGTGTGGCGACTAGGGGATTTTCACAGGAACTTCATTGCAGTGTTAATGTAAGCATATTTGTGACACTAATAAAGATTATTATAGTAGGCAGCTCTGACATTGGCCGGAATTCTCCAGCTGTTGGAATTCTCTGTTCCCGCCAGCAGCGGATCCCCACCCTCGGGTTTCTCGGCAGCATGGGGTATCGTCAATGGGAATTCCCATTGATAATCCGCGGGAGTTACCCGCTGTCAGAGAATGGTGCGCCGCCAGGAAAGACACAGCTGGGGGCCCGGAGAATCGGGCCCATTTTAACATCAATAACAGAAAATTTCTTCATTTTGTCGTAGTCAATATTTTCCCCGCTTCTGGACTGTGATAGAAAGATTCAAACAAGGTTCGTTAGGTAAGCAAAACTAAGCTTTATTTATGAACTACAACTGCTAGCAGTATGGCTGAGACTTGGAGTCGGAAGGCAGTCAAGTACAAACTGCTGGTTCCCTTCCACATCTGGATATTACAGAAAATAGGTAGACATTTATACATTATAAAATAAAGATAACGTGAATACAGCTTGGTCAGGAATTTGATCAAAAGTAAAACATAAGTAATAATCATTAAAATGGCATCATCTTGCTGACCTTTAGAGGACTCGGGGTCTCATATCATTATCTTGTCTTTTGGTGCATGTTTAAGAAACGGAGCAGATTTGTTTAAGTATCGAAAATAACTATTTCTAGTTTATCTTGTGTATTTAGACTGCTCTGGGGTGAGACGACTGAGTTTTTATCCGAGTTTAGAGTCAGCAAGTTTTCAGGTCAAGTTGACCTTGGCTGCTTGTATTTGTGCCTTAGGTTATGCGAAGTCAGTTTAAATTTAATTGTACCAAGAAACTTGATGAGTTTTCCCATCATGCCATTATTTGCTTTGCACAATACCACAACTTTACACCTCTTACTCTTGAGCATACAAATGAAAAAACACATCAAAGAAAGGATAACTCATCACAACATCATAAAGATGTCAATCACTGAAATAAAATACTCCCTTTCCACCTGTCTAAACAGATTCCTGCCAGGCTAATCAATTAGTGAGTCTTGGAGGCTAGAAAGAGGCCTTCTGGAGAAACACATCTCTGGCCACATGTTTCTGTCAATCCAGTTCCCAGGGGCATGGAAGGCATGAAGCACATGGAAGGGGCTTTGCAGAGGCAAGGGGTCATGGAGGGGGCATGGGGAATGAGCGGGAGTGTGAGGTGTGAGGGATAGAGGGCTTAACAACTTTTTATATATATATATATATATGGGATGAAGTCCCAGAGAATTAAAGCAGGCCTTCTAACCAGCCCACCTCAATACAGAGGCACCTCCATGGCCACATCCAGTCTATGCCTGGGTGCAGTGGGTTGACTTGATCTCACTCTCTCACTGGCCCGAATATAATGCAAGCAGGGGCATTTATACAGAAATGGGTCTTGGTCATTGAGCTTATGTCTTGTTCGCGAAAATCTGGCTTAAACTGAGAGACGACAAGTTTACAGTCCCTCACACATTAAATGCATGTAATTCATTGATGTTCTGCTCACCTACCTGTTCAAAAATGCCATTTACTGCACTCAAATGTTCATGTGGATAAGTAGCAAATATTCCAGCAGTCGAGTTTGCTCCAAATACTGTCAGCTGTTTATTACCATAATGCCACAATTTATCTGTAATGATATAATTATTAATAGAAATCTGGATTTTGATTCACTTTCTTGGTTTTTCCCCAACAGAAACTTGTAGCTTTCTCAGGACAAGGGAAAGTATTACACCCCTGAATATCATTTTGCTTACACAGGTAAAACGTGACACTGAAAATAAATACAGTACAGAAACGATCATCAGATGCAACTTAACAGAACTGAAAGCAGAGTAACAAAGACCCCCAAGGAAAATAATAAAAGGCTGATTTTTAATAACCTAAAAAGGTTGTTCAGAATATTCTCTTCCAAAGAAGATCATTTTGTTTTATTTTAGACTTCAATGTTAGTTTTTACCAATTTGAACTGCTGAATAGAGCTTTGTGCGCTCAGCATGCAGTGAGACCACAGAGCTTTTCAGCCACGTTAACTATTTCACAAGGTACTTATTTAAATGCCCAGTACAACTGTGAAAGAGAGGCAGATTCAGGTTTAGAGGTTTCTTGAACTAAGGGCCCGATATTCACCGGGAGGCAATGAAGGATGGGCGTACAGTTTTGCAGTCGAGAAAACAGAAATGGGAGTTCCCTGCAGAATTGAAAGACAGAAAGTGTATCCTTCTTTAAAATCTGTTTCCCTGCCATAGCCAGACAGATTGAGAGGCTTTGTGGCTATCGGGTGAAGAGTCCTCAACAACAGGGAGAAGCTAGAGAATGTAAAGGAAGGGGGGGAGATCGTGTGGTGGATTATAACCCTGGTCCTTTTTTTTAAGATCCCGATCAGCCATGCCTTTCAAATGATTCCTCTGAAGCTCAGGTTGAGAAAGACAGATCCTAAATCCCTGGTCAGGTGTTTAGAGGGGGTAGAGAACATAGAATTTCGCTACATGCGGATGATCTATTATTATATATCTATCCCATTGAAATGTATGGATAAGATTATGAATATATTGGAAAAGTTTGGAACCTTCTCGGGCTACAAATTGAATATAACAAAAAGTGAAATATTTCCAATAAATACCCTGGGGAGAGAGACAGAGAGACAGATTTAAGTATCTTTCCATTTAAACTAACCAAAAGTAGATTCAGTTACTTAGGTATTCAGGCAGCTCATGATTAGGCCACAATGTATAAATGGAATCTGACAGGCTTGGTGGAAGGGATAAAAGAAGATTGTAAAAGGTGGAATACCCTTCCACTTTCAATAGCTGTGTGGGTACAAATGATCAAAATGAGCATCCTACCAAACTTTTTATTTGTGTTTCAATCCCTCACAATATTCCTATCTAAGGCACTTTTCTATAAAATGGAAATAATAATTTCAGATTTGATATGGGCTTGTAAAATTCTACAAATGCGATGTGTGTTTTTTCAAAGGAATCGGCGGGTGGGAGGGTTGGCATTCCCCAATCTTTTGTATTGATTTTGGGTGCCAAATGTAGAGAAGATTCGGCAATGGTGGAGAGCGGAAGAAGCAGAATTGATACAGTTGGAGGAAGCATCGTGAAAGGGGCCTAGCTTGAAGGCTTTAGCTATGCCGCCACTCCCATTTACCCCGGGGAAGTTTACAGTACGCCTGGTAGTGGCATCTTCCTTAAAAATCTGGAGCCAATGGAGACAACATTTTGGTTTGGGAAATATGTCGGTGCTAGCCCCTATTTATGGAAATCACCAATTCATCCTGGCAAGATTGAATACAACATTTAATCAGTGGATTAAAGGGGGTTGAGACAGGTGATAGACACAAAGAAAGCACCGAATGAGGAGATAAAACAAAAGTGTGAGGAAGAGTTGGATATGGAATTGGAATGGGGAGTATGGACTGAAATTACGCACAGGGTCAATACTACATCTTCATGGGCTAGTATGAGCTTGAAACAATTCATGGAAGTACATAGAGCCCATATGACACAGGAGAGAATGAGCCAATTCTTCACAGAGGTAGAAGTGGAAAGGAGGACCAGCTAACTATGTTCATGTATTCTGTCCACAATTAGTGGGGTTTTGGATCTTGGTTATTAAAGATTTAACAAAAATTGTGAAGGTGGAAATATTACCAGGGCCTCTTGAAGCCATTTTTGGAGTGTTGGAAGTATCAGGACTAATAGAAAGGAAAGGAGCCGATGTGATGGCCTTTGCCACATTGATCGTCCGGAGGTGAATTTTATTGGAATGGAAGTCAGAAGATCCGCCAAAAGTATCAACATGGTTGAGGGACGAAAGATAAAATACTGGAAAATCTCAGCAGGTCTGGCAGCATCTGTAGGGAGAGAAAAGAGCTAACGTTTCGAGTCCAATGACTCTTTGTCAAAGCTAACAGACAGATAAAGTGGGAAATATTTATACTGTGGAGTGAGAATGAAAGATGAGTCATAGCCACAGAAACCCAAGGAAACCGGGTGCTAATGGCCACAGAAACCAGGGGGGGAAGTGTTAATGGCATTCCCCAGAGAGAACAAAAGATGTGAAAGGCCAAACGGCAGAGAAACTAACATCAGAGGGTGAACTGTGATAGATGTAGATGTGGGGGGAGGGGATGGGGAAGCAAAGAGAAGAACACAGAGGTCGCTAGCAGCACAGAACCCATTCAACCCTACGTCACTGTGATAGTCATGAGGCGGGAGCCCCAAATCTGCCTGCTGCACACCTACAACTGAAGCAGCATGGTCAGGTCGAGAATTGCAACCTCTGCTCCCATGCAATGGGCCAGGTACAATTTTAGTCCCTGATGTCTCTGGCTTTCAGCCATGTCCAAATAACATAACCTGCTCACGTTAGATCATCTCATTCCTCTCAGTTGTTAAATATCCAAATCAGCTCTATTACCAATATTTTAATTAAATAAAGACAGTTGTGAGAGTCTGTTCATAGTTTAGAGATAAATTCCAAATTGTAATAGATAAATGTTGGGAAGTGTATCAGAAACAATATTTGCAGCACCCTGTGTAAATATAATACAAAGATAAATAGAAATATTTGGGTGCATTTATATCATTAATAGTTTATTATTGAATTCCAATATAAAGGTTTAACTTGTTTTATGTTTTAATACATTATTAAAATTTGGTGGTTTCATTACTCACCGTAATACAAACCAAACATTATTCCTGATCCAAGGAAGGCACCTAATGTTTGTGCCAAAAAGAAGAAAGGAAATTTTAACCAGGGTTCACAGGCGAGTAAGCACAAAGCAAAGGTCACTGCTGGATTCAGGTGAGCTCCTATACAAAGATAAGAGTTGTGAATTTATACACAGTAAATGGTCGCTTGCACTTACAAATAGGATATAGGAACATAGAAACATAGCAGCAGGATTATACCATTTGGCCCCTCGAGCCTTTTCCACTATTCAACAGGATCATGACTGATAATTAATCTCAACGCCACTTTCCCATGCTATCCCCATATCCCTGGATGTCTTTAATATGTAGAAATCTATTAACCTCAGTCTTGAACATACTCAATGGCTGAGCTTGCACAGCCCTCTAGCATAGAGAATTGCTACCCTCTGGGTGAAGAGATTTCTCCTCATCTCTGTCTGAAATGGCCTACCCCTTATTCTGAGACTATGTCCCTTGGTCCCAGCCAGGGACTTTTCTGCATCGACCCTGTCGAACCCTTTAAGAATTTTGAAAGTTTCAGTGAGATAACCTCTCATTTTTCTAAACCCTAGAAATACAGGCCCAGTCTCCTCAACCTCCCCTCATAGGACAGTCGCACCATCTCTGGAATCAGAATGGTGAACCTCCGCTGAACTTCCGCTATAGCAAGGATATCTTTCCTTAGATAAGGAGACCAAAACTGCCCCCAATGCTCCAGGTGTGATCTCCCCAAAGCTCTATACAATCGAAGCAAGATGTAAATTATAGTATAAATTTATTATATTATTGATGGGCAGTGGAACTGAGACATTAAAAAAAAGAGGATATTTGCTTATTAGATATTTTGGCACACCAGCTCTTTTAAATCCATAGCAAAGTACTACCAAGTATCATTGACAAAAATGATAGATGGTTTACCTGCAATAGAATTGAACAAATGGAAACTACACCACTTAGAACGTAGAACAGTACAGCACAGTGCAGGCCCTTCGGCCCACGATGTTGCGCCGACCACTTTTCCGAATCTAAGTTCAACCAAACCAACATCCCTCAATTTACTGCTGTCCGTGTGCCTGTCCAAGAGTCGCTTAAATGTCCCTAATGACTCTGACTCCACCACCTCTGCAGGCAGTGAATTCCACGCACCCACCACTCTCTGTGTAAAGAACCTACCTCCAACATCTTCCCTATACCTTTCTCCAATCACCTTAAAATTATGTCCCCTCGTGACAGCCATTTCCACCGTGGGGAAAAGTCTCTGGCTATCCAGAGAAATGTATTTTTAATTTGTTCATGGGATATGGGCATCACTGGCTGGGCCAGCATTTATACCCATCTTTGGGGGCATTTAAGGGTCAACCACATTGCTGTTGTCAGGAGTCACATGTAGGCCAGACCAGGTAAGGATGGCAGATTTCCTTCCCTCAAGGACATTAGTAAACCAGATAGCTTTTTACAACAATCGACAATGGTTTCATGCTCAACATTAGACTTTTAATTCCAGACTTTTATTAAATTCAAATTTCACCACCTGCCATGGTGGGATTCGAACCCGGGTCCCCACAGCCTCAAATTTAACAAACCCCATTACGGTTTCTTGTGGAGTTCCAGGGGTGGTCCCTCACTCAAAGGCACTCAGTGCCAGCATTACGAAGGGGGTGGTGGGGGGGGAAGTGGGGCGCTGGGGGCTTTGTGGGGGGGTTGCACTGAGAGCCACCGCCCTGCTCTTGCTCCCAGCACCCTTTCTCCGTCCTCATAACACAAACCCTACACAGTACTTCTCCTCCGAACCCAGCCTACTATCACTCACCTGTAGCCCAGTGCCCTCAATGCCTCCTCCCCAGTGGTGCTGTCAAGTAACAAAGAGCTGTCAGCCTCTGATAGGTTGGCAACTCTTTACATGTGGGCCTACAACGTGGGATTACAGGTGAGACTACAAAGTGGCCAAACAACATGAGCAGCAAGTGATAGTCAGAGCTAAATGGTCCCACAATCAATAGATCAGACCCAAGCTCTACATATCCAGTCATGAATGTTGGTGGACAATTAAACAACTCACCGGAGGAGGAGACTCCACAAATATTCCCAACCTCAATAATGGGGTGATCCAACATATTAGTGCAAAAGACAAGACTGAAGCACTCGCAATAATCTTCAGCCAGAAGTGTTGAGTGGATGATCCATCTCAGTCTCATCCAGAGGTCCCTAGCATCACAGATGCCAGTCTTCAGCCAATTCAGTTCACCCACGTGATGTCACGAAACGGCTAAAGGCCATGGATACTGCAAAGGCCTGGAGGCAATGGGAACCAAGGGGAAAACTCTCCACTGGTTGGAGGCATACCTAGCACAAAGGAAGATGGTTGTTGGAGGCCCTGACAATATTATGACTGGGCACAATGTTGACTTGTGTTCCAGAGTTTGTTGCGCCCTGAACCAAGCTGCTCCAGTGCAACTACAACACTGGCATCTACCCGGAAATGTGGAAAGTTGCCCAGGCATGACCTGTACACAAGAAACAGAACAAATTCAAACCGGCCAATTACCACTCAATGCCTCAATACTTTCAGCCTACTGTCCACCATCAGTAAAATGATTGAAGGGCTCATCTACAGTGCTATTAAGCAGCACTTACTCAGCAATAACCAGCTCACAGACACTCAGTTTGGGTTCAGTCAGGGTCACTCAGCTCCAGACCTCATGACAGCCTTGGTTCAAACATGGGCAAAGAGCTGACTGCCAGAGGTTAGGTGAAAGTGACTGCCCTTGACATCAAGACAGCATTTGATCAAGTATAGCATCAAGGAGCCCGAGCAAGACTGGAGTCAATGGGAACCAAAGGGGAAAACTCTCCACTAGTTGGAGGCATACCTAGCCCAAAGGAAGATGGCTGCTGGAGGTCTGTCAGCTCAGTCCCAGGACATTACTGCAGGAGTTTCTTGGGATAGTGTCCTCAGCCCAACCATCTTCATCTTCACTGTCTGTGCAGAGTCTGCACGTTCTCCCTGTATCTGCATGGATTTTCTCCGGGTGCTCAGGTTTCCTCCCAAAAGTCCCAAAAGATGTGCTGTTAGGTAATTTGGACATTATGAATTCTCCCTCCGTGTAGCCGAACAGGCACCGGAATGTGTCGACTAGGAGCTTTTCACAGTAACTTCATTGCAGTGTTAATGTAAGTGCAATGACAATAAACATTAATAAAACTGCTGCTTCATTAATGACCTCCCTTCTATCATAACGTCAGAAGTGGGGATGTTTGCCCGATGACTGCACAATGTTCAGCACCATTCTCAATTCCTCAGATAATGAAGCAGTCTATGTCCAAATGCAGCAAGACCTGGAAATAGTCTAGTCTTGGGTTGACAAGTGGCAAACAGCATACTTTCACACAAATGCCAGGCATTGACCATCTTCAATAAGAAAGAATCAAACCATCACCCCTTGACATTCAATGGCATTACCATCACTGAATCCCCCACTGTCAACATCCTGGGGTTACCATTGACCAGAAACTGAACTGGACTAGCCATTAAAGTACTGTGGTTACAAGAGCAGGTCAGAGGCTAGTAACTCACCTCTTGATTCTCCAAACAGTGTCCACCACCCACAAGACACAAGTCAGGAGTGTAATGGAATAGCCTCCACTTAGAACATAGAACATAGAATGATACAGCGCAGTACAGGCCCTTCGGCCCTCGATGTTGCACCGACATGGAAAAAATCTAAAGGCCATCTAACCTACACTATGCCCTTATCATCCATATATGCCTGGATGAGTGCAGTTCCAACAACATTCAAGAAGTTCGACACCATCCAGGATGTTTAAGAAGGGTAGCAGGGATAATCCAGGGAATTATAGACCTGTGAGCTTGACGTCAGTGGTAGGCAAACTGTTGGAGAAGATACTGAGGGATAGGATCTATTCACATTTGGAAGAAAATAGACTTTTTTTTTAACAGACAATTTTATTGAGGTATTTTTGGCATTGTAAACAGTAACAATATGCATTAGTGTGCAGATACCAATTACAAAAAACATAGTGCAAATAACAGTACCACTCTCACAGATAGACCCGCCTATTCTTCCCCCCTACTCTACAACCTAACCCCTGCCATATACTGGCTGTATACACACCCCCCACCTCACTCCCGTTGACTAGCTCAAAGCAGCTAGCCTGGTGGCTCTCAACTCCGGCGCCAACATGTCTCACACCTATTGTCCCCCTGCTCCCCCCCCCCCAAAACACCACCTCCCCAGAACAGCCCTGTTCGAGCAATCGCTCTGGGACCGAGACAGAGAGAAAACAAACAAAGAAAAAGCAACATTCCCAGAAGAGAAAAAAAAGCAAAGAGAACCCGAACAGCCCTCCAGCACCTAACAACTTAAACTTTAACTATCACTTTGGCTTTAACTTTAAAACTATCAAACAGGCAAACACAAACACAAGAACACCCCCAATTTTAAGTGAAAGAGCATGCTGAACGGCATCGCTAACACGAAGGGCAATCTGTGAACAATTGCAGACATCCCTTAGTACACTCTAACTAGAGTCCATGGGTCCTCAGTTCGGCACCAGTCCATGCCCCTTAGCGAAGTCCATTGCTTCCTCCGGGTCATCAATATAATGTTGCTGTTCCTGGTATGTGACCCAAAGCCGCGCAGGGAAAAGTAGCCCAAACTTGACCTTTTTAAACAGAATCTCTTTAATTTGTCTGTAGGTTGCCCTCCTTCTGGCCACCTCCTGGCTCAGATCCTGGTAGATGCGCAGGACACTGTTGTTCCATGAGCAGCTCTTCGTGCTCTTGGCCCACTGTAGAACCCGCTCCTTGTCCACGAACCTATGGAACCTGACCACCATTGCCCCCCCCCCCCCCCCCCCTCGCGGCTGCCTCGCCTGCACTCTGTGTGCCCTGTCCAGCTCCAGCAGATGCGGGAAGAAACCATCCCCCACCAGCTTCTGCAGCATGTCTGCCACATATGCCATGGCATCCACTCCCTCGGCCCCCTCCGGGAGCCCAATGATTCTCAGATTCTGCCGGCGAGGCCTGTTTTCCAGGTCCTCCAGCTTGTCCATCAGCCTTGCTTGCTGCTCCTTCAACTTACTAACTTCCACGTCCGCTACCGTTTGGAAATCCGCCTGCTCTTCAACTGTCTTCTCCAGTGCCTGGACCTTCTTATCCTGAGCATCCAGCCTCTGGTCAGGTCGCTCCACCGCTTTCTGGAGCAGTTCCAAATTATCCCGCTTCAGTGCTGCAAAGCTCTCTTTCATGACCTGCAGCATGTTGTCCAGTGCTGCCTGGACCGTCCTTTCCGTGGTCGGTTCATCGGCCATCTTTCCTCCCACTTGAGCTTCCACACCACCATTGTTCAGCCCCTTCTTCGCCTGTTTTCGCTCCCTTCTGCTCCTTAAGTCCATACAACTCTGTATGGATTCAGATCTTGAGTGCTATTGTTTTTCACTCCAGCGCTCAAAAGTTCAAAAAAGTCGGGGAAAAATGTCTTAAAGTCAGACCGGAGCGAGAGCCACCAAATGTGCGACTTACTCCCTCATAGCCGCCACCGGAAGTCCGGAAGAAAATAGACTTATCAGTGATAGGCAGCATGGTTTTGTGCAAGGAAGGTCATGTCTTACAAACCTAATAGAATTCTTTGATGAAGTGACAAAGTTAATTGATGAGGGAAGGGCTGTAGATGTCATATACATGGACTTTAGTAAGGCATTTGATAAGGTTTCCCATGGCAGGTTGATGGCAAAAGTGAAGTCGTATGGGGTTCAAGGTGTACTAGCTAGATGGATAAAGAACTGGCTGGGCAACAGGAGACAGAGAGTAGTGGTGGAAGGGAGTGTCTCAAAATGGAGAAAGGTGACTAGTGGTGTTCCACAGGGATCCGTGCTCGGACCACTGTTGTTTGTGATATACATAAATGATCTGAAGGAAGGTATAGGTGGTCTGATTAGCAAGTTTGTAGATGATATTAAGATTGGTGGAGTTGCAGATAGCGAGGAGGACTTTCAGAGAATACAGCAAAATATAGATAGATTGGAGAGTTGGGCAGAGAAATGGCAGATGGAGTTCAATCCAGGCAAATGCGAGGTGATGCATTTTGGAAGATCTAATTCAAGAACGGACTATACGGTCAATGGAAGAGTCCTGGGGAAAATTGGTGTACAGAGAGATCTGGGAGTTCAGGTCCATTGTACCCTGAAGGTGGCAACGCAGGTCGATAGAGTGATCAAGAAGGCATACAGCATGCTTGCCTTCATTGGACGGGGTATTGAGTACAAGAGTCGGCAGGTCATGTTACAGTTGTATATGACTTTGGTTAGGCCACATTTGGAATACTGCGTGCAGTTCTAGTCACCACATTACCAGAAGGATGTGGATGCTTTAGAGAGGGTGCAGAGGAGGTTCACCAGGATGTTGCCTGGTATGGAGGGTGCTAGCTATGAAGAAAGGTTGAGTAGATTAGGATTGTTTTCGTTGGAAAGACGGAGGTTGAGGGGGGACCTGATTGAGTTCAACAAAATTATGAGAGGTATGGACAGGGTGGATAGCAACAAGCTTTTTCCAAGAGTGGGGGTGTCAATTACAAGGGGTCACGATTTCAAGGTGAGAGGGGGAAAGTTTAAGGGAGATGTGCGTGGGAAGTTTTTTTACGCAGAGGGTGGTGGGTGCCTGGAACGCTTTGCCAGCGGAGGTGGTAGAGGCGGGCACGATAGCATCATTTAAGATGCATCTAGACAGATATATGAACGGGCGGGGAACAGAGGGAAGTAGATCCTTGGAAAATAGGCGACAGGTTTAGATAAAGGATCTGGATCGGTGCAGGCTGGGAGGGCCGAAGGGCCTGTTCCTGTGCTGTAATTTTCTTTGTTCTTTGTAGGACAAAGCAACTCACTTGATTGCTCCCCCTTCCACAAACATTCAAACTCTCTACCACTGACTCACAGTAGCAGCAGCGTATACCATTTACAAGATACACTGCAAGAACTCACCAAAGTTCCTTAGCCAGCACCATTAAACCCACAAGGGTGGCACAGTGGCGTAGTGGTTAGCACTGCTGCCTCACGCCTCCAAGGACCAGGGTTCGATCCCGGCCCTGGGTCACTGTCCATGTGGAATTTGCACATTCTTCCTGTGTCTGCATGGGTCTCACCCCCACACCCAAAAAGATATGCAGGGTAGGTGAATTGGCCATGCTAAATTGCCCCTTAATTGGAAAAAAATAATTGGGTACTCAAATTTATTGAAAATTTTTTTTAAACTCATGACCACTACAATCCAGAATGACAAGGGCACCAGATACCTGGAAACACCATCATCTGGAAGTTCCCCTCCAAGTCACTCACAGTCATGATCTGGAAATATATTGCTGTTCCTTCACTGCCACTAGGTCAAAATCCTGGAACTCCCTCCCTAATAACACTGTGGGTGCACCTACACCATATGGACTGAACAATTCCAGAAGATAGCTCGCCACCACCTTCTCAAGGGCAATTAGGAGTGGGCAATAAATGCTGGTCTCGCCAGCAAAGCCCATATCCCATAAAAATGAATAAAAAGAACTTTCACCCCTAGCATCCTTAATTAGGCAGCTATTCCCATCCCTAATTGCCCTTGAATAGGTGCTGGCAAGCTTCCTTCCTGAACTGCTGCAATCTACAGGGTGTCAGTACTCCCACAATGCTGTTTGGGATGGAGCCAATGTAACACCTCTGTTCAGGAAAAAAGGAAGCAGAAATCAGGAAACTATCAGCCAGTTAGCTTAATGTCTATCATGGTAAATTGCTAGAATCCATTATTAAGGAGATTATAGCAGAATACCTAGAAAATCATAATGCAATTAGGCTGAGTCAACAGGGTTTTGTGAAAAGGAAATTATGTTTAACTAATTAATTAAAATTCTTTGAGGAGGTAACAAGCATGGTGGATAAAGGAGAACCTGTAGATGTGTTGTATATAGATTTTCAAAAGGCATTTAATAAGGTGCCATATCAAAGGTTACTATGCAAAATAAGAGTTCATCGTGTAGCATGGATTGGTTAGCTAACAGGAATCAGACAGTATGAGTAAATGGGTCATTTTTGTGTTGGCCAGCTGTAACTAGTGGAATGCCACAGGGCTCAATGCTGGGGCCTCAACCATTTACAATCTACTTCATTGACTTGGATGAAGGGACCGCATGTATGGTAGCTACATTTGCCAATGACACCATGATAAGTAGGAAAGTAAATTGTCAAGAGGAGATAGAGAGTATGTAAGGAGATAATGGGTTTAATAAATGGACAAAAATTCAGCAGATGAATTATAATGTGTGGAAATGTGAACTTGTCCGCTTCGGCAGCAAGAGTAGAAAAGCAGCGTACTACTTAAATGAAGAGAGATTGCAGAAATCGGTGCTACAAAGGGACTTGGATGTCATGGTACATCCATCACAAAAGGTTAGTATGCAGGTACAGCAAGTGATTAGGAGGACAAATGGAATGTAAGTACTTATTGCAAGAGGAATACAATATAAAAGTGGTGAAGTTTTACGGCAGCTTTTTTGGTCTCCTTATTTAAGGAAATATTATAATGCTTCAGAAGCAGTTCCAAGAAGGTTCACCAAACTCATTCATGGGATGAAGGTCTTACAAAGAAAGATTCAACAGGTGTGGCCTTTACCCATTAGAGTTTAGAAGAATGAGAGGTGATCTTATTGAAACATATATGATCCTAAGGAGACTTGATAGGGTGGATGCTGGGAAGATGTTTCCACTTGTGGAGGAAGCTAGAACGTGGGACACAGTTTCAAAATAAGAAGTCTCTCTTTTATGAACAAGATGAGGCAAAATCGGGCGGCATGTGGCGCAATGGTTAGCACTGGGACTGCGGCTCTGAGGACCCGGGTTCAAATCCCAGCCCTGGGTCACTGTTCGTGTGGAGTTTGCACATTTTCCCCATGTCTGCATGTGTTTCACCCCCACAACCCAAAGATGTGCAGGTTAGGTGGATTGGCCACGTTAAATTGCCCCTTAATGGAAAAAATATATATAATTGGGTTCTCTAAATTTATTTTTAAAAAGATGAGACAAAATCAATTGTCTTGGATTATAGGTCATCTACAGAATTCTCTTCACAGGAAACAAGTGGAGGCAAGGTCTTTGAATTTATTGAAGACAGAGTTAGACAGCTTTTTGATAGAGAAGGGGCTCAAGGCCTATGTGGGGCAGACTTTAAAGTAGAGTTGAGACCACAATCAGCCATGATCTTATTGAACGTTGCAACAGACTCATAGAGCCGAATATCCTACTCCTGCTATTAAATCCTATGTCCTTTGCCCTATGTTCCCATCAGTCACACTGGTTTCAATACTGTGTCCACAGATGTTTGGACCAAACTTGAGTTTTCCAGGTAAATGAGGTAATTTTTAAATTAATTTACAGATTATGGGCGTCACTGGCTGGGCCAGCATTTATTACCCATCCCTAACTGCCCTCCATTTCAGGGTTCATTTGAGAGACAACCATATCGCTGGGTCTAGAGTCACATGTAGGCCAGACCAGGTAAGGATGGCAGATTTCCTTCACTAAAGGGACATTAGTGAATCAGGTGGGTGTTTACGACAATCAGGAATGGTTTCATGGTCATCATTAGACTTTTAATTCCGGATTTTTTATAAAATTCTAATTTCACCATCTGCCATGGTGGGATTTGAACCCAGGTTCCCAGATCTTGCCCTGGGCCTCTGGATTCTAGTTCAGTGACAATACCTTCATGCCACTGCCTCCCCAAATTAATGCCAGTCTCTACTGCAACTGTGAAACTCATGTTGATCTTTGGAGCTGTAGAATAAAACACTTTCACCCATTAATGTGGACTTGCACCAAATGGAAAAAAGGACCATATTCATTACACTGCGTTTTGATGACTTTAAGTAATTTCACTTAATGCCACTAATTCTCAATGAAGTACGGACAGTTTCATTTTTTGCGTGACAGCGTAAGAAAAGCCACAAGGTGCAGTACCTTTAACTCAGTTAACGTCTTTTAAGAGAGGTATTTTGAATTGAAAATTAATTGTCTTTTATGAAAGGTGTTCAACCTAGAACTACGTGCGTAATGTTATGAAAACCCCTAATCCTTCATGAATATTTACATACCTGAGACTTTACTAGTTACCAATATACCCAGAGCCACTGCAAATCCACCAGCAAAAGTAACAGTTAAAAAGTCTTTGTGTGCACCACAACTCAGAACAAACTGCGCTGTCGCTCCACAGCTCAGCATCTGCAAAGAAAAATGGCAATTATCAATAAACAATGTTTGCTCCCTTTGTAGATTGACTTGCATTCCGCCCCAATGTGTCCAAGTGAAACGGACTGGGGTGAATTAAAATTTGAGATGTGTATTAAATTTTTAAAGTAGAAAGCTGTTATGAGGTAGGGGGAATGAGGATGAGAGGGAGGGTATACTACTCTGCTAGCTCGCTGTTACGACGGTGATATCATTGTTCCATTCTTGGATTTTGTCTTTGTTGCTTGGTATAAGATTTGACAGATTGCACTCTCAGCTATTGGGAGAGCTAAAATCCCAGCTTTAGCCGATACTTCACAGAAATGGCCAAGATTTGCTAGCTGCGTCAATTATTCAAGATAGCATTGTGCCAGTGCGCTCCCACTCATCAAAGAAAAATGGCTGCTGCTGTTTAGCTCAGCTTGCATGTAGGCATTTCCTATCGGATGGTTTTGGGAGTAGCACAGGTTTTCCTGTGCTTCGAATTGTAGGTTATCCACCCCTTACTCTAACTTCCTCTCTTAAATCGGAGAGTTAAACTGTAAACTATCTCAAATAAATTAATAAGTACATTTAAAGAAAAGAAAATCGCCAGGGTTCGTGAATTGAAATGGAGCTGTGTAGAAACAAAGATTAAAAATGTTTAATTACACACGACAAATTTTGCTTTGCTTTACAGTTTAGGCAGTGAGTGGAATAAACTAGCTGTTGGTATAAAATAATCACAAACATTAAAAGGATATTAATTATTTTAGAATGTTTAAAATGAATAAATAATATTCTATAATAAAACTATAACATTTCCACATACTGTTGGGGACTGCAAATGGGCTCCATACTCATGTTCACTTCTGCAGTTTAAATTTACTTTCTATCAAGCTGCTAAAATATTTATTTACATGGCAAATAAACTTTGCCATTTAATTTCCGTAGCTGCGGCAAAAAGATTCCTCCAGTAACATGGAGAAACATATATCGCAGCAATAAAATGTTAATAAAGCTCAGTAGAAAAACTCACTGTATGAATTAAAGTTCCTAAACATTCAGCAAGGCATTGTTTCATCAGAAGACTTCGGACCTTTAGCATTGTCGTCATTTTTCGCAGGATTTCTTTTTGTTTTTCCATTTTGAATCAATTTCTGTGAGACTTTGTTGCTGATGCAGACCAGGGTTCAGCGTAATAGCCAGTTCCTTGAGCTCTGAATTTTCCTTTAAATATTCTCAGAATGCCATTGAAACTTTCATTAAACACAATTTAAAGCAAGGGGATGTGGCACGACCTGGCACAAAATTAGCTAATGGTTTATAAAAGTAAAATATTGTGTTATGTTAAGCAGTATGTTGTCTGCAATAACTCTATGCATTTGTAGTTTATCAAATTCACGAGCTTGCCACCAGAAGTAACCAAGACTTAACAATGTTATATTTCGGTCCATAGACCAAAATTATGAGAGTGCGAACAAAGCATAGGCAGCTATTTACTAAAGAAGAATTAACTATCAAATTTCATATTTGTGCATGAACCTAAGCAAATTCAGCCACAATTATTTATTATGTCCCTGAAATTCTTTACCAGCTAGGTGATACAAAATTGTGGATCCATTGAATTTTGCAAGTAATTTTCGCTTTAATTTCAAACCTAATTTATATGCTGAGTCCTAGGTGCAACATTGGTCCCACAGTTTTATGAGCTTAAAATAAGTGTGACAATATCCAATCATTTCTGATCTCCACAGTGTTCAAGCGACTGCAAAGCTGGCTGGCCAGAATCTTTGTCTACAATAGTCACGAACTGGACCAGCCATAACTATGGCTACAAGCAGAGGGCAGAGGCTGGGTATTCTACAGTGAATAACTCACCTCCTGAGTCCCCAAAGCCTGACCACTGTCTACATGGTACTGGAGTGTGATGGAACACTCTCCACTTGTCTGGGTGACTGCAGCTCCAACAACACTCAAGAGGTTCGACATCGTCCAGGACAAAGCAGCCCGCTTGATTGGCACTCATCCACCACCTTTAAATTTCACTCCATCCAACACAATTACAGTATGAATGATGCACTGTGGCACCGCACCAAGCGTGTTTCAAACAGTACTTTCCAAACCCATGACTTCTACCAGCTAGAAAGAGAGCAGAAGGTGAATGGGAACAGCACCACCTGAAAGTTCTCTTCAAGTCACACATTATTCTGACTGGGAACTATATCACCATTCCTTCACTGTCGCTGGAACTCCCCACTTCCAAACTTAACAATCTAGTGGGTGTATCGACACCAGATAACAGTACTCAAAGAAAGCAGCTCACCACCAGCTTCTTAAGAGCAATTAGGGCAATAAATGCGGGCCTTGCCAGTAATTACCAGATCCCATGAAAAAATGAAAAAAAATAGACACCTTAAATTCACTATTGCTAGTATTTGGAAGAATTTGCTTTGAAAATGTATAGTGGGTGCGATTCTCCGACCCCCACGCCGGATGGGAGAATCGCGGGAGTGCCGGGCGATTTCACGCCACGCCACGCCACCCACACACGCGATTGTCTCACACCCCCCAAAACGGCGTGTCGCGTTTTACGATAGGCCGCTCGGAGAATCGCCGCTCGCCATTTCTAACGGTCGAGCGGCGATTCTCCGGCCTGGATGGGCCGAGCGGCCTGCCTAATCCGACCGGTTCACGCCGGCCCCAACCACACCTGGTCGTTGCCGGCGTGAACAGCGCGGGACCACTGCGTGTGGGGCCTGTGGGGGGGGAGGGGGGGGGAGGATCGAGCACCAGTGGGGTGCTCAGGAGGGGTCTGGCCCGCGATCGGTGCCCACCGATTGTCGGGCCGGCGTCTCTAAAAATGCACTCTTTTCCCTTCGCCGCCCCGCAAGATCACTCCGACATGTCTTGCGGGGCACCCGCAGGGAGGATGGCAACCGCGCATGCGCGGGTTGGCGCAGGCCAACCTGCCCTGCACGGGTGACGTAATTTAAGCGCCGCCGGCCGCATCATTTATGCGGCGCCGCTTTGACGCAGGCGTCAAGGCCCGGCGCGCTCCTAGCCACCTTGGGGTGGGAGAATAGGGGGCAAGGAGTGGCCTCCGACGCCGGAGTGAAACACTGCAGTTTTCCCTCCGGCGTCGGCACTTTGTCTCCATTTGGGAGAATTGCGCCCAGTATCTTTCACAACACTCCAAGTCTGAAATGGGCAAAGGAGTTCAAGTTTTCTTCATTTGTTCATGGTACACAGGCATCACTGGCAAGACCAGCTTTTATTGCCCTTCCCTAATTGCCCTTGAGAACATGGTGGTGATGCACCAACTTGGGCTATTACCATCCAAGTGGTGAGGATTTACCAAAGCATTTAGTTGTGGTCAATGTTTCTGGATCTTGAGCTGTCAAACCAAATCTTTAAAAGGACGAATGCAGGATGCTCAAAAAAAGACACCAAAACTTCCAACATTGTTTATCTCTGGGACTAGGGGCACGATTCTTCGGCCTCGTTGTGCTCAAGCAAGAGCACAACGAGACCGGTAATTTGCGGGGAGGCCAAAAGCGAGAACCGCGCCAGGCGCCAGTTTGTGATGTAACCGGCCCTCTCCCGTAGCCAAAATCAGAATCGTAGCATGGTGAGGAGCCAGTTATCACCACTTAAGCTTATTTCCATACAATTAACTAGAGCCATCCCATATCCAATTCCTGTCATTCACTGGCCTCCCCAGCAAGTGCTCATGCTGGACTTCCAGTGGCGGCCATGCAGGAGTAGGTCGCACATTTGATAGCTCCTACCTATGACGGACTTTTGGACCTTTGGCCCCCGGTTTTTTCCAGATTTTATGGGATAAATCGGTGACGAGTGAGACAGTGAGGAGAAATCCCCCTTCAGTGCATGAAGAATTGGGCCAGAAGTGGCCGTGTGAGAAGACAAAGTTCTGTAAGGAAGACACGAGCAGAGCCGGCAATGCGGGAAAGCATGGCGGAGAAGCAGGGCCGCGGGGAGATGGCATAGTGGTCGACGGAGCAGCTGGTGAAGTTTTTCAAAGATTGCTTCGCCAAGCTGAAGAAGGACACGCTGGACCCGATTAAGGCTCGATTGACGAGCTGGGTTTAATCGGGTAAAAATAGCCCTCTTTAAGAAGGGGGTGAAGTTTGGGAAGCTGTACCCAGCCACACATGAGGAACGGGATTTCTACTTTGAAATACCAGTCGAAGTATGGACTTTTATTAAAGAAAAGCGGCTGGAGGCGAATTAAAAGACACTGAAGCCTTGGAGAAATACTGTGGCGGCAATTTGTTGTGCTGGGTTGTATAAATATAAGTAGTGCTATGTGTAATTAGGGGCTGTTTGGATGGCTAAAGTTAACTTTGTCTTGCAGGGAGCATTTAGAGGGGTGATAGGCTTTGGGGTTGGTTCTGCTTTTTTGGTGATTATTTTTCTAAAGTGGCTGTTTTTTGGAAGGGCAAATATGAATGTGGAATATAGTGTTAACGGTAGGGTTCTTGGCAATGTGGAGGAGCAGAGAGATCTTGTGGTCTATGTTCATAGATCTTTGAAAGTTGCCACTCAAGTGGATAGAGCTGTGAAGAAGGCCTATGGTGTGCTAGCGTTCATTAGCAGAGGGATTGAATTCAAGAGCCGTGAGGTGATGATGCAGCTATACAAAACCTTGGTAAGGCCACATTTGGAGCACTGTGTGCAGTTCTGGTCGCCTTATTTTAGGAAGGATGTAGAAGCTTTGGAAAAGGTGCAAAGGAGATTTGCCGGGATGTTGCCTGGAATGGATAGTAGGTCTTACGAGGAAAGGTTGAGGGTGCTCGGCCTTTTCTCATTAGAACGGAGAAGGATGAGGGGCAACTTGATAGAGGTTTATAAGATGATCAGGGGAATAGGTAAGAGTAGACAGTCAGAGACTTTTTCCCCGGGTGGAACAAACCATTACAAGGGGACATGAATTTAAGGTGAATGTTGGAAGATATAGGGGGGATGTCAGAGGTAGGTTCTTTACCCTGAGAGTAGTGGGGGCACGGAATGCACTGCCTGTGGAAGTAATTGAGTCGGAAACATTAGGGACCTTCAAGCGGCTATTGGATAGGTACATGGATTACGGTAGAATGATGAGATGTAGATTAATTTGTTCATAATCTAGGATAAAAGTTCGGTACAACATTGTGAGCTGAAGGGCCTGTTCTGTGCTGTATTTTTCTATGTTCTATGTTCTTCACTGATTTTTCTGATGATTATTTACTGGGGAATGTGATGCTTTTAAAAAGTTTATCCATGTGGGGGAGAGGGGAGAGAACAATGGGGACACAGACTACTTGGTGCCAGGGGCGGGCGCTATCAAGTCAACATGGGTCAGCTGACTGTCAGAAGCGCATTGGGGGTGAGCAGGTGTTAAGCTGGAGCTTGACGTGGGGGGTTGGGTTTCTAGTGTTGTTCCTTTGGGGGGGGGGCTATTACTAGGGGACAAGTGGGAGGTCAGGAATGGAGACTGCCCGAGGTGGGGTTTGAGGAAGCGGAGGGCGCGAGCTAGAGGTTGGCCTTTAATGGGTGATGGCTAGTCGGCAGGGCGGGGGTGAGGGAGGGGGGGGGGGGGTGGGAGAGAGAGCTGGAAGCCCCCCGACCAGGCTGATTACATGGAACATCAGAGGACTGAATGGGCCGCAAGAGCCCTCGCGTGTTTGTGCATTTGAGGGGGCTGAAGGCTTACGTGGCAATGCTACAAGAGACACATCTTGAGGTTACAGACCAGACGAGATTGAGAAAGGGGTGAGTGAGCCAAGTGTTCCACTCAGGGCTGGACTCAAAGACCAGGGTGGTAGCGATCTTTATCAGCAAACGAATGGCATTCAAGGCAGGGAGAATCATGTCAGACAAAGGGGGGGTAGGTACATAATGGTGAATGGGAAGCTGGAGGGGGTGCAGGTGGTAATTGTGAATATATATGCTCCAAATTGGGACGATGTGGAATTGATGAGGTAAGATCCCAGACTTAGAGTCACATAACCTGATCATGAGACTTTAACACAGTCATTGATCCGGAATTGGACCAGTCAAAATCCAGGACAGGGAGGGTGCCAGCCGCGGCAAAGGAATTGAAGGGGTTTATGGAACAGATGGAGGGAGTAGACCCATGGAGGTTTGCACAGCCAAGGGCGAAGGAGTTTTCCTTCTTTTCACATGTCCATATACTCTTGCATCAACTTCTTTGTTCTGAGCAGGGCTCTAATACCGGAGGTGGTGGATACTGAGTACTCTGCAATCGCAGTGTCGGATCATGCCACGCATTGGGTGGATCTACGGGTTAGTGTGGAGAGAGGGCAATGCCCGCTGTGGAGACTGGATGTGGGGTTGCTAGCTAAACTACACGGAGGGATGAGGCAAGGGTGCCCCCCCTCGCCATTACTGTTTGCTCTGGCCATCCAGCCATTGGCCATGGCGTTAAGAGCCTCCAGGAACTGGAAAGGGCTGGTTCGGGGGGGGGGGGGGGGGGGGGGGGGGGGTGTGGAGTACCGGGTCTGGCTTTACGCAAACGACCTGCTCTTGTATATTTCTGACCCGTTGGAGGAGATGGGGGAAGTAATGAGATTCTTTGGGGAATTTGGCAATTTTTCGGGGTATAAATTGAACATGGGGAAAAGAGAGATGTTCGCGATCCAGGCAAGAGGACAGGAGAAGAGACTGGGATAGCTGTCGCTTAGAATGGTAGGGAAGAGCTTTCGATATCTGGGAATCCAGGTGGCCCGGGAATGGGAGGCACTGCACAAGGTAAACCTATTCCGGTTGGTAGAACAAATGAAAGGGGACTTTAAGGGATGGGACATGCTCCCGCTATCACTGGCGGGGAGGGTACAGACCGTGAAAATGATGGTCCTCCCCAGATTTCTGTTTGCCTTTCAGTGCCTCCCATCTTCATCCCAAAGGCCTTTTACAAGCGGGTTACTACAGGGCGGCTAATATAGCCATGATCAAGAAGTGGGTAGTGGGGGAGGGATTAGAGCGGATGGAGGCGGTGTCATGCAAAAACACCAGTTTGGGAGCACTGATAATGACACCTCTTCCATTCTCGCCGGCCCAATACTCCACAAGTCCAGTGGCAGTGGCGGCTCTGAGGATCTGGGGGCAATGGAGGAGATATAAGAGATTGGAAGGAGCATCGATTTGGACCCCGATTTATAATAACCGCAGGTTTGTACCAGGTAGGCTGGATGGCGGGATCCAGAGTTGGCAAAGGGCAGGAATTAGAAGGATGGTGGATCTATTTATAGACGGGAGCTTCCCCAGCTTGAAAGCCTTGAAGGATACATTTGAATTGCCAGCAGGGAATGGATTTAGGTATCTGCAGGTGCGCGACTTCCTGACAAAGCAGGTTCCAGCCTTGCCGCTGCTGCCATCACGGGTGATACAGGATAGAGTAGTTTCCAGTACCTGGGTGGGAGAGGGGAAGGTATCGGATATTTACCAGGAGCTTTCGGAGGCAGAGGAAACTCTGGTGGAGGTGCTTAAGGGCAAGTGGGAGGTCGAGCTAGGAGAAGAGATAATACCTCCTCATCATGTGCCAGGCTTAGCCTGATACATAAGAACATAAGAACTAGGAGCAGGAGTAGGCCATAGAACATAGAACATAGAACAGTACAGCACAGAACAGGCCCTTCGGCCCTCAATGTTGTGCCGAGCCATGATCACCCTACTCAAACCCACGTATCCACCCTATACCCGTAACCCAACAACCCCCCCCTTAACCTTACTTTTATTAGGACACTACGGGCAATCCACCTAACCCGCACATCTTTGGACTGTGGGAGGAAACCGGAGCACCCGGAGGAAACCCACGCACACAGGGGGAGGACGTGCAGACTCCACACAGACAGTGACCCAGCCGGGAATCGAACCTGGGACCCTGGAGCTGTGAAGCATTTATGCTAACCACCATGCTACCCTGCTGCCCCTAATGGCTGCCCCAGATGGCTCGAGGGGCCATCTGGCCCCTCGAGCCTGCTCCGCCATTCAATTAGATCATGGCTGATCTTTTGTGGACTCAGCTCCACTTTCCGGCCCGAACACCATAACCCTTAATCCCTTTATTCTTCAAAAAACCATCTATCTTTACCTTAAAAACATGTAATGAAGGAGCCTCAACTGCTTCACTGGGCAAGGAATTCCATAGATTCACAACCCTTTGGGTGAAGAAGTTCCTCCTAAACTCAGTCCTAAATCTACTTCCCCTTATTTTGAGGCTATGTACCCTAGTTCTGCTGTCACCCGCCAGTGGAAACAACCTGCCCGCATCTATCCTATCTATTCCCTTCATAATTTTAAATGTTTCTATAAGATCCCCCCTCATCCTTCTAAATTCCAACGAGTACAGTCCCAGTCTACTCAACCTCTCCTCATAATCCAACCCCTTCAGCTATGGGATTAACCCAGTGAATCTCCTCTGCACACCCTCCAGCGCCAGTACGTCCTTTCTCAAGTAAGGAGACCAAAACTGAACACAATACTCCAGGTGTGGCCGCACTAACACCTTATACAATTGCAACATAACCTCCCTAGTCTTAAACTCCATCCCTCTAGCAATGAAGGACAAAATTCCATTTGCCTTCTTAATCACCTGTTGCACTTGTAAACCAACCTTCTGTGACTCATGCACTAGCACACCCAAGTCTCTCTGAACAGCGGCATGCTTTAATATTTTATTGTTTAAATAATAATCCCGTTTGCTGTTATTCCTACCAAAATGGATAACCTCACATTTGTCAACATTGTATTCCATCTGCCAGACCCTAGCCCATTCACTTAACCTATCCAAATCCCTCTGCAGACTTCCAGTATCCTCTGCACTTTTCGCTTTACCACTCATCTTAGTGTCATCTGCAAACTTGGACACATTGCCCTTGGTCCCCAACTCCAAATCATCTATGTAAATTGTGAACAATTGTGGGCCCAACACGGATCCCTGAGGGACACCACTAGCTACTGATTGCCAACCAGAGAAACACCCATTTATCCCAACTCTTTGCTTTCTATTCATTAACCAATCCTCTATCCATGCTACTACTTTACCCTTAATGCCATGCATCTTTATCTTATGCAGCAACCTTTTGTGTGGCACCTTGTCAAAGGCTTTCTGGAAATCCAGATATACCACATCCATCGGCTCCCCGTTATCTACTGCACTGTTAATGTCCTCAAAAAATTCCACTAAATTAGTTAGGCATGACCTGCCCTTTACGAACCCATGCTGCGTCTGCCCAATGGGACAATTTCTATCCAGATGCCTCGCAATTTCTTCCTTGATGATAGATTCCAGCATCTTCCCTACTACCGAAGTTAAGCTCACTGGCCTATAATTTCCTGCTTTCTGCCTACCTCCTTTTTTAAACAGTGGCGTCACGTTTGCTAATTTCCAATCCACCGGGACCACCCCAGAGTCTAGTGAATTTCGGTAAATTATCACTAGTGCATCTGCAATTTCCCTAGCCATCTCTTTTAGCACTCTGGGATGGATTCCATCAGGGCCAGGAGACTTGTCTACCTTTAGCCCCATTAGCTTGCCCATCACTCCCTCCTAAGTGATAACAATCCTCCCAAGGTCCTCACCTGTCATAGCCTCATTTCTATCAGTCGCTGGCATGTTATTTGTGTCTTCCACTGTGAAGACCAACCCAAAAAACCTGTTCAGTTCCTCAGCCATTTCCTCATTTCCCATTATTAAAACTCCCTTCTCATCCTCTAAAGGACCAATATTTACCTTAGCCACTCTTTTTTGTCTTATATATTTGTAAAAACATTTACTGTCTGTTTTTATATTCTGAGCAAGTTTACTCTCATACTCTATCTTACTCTTCTTTATAGCTTTTTTAGTAGCTTTCTGTTGCCCCCTAAAGATTTCCCAGTCCTCTAATCTCCCAGCAATCTTTGCCACTTTATATGCTTTTTCCTTCAATTTGATACTCTCCCTTATTTACTTAGATATCCACGGTCGATTTTCCCTCTTTCTTCCGTCCTTCCTTTTTGTTGGTATAAACCTTTGCTGAGCACTGATACAATTTAAGGTAGCCCACCAGGCACACATGACAGCAGCTAGGAGGTTTTTCGGGGTAGAAGATAGGTGTGCGATTTGCGCGGGAAGCCCAGCAAATCATGTCCATATGTTTTGGGCATGCCCGAAGCTGAGAGGGTTTTGCCAGGGTTTTGCTAAGGCAGTGTCCATGGTGCTAAAAGCACGGGTGGTGCTGAGTCCTGAGGTAGCGATCTTTGGAGTGTCGGAAGCTCCTTGAGTTCAGGGCCGACGTCCTGGCCTTTGCCTCCCTGGTAACCCGGAGACGGATCTTGTTAATGTGGAGGGACTCCAAGTCCCCGAGTGTAGAGACCTGGGTTAGTGACATGGCTGGGTTTCTCAGTCTCGAGAAAATACAATTCGCCTTAAGAGGATCAATGGTCGGGTTCACCCGGAGGTGGCAGCCGTTCGTCCACTTCTTTCTTGGGGAAAATTAAAATGTCAGCAGATGTAATATTACAAGGGGGAGGAGGGTCGAATTGTTGTTGTGTGGTTGGGGGGTGTGAAGGTTGAGATGGGGGGGAAATGTTTATTATATCATGTTGATGTCATTGTCTATATTATTTTTATAAAAGTTTTCAAATACTTTAATACCTTAATAAAACATTTTTATTTTATTTTTTAAAAAGGTGCTCACGCTGGTGCCAATTAGTCCTCCTTTTGAAAAACGTGAACCTGGTGGAAGGGCTTCCGTGGGGAGAACAAGAGGTGAGTAGCCATCTTTGCTCACAGGCAAAGAGCCCGGGGACGCTCGGCTTGCCGCCCCAGTACTTGGCGGAGGGTGGGGTGCGCACCCTCGGCTGGGCGGGCTGTCATTGGGGGGGGGGGGTGCTCGGGATCCACCATGCCAACCCCTGGATCATGTGTACCCATTCTGGGGGCAACCCTGCCCACCAGCCCCACCGACCACTGAGGCCTCTGGCCGTGTGGCTGATGGCTCAGCTTCTGGGACCCTCAGGGACACAGGACATCCTTCCTGGCCTTGACCACATCTCGGAGCCTCCCCATGTTTGTGTCTCCAAACCTTGGGGCCGGGCGTCACTGCGTCATGGATGCAAGTTGAGTGGGTTTGACTGTGCAAGTGCCGTTTAAGTGCTGCTCGTCCTTGTTAGCAGGGGGGCTGGCAAGCCGTTCTGACAAATCAGCTGGCGAGCCTTCATTTGCGGTGGGAATCACATGGGGCCTCATTAAGTGGACCGATTCACGTTGAATTGCGTTGCCGGTCTTGCTGGGCCAAGTATTGGGTAGCTCGCAGCAGTTCCCGCTCGCTACCACACTTAGAAATCTTTCTGGAGAATCGCCCCCTTTGAAACAACTGTGAACCACTAACAGCCCATCCTCAATCCCCTGCCTTTTTAAAAATAAATTTAGCGTACCCAATTCATTTTTTCCAATTAAGGGGCAATTTAAAATGGCCAATCCACCTACTCTTCACACCTTTGGGTTGTGGGGGTGAAACCCACACAAACACGGGAGAATGTGCAAACTCCACACGGACAGTGACCCAGGGCCGGGATTCGAACCTGGGACCTCGGCTCCGTGAGGCAGCAATGCTAACCACTGTGCCACCGTGCTGCCCCTTAATCCCCTCCTGATTACCTCCCCCCCACACATAGAAAATAAATATTGGTTCACATGGGTTCCAGAAACCAGAATCAAATTAAATTAGCAATCCCTCCTTGGGGGTCTGTGGGTAGAAAACCAATGCTGTAGAATTTACTTTACTAGTGGTGTTGACGTCACATGATGAAATAGATATTCAAAAATGAATCAGTGCGTTGAGTAATGGTACAGAATTTCCAGCACAAGCAGTGCAGATAGGACCAGCTGTCCAACCTGGGCCAGAGCTCTATTTCTGTGAGGTTGGCAGTCAGACATTAAACAGAAGACTGAACTGTGCAATTCAGCAAGGCAATATTACTGGCTCCACAGGCCAGAGGTCTATGTCACATGACTCCCACCTCTCCACATTGTCTTTGACAAAGGATGTACATTCCTCATCTGGAACCTCAAAATTGTTAAATGTCTCAAATATTAAGGATTGAAAGGAAGGTTGCGGTTCACGTTGTCTATGCAGGTGAACAGACTCCTGTTGACGAGCCTAAGTTATTAAATGCAGATGGCCTTTGTACAGCTCTCTTTGAATTTGGCCTGTGCAGCCCACTATTGGCTCCCTGAGATAACAATGTACAGGGGTTTCCCTGATACTGCCAAGCATCTCCTTTCATTCGGGGTTTGCAGACAGACAAAGATTCAGACATTTTAAGGGTTTTAGCTCAGTTGTTTTAATTTTAGGAATAGTCATGAGGATATCTAGATAAATAGCCTGTAAAAATATAGTGTGAGGTCTTCGTCCCTCACAGCATTAAAGAAATAGAGCTAAAGCAAGTAAAATGGATTTGAGATACAGATCAGTCCTAGCAGAGAAGGTCGAAGGGCTGAATGGTCTAATCATGTTCCTGCTCCTCTGTTCTTTTCTATAAATCAAGGGCGTACACATAAAAGATTTGAAATGGTAACCAATATATTTAAATATTAAATATGTGTCCTTCACTTGCTGTAGGATGATAGTGAAAATGTCTGCCCTAGTATTTGACTTGCCACACAAGAATCAAACTCAGCAACCCATTCTGTTAATAGGCAGCGAGCCCTTGGCAACAAAACCAACAACTTGTTTTTAAATAATGGCTTTAATGTGTAAAATGTCCCATCAGAACTTTAGAAAACAAACCTTAGGTGGTTAGCCCTGCTGCCTCCCAGCGCCAGGGACACTGGTTCAATTCCGACCTTGGGTCACTGTCTGTGTGGAGTTTGCACTTTCTCCCTGTGCGTGCGTGGGTTCCCTCCGGGTGCTCTGATTTCCTCCCACAGTCCAAAGATGTACAGGTTGGCGGATTGGCCACGCTAAATTGCCCCTTAGTGTCCGAAACGTTAGGTGGGGTTACGCGGTAGGGCAGGTGAGCCTTGGCAGGGTGCTCTTTCAGAGAGTTGGTGCAGACTTGATGGGCCGAATGGCCTCTTTCTGCACTGTAGAGATTCTGTGATTCTATGATACCAAGGCACATAATAAGATGTTCATCAGATGATCATAATTTGTTCAAAGCAGTAGGATTTAAGGAGAGTTAGAACATAGAACATAGAACAGTACAGCACAGAACAGGCCCTTCGGCCCTCGATGTTGTGCCGAGCCATGATCACCCTACTCAAACCCACGTATCCATCCTATACCCGTAACCCAACATCCCCCCTTAACCTTACTTTTTAGGACACTACGGGCAATTTTTCATGGCCAATCCACCTAACCCGCACATCTTTGGACTGTGGGAGGAAACCGGAGCACCCGGAGGAAACCCACGCAAGGAGGTAAAAATAAGACGGGGGGGGGGGGGAGGTGAGGTGTAGAGGGTATTTCAGAGCCACTGACCACTAGTGGTGGAACAATTAAAGTCAGGGATGCTCAGGAGGGCAGAATTAGAGGTCCACAGATATCTCACAGAGTTGTAGGGCTGGAGGACATGCCAGGGATAGGGAGGGGCAGGGCCCTGGAGGGATTTGAATACAAGCATGAGAATTTCAAAATTGTGGTGTTCCTCAACCAGCTGATGCCAAGGCAGCTAAATTAGCTCAAAGAGTAATGGGGCAAAGAGACTTTTGTTCGGAGTTAATGCTTGGTCTCAGTGTTTTGGATGATTCCAAATTTATAAGGGTAGATCATTGGAGGCCAGGCAGGAGTGCTGTGAAATGATAAAGTCTAGAGATAACAAAAGCAAGGATAAGAGTTAAGCTTTAAGCAATCTGTATTTGTACTTGCAGGTATTAGAAACAAAATCTTGCTTTGTTTAATTTTGTATTTCTGCAAAAGAAAGGATTACAACTTCAATTAGCTCACCTAATGCATGTCTGTGGGTTTTAGTTTCATTTCAAACTGTGCCTGCATTGTGATTAAAGGGTCTACGACATAAAAACAAACAGTTTAAAGAACGACTAAGCTGCTGCTTAGCAACTAGGTATGCCACACTGAAAAGTAAGCACCTGTAGTTTGAGTTTGGAATCAGGTACCTGAGAAGAAAGTATCTCTCGCAGAAACTGCCAGTAGAGAGGCAGGACAATGGAGAAAGGGGCAAAATGCAGGTCCCAGAAGCAAAAGGACAAATGGTTCTAGAAACCAGGGAATAAAAGAGAAATCCCAGGAAGACATGAAGTCAAAACGACATAGACCTGGAATCTGAACAAGTGCTATTGACTGAAATTAACGAAAGGAGCAGAGAAAAGTTTGCAGTTAAAGACAGAGCTTAAAGTTGCAGACCTGGTGAAGTCGGCTAGTGAGAAGCAGGATATCTAAAGTAATCCTAAGGTTGGTGATACCGAAATACAGCCGGTGAAGAAGTAGTGTTCTATTGGCATGCCAAGGTACCTGAGAGGTTATGTGGAAGCTTGAATGTATGTGGCAATCCAAGGCAGAGAAAACGTTGTTTGGGAGAGATTGAAAGGGCAGCATGGTAACATAGTGGTTAGCACTATGACTTCACAGTGCCAGGATCCCAGGTTCGATTCCCCGCTGGGTCACTGTCTGTGTGGAGTCACACGTTCTCCCCGTGTCTGCGTGGGTTTCTCCGGGTGCTCCGGTTTCCTTCCACAGTCCAAAGACATGCAGGTTAGGTGGATTGGTCAAGCTAAATTGCACTTAGGTTAAATGGGATTTCTGGGTTATGGGGATAGGGTGGAGGTGTGGACTTAGGTAGGGTGCTCTTTCCAAGAGCTGGTGCAGAGTCGATGAGTTGAATGGCCTCCTTCTGCACTGTAAATTCAACGATTCTATGAAATCCTGGAAGTGGATCCTTGATGAAGGCATCTGAGAGAAAGCATTGTTGGGAGACAATTCCAAGGACGGGTTTTGAGGAGTACAGTTTGGAAACACTCATGTAGAAGTTAGAGTTTCAGTCAGACCAGTTGGCTCACAGTGTGATGAGCACCTGGGAGATTCGATAGGAAATCCACAGAAGTTGTATTGGGTGAAGTCTGCCACTTGGTTTTGGAGAAGGGTGTGTCTGACCACAGTTAGCCTGTTGGTTTACAGTGACTGTACTTACTAAGAACAACATAGTGGAACATATATTCTGTAACTTGTGTTACCCTTAAAAATCTGTGCACCTATAGATGAGGTGAAGGAATATTGTCAATCTTTTTATGTTTAATAAATGTTCTTTTATTTTGTTAAAAGTTAATTGGCAGTCCTATGACTCTGTTCATCCCCATTTCTCAACAAAAATAAAGGTTACAGTCTATTGAGCCAGGGTTCCATTGTGGGGTAGAACTGTGCAGTAGTAACTGCAAATGATATGTGTACATGTATATAACGAAAGGGTTAATTATAACATCTAGCTGTAACACTACCACTAGAGGGCACTACTAGATCCATCTATAAGTATCGGCACCCAGAGGATCTTGGTCTCTTTCAACCCAGGAGTGTTTAGTAAGCAGTTGTGTATAATAGCTAGCTCTCAGTATAGTTAGTATTTATAGTTGTGAATCAGTTAATTCAATCATATTTAATTACTTGATTTCTGGAAATAGTTCTGTAGGGTGTCAAACACAAATATAATTGATTGTTACTTAATAAATTAGTTTGCTTTAAGTTGAAGACTCGTGATTTCTTCAGGATCACACCATCAGACCACCTGCATCAACAGCAACTAGTAACGATACATATTACTAGACCCAGTAATATAACATGCTACCAGGAATAGTAATATAACATAACAGTAACATCAGCTGGGATCGTAACAATGAGTGGACATGTGGCCAGAAGCTCATCTTGGGTCAAATATGACACCAAGGCTTTGAGCGGTCTAGCTCAGCCTCAGGCTGAAGGTGAGGAATGGAGTTCGAGTTGGGGAATGAAGACAGTGGCTTCAGTCTTCCTAATATTTAATTGGATCAAATTTGTACTTGCCCAGAACTGGGTTTGAACAAGCAATCTGACAATTCAGGAGAACTATTTAAAAGATCCATCAATTGTTACTTGATGGATCGACCTTTCTATCTAAGGCACTTTAACTAGCTGGTATTAGCATATGGTTGACGGAGAAGGGGTGGCCAGAGTTTCTCTAGGTGGGCGCAAAGAGGCAGGAATTCTCACTCAAGTAGGAATACAGCAGGATGTCTTAACCCCAAATTCTGTCTCTTCAGCTGCCATGATCCTGCTTAACTTCAGACAAAATAACAGAGAGAAAGTTCTGCTCAATATGTTGAAATATGTCTAAATAATAAAGTCAGAGTACTTTCAATTGGACAGCAAAAAGGTCAAATGTTTAGAACATTGAGGAGTGAACATATTGTGACTGGATTAGAATTAGATTCTGTCCTTGAACCTTCTGGGACATAATTCTCCACCACTGCAATGCTCTCCTTAACCAATAACCACCATCATCAACCTCTCCCTCATCTCCCATCCTACACTTCCTTTCAAATCTTTTCTGAACACCTTATACCCAAGAATATTTGGCACCCAGTCCTAACCTTCATTGAGTCAGGTCTCTGTTATTGCCCCAACATTATATTTCCAATTCAATCTGTGCCTGTAACTCCCTATCTTATTCACTATACTCCATGCATTCACATGCATGCACAGTAACCCTGATTTAGACTTCATTATTTCTCCTTTACTCCTACTTCATCTATTAACTTACTATTTTCGATGTTAATGCTATCAGTCTCTCCCACTATTTTGTGCTAGTTTAAAGCCCTCCCAACAGCACTAGAAAAAAGACCCGCAAGGAACTCAATTCCAGCCAGCACAGATACTATCTTCCCCAGAGCCATTCCCAGTGTCCCAGTTAAAACCCTTCCTCCTGCACCATCTTTCCTGCCCTATCCTCCTCTTTCTGAACTTGCACATGGCACTGGGAGCAATCTGGTGATTACTACATTTGAGGTTCTGCTTGCTAATTTTCTACATAGATCCCCACATTCTGATTGCAGGACCACATTCCCCTTCCTATGCAGGTCATTGGTACTAATGTGGACAATGCCCGCTGGCAGTTTACCATCCCTCAGAAGAATGTCCTGCAGCCACTGAGCAACTTCCTTGAACCCGACACCAGGGAGGCAATATACCATCCGAGATTCACATCTGTGGCCACAGAAACACTTGGTTATTCACCTATTTTTTTTTCATTTTTTATAAATTTAGAGTAACCAATTCATTTTTTCCAATTAAGGGCAAATTAACATGGCCAATCCACCTACCCTATACATCTTTGGGTTTTTGGGGCGAAACCCACACAAACACGGGGAGAAGGCGCAAACTCCACACGGACAGCGATCCAGAGCTGGGATCGAACCTGGCACCTCGGCGCCGTGAGGCTGCAGGGCTAACCCAATGTGCCACCGTGCTGCCCATGTGGCAGCAATGCTAACCACTACACCACCGTGCTGCCCGCTTTGTTCCTGAGTTAAGTTTCTTCTTTTTAGGCTGTTAACCAAAGGCCCTGGAGGGCCTTTCCAAACTGTACTCCTCAAAACACTACCACTGCTCTGAGCGGTCCTGGACTCTCCTGAGCAGCTCTCTCCAGCAGATTCTGTTGTGAGATCCTGGCCAGTAGGTACACTGCCTATTTGTGTCTCTGGCTGTCTCTTACTTGTAAGGAAGTGATCCATCTTCACAGTCCTCTTGCCTTGCTTGCTAGCAGCTAAAGTAAGAAAGCAGTTAACCTCCCTAATTTGGCACCAGTAGCACGCAAATAGAGGGCACTTAACGGCAAGTGCATGTGTAGGGCGCGTGACCTGCTCTCTGCTGCCATTTCTGGCTGGAAGACTGCACACAGCCTTATTTCTGTTCACCTAAAAGGTGCAGTAGCCACTGTTCTCAATTTAAAAGCCGGTAGTGGCCGTTGAGTGCTTCACCTGCGATTGGGACCACTGCGGGAACAGCGCAACCGATCGCTCCGTGACCCTTCCAACACCTGCTCACGACCCACCCACAGGTAAGAACCGCACTTTCAAAAGCCCCAATCTTGGTCACCCCTAACATTCATGACTTCCCACATATTACAGGCCACATCATCCACCCAAACAAGCTGCCTACTTCCCTTACGTAAACTTTATTCTACTTTGGACTACTTGTCATACTGGCCCTGGCTTTCCCCTTTTCCCAGTGTTTTTCAGTTAAATTCAAGTATAGCTGTTTCTTCCAAAATAATATGTCTATCTAATTTACAGTAAATTTAAAGATAGTCCCTCATAGTAGTTTCTTACCAAGCAATGAACTTGCTGTTTTCCTGTAAAGTCACGATCTGTTTTTTTCTCACCTTCCTTCAAACTCAGCATGGGGCAGTTCAACCAGCTCTCTAATTCCCAGGCAAGCACATGGACTAGGTGCCTCATCCATCTCTCATGTGAGATCATTGCTGGTGTGTGAGGGCTTTTCCTGGTGCTGTTTTTCATGAGAATCACCACTCTCTCAATCGAGAAGGCTGTGCCCTCAGTCGTGAGGGTTAACGCAGTGCTCAAACTTGTCATGGACTCCTCCATGACAGAGTACATGGCATGCAGACTCTCAGGGATCTCTGCCAGATCTCCTCGCACATCCTGCTGGACATTCAGCATCTGCCTCCTTTTGGATGTATCCAGAGGCTCATCATCTGCCGCGGAGTCATCTTCATACTGGTCTCAGCAGACCTCTGACACCTGGTGTCCTGATTCTCAGCCTCCCCCCAGCTCTTTGCGCGAGTGTGCCATGCCCTCGCCATAATGCAGAACCATCTGAGCCGAAGGACTAAAGCCCACCGACATGCTTGTATCTGAGTCGGTGCATGATAGTGAGAGATGGTGTGACACGGGTCAATCTGTGTCAGTCACTGTAGGCTCCTCAGGCTTCTGGGTGCCTCTGGAGGCTGGCGTATCTGAGAAGGGAGGGCAACAGATCAGTGTTTTCAATGATCACATATTGAATGTGCATGCTCGGTGCGTATAGACAGCAGCATCATGGTGTTTTCGCCATTGCTGGATCACTGAGGATTCTTGCTTAGAAATTCATATTTGAGATGAGAGGACCCCCCATTGCTTGCACTCACCACCATCTAGTTATGACTGTAACATTACATTCTGTAGTCTCTCCTTCCTTCCCTATGTACGGTATGCGATATCTGTCTAGCATGCAAGAAACAATACTTTTTACTGTATACTAACACATGTGACAATAGTAAATCAAATCAAATCAAAGTCTTGTGTCTGCCCACTGGCCTACCTTCAAGGGGCTTGGCAAGTACAGGTATATGTGCCTTCTCTGTTACTCTGAATCTTACACCGCTGAGCACCATGAAGAATGGCCACCCTTCTAACGTTCTCCACACAGTGCCATGCCAACTCAGTACTCACCCTTGCTTAGCACAGACAATCATTAAACCTTTTGTGGTCCAGGTGCAGTACACCACATCGTGCCCAATGACCTGTGCTGCCACTTCTGACCAGGCCTCCTTTGTCTGGTGTAGCGGCCTCCTCTTGCCATTCCATGGCATTAGAATGTATCGTCAGGCACTCATTGCCTCTATCAGAGTGCGCAGGCTTTTGTCCGGGAAGCAGAAAGCAGGATGCCCACCGGCATTGCCCTCTTGTCTGGCCTGTCAAGCAGGTGCTGTGGCCACAATGTTTATATTGTCTCCTGGAGAACTCCCCGAGACTCCTCAAGAATCCCTGGCAACATTTGGGGGGCTTCCCCGGTCACATTTAAATCCCCCGCTGGGTCCCTATGGGACCCAGTGCACATCATCCTCCAGCCCCAGATGGCAGCCTTTCTCCAATGCCAGGTTGTGTCTCACAATGACCAGCCCTTAATTGGTCAGCCAGAGGCAAGCCAGGTTCATCTTACGTTAACGGCCAGAAGCAGAAATTGCAGCTGGTTAAGAGGCCTCCATGTGCGATACAACATGTGCAAAATTAAGGGCGATGTTTTCGCAGTGGAAGTGGAATATCCAAATTATAGATGACATGAAAGAAAAATATGTCGTGGTTTGCATATTGATCAGTAAACCAACAGAAGACCTGGAGTATTGTGTTCAGTTTTGGCCTCCTTACTTGAATAAGGACGTACTGGCGTTGGAGGCTGTGCAGAGGAGATTCACGAGGTTAATCCCAGAGCTGGTGGGTGAAAGCAGAACTAGGGGGCATAGCCTCAAAATAAGGGGAAGTAGATTTAGGACTGAGTTTAGGAGGAACTTCTTCACCCAAAGGGTAGTGAATCTATGGAATTCCTTGCCCAGTGAAGCAGTAGAGGCTCCTACATTAAATGTTTTTAAGATAAAGGTAGATAGTTTTTTGAAGAATAAAGGGATTAAGGGTTATGGTGTTCGGGCCGGAAAGTGGAGCTGAGTCCACAAAAGATCAGCCATGATCTCATTGAATGGCGGAGCAGGCTCGAGGGGCCAGATGGCCTACTCCTGCTCCTAGTTCTTATGTAAGACGGTGGGCACCCAACAATCGAAAGAGAATGAAAGTTGAATTTATTTTCACACAGTCCATTAAATACAAGGGTAATAACAAAATATTTTAACTTAGCAACTGTTGTTTCAAGTTTTAAACAAGGTCAGAAGTGTGAACTTGTGAGTTATGGGCCTATTAGCTTAACATTAATAATAGAAACACTGAAGTCTATTATAAAGGAAGCACTTTAAATACATTTAACAAGGGGGAAAGGCAATAAGTCCCAGCCAGCATAAACTTTATGACATGCAGGATATGCCTCACAAATTTGTTGGAATCCATTAAGGGTCCAACAGGGTAAGAGCATTCTAGTACTGTAGAGAACTATACATATTGACTTTCAAAAGGCTTTTAATACGAAGTTTCACAGAAACTTGTAAAAGCAAAGTGGATAATAAATTATCTAAATAATAGGATGCACAGGGACGTGGTAATTATCAGTTCTATCGCACAGTGCGATTTGGCGCATGCATAGGACTGCTGGCATGGTTCCACGCATGCGCAGACTGGCCGGCGTGATTCCTGTGCATGCGCAGGGGGCTTCTTCTCTGCGCCGGCCATGGTGGAGCCTGACAGAGGCCGGCGCGGAAGGAATAGAGTGCGCCCATGGCACAGGCCCACCCGCAGATCGGTGGGCCCGATTGCGGGCCAGGCCACCGTAGGGTACCCCACGGGGTCGGATCTCCCTGCCTGATTGAACTCAAAGTTGATACGGCTGATGCCCAGGCCTCCGTGACCTCATGGATGCACTTGTGGGCTGTAGCTTGGGAACTGCTGCACAAGTCCCCACTCGAGCCCTGGAATGAACTGGTTGCACAGAAGTTCAGGGCTGCTGTGACCTTCATGGTCACTGGGAGTGGGTGTCCTCTTCCTCCACAAAGTGCCAAGTCCACGAGGACGTGGCACAGGTGCTGCACTGTCTCTTTGTTGAGACAGAATCTCCTGCTTCGCATGCTGTCCGTGATCGCTGAGAAAGACTGATGATGCCTGTACACCGTGGGCCATCGCTGGCGTCCCCCCGAGTTCCTCAGCCTGAAGAGCGGGCGGATCTACAGGGTGAGCGGTGGCCCCCTGCACATGGGGTGCTGCCTCCAGCCTGCATTGACGCTGCTGATTTCTCCGGCGTCTGCCCGCCTTGGCTGCCACCAGCACCGTGAGGGCAGCCTCTGTGGGACCGACAACACCAACCAAATTGTTATATCTGTGAGGAATTGGAGAAGGAGAGAGACCCACAATCAGTTAGGGCTTCCACCCCGGGACCCTCACATCCTCCCAAGCTGTCCCCTTCCTGACGTTCCCTGCCTTCTCGGAGTGCCATCCACCAAATCAGTTGTGCTGGAAAACTCCACTCTGCGCACTTACCCCAGCCACAGCAGAAGCCCATAGACCCCAGTCCCCATACCCCTGCAGGGAACATTAGGGAGACTACCCTCAGGGGCCCTCCCCTGATCCACACACTTACCCTTTGGTCACAAGGATATTCCAAGTGGTGAAGTCCAGCCGTTGAGTGTTTCATTGGTGGCTGCTGCCTCTATGGGGCTTCTTGCCTCGAGAGATGAGGCAAACTGTTCAGGCTTCAAAGTTTGATTGAAATGTGATGCAATAATCATCGTCTGAGACATGGCATGTGGACGAATGAGAGACCATTTGAGAATATGCTATTATCAACAGGAACAAAGATTTCAAAATCAACTACGTAACATTCCACATACCACACTGATCATCAAACAAGGAAACATCACCATTCCATATTGGTACTAATACAAAGTGATATCAGCACAATTTCACCAAAAGAAAACAAACACCTGGAGCGGGATTCCCCGTTGGCCGACGCCAAAATCGCAAAATGCGATTGGGCGGAGAATAGGTTCCGATTCCAAAATCGCGGTGGGCGCCGATTCGACACCAAATTGCAATTCTGACAGTCGCGTCAATGCTGTCTGGAACGCACATACAGTAAACACCGTTTGCATGACATTAGCGGGCCACACCCGGTATTCTCCAGGGCCTCCGCGATTCTCCGCCTCCGATGGGTTGAGTTCCCGACTTACGCTTTTAAAAATCGTGAAACCAGCATCACGGCTGATGAGGAAGAGAGAGGAGGTAGGACACAGAGAGGCACGGCCATGGGCTGCCGGAGCAGACACTGGCTAGGCTGGCTGAGGTGGAGGGAGGCCCTGCTAGGTCGGGCGAGGGTGGGATGACTGGGGAACAGGCCGAGTGCCAGAGTGTCCATGGGACTGGGGTGATGTCCAGGCACGGACCGCCATTACCACAGCCTGCAAGGTAGCGACGCACAACACTGACCACCCACCTTGGCCCCTGGTTCTGCAAAGTGACACCGGCCATATTGGTGTCCCCACACCCCCACCCCACCATCTAACCCACCTCCACCTGCCGGTGGGGCATCAGGTGGCCCACCCAAGGGTGATGCCCACTGTAGCCACTACGAGGGCGCTGGGCAGGGACTGCGGAGCTTACCGCTGGCAAGGATTGTGCTAGTTGAGGGTACCCCGGCATATGGGACAGGCGCCTGGGCCAGAGGCCCCCACGGTGCCAGCCACCAATGGGGCTAGGGGTGCGGAGCCCACAGTGCACGGTAGCGCAGTGGTTAGCACTATTGTTTCACAGCTCCAGTGTCCCAGGTTCAATTCTCGGCATGGGTCATTGTCTGTGCGGAATTTGCACGTTCTCCCCGTGTGTGCGTGGGTTTCCTCCGGGTGCTCCGGTTTCCTCCCACAGTCAAAGATGGGTGGGTTAGGTGGATTGGCCATGCTAAATTGCCCGTAGTGTCCTAAAAAGGTTAGATGGAGTTACTGGGTTATGGGGATTGGGTGGAGGTGTGAGGTGTCAGCTTAAGCAGGGCGCTCTTTCCAAGGGCCAGCGCAGACTCTATTTTCCTGAATGGCCTCCTTCTGCACTGTAACTTCTATGATTCTATGAAACTGCCATCGAAGACTCCGGCTAAGCAGGGCGACAGTGTGACATATCTGCCAGATCATGGCACACCTGGTACCACGGGGGTATGGGAAGGACATCCGCTCCCGGTGGCCGTCAATGTGACAATCGCACTGAACTTTTACACAACGGAGTCCTTCAAGGTGCCGAGTGGGACCCTGGCCGGGATCTCTCAGACCTTGGTGCAGAAGTGCATATGTGCCCTCACAGAGGCTGTATATGCCCAGGAGGATCAATACATCCATTGCAATGTGGACGAAGCCCACCAGGATGCCCGGGCAGTAGGGTTCGCCACCATCAACGGGATGCCCCGGCCCAGGGGGTGATTGACAGGATGCATGTCGCCCTGTGAGCACCTGCAGAGTTCCTCCCACAGCAACGTGCCAGCTTCATGTTTTTATAAAGGAATACTAAACAACGCCAGTGTGATTTCTCATTGGGGATCCGGTTAATTCCTGGGAAGCCGGTTAATTCCTGGGAGGCCATTGCATTCGACTTCAACTCATTAATGATATGCTCGCCATATTTGGCCGTGATCTGGAACGCGCCATTGGGAGCGGGCCGGTTTGATAGCAAACTGGCACGAATCGTACTTTTGGCCTTTCCTGCTATTTAACCAGCGCGCCCAGATCGGCGTCGGGCGCAATGCGGTGGTTAAATCACAACCTAGAAGTGTAATCTCCTATAATGGCACTGTTTGCACAATGGCGATTGCTATAACTAGACAGTTAAATGCCCTGTGATTGTCCTTGAAGCATAGATTTTAAACATTGTGGCCAATGTGGGTTCGCGATGCTCGGTGCTGTTGGAAGGGCCCTTCCTGTTGATTCCCTTATTTCCCTTTTCTTTATTTTTGCTGTAATCATTTTGATCCATGGATGATTATTGGACATGCATCTTTAAGTAAAGCAGGGGAATGCAGAATTCAAAAGTTACAAGTTACACTGTGCTAGCTTTCGGACAGCAGAACTAACTTTTCAGCACCCGAGAGATTAGTGGGACTTGGTTCACTTGGTTGGCTGGTGGCCAATGAATTGGCAAAAAGACTGTATTCTGCCTGATAACAGTTGGTTATTGGGTCCTGTCTGAGTGGAATAATTTTCAGACAGCCCAGGAAGCAGTTGGAGTCCTGGACGCTCAAAAGAAAGAAGCTGCTCCCTTCCTCCCTTGGGAGGGTTAGGATTAAGACTGGATCACATGACACATTTTGCTTCTAGCTGATATCCCTTAAAGGCATATTGCCACACATTATAGTTCTGATCACCATATTACTGACAGGATGCGATCAACAGGAGGGGATTTACCAGGGTGTTTCCAAGACTAGAAATATTTTGTCCATGAGGAAAGATTGAACAAGCTGGGGGTGGCACAGTAGCGCGGTGGTTAGTACTGCTGCCTCAAGGTACTGAGGACCGAGTTCGATACCGGCCCCAGGTCACTGTCCATGTGGACTTTACACATTCTCCCTGCATGGGTCCCACCCCCACAACCCAAAGATGTGCAGGCTAGGTGGAGTGGCCACGCTAAATGACCCCTTAATTGGAAAAATAATTGGGTACTCTAAATGTATTTTAAAAAAGGATAATTAAGGTACATCAATTGGCTCAAAGCCTCCTAAAACTGTCAACAGGAAAAACACATGAAAAAGTTGAGAAATGGTTAAAGTTAGCTACTAATTACTGTGATTTTTCCATGACCTTCAGAATATTTGTTTACTTACAAAGAAGGTACTTAAATTCTACAATTTTATTGAGGATGAATTTATTAACATCCTGGCACTACATTAGACACGTTTCATGGATCATGACTCTTCCACTCATATTAAAGCAGCTTTTCCTTTAATTTAAAATAGACAGGATGGTCAAATGGGCAAATAAGTGGCAGAAGAACTATGGTGAAGCTAGAGCTGGAGCACTGTGTACAGTTCTGGTTGCCAGATTATAGGAAGGATGTGATTGGAGAGGGTGCAGGTGAGATTCACCAGGATGTTGCCTTTTAAGTTATGAAGAGAATTTGGATAAGCTTGGACTGTTTTTGTTGGACTGAGGGGCGACCTGATCGAGGTGTACAAGATTATGATCATGGACAGGGTGGATAGTGATCAGCTGTTTCCCTTAGTTGAAGGGTCAATCACAAGGGAACACAAGTTCAAAGTGAGAGGCAGGAGGTTTAGGAGGGATGTGAGGAAAATCTTTTTTACCCAGAGGGTGGTGATGGTCTGGAATGCACTGCCTGGGAGGGTGGTAGAGGCGGGTTACCTCACATCTTTAAAAAAGTACCTGGATGAGCACTTGGCACGCCATAATATTCAAGGCTATGGACCAAGTCTGGCAAATGGGATTTGGTAGGTAGGTCAGGTGTTTTTCACATGTCGTGCAGACTTGATGGACCAAAGGGCTTTTTCTGCACTGTATTTATTATTCTGTGATTCTGAAAATCCCTGTTTGTCATCTGGCATCTGGATACCTCCAGCCAAAGGTTCAAATAAATTGCTTCGACAGATCAGTATTCATCTTCAAGCAACTATAGCCCATTATATTGATCTTAACAGTATATGCTAGAAGGGTCCAAAGAGATGCCCTCTATGATGAACTGGGTAGAGTAGAATTATTAAAGACGCTTAATATAAATTCTGGAAAATAGGTTGCATTTTTATAGGCTGATGAATGAAGGTAGCCAGTAGGCAATGTATATTTGGAATCTCACCCATATCCTAACTTATAACAGGTTACTTTAGAAGATAGAATCTCGTGAAATTAGTAGCACGATATTACACTGAATTAGGAATTGGTTGCATCCCTGTAAGTAGAACTTGGTATCAATTATTGCAAAGCTGGAGAGTGACGTAGTTGATTCTGAGACTAGGATCTTGAATCTTAATAAAGGAAATAAAGGAAACTAATAAAGGAAACAACGATGGTTTGAGGCGCAAGTTGGCTATGATAGATTGGGAAACGTTACTTAAAGAGATGACAGTGCATAAGCAATGGCAAACATTCAAGGAACACATGGGCGAACTATGACAATTGTTTACTCATGTCTGGCATAAAAGTAAAATGGGAAAGGTGGCCAATCTATGGCTTATAAGGGAAATTAGAGATAGTATTCAATCCAAGGAAGAAGCTTACAAATTGGCCAAGAAAAACAACAGGTGGGATTCACTGACCACCCCATTGCGTGTTTTTCAGCGGGGGAGTTGACACACCAGCAGGATCTACCCATGCTGTCAGCGAGATTTCCCGTTGACAGTACCCCCTTGTCCCCGGGAAATCCATCCGCCGGCGTGGGACCGGAATTTCCCACCGGCTTGAACAGCCAGTAAATCCCACCCAACAGGTCTGTGGATTGGGTTTAAAATTCAGCAAAGAAGGACGAAAGGATTGATTAAAAAGAGGAAAATAGAGTACAAGAGTGAGCTTACAGGGAACATAAAAACTGACTGGAAAAGTTTCTATAGGCACATGAAGAGAAAAAGATTGGTGAAGACAAATGTCAGAAAAAGGGGAATGTATACAAAGAGAACAAGGAAAATTACAGCACAGGAACAGGCCCTTCGGCCCTCCAAGCCTGCACCAACCATGCTGCCTGTTTGAACTAAAACCCTCCACGTTTCCGGGCCCCATATCCCTATATTCCCATCCTGTTCATGTATTTGTCAAGATGACCCTGAAAGTCACTTATATCTTCTTCCACTACCTCCACCGGCACGAGTTCCAGGGTCCCACCACCCTCTGTATAGAAACTTGCCTCGTCCATCTCCTTTAAACCTTGCCCTCGCACCTTAAACCTATGTCCCCTAGTAATTGACTCTTCCGCCCTGGGAAAAAGCTTCTGACTACCCACTCTGTCCATGCCCCTCATAGTCTTGTAGACTTCTATCAGGTCGCCATTCAACCTCCGTCATTCCAGTGAGAATTCAACCTCTCCTCATAGGTAATACCCTCCAAACCAGGCAACATCGTGGTCAATCTTTTCTGTACCCTCTCCAAAGCCTCCACATCCTTCTGGTAGTGTGGTGACCAGAATTGAACACTATATTCCAAGTGTGGCCTAACTAAGGTTCTATAAAGCTGCAACATGACTTGCCAATTTTTAAACTCAATGCCCCGGCCAACGAAGGCAAGCATGTCGTATGCCTTCTTGATTACTTTCTCCACCTGCGTTGCCACTTTCAGAGACCTCTGCCTATCAATACTATTAAGGGTTCTGCCATTTAATGTATATTTCCCATCTGCATTAGACCTTCCAAAATACATTACATCACATTTGTCCGGATTAAACTCCATCTGCCATCTCTCCACCCAAGTCTCCAACCGATCTATATCCTGCTGTATCCTCTGACGGTCCTTAGCGCTATCCACAATTCCACCAACTTTCGTGTCGTCTGCAAACTTACTAATCAAACCAGTTACATTTTCCTCCAAATCATTTATATATATTACAAACAACAAAGGTACCAGCACTGATCCCTGCGGAACACCACTAGTCACCACCCTCCATTCAGAAAAGCACCCTTCCACTGCTACCCTGTCTTCTATGACCGAGCCAGTTCTGTATCCATCTTCTGTACCAGTCTGCCATGATGGACCTTGTCATAGATTTTAACTGAAGTCCATGTAGACAACATCCACTGCAATGAGAAATTTCTTCACCCAGAGAGTGGTCGGCTTGTGGAATTTGTTCCCACAGGAAGTAGCTGAGGCCAAAACATTGCATGTTTTCAAGAAGCAGTTCGATATAGCACTTGGGGTGAAGGGGACCAAAGCATATGGGGGGGAAAGCGTGATTAGGTTATTGAGTTGGATGGTCAACCATGATCATAATGAATGGTGGAGCAGGCTCGAAGGGCTGAATGGCCTCCTCCTTGCTCCGATTTTCTATGTTTCAATGGTGGGAGACCAGAGATGCCCACATTGATTGGAGTTAAGGGGATTGATTTTCACTACCTTCATAAATACACTGGACAGAATGGTTGAAGGAACTTTCCGCAGGTTTGTAGATGGAACAAAAATCTGTGTGAGCAGTTGGTGAAAATTAATTTCTTTATGCATCTCCCAATGTGATGCAGGACTGAACCCTTGTTTGGTAAATGGAATTTAACTGGAGAAAGATATTGCTGTACATGGCTAGGATCAACACAAAATATACCTGTACCATATTTACAACACTTGTATAATAGTGTAAAATAGACGGTAGCAACTTGACAGCCTGTTTTATTTTTAAGTTACATTGAAGTCAATACAAAGCTACCTGTTCACCAGGATCTGCCCTCAGCTATGACAAAGTCAAAACCTACTCCCTTAAGTCTGTTGACAAGGTCAAACATCCTGGACTCCTTTAAGTCTCATGCATAGAACCACAAGGTGATAGACAAAGAAGAAAAGTTAGGATGCATTGCCAGGGCTATTCGGTATAAAACAAAACACAACATATGGTGTGCAACATATTTTAGCAGCTATCTCTATCAGCATCATTTACACAGGGTAAAGGGTTTTCATAGAATCATACAACTTGCAGTGCAGGAGGCCATTCAGCCCATCGAGTCTGCACTGGACCCCGGAAAGAGCACCCCACTCAAGCCCACACCGCCACCCTATCCCCATAATCCAACGTAACCTTTTTGGACACTTTTTGACAATTTTATCATGGCCAATCCACCTAACCTGCACATCCTTGGACTGTGAGAGGAAACCGGAGCACCCGGAGGAAAACCACGCAGACATAGAGAGAACGTACAAACACCACACAGTGACCCAAGCCGGGAATCGAACCTGGGACCCTGGAGCTGTGAAGTAACAGTGGCAACTACTGTGCCGCCCCATGTGATTATCCTGACCAGATGGCTGATCAGTGTGTGAAGCAACTCCTTGATTTTGGAATTCTCATCCTCCTTTACAAATCCCTCCAGGTACCCTTAACCCCCCAACCCCCCCCCCCCCCCCCCCCCCCCCATTTCGGTAATTTTATTCAGCCTCTCAAGCATCCCCAATTTTAATCAGTCCACCATGAGCCAAAGTCTGAACCTCTGGAATTCCATTTCTAACCCTTTCCATCTCGTTTTCTTTCTTTAAAATACTGCTTAAAACTCATTTGACCATGCTTATGGTCACGGGTATGAGTATCTCCTTAAGTAGCTTGCTGTCAACAGTTATTTTATAACACACCTGTAAAGCATCTTGCGATGTTTGACTACATTAAAGGTGACATTTAAATACAAATTGTTATTGTTAGGCCCACGTAAAGAGACACTATGAGTGTGATTAATGTAGGAATTTCAGACGTAATGCATTATAGTTATTTGGTGCAATGTGTTTGACTGCTGCAGTCATGTTTTAGAAGAAATCTTAGTTTGAAAGATTGGGAGCCAAGGGTGCAATGAAACCATCGTAAAAAGCTTGGAGTAATGGAATTTTGTTTTGAGTAAAGGATTTCCATGGAGTTGAATTAGATTTCAGCTTGTAAAATGATGCTGTTTCTGGGTGGAGCCAAGGCATCAGGCATTTTGTAGGAAAAACAGGTCAATGCAGTTCTGGCTAAGCAGTGACCACCAGTCAGGCAGATTTGGTCTCTGCGGTGCTGGCCTTGGCGGCATGCATTGTCGGCACCACCTCCTGCTGCTGCACGTGGTTGGACTCTTCCAATTGCACCTGCAGGTGCTGAATGTGCACTGACAACCCCTTATGCAGTCCCTAGTTCTGCAACTGCATCTCCACTATGGATGGGGCTGTTTGTTCCAGAAGCTCGAGGCCCATCCGGTCGGCATCTAGTGCCTGGGTTCAGACTGCCCTCTGACTGTCCGCCCGCTCGGGTGCTCCTACCTCCCCCCTGTTATATCGGGTGAACTGTGTAGTGTGCACCAGATAGTGTCCCAGGAGCCTCTGCATTAAAGTGCCTAAACGAGGTGAGTGTTTCTGGGATGGTGGGGGATGTTGGAGTTAGCTGTGAGTTGAAGAAATACGTTTCAAATTTCAAGTGACAACTATTTATTCCACAGGAGAAAAGGGTACTGAATGATTGGCAAGTTGACACTGATTCGTGAAGGTATTTCCATGAAGAAAGCAGCAAGGAACTATCGGCTCCCCATGCTTCTGGGTAATTTAAAACATATTCCTTTTGCTTGCAAAGAACAGGTTCTTTGCATATGTGAATGAATATATGTTGCTTTTAGCAAACATACATGAGCCACATAACACGTGCGATTATCTTAAATTGGTTGTTATCACCACACTCAGGATTGTTCATAAAATGCTGCCCAATCGCGGATAACATCTAACTGCAGGTATTTTGTTTTGCAATTTGCAAGTGTGGGCTGGTTGAGCATGCTCTATATTCTGCCTATTATGAACAGCCGGAGGAACATGTTTGATTTGATCAGCCTCGGACAAAGAGGCTACATACTTGACACTGCACTGTCACTGAAAGTCAAATACAGTGTTCAATTGTGTGATAAGTACAATGCCTTTTTGGACTGAAGTTAGAGGAAAATACTATTTGCATTGCCACTGCAGAGTAGCTGAGTAAAACAGTTTCCCTAACCAGTTGCCCAAATTTTTCCAGGATAATTTGAGGCAGAAAAGGGGCCTTTTTGAGGTGCAAAAGTGACGGCCTTTGGCTGGTTGAGCTTGCAAGACGAGCAAATAGTTCAGGCCTATTTACAAGATTCCTGAGAAGTCCAATCTTATAGCACGTGAAGCTATAAATCCCCAGACGTATATTGATGTCGGCCTGTGATAGACAGAAGTAAAGAAGCCACAGAAGGTGGTGGGGGTCTGCAAGGATGGTGGAGGCAGATACCCTCGCAACATTTAAAAAAATCTTTATAATGCACTTGAAATGCCACAACTTACAAGGTTAGCAACAAGAGTTGAAAAGTGAGATTAGTTTGGATAGCTCTTTTTCAACCACCATGGACACGATGGGCCAAATGGCCTCCTTCAGTGCTGTTATATTATGATCTGTTATGATCAAAAATATATTAAAAACAGTAGCTAAAGGGTTGTTCAGACAATGGGTGCATTTACTCTGACTAGAGGGGGCAGGAACGCAAAATTCAGCAGGGCCATTTGAAATGAGTGCCTAGTTCAAACAGGCCCTATTTTCACTGTTCCAAGGACCTTAACTCACAGTACGAGAGTCACTAATTTAAGGCTGCAACACAAATGCTCTTGAAGGGCTGATAAGGTGTCATAATATGAAGTCATTTACTTCCCAAACCCTTTCAACATGAAAAAAATAAAGGTTGCAGCTATCAGTTAGAGTAAAAAGGAAATGGTTGCTGAACAGCTTAGATAGATAGGTCAGCTTGTGTAGCTTAGAGATAAACTAGTACCATCAATCCTCAGTTCCAATAGAGTTCATTGTTAACATTTTCCAAGGGTATTTATTACAGAGAGCCTGTTATAAATGCTTGGCTGAGTTTTAAAAGTTCCAACGGCACTTGTCTCAGTTGGGGGACCTGAGTTCACATTCTGATCAACAGGTATAAGAGTCTATTGAAGAATTAGCTGCATTTGATGATGTACCGAATACAATTTTGTTTATTTTTCATAACAGATTGACCACTTGTTACAAATAAAGATTGCAGTGTTGCGTGTCGGGACTACCTATTTAATTTTAGGTAAAATGCAGAGACGGAGGCAGTCAAATGTCTTATTCTGAATTCTGCAGACAAATCTGGGTGGCATGGTGATCAAATAGGGGCCCAGATGGTCTTACTAGAAACATGTTTCAAGCCATCTACACCTGTAGAAAACAAGCAGAGCAGAGGTGCTGACAATAGATTGGCTGGTTCGTCTCCAAATTACAGGGAAGTATTAGCAATGTTAGGTTTGCAAACAGTTAAACTCAAAATAGAATGGAATTGGGGGTTTAATGGATAGTTAGTCAGCAGTTCTGCGTAGATACAAGTGATTCATGTTGCCATGGAGGGGGTTTACCGAACGAGACGCATGGCAAATTGCTCACAACGCTCACAAGATGTTGGTGGGAACTCGTGTTCGGATTGAAGAGACCAAATGTGTGTGTGTTTAAATGAACCTAAAAAAAATTTCTAGCTTTGGCTGGTGGGAGAATCCCTAAATTCATCCTTTGCTGTGGTAATCAGTTCTAGGATTATGGGTTACCCAGGTTGGAAAGGTAAAGAATCAAGCCCCCGGGTGCCAAGAATAACTTTGTACTGATTCCAGGAAAGGAAGTGTCCACTTAAGGGACAGAATATGGTATTACCCATGGCAGGGGGATTTTTGTTTGTCGTAAAAGATAAATGGGGGATCTGTTCTGTACTTCAGAATATAATTTGCCTGCTGAATAGTATTTAATCAGTGTTGCTTTTAGTCAGCCATGTGATGGACATTGGAGCCCCTCCCCTCAATGTTAATAGTTTCAGGCTACACCTTGCATCTAAAAATGTATGCTGCCACAGTAACCCAGACTCTGGGGGAGGGGCGGTTCAGTTGGCTGGACAGTGTTGGGGACCAAATATGTGCCAACAGCAGGCAGTTCGACTCCTGTTCTCTCTGGGGTGAATGAATTTGAGACCTGCCTCCTTGTTCTACCTTTGGTAGAGATCGGAGCAGCGTGGGTTGAACATGACGTCAGGCAAATAATTCAAGAAGTTACTATATTACAGTAAAAGTCTCAAAGCTTGACATCTTCTCATGTGATCCTTTCATTCCCTGGAAGTTCAACTTTCATTTTAAAAGTAATCAGTTTTTATGGGGGTTATAACGGAGTGAGTAGCTATGGAGGTATCATGGGGGTTATGAGTTTGCATGGAGGAGGCATGAGGAGAGTTGTGGTGGGGGTATGAGGGCCTAACAGCATTTAAAACCACTGAGACGAAGTTCCAGAGAATTCAGGTGGGCCTTTTTACTAGCCTGCCTCAGCAATGACCGGCCACCTCACATCTGCTTCCCGAATTGGCGGCTCTGACTCAATTCTGCACCAAAGTTAAAATTGCACATGTCTGGATATTGAAGCACGTCTGCTGAGTTGGAAAATTGTCACACTGCTCATCAAACATCTAGTAGAGGAGGAGCAAAAATTTCCTCAAACTAAAATTCCTCCATTGCCTTCAGGCCCCACCTCAAATTCCATTCGCTAGCCATCTCTCCGGACACTGCCCATAGCTGAATCATACCATTCACAAACTTGGCATCCTATTTCACTGAGATTGTAACCAGATATCCGGATCATTTCCATGCTCTTGAAGCTTCTGTACATTTCCAACATTTTATGAAATAACCTGAAAATATTGATACCATTTTGAAACAATGATGTGGAGACCCCGCCGTTGGACTGGGGTGAGCACAGTAAGAGGTCTTACAACACCAGGTTAAAGTCCAACAGGTTTGTTTGGAATCACAAACTTTCAGAGCACAGCTCCTTCATCAGGTAAGCACTCTCTTATCTGGACTCACCTGATGAAGGAGCTGCGCTCCGAAAGCTTGTGATTCCAAACAAATCTGTTGGACTTTAACCTGGTGTTGCAAGACTTCTTACTATTTTGAAACAAGACATAACATTTTCCAGGTATTCTGATGAAGGAGCTGCGCTCCGAAAGCTAGCGAGTCCAAACAAATCTATTGGACTTTAACCTGGTGTTGCAAGACTTCTTACTATTTTGAAACAAGACATAACATTTTCCAGGTATTCTGATGAAGGAGCTGCGCTCCGAAAGCTAGCGAGTCCAAACAAATCTATTGGACTTTAGCCTGGTGTTGCAAGACTTCTTTCTATTTTGAAACAAGACATGACGTTTCCCAGGTATTCTGAAAGAGACGAGGGTAATTAGTCGTCGTGTCGCTGTGGAACTTAACACGAGAAGAATTGTTATGGATCCAATAGATGAATATATAAAAACATTTATTTTTTTCAATACGGTAATTTATAATACTTATTTTACTGCACTTTCATGATTTCTAGCATGTGAACCCAAAGGTTAGGCACGGAGTACCAATCTGGAACGGATTCACATCCCTAGATCTTCCATTTCTCAGTCAGTGCTTCAACTGATTTCACTAAACCAGCTCCAAGAATTTCAAAGTCTTCCATGATTGCCTCCACATTGGGGATCATTTGAAGTTCATTTTCTTTAGTTTCCAACATTTTTGCATTGATGTGGGAAGTCTATAATTGAAAGAAGAAAAGTCTTTATTTAAGCAGGATTCTACTGCAAAACATGATAACTAATTCATACTAAAATATGTGGAAAGTTAGCTCGCACTCATGAAGTAGGAACTTTTTGGAGATTATTGTTCTGAAAATGTCTACTGTCATGACTCAAATATTTAAGAATTATAATTTTTAGTTTGGGGGATGATGGGGGTGGGGGGAGGGGGCATTTTCTTCCTGTTCTCAGCAGCCGGCTCTCCCGGCCCTGCCACTGACGAATCCCCACAGCGGGTTTCCCGGCAGCGCAGGGTCGCTTCAATGAGAAATCCCATTGACAGTGACGGGGCCAGAAGATTCGAGCCGCCTCCTGCTGCCGAGAATCACGGTGCCCTTTCCCGACATGTCTAAATGTAATTTTAATGAAAACCCCTGGTGAAAACCTGGCAAACATATCCACAGTGATTGCAGTTCAAAGGGCAGCCTGTGCTTACTTAGTGAGGTCAGAGTTGGAAGTGTGAAAACATTATTCAATGGGTGGCTCCTTTCCGAGTTTGATGAAGACGAGATGTCTACACTCGTATTCATAAGGAGTTTAAATTATTCATACCGTTTCACTGAAGGGAAGATTTGGGAACAGGAAATAATTAATTTGAATCTCTTATCTGGGACACCTGGATGTGCCATGCTGCCGTGGAGATAGATTGCAGCGTTTTTTTTTTGGATTTGAGTTAATCTGTGATATTTCTCACACCGTTGAGAGGTGCTCAAGGAGAGAGAGAGCAGGGTTGCCTGGCCAGATGCTAGCGCCAGCACCTCAGAATTCTTATACCTTGCAGAACAGAAGGGACACCGAGGAGAATCAAAATGAATTTCTGACAACTGACGCACACTTTGGTTTGATGCCAAGAGAAAAGAAAAGGAACCTTCAAGATCCTGTAAAGTATGGGGAATTCTTGAGGAGAAATAACAATAGAACGGAAAGTGTTGAGATTTCCAAACAAGTATTAGAGTTTACGAAACATTGTGTTAAGTCAGGAGCAATTGCTTTGCTTAACTCTTGTAAAGTAACGGTTTTTGTTTCAAAATGTGAAACCTTGTTGTGCAATTCTTTCAATTAATAACTGGGAGTTTGAATTACTTTTTTAAAGTTAATAGCCTCCCCAAAGATCACAACATCATTATTGAGGAGAATGGGCTAAATCGCTGGCTTTTAAAGCAGACCAAGGCAGGCCAGCAGCACGGTTCAATTCCCGTACCAGCCTCCCCGAACAGGCGGCAGAATGTGGCAACTAGGGGCTTTTCACAGTAACTTCATTGAAGCCTACTTGTGACAATAAGCAATTTTCATTTTCATTTCATGGCAATGATTCATTTTCCTGTCTCCACACAGTTACATCTAGTGTCCCTCAAGGATCGATCTTTGGTCTCTTCCTATTTCTCATCAGCATGCTACCCCTCGATGATACCATCCAAAGACACACCGTTGGTTTTCACATACACTCTGATGGCGCCCGTTCTACCTCAGCACCATCTCTCGCAACTCCTTCACTGTTGCTAAATTATCAGACCATTTATCCTGCCGCCAATACTGGATGAAGGAGATTTTCTCCAATTCAATACTGAGAAGACTGAAGCCATTCTTTTCTGTCCCTGCTTCAAACTCTGCACCCTAGCTACCTACTCCATCCCTCCCGCTGGCACTGGGAGATTTAACTAGTTTGTTTGAAATCTGTTACATTTGATCTCAAGGTGAGCTTCCAACCTCATATTCTTGTCATCACTAAGGCTGCCTATTTCCACCTCCTCAGCATTGCCCAACTTCACCTGTCTCCGCTCAACTGCTGCTGAAACCCATGCCTTTATTACCTCTAGACTTGACTATTCCAACACACTCCTGTCCGTCTCCCGCATTCTCTCTCTCTCTCCTCCTCCCCCCCCCCCCCCCCCCCCCATAAACTGGAGGTCATTTCCTCAGGGCTCACAACCCTCTAACTGTACCTCGGTACAGAGGGCTGCACGGTAGCACAGTGGTTGGCACTATTGCTTCCACAATAATGATGGGTCCCAGGTTCGATTCTCGGCTTGGGTCACTGTCTGTGCAGAGTCTGCACTTTCTCCCTGTGTCTGCGTGGGTTTCCTCCGGGTGCTCCAGTTTCCTCTGGAAGCTATCTTTCTCTGTCTTGGTTATTTGGCCTCCATAGCCTTCTGCGGCAAAGAGTTCCACAGAATCACCACTCTCTGGCTGAAGAAATGCCACCTCGTCTCTGTTTTAAAGGATCGTCCCTTCAGTCTAAGGCTGTGGCTTCGGGTTCTAGTTTTTCCTGCAAGTGGAAACATCATCTCCACGTCCACTCTATCCAGGCCTCTCAATATCCTTTAAGTTTCAATAACGTCCCCCCTCATCCTTCAAAACTCCAATGAGTATAGACCCAGAATCCTCACTCGGTACGCATATGACAAGCTCTTTATTCCAGGGATCATTCTTGTGAACCTCCTCTGGACGATTTCCAAGGCCAGCACATCCTTCCTTAGATACATTGCCCAAAACTACTCACAATACTCCAAATGGGGTCTGACCAGAGCCTTATACAGCCTCAGTAATACATACCTGCTCTTGTATTCTAGCCCTCTCAACATGATAACACTGCATTTGCCTTCCTAAATTGCCGACATTACCTGCACATTAGCCTTAAGAGAACCTTGAACAAGGACTCCCAAGTCCTTTTGTGTTTCTGATTTGCTAAGTCTTTTCCCATTTAGAAAATAGTCTATGCCTCCATTTTTCCTACCAAGTGCATAACCTCACACCTTTCCACATTGTATTCCATCCACCACTTTTTGCCAACTCTCCTGGCCTGGTCCAAGTCATTGTGCAGCCCTCCTGCTTCCTCAATACTACCAGACCCTCTGCATATCTTCTTATCATCTGAAAATTTAGCAACAGTGCCCTCAGTTCCTTCTTCCAGATTGTGAATGTATATTGTGAAAAGTTGTGGTCCCAGCACCGACCCCTGAGGCACACCACTGGTCACCGGCTGCCATCCTGATAAAGACCCCTTTATCCCCACTCCCTGCCTTCTGCCAGCCAGCCAATCCTCTATCCAGAATTTTATTCTGAACACCATAGGCTCTTAACTTTCTATATGGCACCTTGTCAAAGGCCTTCTGGAAATTTAAATAGATCATGTCCACTGTTTCTCCTTTTTCTAACTTCCTTGTTACATCCTCAAAGAATTCCAACAGATTTGTCAGACATGACGTCTCCTTGACAAAGCCATGCTCCAGTCCTATCTTATCAAGCACTTCCAAGTACTCCACAATGTTATCTTAATAATTGACTTCAAAATCTTACCAATGACTGAAGTCAAACTAACCGGCCTATAATTTCCCATCTTCTGCCTCCCTCCCTTCTTAAACAGAGGTTTTACATTAGCCATTTTCCAGTCCTCTGGGACCCTTCCTGGCTCCAATGATTCCTGAAAGATCACCACCAATGCTTCCACAATCTCCTCACCATCTTCTTTAGAACCCTGGAGAGTAGTTCATTCGATCCAGGTGATTTAGTCACCTTCAGACCTTTCAGTTTCCCCAGAACCTTCTCCTTAGTATGGCCACTGCACTCACCTCTGCCTCTTGATTCTCCCGAATTTCTGGTATTCCACTGGTGTCTTCCATCGTGAAGACAGATGCAACATAACTATTCAGTTCCTCTGCCATTTCTTTGTTTCCTATTACTATTTCTCCAGCCTCATTTTCCAGTGGTCTAATGTCTATTCTTGCCTCTCTCTTACTTTTTATATATTGAAAAAATACTCTCGCTATTTTCTTTTATATTACTAGCTAGCTTACACTCGTATTTCATCTTCTCCTCCCTTATTGCTTTTTTAGTCCTCTGCTCGCTTTTAAAGGCTTCCCACTAATCCTTGCCACTTTGTATGCTTTATCTTTAGCTTTTATGCTGTCAGCCATGGATGCCTCGTCTCCCCTTTGCATGTTTCCTTCTCCTTGGGATGAATTTCTGTTGTGCCTCCCGAATAACCCCTAAAAATCCTTCCATTGCTGTTCCACTGTCTTCCCTGCTCGGCTCCTTTTGCAATCAACTCTGGCCAGCTCCTCCCTCATGTCTTTGTAGTTAACGTTATTCAATTGTAATACAGTTACATCTGATTCCAGCTTCTCCCTCTCAAAGTGCAGGGTGAATTCTATCATATTGTGGTCACTGCTCCCGAAGGTTTCCTTCACCTTAAGTTCCCTGATCAAGTCTGCCTTATTACACATCACCAAATCCAGAATTGTCTGTTCCGTAGTGGGATCTGTCACAAGCTGCTCCAAAAAACCATCTCTTAGACATTCCACAAATTCCTTTGCTTGGGATCCACTACCAACCTGATTTTACCAGTCCACCTGCATACTGAAGTCCCCCGTGATTATTGTCTTTTTTTACATGCCTTTTCTATCTCCTGATCTATTTTCTGCCCCACATCCTGACTACTGCTGGGCGGCCTGTACATAACTCCCATCAAGGTCTTTTTTCCTTTGCGATTCCTCAACTCTACTCACACAGATTCTATGCCTTTCGATCCTATAATCACTTCTTGCTATCCTCTTGCTAACAACGATAATTTTATCTTCAGCTTTAGAGAAAGAATATTTGGGGTGCCAGTGTTATTCATTTTCTGAGGAACTCTCAATGTGTATTACAGTTACGCTACTGTCCTCACCCAGGTGCAGGTCATAATGAATAAATATGTATGGGTTCATGAGAAAATGACCATTGATTCTGTTAGGAAAATAAAAGTAGTTTAAAGGGATTTATATTTGTATAGGTAAACATTAAAAAAGGTATATGGTAAGTGGGTGTATTTCAATAGGAAGGGTAAAACCTATAGTTAGATTCATGTTGGACAAAGATGTTTGTATGTGTGGGGTTGGTTAAGCTCCAAATGTGCTTCTTATTGTGCTTAGAGAGGGCAAACCGTGAAAAATAAATAAAAGGCATCAGCATGCGGGTGTTGCTTAGCAACTGGAATCTTGTATGGTAGAGAGGCTTTCAAGTTTAGCTTGGCTAATTTGATTGTTGTTGAAGATGAGTAGTAAGAGGCAGCTCTCACAGCTCTGTTTGAAGCAGTTGGCATAGAAGGCTAGAGAGTGATCATCTCTCTCAGTTTAGCAAGAATTAAAGCCGTACCATAGGGTAATGGTTACGAAAACACGTGCAGAAATCTAAAGTCCAGCTGGCTAGGGCAATTAGAGAAATGAAGAGAAGTGTCCAAGAAATCTGCAGTTAAGTGAACAGAGACCAAAGCACTGTTCGTAAGAATACAAGGAAGAGTAAACAAAGTGTTTGGAGTTAGAGACAATTGCAGTAACTAGATTTTAAGTGGGACAGCAGCCTTCAAAAGGTAAGAAAAACAAATGCCTAATGCCACTTTGATAGAGTTTGGGAATTGAGAATTAATGCAAATGTGAGCAGTTTGCATAGTAGTCAAGATGGAGAAATCCTAAAGGGGCTGGTGTCAAATCTTGGACTGGATTCGCTGTTAGAAGTGGAGTGGAAGCTTGGTTTAAAAGTACAGTAAGAAGTCTTACAACACCAGGTCAAAGTCCAACAGGTTTGTTTCAAACACGAGCTTTTGGAGCGCAGCTCCTTCCTCAGGTGAGGAGGAGCTGCGCTCCGAAAGCTAGTGTTTGAAACAAACCTGTTGGTCTTTAACCTGGTGTTGTAAGACTTCTTACTGTGCTCACCCCAGTCCAACGCCGGCACCTCCACATCATGGTTTAAAAGTGTCATTGGAAAACCTGGTCTGGATTTTGGAATGCAAACTGCTACAGGAAAGTATAATTATGTTAAAAAAAAATTCAAAACGTATATTTGGGTGTGAAGTTTGGAAACTCTCACGTTACAATCATCTGTGAGGATTCTGATAAGACATCCACAAACACTCACCTGGGGAGTGTATTTGCCCACTGTCACCTTGTGTGCTTAAAAGGGATTTTGTGTTCATGAGGCCATTGTGTATTAAGATGCACATTGTAATCCATGCTAATCCAAGGGGGAGATTTGGGGGAGGGGGGGGGGAGGGGGGGGGGGGGGGGGGGGGGGGGAGTAAAGGCCTATTGTATCACAATCCAATTTTTTCCATGTTTAATAAATACATTTTTTCTTCTTGTTAAAACGAATTATCAGTCTTGTGACTCTGTTCTCCCCCCCCCCCCCCCCCCCCCCAACTCCCGTTTTATAAAAAAGAATTTACGTTCTTTTGAGCCAGGGTTTCATTCTGGGATGTTCCTGCCCAGTTATAACATCAATTGGGATCATTAACAATACTAACGGTTTTATAGGATTTGGCGTTATTCGGAATTAAAATTCAATAAATACAGAATTTGAACCGTTATCAATAGCAGTGCAACACATACTTCAATTCTAGTTCAAATATTCCAAACTTTTTATGCCATTCATACCTTAAACGGTTGAGGTGTAAAAGCGTGAGGTTTCCAAAGCACAGCAATCAAACATCCACCATGGTTATCGTAGAAAAACAGTGCAAACTCTCCAAAAGCGTTCTGTAACAGAAATAAGCACTGTAATTAATCAAGAACGTATTCAAACAATCAATGCTTGGTTCGTACTGCTGCGAGATTTCAAGCCCGAACTAAAGACAATTACAGGACACAATTCTGTAACTGAGAAGGACAAAATTGACTTGTCAAGTTGTTGCCATTAAAAGGATTCAAGCACTAGACAATGTACGTAAATTGTGACCAGCATTTCCTCAAGGCCTGAGTAGTTATTGGTGCAAATGTAGTGGCTGAGTAGTGGAGGAGAAAATGAAGGAGAATCACACTCAACTTGTTGAGCATCAGCTCAAAATATTACTACAAATGCCTTCCATCGCTACCATCAATAAAGCTAAAACTCGTGGCACTTCTCCCTTATGTTAAATAGCTTGAAATGCTCTCTGCAAGTACAATACATGATTAGGACAGATAACAATTTTCTTTCTTTGTTAATGTAGACAAGGGAAAATTCTTCCAAAAAATGATCAAGCGTTATTTCAGGCAGGAAAACTGGTGAGAATCCCACCAGCTCTTCAAGCATGATTTCCATTGCAATTCACCCACACTTCTTTTTGCTGGAGCTTGGGGAGATTCTCACTGAATTATCTCACTCTTAGCATTTTTTCTGGAGTGGGCAAGATCAGGTCCTCAGCGATCATAATTTCTAAGTTAAATTGCCCCCCCCCCCCCCCCCCCGACATCACGTCCCTCCACAGACATGGGCACCACTCCAGCCCTTGACAACCCCCCCCCCCCCAATCACAAAATGACCCAGACAAACTCCCCACACCAGGCAGGCATGAGTGGATGACCCCCTCGACCACCCCCCTCCCATCCATCTTCGTCAGCATCAGGACACTCCACCCCCCCAGTGAGCATACCCCGCTACGTGGTCACACGGCCTGCTCCCTCTTTTCAGGCCCATCCCCACGTGCACACTTCAAACCACCCATTCATCCCCATTCCATCCTTCATGTCCCCTCTAGGCCTTGTTCCTTCAGACCCCCCCTCACCCTCCCCTTTCATGGCCATGGTCCTACTCAGGCCCCACCCCTTGGCACCCTGGCACTTACAGGGGGCTGGGACTGTGCGTGGTGCATCATCACGTCTGGTTTCCGTTTTCGCAAATCTAGTACTGATTTGTGTCGGTCTCACGCTGTGCCAGTGGGGCCGGTGAATCCTGGCGACCAGGAGACTCCGGCCTTGAATGGGCTATGCACCCTCACCCCACCAAGTGACCATACCCCACTATGGGGTCGCTGAGGAGACCCCCCTTTCAGCCACTCCCCGGTTTTCATGACGTGAAAGGAGAATTGGGTTGGCGTGGTGGTGTGAGGCAAACTCATAAAAAAGAATAGATTAATTAAAGTCTGGTTCACACCCGTTTCTTCATCGATAAAATAAAAGCTGGTTACATTGCCGCCGGCAGTGACTACAACTGGCTGGGTAACACCTGAGCAGTAAGCCTGCAAGCGACTCTGAGTGAAACTATTGAACATTGCACTGCTTACACACAAGGTATAATTAATAGTATGAAAACGCAAACTAATCATAAGAGACAGGGAAACAAGATCTCCAGACTAGCATGTGTATTTTAAGTTGCCATTCCTGTAAAATCTCTCAATAATTGGATTAGAGCCAGAGGTAGGAACCAAGCCCCTGACAGATCTTGCATAATACGGAGAGTTATGAAGGCAGCTCGGCAGGGTGATTCCAGACAGGTGTTTGGATGTGATTCAGGCCGGTATTCACCCACGCTTAGGAATTTTTTTGGAGCTTGGGGAATTTCTCTCTGGAAAATCCCACTCACAATTTTGTTTGCTGCGGGGAACTAAAGTCTTTGGCAATACCCGCTCCTCAGAGATTGGAGTGCCATTTTTAAAGGGTGTCCAGATTGCAAAGTGAGGTTGGGTCCCCAGATCGCCCACCCATGGACATCACAACAACACCCCCCCCCCCCCCCCCCCCCCCCCCCCCCCCCACCCCCCGGCCCCGCAGCAGTTATAGGCAACACCTTCACCCTTGGAGGAGCAACCTCCCCACATCACTGATAGTCCGCGGAAACCCCCCACCACCAGGCATGAGGGTGACCCGGTGCCCCACACCCATCCATCCTTGCATGATTGGGGAATAACACCCCTCCCTCCCCGCATGAGTATATCCCACTACAGAGCACCCCCCTGAACCCCTCATAACCCCCCTCAGGCCCCACCCTTTGGCTGTGCCAACCTGTCGCAGCCCAGGTGCCAGGTTTGCACAGCCCAAGTACCAGGTTGTCACGACCTCGGTGCCACTGCCCTGTTCCCGACCACTCAAGGTCTGCCCTATCCTCAGAGCCCACTGACGGGGCCAGCACATCTGGTCTCCATTTTGGGAGACCAGTGCTAATTTGCACCAGCACAAGGCCTGGTGGGTGTAACCAGTGACTGCCGGGAGACTGCGACCTCAAGCATATTTAAATGAGCTATTAATGAATATCTGGTTCATGCCCGGCTCATGCCCCGACAAGGGAGGGATCCAGATCGCATAGCCGCTCAGCTGCATTGTGCTCGTGCACCACCCGCTATGCACCCGTGGCAACAGTATCGGCGCTGGGCGCAACGTGGTGAGAAAATCATGTCCGAAGCATTGTGAGATTGGAGTACAATGGTTAATTTTGCAATCGGTGCCTATTTATGTCTGCTAGGCATTGACCTATTTTGGCATTTTTAATGTCGTTGTTAAACTAGATTTCAATTGTACACTTAATTGAGCCTTATTGACAAGTGCAACAAATCTTATGATGAGTACAGGAATTTCAGATATATTGTATTATTTCTATTTGGTACAGTAAGAGTTAAAGCTTGGGTTGGTGTGACTGCTGCAGTAGCGTTTTTCAAATTCCTGGTTAGCAAGACAGCTAAGGCTGTTCGGGAGCCAGAGGTGAAATTAAAGCATCGGAAAACTTTGGGCAAATGGATTTTCATTTGGATTAAGAAAGTTGCTTGTGGACTAGTTCATTAGAGATATTGTGTTTCAGCTAGGTAAGATGATGTAACTAATGGGAAGCTAAAGTACCAGGCATTTTGCAGAAAAGTAGTTTAGTTTTAGATTAGGATGTGAACAGAAGGCCAAGCATTCACTCTCGATACAGCTCAGTAGCAGATACAGATCAGCAAAGTCTTTCCAAGCAGTTCAGAGTTTAAGTTGGCTCCTGAAAGTGAAGCGTTGAAGACAGTTTCTGAAGACTTCAGCAAGAGAACCTGCATTGTTCTGACAGGGTCAGGACTTTTCTTTAAAGCAGTTAAAATATCTTGTGCTCAATGTGGAATATCCAGATATCTCTGCACAGCAAGTATTCCTGAGTGCTAATTATTTTAAAAGTGGATTCGGATTCTCAGATGGTTCTGTTGTTTGAATGGAAGTAAAGATAGCAGTTCAGGGGCAGCACGGTGGCCTAGTGGTTAGCACAACCGCCTCACGGCGCTGAGGTCCCAGGTTCGATCCCGGCTCTGGGTCACTGTCCGTGTGGAGTTTGTACATTCTCCCCGTGTCTGCGTGGGTTTCGCCCCCACAACCCAAAAATGTGCAGAGTAGGTGGATTGGCCATGCTAAATTGCCCCTTAATAGAAAAAATAATTGGGTAATCTAAATTTATTAAAAAAAAAAAAAAAAAAGATAGCAGTTCAGGATTATTGTGTCACTGTGTCGATTAGCATTGTTTAAGGGGTAATTGTAAACTATTTTCTTGTATGATGTTGAAGTTATTTTAATACTGTGTTAATAATAAAGTTTGTTTTAATGTACCATATCCCTATTTGGCGTGAAACCACTTCTGGGCCGAAGTATCCTTTCCTCACAATCTTACAAAATTAAAACAAAATATTGGGATTTTTGTCCAGTATCCTAGCTACTGTTCGGGTCTGATCAAGGATAGTGATAATCAATATAATATATCTTATGTCCATACTGAAGTGCTTCAGAGGAGGAAACGGAAATGAGTAGGACAGCGAAAATGGAAAGGGACCAGAGTGGAAGAGAAATGCCTACAAGAAGACAGGGTCAGGAAGAAAAGGAGGTCATCAATTGCAGACACCAAGGATGATTCTGGACAGATTCACTAGCAGTGGAAATCAGCAGAAGCATGTTAAATGGCAGAACAGGTTCAAAGGGCTGAATTGCCCCCTAGTTTCCTTTTTTCTATTGCCACTGTAAATTAGATATATTTATAAAAGGCCATCAACCTGAAACATTTAATTGTTTCACCACAAATACTGCCTAGCCTGCTGAACTTTGTCAGCATTTTCTGTTTATCATAGAATTTACAGTGCAGAAGGAGGCCATTCGGCCCATCGAGTCTGCACTGGTTCTTGGAAAGAGCACCCTACCCAAGGTCAACACCTCCACCCTATCCCCATAACCCAGTAATCCCACCCAACACTAAGGGCAATTTATCATGGCCAATCCACCTAACCTGCACATCTTTGGACTGTGGGAGGAAACCGGAGCAACCGGAGGAAACCCACGCACACACGGGGAGGATGTGCAGACTCCGCTCAGACAGTGACCCAAGCCGGAATCGAACCTGGGACCCTGGAGCTGTGAAGCAATTGTGCTATCCACAATGCTACTGTGCTGCCCTTTATATTTCACGTTTCCAGTATCCACAATGTTTTGCTTTTATATAAAATGGCAATGTTTATCTGCAGATACAAATCACACACACGGGCAGCACGGTGGCGCAGTGGGTTAGCCCTGCTACCTCATGGCGCCGAGGTCCCAGGTTCGATCCCGGCTCTGGGTCACTGTCCGTGTGGAGTTTGCACATTCTCCCCGTCTTTGCGTGGGTTTCGCCCCCGCAACCCAAAGATGTGCAGACTAGGTGGATTGGCCATGCTAAATTGCCCCTTAATTGGAAAAAATAATTGGGCACTCTAAATTTATTTTTAAAAACACACTATGGACTATAACTTCCAATCTCGAGGATGCTGTACCCAGGTTTGGGGAGTACTGCGAAGATGCGCTGGGCGACCACCCTCCGGAGGTGCCCACATAAGGATTGCACAACAAATACCCACCAGGAAGTTCAAACTTCCGATGGGGAATTACACTCCACTGGGAACCTTCCGATACGCCGATTTAAATGGCAGACTTTGAATGGTTCAGTCTGTCTTGCGGAATTAGTTACCCAGGAAAAGTTAGAAGAATCAATACCACTTGTAACTCCTTGGTAACTAGTGTTCACCCAGCCCCTGCCCCACCCTCCGAAAACCCCAGCTACCCTACAGCCCCGGAATGGATGCTACTCCATGTAAACTCTGACCCAATGTATACGATAATTTATATATAATACAAACATGTACATGTAAATTAAAAGTTACAAATTAATACTTGCTGGCTTTGGTTTAAATTGTATATTAAAGAATTAAAATCATGTTTTCTTATCTCCAAGAGAATTCTGGGAAGGAAACCTATTGATGTGCTCAAGAGCGTGAGGGTTAATAACATGTTCAACCCAAGAAACCCTTCACCACGGCTCCAAGAACAATGATGAAGGAGAAGGAAAGTGAATGGACAGAACAAATACGATATTTTGTAATGGACGATTCAAGGAGCTGGTTAATACAATCATGAACACAATAAAAATAATCGAGAGATAGTGTGCATGGCTTCTAAACTCTGGGATAAACCAAAATGGTCTGTTCCAATTTAGCATACCATGGTGAATAATGGAGTCAAAACATAGAACTAGTTTAGTATCAAAATATTTCCCCCACGTGATATATTAGTCTTGGTTATTTTTAATCTATAGTTCTAATTCCAATTGCTTGTAAAACTGCAATGTAGTACTTCCGGTTGCAGCAATGACCGAGTGAGCCGCATATTCGGGAGCTCTCACTCCGGCGGAGCTTAAGGACCTGATTCCCCGCAATAGCGGGACGGTGGAGCGGTGAAAAGACGGCCACGGAGGTGTGGAGGAGCGGGCAGCGTTGTATGGAACCGCGGGAGAGGCGGAGGCAACGGAAACGGGAGAGAAAGGGACAAAGACAAGGTGCAGGGGAAGCTGACCTGAGACCCAAGATGGCGGACCTGCTGACCCAGCAAGCGCTGTAAAACATGCTGCAGGTGATAAAAAGTAGTTTTGAGTCGCTGAAGCGGGATAACTTGGACCCACTTCAAAAGGCAGTGGATCAGCTGAACCAGAGATTGGATTCCCAGGACGTAAAAGTTAAGGAGCTGGGAGAGGCGGTGGAGGAGCAGGAGGATGCGCAGACGGTTGCGGCGTTAGAAGTCGACGGGTTGAAGGAGAGGCAAAGAAGATTGCTGGACAGAGTGGAGGAGCTGGAGAATAGAGCCCGTAGACAAAATCTGAGGATCATTGGCCTCCCGGAGGGGGCTGAGAGAGCCGATGCGACAGCGTTTGTGGCTGACCTGTTGATGCAGCTGATTGGGGCTGAAGCCTTTCCGCGACCGCCTGAGCTGGAGGGGGCATACAGAGTGCAGGCGAGGCAGGTGCGTCCGGGGGAACCCCCCATCCGATGGTGATTAGATTCCACAGGTTCGTGGAAAAGGAGCGGGTGCTGCGGAGGGGAAAGAGCGCCAGGAGCAGCACGTGGAATAACAGTGTCCTTCTTAGGTTCTACTAGGACCTAAGCCAGGAGGTGGCTCGGCGGCGAGCAGCCTTTAAACAAGTCAAGGACGTGCTGTTAAAGAAGCACGTGAAGTTTGGTCTGCTGTTCCCGGCCCGTCTTTGGGTTACGCATCAGGGTCAACACCACTACTTCTCCGAGCCTGAAGAAGCGATGGACTTTGCGAGGGATCAGGGGCTGGTCCTGAAAAGAGGCCCCACGGACGCAAACTAGGGTCCGAGAACTACTGTTTGAAGGGACGCCGAATGTGCCTAGACTGTTGGGACAACTGTTTACCGTTTACTGTTTTAAAGGTACCATGTGGGGTATTTGGGGCTCTTCTTTCCGGGTGGGGGCTGTATGGGTAATGGGGTGTTGCGAGGCTGTCTTATTAATGCTCGGAAAGGGATGTGGGTTAACACTTTTCTGTGTACGCGGCGGGAACTGTATTGCACCTGGAGCGACTTTGCGGGGCGGTATGAGGTTTACGTTTTGTTTGCCTTCCTGTGCCAGTGAGATTGCTCCAGCGGGTTGGAGAGGGGGAGGGTGTGCTGGGGAGTGGGGATGAGGACGGGGAAACAATGGGAATGAGACAGGTGGGCGCCAGAGTGATAAGTCACCGGGCTAGCAGATTGGTCAAGGGAGTCAGGTGGGGGGGAGAATACAGCCAATGAATGGCAGGGGTGGGGTGACCCGGGGATGTTGCTGGGGGGGGGGGGGGGGGGGGGGGGGGGGGGTTATTCTGCTGATGTGGGAGGGATCTGCAGTAGGCAATGGAAAGGAGGTCGAGGGTGGAGGCGGCCAAGAGGCGGCCCAAGAATGGCGCGGCACACGGGCCGGGGGCGGGCCCGAGAAAGGCTATGGCTGACCGGCGTTTGGGGGTGTGTGTGTGTGTGTGTGTGTGTCTGTGTGTGGGTTGTGCCCCCCAACCAGGCTGATCACCTGGAATGTCAGGGGACTAAATGGGCATGTGTGTTCGCGCACTTGCGGGCCCTGAGGGCAGACGTAATTATGTTGCAGGAGACACGTCTGACAGTGTCTGACCAGACTAGGCTAAGGAAGGGCTGGATTAGCCAGGTCTTCCACTCGGACTTGGATTCGAAGTCCAGGGCGGTGGCAATTATGATCAATAAGCGGGTTCAATTTGAGGCGAAGGGCATAGCCGCAGACAGAGGGGGCAGATACCTGATGGTAAGGGGCAGACTGGAGGGGAGAAGAGAGGTGCTGGTGAACATATATGCTCCGAACTGGGACGACGTGGACTTTATTAAAAGAGTGCTGGGGAAGATCCCGGACCTGGACTCTCGTAGGTTGATAATGTGGGGGGGGATGGGGGGAAGAGAGAGAGAGAGAGAGAGAGAGAGAGAGAGAGACTTTAACATGGTCCTTGACCCGGCTTTGGATCGGTCATGTCCCAGAACGGGTAGACTCCCGGCAATGGCAAGGGAGCTGAAAGGGTTTATGGAGCAAATGGGGGCAGTGGACCCCTGGAGAGCCAGACAGCCAACGGGAAGGGCTACTCATTTACTCGCACGTCCATAAAGTATACTCCTAGGATAGTTTTTAAAATCCTGAGCAGGGATGTATAGGGGAGGTAAAGAACACGGAATATTCGGCAATCACTATCTCGGACCATGCCCCACACTGGGTAGACCTGCAGATCGGGGGGGCGAATTACCAACGCCCACAATGGAGGCTAGACGTAGGACTGTTGTCGGAGGAGGGGATATGTGAGAGACTTCGGAAGTGTATGCAGAACTACTTGCAGGTGAACGATATGGGGGAGGTTTCAGACGTGCGACCCTGTGGGAGGCGCTGAAGTCAGTAGTGAGGGGGAGCTGATCTCAATTGGGGCCCACAGGGCCAAAACAGACAGAGCAGAAATGGGACAGATTGGGTTAGGGAAATGTATCGATAGACGAGTAGCATGCTGAGGAAGAGGGAGGCGGCCAGGGAAATAAGTAGAGTGATTGATGGGGAGGGGTGCAGAGTGGAGGACCCGGCAGGATTGAATAAGGTATTCCGAGACTTCTATAGTAAGCTGTATACTTCGGAGCCCCTGGAAGAGCCGGAGGAGATGAAAAGGTTCCTGGACAGGCTAACATTCCCAAAAGTAGGCGGGGGGCTAGTTGATGGGCTGGGGGCCCCGATTAGAGTGGAGGAGGTATTGGGGGGCCTAAAGACCATGCAGTCGGGGAAAGCCCCGGGGCCGGATGGATACCCAGTAGAGTTCTATAGGAAGTTTTCTGAGCTGGTGGGCCCGGTCTTGGCGAGGGTTTTTAATGAGGCATGGGACAGAGGGACTCTGCCGCCGCCGATGTCGCAAGCCACTATATCACTGATATTGAAGCGGAGTAAGGACACGGAAGCGTGCGGGTCATACAGGCCAATCTCCCTGATCAATGTAGATGCTAAGCTACTGGCAAAGGTCCTGGCGATTAGAATTGAGGACTGTGTACCGGAGGTGGTTGGGGACGACCAAACTGGGTTTGTGAAAGGCAGGCAGCTGTCGGCTAACTTGAGAAGATTACTCAATGTGATCATGATGCCCCCGACGGGCAAGGAGGTAGAAGTAGTGGTGGCGATGGACGCTGAGAAGGCCTTCGATCGGGTGGAGTGGGGCTATCTATGAGGTGCTCGGACGGTTTGGGTTCGGGGAGGGACTGGTGAATTGGGTCAGACTACCGTACCAGGCTCCAAAAGCCAGCGTTAGGACGAACAGAGTAGTATCAGATTACTTCAGACTACATCGCGGGACCAGACAGGGATGCCCACTCTCCCCGTTGCTGTTTGCGCTGGCCATAGAGCCGTTGGCAATTGCGTTGAGAGCCGCAAAGAGATGGAAGGGAATGACCAGGGGGGTGGAACATAGAGTCTCTCTCTATGCAGACGACCTGCTCCTGTACGTGTCGGACCCACTGGCCGGGATGGAAAATATACTAGAAACATTGAGGAAGTTCGGCCGGTTTTCAGGGTACAAATTAAGTATGGCCAAGAGTGAGATGTTTGTGGTGCAGGCAAGGGGCCAGGAGAATAGACTGAAGGAGCTGCCATTTAGGATGGTTGAGGTAAGTTTCTGGTACTCGGGGATACAGGTGGCATGAGACTGGGGCAGGTTGCACAAGTTAAATTTGACCAGGGTGGTGGAACAAATGAAGAGGGAGTTTCGGAGATGGGATGCACTCCCGCTGTCGCTGGCAGGGAGGGTGCAGACTGCAAAGATGACAATCCTCTCTAAATTCCTGTTCATTTTTCAGTGCCTCCCGATCTTTATCCCACAGTCCTTCTTCAAAAGGACTGGCAAAATTATCATGAGCTTTGTCTGGGCGGGAAAATCCCCGCGGGTGAAGAAGGCGATGCTGGAGAGGAACCGCAGCGAGGGAGGGCTGGCATTGCCGAGTCTGATCAACTATTACTGGGCAGCTAACATCGCCATGATAAGGAAGTGGATGATGGATACGGGGTCTATCTGGGAGCGGGTGGAGGCGGCTTCGTGCAGGGGCACCAGCTTGGCAGCCCTGGTCACGGCTCCCCTACCGCTGTCGCCAGCCAGGTACTCCACCAGCCCGGTAGTGGGGGCTGCCCTGTGGATATGGGGCCAGTGGAGGAGGCATGTAGGGGAGGTGGGTGCGTCTGTCTGGGCTCCAATATGTGATAACCATCGGTTTGCCCCCGGGAGCATGGATGGGGGGTTTCGAGCATGGCGGCGGGCGGGGGCGGGGAGGGTGGGCGATATGTTCCTGGAGGGGAGCTTTGCGAGTTTGAGGGGCTTGGAGGAGAAATTTGGTCTGGTAAGGGGAAACGATTTCAGGTATCTACAGATGCGGGACTTTGTCCGCAGACAAGTCCCATCCTTCCCACGCCTCCCGCCAATGGGGATCCAAGACAGAATAGTCTCTAGAGGGGAAGGAGGAGAGGGTAGAGTCTCAGACCTTTATGAGGTGCTCATGAAGGGGGAAGAGTCCCAGACGGAGGAACTGAAACTCAAATGAGGAGGAGGAGCTTGGGGGGGGGGGGGGGGGGAAGGGAGAAGAGAGAGAGAGAGAGAGAGAGAGATGGAGGACAGGCTGTGGGCGGAAGCCCTCATGTCCTGGGTGCTAAAAACAAGGGTGGTGATGGGTCCAGGGGTGGCAATTTTTGGGGTTTCGGAAGACCCGGGAGTCCAGAGTGAGAAAGAGGCCGATGTTCTGGACTTTGCTTCCCTGATAGCCCGGCGACGAATACTGCTGGCATGGAGGGACTCAAAACCCCCGAAGAATGAGCTATGGCTTTCGGACATGTCGAGTTTTCTGGGTATGGAAAAATAAGTTCGCCTTGAGGGGATCTGTACAGGGGTTCGCCCGAAGGTGGCAACCATTCATTGACTTCTTTGTGGGAGAGTGAGCGTCAGCAGGGTGGGGGGGGGGGGGGGGGGGGGGGGGGGGGGGGGGGGGGGGGGGGGGGGGGGGGGGGGGGGGGGGGGGGGGGGGGGGGGGGGGGGGGGGGGGGGGGGGGGGGGGGGGGGGGGGGGGGGGGGGGGGGGGGGGGGGGGGGGGGGGGGGGGGGGGGGGGGGGGGGGGGGGGGGGGGGGGGGGGGGGGTGGGCTGAGTAGGGTAAACTCAACCGCAACATGTGCCAGGCTCGGCCTGATTCAAGTATTGATTCTACGTTGTTGTTTGCACATTTTTGCCTTTTTTGTTTTCTTTTTGTTGTTATCTGTAACTGTTTACAATGCCGAAAAATACCTCAATAAAATTGCTTGTTAAAAAAAACTGCAATGTAAATTTTCAAAGGAAAACAGAAGGCAACAACCTCCACGTATTATAAGAGAGAACAATTATTGTACATTTCACCACCAACAAAAAAATACTCACCCTCAACTCGTGAAGATAGCACTGCACTGGATCATAGCCCACCACTGGCATTTTAAAAAATTTGACTGCTGCATCGTTCCTTAAAGTCCCTCTGTTGTATGTTACTTTCGGCCTGTCAACTGCTTCAAGATGTCTTGGAACGTGCTTGGGGTTCAGGTGAATGATGACATCATAAATATCTAACGGTGGCCGGAATACCATCTAATGTGGGGAAAAAAGGAGAGAGAAAAAATAAATAAATAAATCGATCGATACACTGCATGACTTTTTCCCCCCGGGATGTTATTTCAGATTTGTAGGAAGTCTCCACACGGACACATTTGAAAGCCACCGATTTATTAAATTGTCAGGTCATCCATCAACACCAAACCTCGTCTATTTCACAATTAACCATTCAATCAATAAATGCCTTTAAAACCATTGCTATTTCTGTACTGTTAGCCAATTTCAGTTCTGGCAGAACAGTAGAAATAATGCAGGTAGAAAGGGCAGGTTCTCTAATTGACAGAAGTGATGGGCCCCACAAGGATCGGTGTTAATAATTCAGTGTATTAACAACATAGATGACGGGAGCGATAGCCACAAGTTCAAATTTATCAAAGACACAAAAGCTAAGTAACATTCTATTCTTGTTCCCATGATGTTATCGAGTGTACATTAATTAAACAAATCTCCAGAAACTGAAGGGAAAGAGCATGCAAACAGTAACATGTCTGAACTTGACAGCATTACGCCCAAGTCAAAGCATAGGTTGGCCCCATTCGAAGAATGATGCCTAAAGGCACTGTCAAATTCAATTGAATAAGCCAGAGAAAAATTGTATGTTGCAAGACCGCAGTGTATTAAGTGCTTCAAAAAGATTCCACAAATTTTGGGTGACGCTACATGTTTTATCAAAACTTGAGCTTTGAGAGATCTATTATGTTCTCACAGCAATCATTTTGTATTATCCTTTCTAAAATCCACAGGTTGCAATAGTGGGCTGGTACTTTTATAAAGACGCGGGCGTTGGTTTGTAGTGAGCATAATGACAGACAGCGACAGGTGGTAGGTGCGTGAGAATGAAGTGCATCATTTGAAATGGAGTGGTGCCACAATCACCTGATTTTAACAGAAGTGAGACTGTAGGTGACAGAGGAATAGCACCTCCCTTCTATTGCATCTGCATCAAAAATAGGCTTTGATGCAAAATTTAAGAGAAAAGGAGTGCTGAGCATGTTTTAAAATAGACACTTTTGAAATATTTGAAGTTGTTCTTGCATCAGTTGGAATGCTCTTCCAGAAACAAGGAGAAATGTCAAGGCTCCTGATCTGTAAGAATATCTATATGCTTTTACGTTCATTCTAAACAAAGACAACAGGGACATACAATTGACTTAAATAATATTCTTAAAAAGCCTATCTTTTCATTCAGTGGTGTTGGTAACATTCCTTTTTTGTTAAAGGCCTTGCTAACCCTGCCGTACAACTTTCAGGTGATTGGTGTATTTGTACTCGAGTTCCATTTGTTCCTAGACTTGCACCTTCCAAGAAATAAGTGACCTCCTCATGCTCCAGATCAAAATGTACTTTCTCTCTTATCTGTGTGTTGAGCTCTGTTAAAATGTATCAGGTGAAGACAGAATCAGACTAACATGAGGTAATTCAGACTCAAATATCCTCTTCATACATGAAGGATCAAAGACTTTAGGACAATATCCCGTTAAGGATTACAATTGGAGGGAGTCATGTGATGGGAGCGGCTACATTTGCAGAAGCTGTGGCTCTGCTCATCTCTTAATCAGTGTTTTAATCCTTGTGCACATCTCTTTTGTGTCTTTTCTTGGTTTGCATAGTGTTCTGAGAATTGTTGGTCAGAGTTTCCGCATGATAGAGCCGAGTTCCAAATTTAAATCCTTGCCTGTTTTGGCAGCTGGAAGAGTTGGGGTGCGGCCCTACCTTTAGTGTCGCAGTGGTTTTTAGGCTCCTGCCCTGACAGTGCGGTGTGCATCAACGGATGATGGCAGCCAATGAGGATACTGCTCTGGCTGGAGTTCAAGGCTCTGAGGTACATGTTGTTAAGGCCCAATTCCAAGAGTTGTGAGGTGTTTTTATGGAGGCAATGGAGACACATGAGGAGGTTTTTACAATAGAGAGAACACTTTCCTTGCTGAGAGCCCTCCTCCATATGGTCACGTACCTGCTGCATGGCCTGTCCTCCATTCTGAAGCAGTCGGGGGAGGAGGAACTGGAGAGGGGCGCTGTTGAGTCTCATCCCAAAGGTGACGTGGTGGAGAGGTCCCCACCTGAGTTTGAGAATTGGGTGCCATGTCTCGGGAATCTTCATCTGGAGGCTGGACAATTAAATTTGATGGAGCACACCCTGGGAGTGCAGTGGCTTTCCAACCACTGGTCCTGTGTTGCCCTATTCAGGATGTCGGGAATGAAGGGATGGAAGTGGCGAGCTGGTCGAGTCATCTGCCAGGCTGGAGCCTAGCCTGTTGACTTCCTGGGTTCTGGTTAGACGGCATGGTGGAAGCGATGGTTTCTCATGCTTCGTTCATCAAAATCCTTGAGGGTCTTGGGTTCGATTCCCGGCTTGGGTGACTGTGCGGAGTCTGCATGTTCTCCCAGTGTCTGCGTAGATTTCCTCCGGGTGCTCCAGTTTCCTCCCATAGTCCCGAAAGACACGCTGGTAGGTAATTTGGACATTCTGAATTCTCCCTCCGTGTACCTGAACAGGCGCCGGAATGTGGTGACTAGGGGCTTTTCACAGTAACTTCATTGCAGTGTTAATGTAAGCCTACTTGTGACAATAATAAAGATTATTATTATATCCTGATGAGGGCTCATTGATCCTGATGCATCCATGATTTTGGCCATTTTTGTGCGCCATTCAAGAAATATTTATCCTGAGGCCTGCCTTGCACTTCTGCATCTCAAGTTATTATCCTGGTCTTCGCTCTCTGTTGATCATGCTGTTGTTTGAACATAAGAATATAAGAACTAGGAGCAGTGGGCCATCTGGCCCTTCGAGCCTGCTCAGTCATTCAATGAGATCCTGCTGATTTTTTGTGGACTCAGCTCCACTTTCCGGCCCGAACACCATAACCCTTAATCCCTTTATTCTTCAAAAAACTATCTATCTTTACCTTGAAAACATTTAATGAGGGAGCCTCAACTGCTTCACTGGGGAAGGAATTCCATAGATTCACAACCGTTTGGGTAAGAAGTTCCTCCTAAATTCAGTCCTAAATCTACTTCCCCTTATTTTGTTTTGAGGCTAGGCCCTCTAGTTCTGCTTTCACCCACCAGTGGAAACAACCTGCCCGCATCTATCCTATCTATTCCCTTCATAATTTTATATGTTTCTATAAGATCCTCCTGCATCCTTCTAAGTTCCAACGAGTACAGTCCCAGTCTACTCAACCTCCCCTCGTAATCCAACTCCCTCAACTCTGGGATTAGCCTAGTGAATCTCCTCTGCACACCCTCCAGCGCAAATACGTCCTTTCTCAGGTAAGGAGACCAAACCTGAACACAATACTCCAGGTGTGGCCTCACTAACACCTTTTATAATTTCAGCATAACCTCCCTCGTCTTAAACCCCATCCCTCTAGCAATGAAGGACAAAACTCCATTCGCCTTCTTAATCACCTGTTGCACCTGTAAACCAACTTTTTGCGACTCATGCACTAACACACCTAGGTCCCTCTGCACAGCAGCATGTTTTAATATTTTATCATTTGAATAATAATCCCTTTTGTTGTTATTCCTACCAAAATGGATAACCTCACATTTGTCAACATTGTATTCCATCTGCCAAACTCTAGCCCATTCACTTAACCTATCCAAATCCCTCTGCAAACTGCCAGTATCATCTACACTTTTTGCTTTACCACTCATCTTAATGTTGTTTGCAAACTTGGACACATTGCCCTTGGTCCCCAACTCCAAATCATCTATGTAAATTGTGAACAATTGTGGGCCCAACACTGATCCCTGAGGGACACCACTAGCTACTGATTGCCAACCAGAGAAACACCCATTAATCCCCACTCTTTGCTTTCTATTAATTAACCAATCCTCTATCCATGCTACTACTTTACCCTTAATGCCATGCATCTTTATCTTATGCAGCAACCTTTTGTGTGGCACCTTGTCAAAAGCTTGATGTTGTCAACTTTTACCATTTACAGGGAAATGAATAATGCCAAATGTGGATGTGATGGTCTGTACCGTTGATTATCTTGATTAACACAAGTCATATTATACTGAGCCCAATATTAAATACAGGGTTTGTGCAGTGTCTCTTATTTCTTCTTTTATCCTGATGTTTTTGTTCTTATGTAGTCTGAAAATTCTTGGGGTGGAGGGAAGGGGGTGCTTTTTAGGATTCTCTCCCTATCTATATAGAGGGAAATTTTCATTGGGAGACCCGGGCTTCGAGGTCTGTGGCCTGAGGTTTCCTCGGGCGCGGTACTCAACACTCTCCTTATTGTCTTATAGCGATATGATGGTTGTCTGTTCTGCCCTGGGCCTGGAAGGGAGTTTGACTGTGTTGTGGGCACCAGTGTAATTCATTGCTCTGGAGTTCGGGGGGGCGGTTCTTCTATTATTTCTGTTCTAAAGCTGCGGGAATGATGCAATCTGGAATTTTTGACTGTATCCTGCTTGGTACAGACGGATTTTGTATTTGTGGGATGAATACGTTGGGGATTTTCTCCCCAACTCATCCAGGCTTATTCGTTCCTATGTTGGCAATGATTTTTGTTATGCCCTGCACCTGTTTTGCATCAATATCTGCGGCTTTCCCCCGCCCTTTTCCTTTGATTTGATGCGACTATTGTAAAAAAAACCCGAAAACTTAACTAAAAATACATTTTTAAATTAAAATTAATATGGACATGCGTTTTCCACATCTTTTTCTTTAAATTTAGAGAACCTAATTCATTTTTTCCAATTAAGGGGCAATTTAGTGTGGCCAATCCACCTACCCTGCACATCTTTGGGTTGTGGGAACGAAACACACACAAACATGGGGAGAATGTGCAAACTCAACACGGACAGTGACCCATTGCCGGGATTCGAACCTGGGTCCTCAGCGCCGCAGTCCCAGTGCAAACCACCCTCAATATCCAAACATTACCTTGAGATCATGGTTATCCAGTGGATCCATCAGTTGTGTTGCTAGTGTTCGCAATGATTGGCTTGCAAGCTCTGTCAGTCGTTGAAGAATCTGAAAAAATATCAATTATTTTACTTTGATCAAATTCCAAAATGTCCATGAGGAGATGCTAGGATTGGACAATGTCTTGGACAATTCTTCAAATGGCGTCGAAAACCTGGTTTTCTTATTTAAATTATACTTGCATCCGGGGGGGGGGGGGGCAGTTCAGCGAAGGTTCACTAGGTCGATTCCTGGGATGAAGGTGTTATGTTACGAAGGAAGGTTGAACAGATTGGGTCTAACCTCTCTAGAGTTTAGAAGAATGAGCAGCGATCCTATTGAAGCAAAAAAGATTGAGGGGACTTGACAGCATAGATGCGATGATGGGGATGATTCCCTTGAGGAGAAGAATCTAGAACTAGGACACCGGTTCAGAACAAAGGGTCTCCTATTTGAGATGGAGATGATGAGGAATTTATTCTCTCAAAGCATCATTAACCTTTGGAATTCACTACCCTAAAGAGCTGTGGAGGCTGGGTCATTCAAGGCGGAGTTAGAGAGGTTTCTCAGTTACAAGAGAATGAAAGGTTATGCAGGACAGGTAAGAATATGGCGTCGATGCCACCATCAGATCAGCCATAATTTTAGTGAATGGCAGAGCAGACTTGAAGGGCCAAATAGTCTACTCCTGCTTCTATTTCTTACATAGAACAAGATTAGGCTTCACAAAACTAATGGTTTGCTATTTTAAAGTGATCGAAGTCTGGAGTGTCAATAAAGTTTGAATCTCAATTCCTGCCCCCCCCCAAACAATATTTTCCATCTAGGTTCAGTGTGGGGCACCTCACTTCAAACACAAAAGGAAAGGGTACCTCTTAAATTCCCGGTCAGGTGCATGTTTTCCACGATTTGTGATCATTAATGTATCCCATAAGGAATTAGCAACGTATGTCCTGGAATATATTCATCACTAAACATCTGCATAGATATATACGTGGGCTTTATGAAATTTTACAAACCAAAAGAAACGATGAAGTACGCTCACCGGAGCAGATGGTCGTCCTTTTGTCCATATTGAACTCGTTCTGTCATTGGGTGTAGCAACGAACATAACAGGTCGCTGGGACCTTGTGGCAACAAAGTCATTCTTAATCTCAGTATATTCAGTTTCTGTAAACATAAGTAACAAAAGTCACTTCAGGTGTCATTTCATATTACACAATACCATCGACAAATCTTCCTTTCAAGAGCTTGCCCAATTTGTAATTCCCACTAAAAAAAATGATTGACCAATGGATTGATTTGTGGACCATGCTCCTTGCAATTTTTGTTCACATGCAATTATACAACACTCTCAAACAAAAAAGATCAGGTCATCATCTTTTTGCCTTGATCTATTGCTTCCATCTCAATAAAACATAGAACACAACAGTGCAGAAGGAGGCCATTCGGCCCATCGAGTCTGCACCGACCCACTTAAGCCCTCACTTCCACCCTATCCCTGTAACCCAATAACCCCTCCTAACCTTTTTTGGTCACTAAGGGGAATTTATCATGGCCAACCTGCACATTCAGCAGATGAAGAAAAATGTGATATACTGGAATCAGAAGCTCAACTGGCAAACAGAAGATTAGGGTAGGAATTGTGAGCAAGGCCATTTTTTTGTTTAAAAGTGATGGGGTTCTATAACAGGACTCAGTAAATTGGCCCTGGACAATTTGCAATTGCCTTCGTCTGCTGCTGCCAAGCACTTGCTGCTTCATGCCCTTCAAAAGCTTCCATTATGGTCCAACCAGTTGCATGGTGTTGAGGGAACTGGGTTTCAAACAATTCACTTTTCTTTTCTTCAGCCATGCTATGATAAGTAATTTCTCTAAAAGTGTTTTAAGATAAATCAAAGGGAGGGCAGCACGGTGGCCTAGTGGTTAGCACAACCGCCTCACGGCACTGAGGTCCCAGGTTCGATCCCGGCTCTGGGTCACTGTCCGTGTGGAGTTTGCACATTCTCCCCGTGTCTGCGTGGGTTTCGCCCCCACAACCCAAAAATGTGCAGAGTAGGTGGATTGGCCATGCTAAATTGCCCCTTAATAGAAAAAATAATTGGGTAATCTAAATTTATAAAAAAAAAGATAAATCAAAGGGCAAAATGCCAACACCCAGCATCCAAGGAATTGGAGGGAAATGGGGTAAATAGCAGCAGATAGAAATTAATTCCATTTTCGGTTGAGAGTGGATGTAATGCTGGAGGGTTGGGGTGTGACCAGTGCAACATCATTTTCAAAAAGGGAGACACGGCCAGGGTAATTGTAGACCAATCAGTTTAGTATCTGAAAAATGTTGCAATCTTGAAGTAAAGATAAAACTCCTAAAGATCTAATAAAAGGGAATATAACCATGAGAGATTTGGAGAATATCAAGCATGATAGGGAATGGCAACTATGCAGTGAGCATAATTATTTTTCTTTATTCATCCTTGGGATGTGCGTATCACTGGGCTGGGCTGTTGCCCCATCAGTACTTGCCCTTGAACCGAGTGGCGTGCTAGGCCATTTCAGTGAGAGGCAGTTAAGAGTCAACCGCATCGCTGTGTGGGTCTGGAGTAACATGTAGACCAGACCGGGTCAGGACAACAGATTTCATTCCTGAAGTTGTTTTTACGACAATCAACAATGGTTCACGAGCATCATTAGACTTTTAATTCCAGATTTTGTTTTTGAGGTTAAATTCCACCACCTGCCGTGGTGTAATTCGAACCTGGGACCCCAGAGCATACCCTAGGGGCTGGATTTTCCATTTCAGGTACTATGCCCCCACGCCGTCGTGAAAACAGTGGCCTTTTACGGCAAAAAAAAACTGGGGTCAAAAGGCCATATATTCACAGCCCTGCAGGGGGCTAGCAGGGAGCCGTCGTGAGGCGCGCCTTTCCAGCTACAGATACAGCCCCCCACACTTCTGGGTCAGAGGCCGCGAATGCGCACGGCAGCGGCCTCCATGGCGGAGTCAGACCACGCAAATAGTGCCCCCGATCGGACGCGTGCCCGACCCGGACCGTCCACTCGAAAATACCCCGGTCCGGTATAAGGCCTCCCCGCCCTCCGATCGGCCCACCCCCGACCATGGCGGCCTTGGACTGAGTCTCCAAAGGACCATGGGAATTATGGCCAACCCAGGACTGAGACACACTCAGAGCTTGTGTGTGTCTTTGCAACCCAGATAGCTAGACACGATCAAAACCCCCGCTCGTTTGCATTCTAATAGCCCATTTCCCCAGAACAAGAGGACTGTACTCGGGTAACCTATACAGATGCAGACTAACCAGCGCCACTCCCTTTGCTAAGAATGCCTCAACAGCCAAAATCGAAGGCAGTGATCGAAGCCTGTCGAATTATTGGGTCCAAAGAAAAGGACCACTCCAAAGAGCACGAAATCCCAGAGGGATAAAAAGAGACACAGTCACGTGTTCGGTCTCTCTTGGCCCCGGCCTACGCCTAAAACCAAGTGTAGCATTACGAACAGAAGACAACTTCAAGACCAACGATCGCTACCAGACAGATGAGCCCAGCAGAAACGAAGCCACTTCTTCTACCCAGCCACACAAGATCCAAATAAAGGCCTTGTTCATCTGCAAAGAGCCGGTTGCCCTGAGGTTAAGTACAGGTTATTGTAGTTGTTAGGTGTAGTTTAACCTGTAGCGTTTTATGTTGCATGTCGAAGTAATCCTTGTGTGTAAATAAACTATCTTTGAACTTGAACTAACTAATTGGTTGTTTGGTCTTTGATCGATATCCGGTAAAGCCTTGTGGTGATATCATTTGATACCTGGCGACTCTGAAAAGCAATATTATCATTAATAATTGCCATATCTAGTTAATTTGGCAACATTATTGGTGACACTGGTGGGATAGTATTCCACTCATTAAAAAGAGTAATATTATGGTGACTCCGGTGCCGATTGGCAACATTTCACAGTAATTTAATTGCAGTTATAATGTAAACCTACTTGTGACACTAATAAAGATTATTACATTTATTAAGTGGTAAAATGTCAATTGGGGCTTTTTAAAATCAAGTCAGATCACAATTCTTTGAAATTTTAACTGAGAGTTTTTGCAGGTTTTTGCTGCATATTTCAATCCGGACTGTTAATTTCTACCTTACATAATCTGTCCCGTTTCATCTGTAACAAATACTAATAATAACTACAAACAGCAAAGTAATCATTGAAGTGATCTCACCTTTTATGTCGCCATTCAGATTCACAATTAGTGGGTTATTCTTCCAATCAAACGTAGATAACAAATTCAGAAAGCGAAGGAAGCCCGTTTGTAGTGAACTATTAACCAACAGAAGGTACAGGAGGAAAACAAAAATAAATTCAAAATTACTTCAATCAGCCCCTCAGGCTTGCTTGTCGCTCAATAAAATAACTGAAGACCATAAGAAACGGAAGCAGGAGTAGGCCGCTCGGCCCCTCGAGCATGCTCCACCATTCGATAAGATCATGGCAGACCCAACATTCCTCATGTCCACGATCCTGCCCTTTCCCGTAACCCTTGATTCCCTTACTGATTAAGAATCCTATCTATCTCAGTCTTAAATATTCACAAGGATTCTGCCCCCACAGCTCTCTGTGGGAAAGGGTTCCAAAGACTCACAACCCTCAGAGAAGAAATTCTTCATCTTAGCCTTAAATTGGCACCCCTATGATTCTAAGACTGCCCCCTCTGATCCTAGACTCTCCCATGAGGGAAAACATCCTCTCAGCATTTACCCTGTCAAGCCCTTAAGTATTCTATCTGTTTCAATGAGATCATCGCTTATTCTTCTCAATTCCAATGAGTAGAGTTCCACCCTGTTTAACCTTTGCTCATAAGAGAATCTCTCCATACCGGGTATCATCCTAGTGAACCTTCTCTGAACCATTTCCAATTAAATAATATATTTCCTTAAATAAGGGCCTCAATCTACTCACAGAACTCCAGATGTGATCTCACTAGTACCTTATACAGTTGCAGCAAGACTTCCCTACTCTTATATTCCAACCCCCCTTGAAATAAGGGACAACATTTCATTAGTCTTCCTGATTACCTGCTGCACCCGTGTGCTAGTTTCCTGTGTTTTGTGCACAAATGTCCCCAAGTCCCTTTGTATTGCAGCTTTCTGCAGTTTTTCTCCATTTAAATAATAGTGTTCTTTTGTTCGCCCTTCCAAAATGAACAACTTTGCATTTTCCCACGATACGCCATTTGCCACATTATTGTCTATTTACTTAACCTATCAATATCTCTTTGCAAACTGTTTGTATCCCTCTCGCAACTTGCCTTTCCACCTATTTTTGTGTAGTCCGCAAAGTTTGCTACAGTACATTCACTTCCTTCCTCCCAAGTCATTAATATATATTGTAAATAGTTGTGGGCCCAGCACTGATCCCTGTGGAACCGCACAGGTTACAGGTTGCCAACCTGAAGCAGAACCCCTTATCCTCACTCATTGTTTCCTGCCCATTAGTCAATTTTCTATCCATGCCAATATACTACTTCCAACACCATGGGCTCTTATCTTATGACTTAACCTTGTCGACTGCCTTTTGGAAGTAGAAATACGACACATTTACTGTTTCTCCTTGATCTGCTCTGGTTGAGACTTCCTCGTGAAACTCTAATAAATTAGTCAGACATGATTTCCCTTTCTTGAAGCCATGCTGACCGATTGATTAGATTATGATTTTCCAATGGATTCTAATGTTTTTCCAACAGTAGATGTTAGGCTAATTCGCATATAGTTACCTGCTTTTAACCTTCCTGCCTTTTTGAATAGGGTGTCACATTGGCAGTTTTCCAATCCTCAGTTACTTCTCCAGAATCCAAGGAGTTTTGGAAAATTACAACCAATGCTTCCACTATTGCTGTACCTACTTCCTTAAGGATCCTAGGATGCAAGCCATCAGGGTCAGGGGACTTACCTGCCTTTAGTCCCACTAGTTTCTCTAATACGTCTTCTTTAGTAATTTCTCCCCTGTATTCTTTAGTATTAAGTATCTTCCCCCTCAAAGACGGATGCAAAGTATCTATTTAACTCCTCTGCCATTTCCTTGTTCCTCATAACTATCACATGATGTGGAGATGCCGGCGTTGGACTGGGGTGAGCACAGTAAGAAGTCTTACAACACCAGGTTAAAGTCCAACAGGTTTGTTTCAAACACGAGCTTTCGGAGCACGGCTCCTTCTTCAGGTGACTATCACATTAATTGGTTATTACCACCATAGTCTTAACTATGCATGTTGCCCCATGGTATGAAAATATACCAGGGGAGTATTTGCATACTCTGTTGTTGCATACCCTGTTGTTCTTTGCCATGGCTGCCTCCATGGGTTTTACCCTTTGGTTTCTCTGCACCTACTTCCCTTGCTCTCTGGGCGATGCCTCCTCTCCTCCCTTCCCCCTCCTTTTCTTTCCCTTTGTCTGCTTCGTTTCCTCCCTCCTCCTATTGGTAGCTGGTCACAAACAGGTCTTCGAACAGACTGATAAATTGCTCCCATGTTTTAAGAACATAAGAACATAAGAACTAGGAGCAGGAGTAGGCCATCTGGCCCCTCGAGCCTGCTCCGCCATTCAATGAGATCTTGGCTGATCTTTTGTGGACTCAGCTCCACTTTCCGGCCCGAACACCATAACCCTTAATCCCTTTATTCTTCAAAAAACTATCTATCTTTACCTTAAAAACATGTAATGAAGGAGCCTCAACTGCTTCACTGGACAAGGAATTCCATAGATTCACAACCCTTTGGGTGAAGAAGTTCCTCCTAAACTCAGTCCTAAATCTACTTCCCCTTATTTTGAGGCTATGTCCCCTAGTTCTGCTTTCACCCGCCAGTGGAAACAACCTGCCCGCATCTATCCTATCTATTCCCTTCATAATTTTAAATGTTTCTATAAGATCCCCCCTCATCCTTCTAAATTCCAACGAGTACAGTCCCAGTCTACTCAACCTCTCCTCATAATCCAACCCCTTCAGCTCTGGGATTAACCTAGTGAATCTCCTCTGCACACCCTCCAGCGCCAGTACGTCCTTTCTCAAGTAAGGAGACCAAAACTGAACACAATACTCCAGGTGTGGCCGCACTAACACCTTATACAATTGCAACATAACCTCCCTAGTCTTAAACTCCATCCCTCTAGCAATGAAGGACAAAATTCCATTTGCCTTCTTAATCACCTGTTGCACTTGTAAACCAACCTTCTGTGACTCATGCACTAGCACACCCAAGTCTCTCTGAACAGCGGCATGCTTTAATATTTTATCGTTTAAATAATAATCCCGTTTGCTGATTATTCCTACCAAAATGGATAACCTCACATTTGTCAACATTGTATTCCATCTGCCAGACCTGAGCCCATTCACTTAACCTATCCAAATCCCTCTGCAGACTTCCAGTATCCTCTGCACTTTTCGCTTTACCACTCATCTTAGTGTCATCTGCAAACTTGGACACATTGCCCTTGGTCCCCAACTCCAAATCATCAATGTAAATTGTGAACAATTGTGGGCCCAACACGGATCCCTGAGGGACACCACTAGCTACTGATTGCCAACCAGAGAAACACCCATTTATCCCAACTCTTTGCTTTCTATTAATTAACCAATCCTCTATCCATGCTACTACTTTACCCTTAATGCCATGCATCTTTATCTTATGCAGCAACCTTTTGTGTGGCACCTTGTCAAAGGCTTTCTGGAAATCCAGATATACCACATCCATCGCCTCCCCGTTATCTACTGCACTGGTAATGTCCTCAAAAAATTCCACTAAATTAGTTAGGCACGACCTGCCTTTTACGAACCCATGCTGCGTCTGCCCAATGGGACAATTTCTATCCAGATGCCTCGCAATTTCTTCCTTGATGATAGATTCCAGCATCTTCCCTATTACCGAAGTTAAACTCACTGGCCTATAATTTCCTGCTTTCTGCCTACCTCCTTTTTTAAACAGTGGCGTCACGTTTGCTAATTTCCAATCCACCGGGACCACCCCAGAGTCTAGTGAATTTCGGTAAATTATCACTAGTGCATCTGCAATTTCCCTAGCCATCTCTTTTAGCACTCTGGGATGCATTCCATCAGGGCCAGGAGACTTGTCTACCTTTAGCCCCATTAGCTTGCCCATCACTCCCTCCTTAGTGATAACAATCGTCTCAAGGTCCTCACCTGTCATAGCCTCATTTCTATCAGTCACTGGCATGTTATTTGTGTCTTCCACTGTGAAGACCGACCCAAAAAACCTGTTCAGTTCCTCAGCCATTTCCTCAGTACAGTCCCAGTCTACTCAACCTCTCCTCATAATCCAACCCCTTCAGCTCTGGGATTAACCTAGTGAATCTCCTCTGCACACCCTCCAGTGTCAGCACGTCCTTTCTCAAGGAAGGAGACCAAAACTGAACACAATACTCCAGGTGTGGCCTCACCAACACCCTATACAATTGCAACATAACCTCCCTAGTCTTAAACTCCATCCCTCTAGCAATGAAGGACAAAATTCCATTTGCCTTCTTAATCACCTGTTGCACCTGTAAACCAACCTTCTGTGACTCATGCACTAGCACACCCAAGTCTCTCTGCACAGCGGCATGCTTTAATATTTTATCGTTTAAATAATAATCCCGTTTGCTGTTATTCCTACCAAAATGGTTTTGCGGAAGCCTTCTTCTGATCCTCTCTGATGGTAATTTTTTCTTCTCCAATTTGAGGAATTCTGTTAAGTCCGACAGCCAGTCTGCTGCCTTGGGTGGCACTGCTGATCTCCAGCCTGGTAGGAGTCTACGGCGAGCAATCAGGGAGGCAAAGGCTAGGGCATCTACCCATCTTCCTATAGAGCGCTCTGGCTGTTGCAAAACCACGAAGACCGCCACTAATGGGTATAGCTCCACCCTCACCCCCACAAACTTGGGCATGGCTTTGAAAAAGGTGGTCCAGCAGGGCAGCACGGTGGCGCAGTGGTTAGCACTGCTGCCTCACAGCGCCAAGGCCCCTGGTTCGATCCCGACTCTGGGTCACTGGCCGTGTGGAGTTTGCACATTCTCCCTGTGTTTGTGTGTGTTTCGCGCCCACAACCCAAAGAAGTGCAGGGTTGGTGAATTGGCCGAGCTAAATAGCCCCTTAATTGGAAAAAAGGAATTGGGCATTCTAAATTTATATATATAAAAAAAGAAAAAGATGGTCCAGTACCCAACAAGTCTGAGACAGGACCAGAACATATGGGTTTGATTGGCTGGGCCTCTCTGGCACTGTTCACATTTATCTTCCACCTCCGGGAAGAATCCACTTCCAAAAGTCCCCTTCTTAAATAGAGTTGAGGTAAGCTGAGACGACTCACACACCTGTTAAGCTTCAATAGTAATCAACACCTGCTGAGGCCCTAATCAGGCTTCAGGTGATTTCACTTTGCCAATATTTCTTGATTCCCTTGGTGTTCAACAATATATCAATCACAGTATTCAATCACTGAATATCTGCAGCCCTTTGGAATTCTTAAGAATTCTCTACCCATAGATTCAGGACTCAAAGTGAATAAATTCAGTCCTAAGTGGTTGACCCCTATATCCTGAGACCATGACCCAATGAAGAATTGTCTACTCTCCAGCAAGGGGGTCTCAGTATCTGCCCTGTCAAGTCTGCCAAAGCTTTTAGACATTGTCATGAGATCACCCCTCAGTTTTCTAAACTCTGCAGAATTTTGGCTCGGTCCATTCAATCCTTCTCATCCAAGGAACCATTCTATTGAATCTTCGATGCATCTCCTTTCATGCAATAATTTCCCTCCTTTGGCAAGGAGGCCAAAACTGCACAGAGTTTAGCTGGTATTTGTAATAAATGTTGAAATATTAATATAATGGAACCTTGTAAATAGGTACTCTTTCTTTCTTTAGAAAGAGATTACAGTGTGAACGCATGACTCATGGACCCAATCTGCCCACGACTCAAAACATCAGGGAAATCATAAATTAGCATCGGCAATAGGCCTGGCAAGGTTTAAGCGTATGACTGTTATCACTGATGTGAAACTGCATGAAATTTAACCAATAGAATTACAAAACCAATAACTAGAACAGTCTAATCCCACAAAAAAAATGTTTTTTAATTACTCTCAAAAGCACAATCAGGTTGCCATTGTCTGACGTCGCCCCAGGATAAATCAGAAAATTGTTTGATTGCTCAAAAACACAAACAGGCTGCCATGACAAAACCAAACATGCAAAGACAAATGAACTCATTTACAGCGTCCGACATGTTAAAGATGGTTGCTTTAAAATATACAAGTACAAGACTACCTCCTCCACCTCCTCAAATGAAATATAAATAGATCCTTACGCAGGGGGTGTATAAGGTGCAGTCTGTGTGAAGAGGTAGGCTGCAAGCAGGTCAATACTCTCCTCACCAATATCATTACTGAGTAACTGAGCACTGATCCAGCGTTTAGCAAGTCGACATGTTCCACTGTAGGCAGAATGCTGCTGTTGAAGCCTGGAAGATAATAAATTTAGTTCTGAATTTTAAAAGATGGACTGTAAGGATATTTAAATGCATGCCATCAAAGAAAGCTGACAGGCCCTCAAATCAACATCTGTGGGAACCCACCAATCTCTACATTCTCCGCTCTGTTCACCACCGCCAGCAGGAGCCACCAACCACATCTTCCCATCTCCGAATTCCAAAGGGACCTCAACACCCTGGTACGCTCCTCTATCACCCCAAATACCTCATTCCCTTTCCGTGCTATCGCAGAAGATGCTAGTATATTAGGGAGAACAAATGCAGGCTGGTTGACTGCTTTGATGGACACCTCTGCTCAGTCTTCAAACATGACACCAACCTTCCTGTGGCTTGCCATTTTAATTCACTATCTTGTTTACACTATTACAATCCCGGACGAGACCCCAACAGTGGCTAGGATACTGAACAGAAACCCCAATAGTTTATTTTCATTTTGTGAGACTGTACGGAAAGGATATCTCACTCCAGAGTGGTTTCACACAAATAGGTAAAGTGAAACAACTTTATTACTAACATAGGTATTAAAATATCTTTAACATCGCAGAAGAAAATAGCTTACAATTACCCCTTAAACAATGCTAATCAACACAGTGACACAATAACCCTTAACTGCTGTCTTTACTTCCACTCAAAGAACACAACCCATCACCAGCCAGAATCCACTTTTAAATACAGAGAGCACTCAGGAATACTTGCTATATAGAGATGTTTTGAATACTCCATTTTTTAAAGTCAGATCTTTTGAGGCTGCTAGAAAGACACCCTGCCAGAATAATACAGAGTCTCTGGCTGTATTCTTCAGAAACCTTCTCCACTCACCTTCCAGCCAAAAATAAACACTGAAAACTTCAACACCTGACTGCTTCAACCCCTGGCTCCTCCCATTAACTACATCATCTCACTAAGCTGAACACAATGTCTCAAATATTCCACTCCCCAGGGACCCCTCAAGTCCATTAGGCCAAACCTTTATGATGCTTTAATTGCACTTCTGGCTCCAAGAAGCCGAGCTGTCTTTCAAACCAGGATTTTTAAAAACATGACTGCAGCAGTAACACACTAACCCGGGATTTTAACCTTTACTGCATAATAACTACATATAATACAATAAATCTGAAATTCCTACATTCATCACACTCACACTGACATCTCTGTCCTCGGCCTCTGAACTGTTCCAGTGAAACTCAATGTAAGCTTGAGGAATAGTCTTCATCTTTCGATTCGGCACTTTACAGCCTTCCAGACTTAACATTGTGTTCAAGAACTTCAGGCCTTGAATCCTGTCTTCCATTTTGATTCTTTCCCTCTGCAAATCCCCTCCCCCGCCATCTTGTTTCATATTTTTGCTCGCAGACAGAGCTGCTCATTATTCTGACTTTAACACTTATTCTGAACCAGTGATTTCTTTGCTACAACCGTTGCCATCCCCCTTGCCTTTTGTTCCAAGACATCTTTGTTAATCCATCCGGCTCTCGACCCTATACCAGATCTTCCCTTTTGTTCTCTCCCCCTCACCCCCCACCAATCTCCCCTTTCAACAGCATAGAACCAATCACAGTTCTACCTCCCTTTGGTTCTGAAAGGGTCCTACACAGTTCAAAATGTTAACTTTGTTTCTCTCTCCACGGTTGCTGACAGAGCTGCCGAGTACGTCAGGCACGTGGCTGTTGTTATTTACTCAAAGTCCCAAGTTGGCTGAAATGGAAATTAAATTTCGATAAATAGATTAGGCAATGTTCTTACAGAATATGTCTCTTACCCATGCAGAGTGCTTGTTAGATAAGGGAGATGGACAGTTTCCAATTCTAACTGCAAGGACTCTTCAGTGTCCCGGTACTTCAGCATACCATCTGGTGTATGGATTTCCTTCAGGATCAGAGGCTCTCTATGATATCCCACTTGAACTCGAAAAACGTAACCATCCTAAGTAGAAACAGGAAAAAAAACGTTGAATAATCTGTGCTAGCGACTTTGTTCCATTCTTAGTTGCTCAAGAAAACTCTCGAGAGAACTACGTGTATGTTCAGCAACATGTCAAATATCCACATGCTGCCAAAGTTTTTCATCTTGCACCCATTAGGAAAAATTCACAAGAATGCCATCTGTAATGAGAATAACAATTTACAGGACCTGAGAATTGAAGTGCTGATCAGTTGGCAAGGGGACTCTGGTAGAGCCGTTGCCATGGGGAATGCACCAGGGAACAGTTAACTGCCAAACTTATTGTTAAAATTCAAACCAGGCAGGTATCTCGGATTGGTCACTGCATTGCCCTGAGGAATGAACCAGAGAATGGCTGTTCCCCAAGCCTTTGCTTAATTGAAAAAAGCTCAGATATTGCTCCTTCCATCTGCATCGGTCATAGCTCTTGCGTGAACATATGTGGTTTTAAGCACTGCAAGCCCGAAGTTCTTAAATTGGCTTTCAATGTAATTCTTAGCATAATCAGGATTGCTCAGCAAGTGCTGTCCAAACATTTTTCTTTAGAAATTTAGAGTACCCAATTATTTTTTTTCCAATTAAGGGGCAATTTAGCATGGCCAATCCGCCTAGCTTGCACATCTTTGGGTTGTGGAGGCGAAACCCACACAGACACAGGGAGAATGTGCAAACTTCACACGGACAGTGACCCAGAGCCGAGCTCAAACCTGGGACCTCAGCGCCGTGAGGCAGCAGTGCTAACCACTGCACCACCGTGCTGCCCAAACATGGTATCACAACTAATGTGGGACACTATGTTTTGAGTTTTGCAAGCAAGGTTGATACAACTGGTGGATCGTACCAAACATCACATTCCTTGGTTCACAACGGTCTGTACTGACTGTACCCAACCATCCTCCGTACAGCCCAAGTGGAAAAATTAGGAGAGGTGACCAAAGGCAACGGTAGGTTGCCATTTAAAGACAGGAAGTGAACAAGAGGAGCAGAGAAGTTCCATGAGTGAGTTCAGCCACTCTAAGGCCACAGATATCTGATCGCTCTGGGTATTTAGTGACGACATGGAGGTGCAGGAGGGAGCTTCTAAGCAAATCAATAGTAGTAGTATGTCTTGGAGGGTGAAAGGAGGAATTTTTTTTCTTACATTTTTACGGGATGTGGGCTTCGCCGGCTAGGTCAGCATTTGTTGCCCACCGCTAATTGCCCTTGGGACGGTGGTGGTGAACTTCAGTCCATGTGATGTAGGTACACCCACTGTGCTAATAGGGAGGGAGTTCCATGATTTTGACCCAGCGACAGTGAAGGAAGGGCGATATATTTCCAAGTCGGTGTGGTGAGTGACTCGGGAGGGGAACTTCCAGGTGGTGGTGTTCCCATGTATCTGCTGTCCTTGTCCTTCTAGGGGATAGTGGTTTGAAATATGCTGCCGAAGGAGGCTTGGTGAATTCTTGCAGTGCATCTTGTAGATGGTACACACTGCTATTACTGTGCATCGGTGGTGGAGGGTTTGAATGTTTTTGGAAGGGGTGCCAATCAAGTGGGTTGCTTTGTCCTGGATGGTGTCAAGCTGAGTGTTGTTGGAGCTGCACTCATCTGGGCAAGTGGAGAGTACTCCATTACACTCCTGACTTGTAGGTGGTGGACAGGTTTTGGGGAGATAGGAAAATTACTCGCAGTAGGATTCCTAGCCTCTGACCAGCTCTTGTAGTCAAGTATTTATATGGCTAGTCCAGTTCAGTTTCTGGTCATTGGTTACGCGCCCCCCCCTAGGAGGGCTCATGATGGATTGGACTGGATAATTGTCACATGTACCAAGGTACAGTGAAAAGTATTTTTCTACGAGCAGCTCAACAGATCATTAAGTACATGAAATGAAAAGGAAAATAAAATACATAATGGGACAACACAAGGTACACAATGTAACTACATAAACACCGGCATCAGGTGAAGCATACAGGGGTGTAGTGTTAATCAGGTGAGTCCATAAGAGGGTCGTTTAGGAGTCTGGTAACAGCAGGGAAGAAGCTGTTTTTGAGTCTGTTCGTGTGTGTTCTCAGACTTCTGAATCTCCTGCCCGATGGAAGATGTTGGAAGAGTGAGTAAGCTGGGTGGGAGGGATCTTTGATTATGTTGCCCGCTTTCCCCAGGCAGTGGGAGGTGTAGATGGAGTCAACGGATGGGAGGAAGGTTTGTGTTGACTGGGCTGTGTACACAACTCTCAAGTTTCCTGCGGTCTTGGGCCGAGCAGTTGCCATACCAGGATGTGATGCAGCCAGATAGGATGATTTCTATATATTTATTTCAAAACACATTTTATTCAAACTTGTATCAAAGTAGATTACAGCAAATAAAAACCCCGGGAAACATTCTTCCCAACAATCAACTATACAGTTTGTACAGCTTTTTCTCCTTTTTCAACCCCCCCACTCCCCACATCACCACCCCGCCCCCACCCCACTGCGACGAACGGCTCCTCAAACACGGTCACAAACATCCCCCACCTTTTCTCAAACTCCCCTGCTGAGCCCCTTAACTCATACTTTATCTTCTCTAACCGCAGGAAGTCATACAGGTCACCCAACCATGCTGCTACCCCCGGTGGCAATGCCGACCGCCACTCCAGCAAAGTGCGTAGCAGTGCAATCAGAGAGGCGAAGGCCAAGACATCGGCCTTCTTCCTCTCCATGAGCTCCAGCTTCTCTGAAACCCCAAATATCGCCACCAAAGGGTCCAGGACCACTCCCTCCTCCACTATCCTGGTTAAGACCGCAAACACTCCCGCCCAGAATCTTCCCAATTTTTCACAACCCAAAACATGTGCGCGTGATTTGCTGGCCCCCGCTCACACCTCTCACACTCATCAGCTACCCCCTGTAAGAATCCACTCATTGTCGCCCGAGTCATATGCACCCTGTGCACCGCCTTAAACTGTATCAGGCTCATCCTTGCACACGAGGAGATCCCGTTTACCCTTCGCAGTGTCTCACTCCATACTCCCCAATTGATCTCCATTCCCAACTCCGCTTCCCATTTCTCCTTGATCTTCCCCACCTCCCTGCTCATCTCCCTGCACCCTCAGCCACTTATATATATCCCCAATTCTTCTCTCCCCTTCCACATCCGGAAGAAGCAGTCGCTCCAGCAGGGTGTATCCCGGCAATCTAGGGAACCCCTTCCAGACCTTTCGTGCAAAGTCCCTAACCTGTAGATACCTGAACTCACTATCCCTCGGCAGCTCTACCCTCTCCCTTAGCTCCTCCAGACTGGCGAATCCTTCCTCCAAACACAAATCCCTCACTTTGACCAGCCCCACTTCCCTCCACCTCCTGTATACACTATCCATCCCCCATCCCCCCCAAACCGGCTCACACCCATGATTCTCGCACAGCGGTGTTAACACCGACATCCCTTCCACCCTAAAATGCCTCCTCGGCTAATTCTATATCTTCACCGTGGAATGCACTACTGTGCTCCCTGAATACCTAATCGGAGCCATTGGCAATTGTGAAGCCACCATAGCCCTCACACTAGACCTCTGACAAGATTCCTCCGCCATCCTAACCCACTCTACCCCTTTTCTTTCCCACCACCGTGCACCTTGTCCACATTAGCCGGCCAATAATAATGAAATAAGTTTGGCAATGCCAATCCCCCCTGCTGCCTCTGTAGCAGGGTCCTCCATACCCTTGGCACCTTCCCGCCCATACAAAGTCAGAGATGATTGTGTCCACTTTCCGAAAAAAGGCCTTTGGTATAAAGATCGGGAGAGCTTGAAAGATAAACAAGAACTTTGGCAGAATATTCATTGTCACCACATGGACCCTCCCCGCCAGCGTTAAGTGCAGTTAAGTGCACCTCTTAAGATCCTCCCTGGCCTCCTCTACCAGCTTCGTTAAGTTCCACTTATGGAGCCCCACCCATTCCCTCGCTACCTGAATCCCCAAGTACCTAAACCTATCCCTCGCTACCGTAAATGGCACCCTCCTTAAATTAGCCCGCTGTGCCAGTTCGTTCACCGGGACTACCTCGCTTTTCCCTACATTCAGCTTGTCACCCGAGAACCCTCCAAACCTCCCCAACAGGCCCATAATCCTTCCCATACTCTCCAACGGATCCGAAACATACAGCAAGAGGTCATCAGCATAGAGCGACACCCAATGCTCCCTCTGTCCCCTCATTATCCCTTGCCACTCTGCCGATCCCCTGAGAGCCAACGTCAATGGTTCTATGGCCAGCGCAAACAGCAGCGGCGACAGTGGGCACCCCTGCCTCGTACCCCTGTGTAAGTCAAAGCTTTGTGAGCTCATATCATTCTTCCTCACCCTCGCTCTTGGCGCCACATACCACAAATGCCAATGCCACAAATCTCAGCCCAAACCCAAACCTTCCCAAAACTTCGAACAAGTACTGCCACTCCGCCAGATCAAATGCTTTCTCCACTTCCATGGACACCACCAGCGTACCAAGATAGGATGCTTTCTATGGTGCATGTGTAGAAGTTGGTAAGAGTTAACGTGGACATGCCGAATTTCCTTAGTTTCCTGAGGAAGTATAGGCGCTGTTGTGCTTTCTTGGTGGTAGCGTTGAACTGGGTGGACCAGGACAGATTTTTGAAGATGTGTACCCGTAGGAGTTTGAAACTGCTAACCATCTCTACCTCGGCCCTGTTGATGCTGACAAGGGTGTGTACAGTACTTTGCTTCCTGAAGTCAATGACCAGCTCCTTAGTTTTTGCTGGCATTGAGGGATAGATTGTTGTCGCTACACCACTCCACTAGGTTCTCCATCTCCGTCCTGTACTCTGTATACCTGGTAATGTCATTGAATGTCAAAGAAAGCGAGATTGATTCTCTCTTATTGGAGATTCAGTGCCTGGCACTTGTGTGGCACGAATGTAACTTGCCATTTGTCAGCCCAAACCTGGATATTATCCAGGTCTTGCTGCATTTGACATGGAGTGCTTCAGTGTCCGAGGAGTCACGAATGGTGGTGAATATTGTGCAGTCATCAGCGAACATCCCCACATCTGACCTGATGTTGAAGGATGGTCATTGATGAAGCAGCTAAGGATGGTTGGATAGGACACTACCGTGAGCAACTCCTGCAGGGATATCTCAGGACTGCGATGACTGACGTACAACAACCACAACCATCTTCCTTTGTGCTAAGTATGATTCCAACTTGTGGAGTTTCCCCCCAGATTCCCATTGACACAAGTTTGCCTAGGTCTCCTTAACGCCATACTCAGTCAAATGCCGCCTTGAAATCAAGGGCAGTCACTCTCGCCTCACTGGAGTTCAGCTCGTTTGTCCATGTTTGAAACAAGGCTGTAACAAGGTAGGAGTTGAGTCACCCTGGCAGAACCCAAACTGAGCGTCAGTGAGCCGGTGATTGTTAATTAAGAGCTGCTTACTAGTACTGTTGATGACCCCTTCCATCACTTTAAAAAAAAATATTTTATTAAAGATTTCATATTCAATACAACAACTATGAAAATTGTTGAAACGTGGTACAATTGTTAACACAAGAAATCAGATATTTGAAAGTCACACAAGGGCCACATCCAACCACCCCCCATATCCCCCCCCTAACCTCACCAATAAATCCTGTGTGCCCCCCCCACCCTCACCAATAAATCCTGCCCCCCCCCGCTCCTCCCCTAACCTCACCAATAAATCCTGCCCCCCCCCGCTCCCCCCTAACCTCACCAATAAATCCTGCCTCCCCCGCTCCCCCCTAACCTCACCAATAAATCCTGCCTCCCCCCGCTCCTCCCCTAACCTCACCAATAAATCCTGCCCCCCCTAACCTCACCAATAAATCCTGCCTCCCCCCGCTCCCCCCTAACCTCACCAATAAATCCTGCCCCCCCGCTCCCCGCCTAACCTCACCAATAAATCCTGCCTCCCCCCCCTAACCTCACCAATAAATCCTGCCTCCCCCCCCTAACCTCACCAATAAATCCTGCCTCCGCCCCCTAACCTCACCAATAAATCCTGCCTCCCCCCACTCCTCCCCTAACCTCACCAATAAATCCTGCCTTCCCCGCTCCTCCCCTAACCTCACCAATAAATCCTGCCTCCCCGCCTAACCTCACCAATAAATCCTGCCTTCCCCGCTCCTCCCCTAATCTCACCAATAAATCCTGCCCCCCCCCCCGCTCCCCCCTAACCTCACCAATAAATCTTGCCCCCCCCCCCGCTCCCCCCTAACCTCACCAATAAATCCTGCCTCCCCCCCGCTCCTCCCCTAACCTCACCAATAAATCCTGCCCCCCCCCGCTCCCCCCTAACCTCACCAATAAATCCTGCCCCACCCGCTCCTCCCCTAACCTCACCAATAAATCCTGCCCCCCCCGCTCCTCCCCTAACCTCACCAATAAATCCTGCCCCCCCCGCTCCCCCCTAACCTCACCAATAAATCCTGCCCCCCCCGCTCCTCCCCTAACCTCACCAATAAATCCTGCCCCCCCCGCTCCCCCCTAACCTCACCAATAAATCTTGCCCCCCCGCTCCCCCCTAACCTCACCAATAAATCCTGCCTCCCCCCCGCTCCTCCCCTAACCTCACCAATAAATCCTGCCCCCCCCCCGCTCCCCCCTAACCTCACCAATAAATCCTGCCTCCGCCCCCTAACCTCACCAATACATCCTGCCCCCCCCGCTCCCCCCTAACCTCACCAATAAATCCTGCCCCCCCCGCTCCTCCCCTAACCTCACCAATAAATCCTGCCCCCCCTAACCTCACCAATAAATCCTGCCTCCGCCCCCTAACCTCACCAATAAATCCTGCCCCCCCGCCTAACCTCACCAATAAATCCTGCCCCCCCCCCCCCGGACCTCACCAATAAATCCTGCCCCCCCCCCCCCCCCCCCCCCCCCCCGGACCTCACCAATAAATCCTGCCTCCCCCCGCTCCTACCCTAACCTCGCCAATAAATCCTGCCCCCCCGCTCCCCCCTAACCTCACCAATAAATCCTGCCTCCCCCTGCTCCTCCCCAATAAATCCTGCCCCCCCCCGCTCCCCCCCTAATCTCACCAATAAATCCTGCCCCCCCTAACCTCACCAATAAATCCTGCCCCCCCCGCTCCCCGCCTAACCTCACCAATAAATCCTGCCTCCCCGCTCCCCCCTAACCTCACCAATAAATCCTGCCTCCCCCTGCTCCTCCCCAACCTCACCAATAAATCCACCCCCCCCCCCCCCCCCCCCCATCCCCTAAGAGCTGGTGGTAATTAACTCTTTGAAGTATGAGCTAAATGGCTGCCACCTCAGGTAGAATCCCTCCACCCATCTCCTCACGGTGTACTTGACCTTTTCCAGGTATAAAAAGTCCATAAGGCACGAGGCGGAGCAGACGGTCTCCACCGCTGCAGAACACACCTTTTGGCTATCAATGAGGCAAAGGCGAGCATATTGGCCTACACCTCCATCCGCAGCCTCAGCAACTATGACACCCTGAAAATGGCCACCGACAGACAAGCTCCAGACAATGTTAAGAACCATTGACATTATATTAAATAAGGAGACCCAAAAGCTCACAGTCTTTGGACAAAACCAGAAGAAGAGGGGAGCTTGGCGCCTACGAGAACACCGCTCACACCTATCCTCCACTCCATCAAAGAACCCACTCACCCTACATTTGGTTAGATGAGCTCTATGAATCAACTTGAGTTGGATGAAGCAGGGCCGTGGGCAGGATGAGGTGGAATTTACCCTACTGTCAGGGGGGTGTCCCTTTAAGAAAGGATTAGTCTCCTCATGTGACTTGGTGTCATTTGTGGGTGGAGCTGGGCTGTGGCTGTCAGGTGAACGGGGTTTTATTTGGTTTCAGTTTTCGTTTGGGTCACTTTGGACTGCAGAAGGAAGAAGTGTTTTCCCTGTTTTTCTCTGTTTTTATTTTAAAAGCTGTTCCAGTGAACTGAAAGCACGTTGGATGTGGCAAACTGCCTTGGTAACTTTAAAGACTTTAAACCAAAAGATTCTGGTTTTCCAGAAGGAGTTTGAAACTGCTGGTTGAAATTGGATCAGAATCTCAGGGAAAGGACCAGTCCCAGTCAAGTGAGAATACAGTGTGCTGGGCCACACTCTTGAAAAGGGCTTTGGTTTATTGGATTTTGTTGTTGAATTGGAACAGCTAAGGGGGAATTCATTAGGTGTTAAATACATCGATTACTGTAGCTGTGTGGTGTCTTTATGTTTGTAACTGATAAAAATTCTTGCTGTGTTTTGATATATATAAGGAAGTCTGATAACTCACACTTGCAGTGAAGACTTTTGTGCTCATCCTAACCAAATTCAACATAAAGGTTGTAGATCAGGTGAACTCCATAATACACTTTGGAGTTTCTAAGCCCTGGCCCATAACATTAGAAAGGGCCTTATTTCACACATCCTCATCGAAGATGGGTTCCAACTCTTCCTCCCATTTCTCCTTCACCCAATCAAGCAACATAGATATTCGAGGTTCTTCTCCCCCCCCCCTTCATCAAGTCCTTGCCAACCGTAAGATTTCCTCCAACAGAGAAGGCTGTGGCACCATGGGGAACACAAGGAAAACCCGTGAACCAAGTCGTGCAGTTGAAAATATCGGAATAGGTGTGTCGCTGCTAGTTGGAATTTTACAGAGAACCCCTCCCAACTGGCAAACCGTCCATCTGTAAATGGGTCTGCCTAGTTCCACGGTGGATAGAAAAGTATCTCCAGCTGATGTTGTTTGTGCGGACACTCACCCTTGTGCGGCTCTTTATATAGTAGCTTTACCCAGTTCAACCTATCAGGATCCGCCTTCGGGCGATCAACGAGGCGAAGGCTACAACATCTGCCTCCCGCACCCGTTTCCAACCCTCGCTGGTCCGACACCCCGAATATGGCCTCCCGGGGGCCCGGGTCCAGTCTCACGTGCACCACTTTAGAAATTACCCTAAAAACCTCCTTCCAGTAATCCTCTAGCTTTGGACAGGACTAAAACATATGAATGTGATTTCCCCCCCCCCCCCCCCCACACTCGGTTCCGACACGTATAACAGCAAGTCATCGGCATATAAGGACACCCTGTGCTCTATCCCCCCCCCCACCCCCGCCACACTATTCCTTTCCACACCCCAGAACTTCTTCATGCGATGGCCAACGGCTCAATCACGAGTGCAAACAGCAGGGAGGACATAGGGCATCCCTGCCTAGTTCCACGGTGGAGAGAAAAGTATCTCCAGCTGATCTTGTTTGTGCAGACACTCACCCTTGTGCGGCTCTTTATATAGTAGCTTTACCCAGTTCACAAATCTTGGCTAACCCCAAACCACTCCAGAACTGCCATCAAGTACTACCCGGTCAAACGCCTTCTCAGTGTCCAATGCCACAATCACCTCTGTTTCCTTCCTCTCCGCCAGTGCCATAATGACGTTCAATACCCTCCTAATGTTTGAAAAGAGCTGCCTCCCTCTCACGAACTTCGCCTGATCTCTGGATCACCAGTCCAGTGACAATACCACTATGCCACCACAAGACAGTATGATGCGCATGCTTTGGGCAGCACTGAATGTCCCTTCATGGATTGGCTTGCACATTCATAGGATGTGTCTGTCGCTGACAAAGTAGCATTTACTGTCCATCCTTAACTGGTCTCGAGAAGATGCTGCCGAATTACTTTCTTGAACTGCTGCAGTTCATGTGATGTATGTACATCCACAATACTGCAGGTAGGGTCCTTCTTTCTTCTATGGGATATGGGACATGGCCAGCATTTGTGACCCATCCCTGACTGCCTTGCTCAGCCATTTCAGAGGGCAGACCACATTGAGTCAACCACATTGTTGAGGAATTACATGTAGATCAGACTGGGCAAGGATGGCAGATTTACTTCTCGAAAGGAAATTAGTGAACATTAGGACATTTTTGACAATTGATGATTGTTTCATGGTCACCATTACTGATATTGTATTAACTGAATTTAAATTTCACCAGCTGCCATGGTAGATTTTGATCCCATGTCCCAAAGCATTAGCACGTCACCAGCTTTCGGAGTATTTTCAGGTAATTGAGTCTTTACAGATCCAGAGACAGGGGTAACCCCAGGTTAAAGAGGTGTGAATTGTTTACCCCCCTCTCTGGATCTGTAAAGACTTAATTACCTGCAAATGCTCACGTTCAGAGTATCATCTTGCATCTTTGACTTTGTCTATATATATATATATATTTCTGGAACCTACCTCTTCATTCACTTGAGAAAGGAGCAGTGCTCCGAAAGCTAGTGATTTGAAACAAACCTGTTGAACTTTAACCTGGTGTTGTAAGACTTCTTACGGAGTCCTGTATGTTATGCATACACATAGAACAATTGTTGGTCAACGACTTCGAGGAGCAAAATTTCTAAACACAGTTTGTAGTTAGTCTCTTCTGACAGGGTTGAGATTCTTTTCCCCACAACTCCATCAGCAGCTATATTGTTGGCTATGACATGAAAATACAGGGTCGTGGAGAAACAGCAGCTAAGCCTATTCACGAATACCAATCATCAGAAAGAATGAAACACTTCCCCACATCCCTCCACTGTTGGCTCAAATTAACTGACGAAAGTAACCTAGCCAAAATCTCAACTTTCACTTTCAGCCGTGAACCAGTATGTTCTGATTTTGGATGAAGAGCCGTACTTTGGAAACGGCTTCTTTAATTTTGTTTTCTAACTTTCACCAGTGCTCTATGCCAATGTTCATGACTCGTGTCTAGAGCAACAGTTGTTTACGTCTGGCAATCACATTTTGACATACCTTATACACATCCACGTGAGTGCTTGACAGCTGGGAAGTGAGTTGATGCTGTTGGTGGAGGAGGTCAGCCAAGCGTATGTGAAACGCTGCTTTGACACGTTGAATAGCGTCTTTGTTTTGAGGCCATTTCCCACTTCCTTCCATGTGACAGATTACTAAGTGACAAAGGATATTGAATGTTACACAAAATCCTGAGGGATAACTCAACGCTGAAGAAGCATCTGTGAGCAAATATCTTGGGGAAATTCTGAACAGCAATGCAGCATACCGGAAGACAAAATCACAATCACGGAGCAGTCAGATTCACACAAAGCACAGGAAGCTCCTGGGAGATTCACTGCATTGCATTTTACATTACTGAGTTATGACCCAAAAATTATTTGTGCTCGTCTCAGCACTTCCCAATTCGTTGGGATCCATTAGTTTAAAAAGTAAGCTATTTAAAATACATGTTAATTTGAGAACATGTTCGATAATCTTTCTGCAAATATTTTAACCTTTTGGGAATTCGGACTGTGCCTCAATGGACAGATTGGTGCGTAATTAACGTTAAAAATGCTGTAACTGAGATAAACATAGCTCTCAGGGATTAAGCAAACAAAACAGTGGGCTGAGAGATTTTGGTTAGAATTCCGATTAGGTGTCTGAACCAATCTTCATCAGCCAAAGAAAAATTGCGTGACATTCCAGTGAATGTTCTCACTTACTGCTGTTCAGTCAACCCTACCCAACTCAAAGTTTGCACAGCTCTGCTAAATGAGGTGAATGGATTCTGCTCCTAGGTCTGGGGAAGGTTAAGTCAGCAGTGCCATAGTGGGATTGTCACCGGACTAGTACACCAGAGACCCAGGGTAATGCTTTGGGGACCCAGGTTTGAATCCCACCATGACAGGTGGTGAAATTTGAAATCAATAAAAATCTGGAATTAAAAGTCTAATAATGACCATGAAACCATTGAAAGTTGTCACTGAAAACAAGCTAACTAGATTTTTTTTTTAAAATAAGAGGCAACAATCTGAAGAAGCTCTACTGCAGACTGAAGGCCATGACGCAAATTCTTAGAACCAATGGGCAGCATGGTAGCACAAGTGGATAGCACTGTGGCTTCACAGCGCCAGGATCCCAGGTTCGATTCCCCGCTGGGTCACTGCCTGTGCGGAGGCTGCACGTTCACCCCATGTCTGTGTGGGTTTCCTCCCACAGTCCAAAGACGTGCAGGTTAGGTGGATTGGCCATGCTAAATTGCCCTCGTGTCCAAAAAGGTTAGATGGGGTTATTGGGTTACATAAGAACATAAGAACTAGGAGTAGGCCATCTGGCCCCTCGAGCCTGCTCCGCCATTCAATTAGATCATGGCTGATCTTTTGTGGACTCAGCTCCACTTTCTGGCCCGAACACCATAACCCTTAATCCCTTTATTCTTCAAAAAACTAACAGGGATAGGGTGGAAGTGAGGGCTTAAGTGGGTCGCTGCAGACTCGATGGGCCGATTGGCCTCCTTCTGCACTGTATGTTCTATGTTCTCTGTTCAGTGTTTGTACAGAAACATAAAAACACAAGAAACAACAATCCACTGGAGAGTTTATGTTCCTTGTGCGCAGGAAGTAGAGTGAGGTGGAATCAGTGAATTTTGATTACGTGGCAGTCAGGATGTTCACACAGTGTGAAATAAGGCAGCTGATTATTAGTTTCTGGCCTAGGTTCACCAAGTGTTCAGTCAGTAGACCCGTGGAGACAATGAAACAAACATACAGTTCAGGTCACAAGGTGGCGTTTCCACCCCAGGTTACACTACCGTGTGAGTAGATAACAAATGTAGGCCGATCAGACCATTGGTCGGGGTGTCAGATGTCTGACATCAATGAACCCGAGAAAGTATTTACGGCAGACTTGAATTTGTAACATTTAACTGCCTTATGATCTTAGGAAAAATTGAATTTTAATTACAGCTGGGACTAAGATTCTGTGGGAGTGTGGCCCCTTTAAAGGGGCGAGCTCCACAGAACACGTGACCGGCTCAGGGCCAATCGCACGGAAGTATGTGAATCGGCCAATGGAGAGTGTGCGCGGGATCCAGGGAGCCGGACCCCAGGCAGTGTGAACCACGGTGCTGAAGAGTAAAGACCTGTTGAAAACTGTTATGTGCCTGTTTCCCAACTGCCTTTGCCTTTCATCAATAAGCTTTGTGTGTGTGCATTGAGCTACCACAGATTCGAACCACAGCATCTCCATTCCAGGACAGTGTGTTCAGCCATTAATACTTTCTCATTCTCTACAAGTGTAAAATAAATTATTCTCCCTTTCTCACTTTGGAGGGAGATTAACTGCGACAAACAAAAAGCAGCTTATTGAACTGCACACATACAGAAGGCGACTGATTGTCAGAAAGGAGACACTTTCTCTTTCAATTACGTGGATCAAGAAGACAAGCACGGTACATTTGGACGAAAGAAAGCCAATGTTTCCTAACCTCTTACCTTTCAATGCTGGGACATATACTGGGCTTGGCTTATCAGTTGAAGGAAGCAGGCATTTGCTGTTCTTATCTTTCACATAATAAGAGAAATCTGGTTTCACTGGCACTGGTGGAAAAACCTATAAAGGAAGAAACCAAATTTACAAAGGAACTGCTGACAACTGATACAAAGGTTTAAGGACTAAAAATTAATGCTTGACCTTAGCCAAACCTAAAATGGGATTTATGGGTGAAGCTAACATTTTGACTTTGCCTTACAGCATTTTGATGGTGGGAGTCCATCTGTTCAGAAGGTATTTTACTCCTTCTCCCTCTCATGGGCTCCCACACAAATACCCTAATGACCAAAGAGCATAGAAGTTATCAAGACAAATTTATTATCAGCACATTGCCTGCATTAGTAACAGCAACTTGCATTTATATAGTGCCTTTAACATAGTAAAACGTCCCAAAACCAAACTGCTGATAGCCACACGAGGGGGTATTAGAGCAGATGACCAGAAAACCTTACTTGGAGGAGTGTGAAGAGTTCAGACGATTGCAGGGCTGGAGGACGTTACACAGATAGGGATGAGTGAGGCCAAGGAGAAATTTGAAAATAAGGGTGACAATTTAAACATTGAGGCACTACCAAACTGGGAGCCAAGATAGGTCAATGAGGGATGGGTAATGTGGGAATGCACTTTTGTTCCAATTAGGACCATCTCAAGATTGGGGGGGTGGAAAATGGGAGGCCAACAAGGAAAGTATTGGAATAGTCAAGTTGAGAGGTAACCAAGACAAGGATGAGGGATTCAACAGCAGATATGAGTTGAGGTAGGAGTGGAGTTGAGCAATGTTATGGCGGAAGAAGCTAGCTCAGAACCATAGAAATGTTACAGTGCAGAAAGAGGCCATTCAGCCCATCGTGTCTGTGCTGGCCAAAGAAGAAGAAAAAAAGAAACTAGCCGCTCATTTTAATCCCATTTTCATGCACTTGCTCCGTAGCCTTGCAGATTCTAATAATAATAATCTTTATTGTCACAAGTAGGCATACATTAACACTGCAATCAAGTTACTGTGAAAAGCCCACAAAAGGTTACAACACGAGCTGGACATTTCAGCCTCAACCGCAAACTTCAGTAGTGAATTCCAGACACCCACCACCCTCTGGGTGAAAAGGGTGTTACCTCGTGTCCCCTCTAACCCTTCCCCCAATCACCATAAATCGATGCCCCCTGGTAATTGGCCCCTCTGCCAGGGGAAACAAGTCTTACTTGTCGGCTCTCCCCAGGCCCCTTATAATTTTGTACGCCTGAATTAGGTCACCCCTTTGCTTCCTCTGTTTTAAGGAAAACAACATTTTTACTGTGAGCAATGACAGGAGCCTGGCCTCGGCTGGCAACCTGCTCAACTTGGCCTTTCTTGCTGTGCAAACATGCTGCGCAACTGAGCCCCAAGTCTCAACTTGAGGATTAGTCACAAACAACCATCTCTTGCCACTCCCTGAATAACAGTGGTTAGAAAAACATCCTTTAGGCAATGCAGAGGCACAGTACTCGGAATCCATCAAGGGTTGGGACTTAGATTATTTGCCTCAAGTCACCTTGCCAACGAATAACTGAAAACAAAATCCCAACATGTGAGCAAACTCTGGTGGGGGCGGGGGCTGTTCATAAAAGAAGATTGTTCAGGTGGAATAACATAACTTTAAAATCTGTCATTATACACAAAAACAAAACATTTAACCTTGTGCCTGTGCATAGTACTGTACCACACATCCTTGGTGCACTCAGCATACTGAACAGGCAAAGATTTATTGTGAAGTGAATGAATGAAAAATTTTAATTGCTCTTTTATCACCCAAAAACCCCAAACTTGGTCTCATTTTAATTCAGGTTGTGGACGGTAATCCTTTGAATAAAATGCTGCAGAAGGAACATAATTCAGCAGGTAAAATCTTAACTATGCAAAGGTTCAATGAAATCAAATGTTTTGTGTTTAAGCTTTGAATACACATTGGTTAAAAAAAACACACAGGAATATGAAAACTTCCTGGGGAAATTCCATAAATGTGCACCGATAGATTTAAGAGAAGGCACCCATGACCTAAACTCCTAGAGTGCCCCCTGCTGGGGAAGAACATCCAGTTGTTGATAACAGAGTCATTTAAAATGTTTCTTTCAGCTACCCGCCCAAAATCTCTATCCGGAACTGATAATGATCAGCAACGAATTACTGAAGTTCTATGAAAGTGTGGCGACGAGGAGCTTTTCACAGTAACTTACATTGCAGTGTTAATGTAAGCCTACTTGTGACACGAATAAAAATCATTATTATTACACGTGACAATAAATTAAATTCAATTCAATTCTCTAGGGGCGAGGAGGAGGAATTATTACAAGTCATAGGAGAACATATGTTGGGTCAAAATTTTAGGTTTGAATCTTGTTTTCCCACTTTTAGTAGGCAAGAGTTTGCAGCAGGAAACTGCCTCAAAATAGACCACATCATTTGGTCAAGAGCTGCTTGTTTCTTTAAACACAGGACAGTTTAAAAATACCAACAGTGCAGCAAATTGCACACAAGCGTAACGCAATCTTAAAAGCAAAATCACCGCACTGATGTCAATGTGGTTTGAATTTTCTTATATACTTAAATATCCAAAGTGCAAAAAAATCTGCTTACTTCTGTGAATCGAAACACAGGATGTGTCCCTTGGACTGATGTGACATTCAAGGGAAGTCCACTGAGGTTCCAAAGTTTCCGACTGAGGTCATCATATGACTGCACCACACTGATGGTCTTCTCCTCGGACCCTGAACGCTGAGGCAGAAGGATGCAATTCTGGGTGAATCTTACAGAGGTTTTTATGGGTTGAAAGAAAATTATGACCGTTGCTTTTTTTTTTAAAAAGAAAAGTATGGTGGCCAGATTCTTACTCAGTAATGATAACCTTCAGAAAACAATCAGGCTTAATTACAGCCACAGAGAATACCTGCTTTCACCAAAAACAATTGTAAGAGCTTTACAAATATATGAGAAAAGAGAGTAACTAAAGAAGAAAATATCTGTTGCTTAGAAGCGGAGACGGGAGGAATTAGAACGGGGAATATGGAAACAGCAGCTACTTTGCACAAATGTTTTGTGCTGTCTGCACAATAGAAAAAACGAATTCTATACCAGAAATAAGAGGGAACCTAGGGCTAAAAAGACCATGGAAGTGAAGGTAATTAATATCAGCAGACAAAAAAGTACCAGAGAAATTATTAAGGGGCTACAATCCAACAAATCCTCAGGGCCTGATGGCCTACATTCTAGGGTAAAAAGAGATAGCTACAGCTATGATTTTTCCAAATTTTCTGAGATTCTGGAACAGTTCCAGCAAATTGGAAGTTGGCAGATAAAACAGCACTTTTCAAGAAAGGAGGGAGAACGGAAACAGTCATCGTAAAAGTGCTGGAATCTATTCACAGAATGGTTATGACGCAAGAGTCCATTTGGCCCATCGTGTCTGCACCAGCTCTCCAAACGAGCATCATAACTTAGTGCCATTTCTCTGCATTTTCCCTGAACACATTATTTGTATTCAAGTAATCATCCAAGGCCCTCTCGAATGCCTTGATTGGACCTGCCTCCACCATGTTTGCAGGTAGTGCTTTCCAGACCCAATCTGCTTGTTGTGTGACAGTTTTTTCTCACATCACATTTGCTTCTTTTGTAAATCACTTTAAATCTGTGCCTTCTCATTTATGATCCTTTTATGAATGGGAACAGTTTCTCTCCATCTACTCTGTTCAGCCCCCTTATGATTTTGAACATTGCTCTCAAATCTCCTCTTCGTCTTCTCTCCAAAGAGAACAGTCCCAACCTCTCTGATATACCCTCAAAACTGAAGTTTCTCATCCCTGGAACCATTAGAATCATAGAATTCCTACAATGTAAAAGGAGGCCATTTGACCCATCATGTCTGCACCAACCCTCCGAAAGAGCACCCTATCTAGTGCCAGGGACCCGGGTTCAATTCCCGACTTGGGTCACTGTCTGTGCGGAGTCTGCATGTTCTCCCCGTGTCTGCGTGGGTTTCCTCCTGATGCTCCAGTTTCCTCCCACAAGTCCCGAAAGACGTGCTTGTTCAGTGAATTGGATAATCTGAATTCTCCCTCAGTGTACCTGAACTGGCGCCGGAGTGTGGCGACTAGGGTATTTTCACAGTAACTTTATTGCAGTGTTAATGTAAGCCTACTTGTCACACTAATAAAGATTATTATTATTATTACCCTGCACATCTTTTTGGATTGTGGGGGTGAGACCCACGCAGACACAGGGAGAATATGTAAACTCCACATGGGCAATGATCGAACCCGGGTCCTCGGCACTGTGAGGCAGCAGTGCTAACCACTGTGCCGACCTGCCACCGAGAATTAAGCAATTTATTGGGCCTCAAATTCCAATGCACAAATAAACCACAAATAGCTACAGTACCATTAAAATTCTTTCAAAATCACTAACGGGCCATTTGAATTCATTTTTCTCAGCAGCAACACTGTTTCACAGGCTTGCTTAAGCAGCCTGTCTATTTCAAAGCATACTGTCAAGAATAATTCCCATTAGTTCAGCACTGCCATCTGGAGGAGTTGTTGTTTATTGCAACTGTAATTTGAATAATAGGCCAGCCTTTTGAAATTCTCTCCTGGGTACGATCCAACAACATATATGTATATTGCACCTTTACCAGAATAAAATGTCCCAAGGCACCTCACAGGAGCATCATAATAAATATGGCACAAAGCAACAGAAGTTGTAAGTTCAGATGATCAAAGGTTTGGTCAAAGAGGTGGGTTTTAAGACGTGCTTTAAAGAAGGTTGGTGCTGTTTATTGGGAGAAGAGGCTTCAGGAGGGACTGTCAGAGTTTGGAGACAGGTTAACTGAACGCATGGCCACCAATGGTGGAGGAATTAAAGTTAGGAGCTCACAAGAGATTAGAATTAGAGGAGCTCAGATATCTCGGAGAGTTGTGGGGTTGGAAGAGATTATGGAGGTAGAGAGGGGCAAAGCCATGGAGTGATTTGAAAACAAAATGATCATTTTACAATCGACTCCTTGCCTAAAAGGGAGAGAGAGAGCGAGAGCGAGAGAAAGAAAGAAATTGGGGGCCGGTTTAGCTCACTAGGCTAGAAGGTGTACCAGCTGAGGTTATCCATGAAGGCCCCGCCTTCTCAATCTTGCCCAAGGTGTGGTGATCCTCAGGTTAAATCACCACCAGTCAACTCTCCCCCTCAAAGAGGAAAGAAGCCTATTGTCACCTGGGACTATGATGCCTTTACCTTACCCTTCAATAGAAAAATGGGATTTTGTGTATCAGAAGCCCTCAAGTGTGAAAAGGTTGGAATATGAGAGACTACCGGTGGCAGAATGGTCAGCGTAGGGACCTGGGTTCGAATCAGGCCATGGGCGATTGTGTGGAGCTTGCACGTTCTCCCAGTGTCTACGTGAGTTTCCTCCGTGTGCTCCAGTTTCCTCCCACAGTCCCAATATGTGCAGATACCTGGTTACAGAGATTGGTGGGGGAGTGGGCCTAAATAGGGTGATCTTTCAGAGGGCCTGTGCAGACTTGATGGGCCAAATTGTCTCTATAGCTCTATAGCCAGGAGCGAATTGGAATAGCTGAAACAAGACCTGAAACAAGGAAACAAGACCTGGACTAGATTTCTGTAGACTAATTACATCAACAGAAATTGAGGTAGTGCAGGAAAGTGGTGTTATATAGATGATTGTCCATAATCTAATGGAACAGCGGAGCAGGCTTGATGGGCTGAATGCCCTACTCCTGTTCATATGTGGCATCAAAGTCAAAGTTTTACAGCAAAGAGACCCTTCGGCCCATTGTGCCATGCTGGCCATCAAACACCCATCTGTTCTAATCCCATTTTCCAGCACTTGGTCCATAGCCTTGTATGCAATGGCATTTAAAATGCTCATCTAAATGATTCTTAGGGCTGTGAGAGCTCTCGTCTCTAACACCCTTTCAGGCCTTGAGTTCCAGATTCTCACCACCCTCTGGATTAAAAGATATTTCCTTAAATCCCCTCTCAATCTCACATGACAATTGTCACGTGACCAAAAAATGAGCACATACAAAAGTTCTGAGTTTTACAGATAAACAGATGAATTATCTGATATCATCTACACACACTTGCTGCTTCCATATTGTTAAATGGATGAGGGACATTGAGGCACTGCAGTAGGTAGAAGAAAAATCAATTATAATTATACCAGAACTGGAGAAACCATCCCCATCACTAAGGGTTGAGAAGGTTTAGGCTCTCGTCTCGAAAAGGGAAGGCTGATGGAGTGAGTGGATAGAAAACCGAAAGGTTAAACAGTGTTTAGCACTGTTGCTTCACAGCTCCAGTGTCCCAGGTACGATACCCAGTTTGGGTCACTGTCCGTGTGGAGTCTGCATGTCCCCCCCGTGTCAGCGTGGGTTTCCTCCCTGTGCTCTGGTTTCCTCCCACAAGTCCCGAAAGACGTGCTGTTAGGTGATTTGGACATTCTGAATTCTCCCTTTGTGTACCGGAACAAGCACCGGAGTGTAGCAACGAGGGGCTTTTCACAGTAACATCATTGCAGTGTTAATGTAAGCCTACTTGTGACACTAATAAAGATTATCTTTAAGATTATGAACAAGACTGATAGGTAGATGTAGAGATGTTCTCACTCAAGCTTTCCTCTCCCCAAGCAAGCAAGCACTGCACAACCACTGTAATTCAAATAAATAATTCCCCAAGGCTGGAGCTGCAGAAACAGCTGAAACTGTGTTTCAATCCAATCAACACAAATAAACTCCAGTTGCAGCTGTGCACAGCATCCTCTTCATTTAAAGTTGATTTTGGGGGGGGTGTCTATGGGTTTTCTATCTCGGGTTTCATTTTGGGCTAATTAGAAGAGACATCAGAATAGGTCGAACACTGTTTTCTCAGTTAGAGGAGATGAGACTGGGATACCAGCACCGTGGATAGCTATCATAGGAATGTCGCAGATCTGAAGTCAGCATGTGATGACCGCATCATGCATCATGACCAGAGGGCGCGTGTGGGCAGAAGAATTTTAATCAGACTCAAGAGAGGACAAAACACAAAAATCATCACTGACAAAGGAAAAGGACAAACTAGATACTACTAACAGTTACTGAGTTGCAGGAATCTGCTGGGAAATTAGGTGGGCCAAGTGTCGGTGGGGAACATTTGGGTAAGAGTATTGCATCGCATACGGTTCAGATTAGTAATGGAGAAGAGCAAGGAGTACTCCGATAAAAACTTCAACTGGAGGAGGGCTAATTTCAATGTGATGAGGAGGGATCTAGCCAGAATAAAATTGAAATAGAGACCGACAAAAAAAAACTATAACACACAATGGGTGATCTTTAAGGAAGAGATGCTTCAGGTACTGGATAGATACAGGGACAGTTGTCTCGGTACATTGTCTCCTAAGTGGTCTTGAAATGCTTCGAAGATCATGCAGACTTGACTGGTAGGCTTAGATGTTTTCTTTTTCTTACATATCTTAGTGCTGGTGACGTATGCCATGTCCAGCATGCTTTGGCAGTGTGACCCTTTTTGCCACAATTCTTGCACTTATTTTCTTTACTCCAGCATTCTCCCCGTTGAGTGTCCAACTTGTTCACATTGATGACATAGTTGTACTCTTACACACTTGTTTTTGGCAGTCTCCAGATTGTGGATCATCGCTCCAGCTCCCATCTGTGAAACCTCTTTTGCTGCTAGCTGCACTGACGTGGCATTTTCTACTGCTGACTTCAAAGTTAAGGCGGTATCAGTAAGCAGCTTTCTCTGAATAGTTTTGTTGTAGAGTCCACATACCAGCCTACCACGAAAGGTATCATCTAGTGTTGCAACAAACTTGCAGTATTTTGCTAAGTTTAAGATCGCCATAAATTGTAAGGTATTTTCACCTTCTTCCTGACTACGATGGTGGAACTGAAACCTTTCTAAAATTATAAGTGGTCATGGTGAGAATTGCCCTTCTAGAATTTTCATCAATTCATTGAAGGTTTTAACTCCCAGCTTTTTTGGATGGACTAAGTTTTACAGAACCTTTTTTTTTACGCCCGGGCAGCATGGTGGCGTAGTGGTTAGCATTGCTGCCTCACGGCGCCACGGTCCCAGGTTCGATCCCGGCTCTGGGTCACTGTCCGTGTGGAGTTTTCACATTCTCCCGTGTTTGCGTGGGTTTCGCCCCCACAACCCAAAGATGTGCAGAGTAGGTGGATTGGCCATGCTAAATTGCCCCTTAATTGGAAAAAATGTTTTGGGTATACTAAATTTATTATTTTTTAAAAATAAATAAATGTTTTACGCCCTACCGAAGTGAATAATATTGCAACCTTTAGGTCCTCCAGTAGTTGATTATGAAATAAAGTTGAAATCTATCTTCAAATGAGTTCAAAGTCTCTTAGTCTCCATCAAATGCATTCATTATACCTGCCACTTCGGATAAAGGCTCCCAGGGTCTATACCTTCTTCAGCCTTCCTCGCTTCCATTTTAATCTATATGATCCAAGAGGTCTCCAATCCACAATAATTTTTTTTTGTTGCCTAGACTATAATTTGTTCTATTCGAGTGCAGGTTGAGCATCCCTTCTCCGAAATTCAATAAACCCAGAAAATTCCAAAATCTACACTTTTGTTTTGAGCAACAACGTGACATCACAAGTGGAAAATCCCACAAGGCTCTGGGACGGTTCTCAGGCGGTGCGCAGGTCCCAATGCACCACACATGCGCATTATCACATTATCTTCCAAAATCAAAAAAATTCCACAATCCGATACACAGTCTGCCCCAAGCATTTCGGATAAGGGATGCTCAACCTGTAATAGCCTGCACAGAATTGGATAGACTTTTGAATCCCTGTTTCCGCAGCACGTTTCACTTCATCACTTGCACTGTCCCTGCAGCTTAGAGTACACCCATTTCTAATGCTTAGCACGTTTAAAAAACCTTTCTTCTGGTTTACTCATGGTTATACTTCATTTTTTTTCCAAATCTTTCTGCATCGGTGGCTTTTCCATCAATCGCTGTTTGAATCCAGCACCAAGAAACTTCTCACTAGTTCTCGTCGCCCGTTTTCACATCGACATTTCTAGTGCCTCAATCCTCATCGCCAGGTTCCTCTCGTTATATTCTTAAATTGCCTCAAAAGAGAAAAAGTACGGAGGTGCCCCACACTTTCTTCAAAGCACAAAGCAAGATTTATTCAAGAGGTGTTGCTCATACAGGTCTAAGAGAGGAAGTAAAGCCCACACAAACACTATGCTAACGTCACTACAAACCACGTGACGTTCCACCAGCAGGGGTGTACTATTCAAATACAAAACAGTAATGATCTGGAAACCCGCTGTCCAGGAGGCAGGTAAAAGTGGAAACAATAAAAACAATTTGAAAGGAAATTGGAAGGGTGCTTGGACAAATTTGCAGACCTACAGGGATCGAGTAGGGGTGTGGATTGAATGAATTACTTGTTGTAGGCCAGGGTTTAGAGAACACCAAAGTATATCATGAAGTTCACCTGAACCACAACTTTGAATAGATTTTGGTTATGAGGAACACAAGGACCCACTGTACAGATGTGGTGCAACAGAGAACTAAAAGTATTTTTAAAACAGAACAATGTTTATTCTATGAATCCTGTTAACATTTTATAAACCCACAGTAAACATCTTACCAACTACCAACACAAATACCCCCCAAAAAGATAACTTTCCTAACAACATCCATAAGCCAAAATACATTTTAACAGACAGTAAGTTTGAATTCTCTAGAGAAGAGTTATCACTTTTAAATTATCAAGTGATCTAAACACCTTGTTTAACATAAAGAGAGACACCAGTATGCATCTGCTTGAATGCAGCTCCCCAACTGAAAGCGAAACTAAAACTCAGCCAAAAAGAGCTTCTTGCTCAAAACAAAAGTAAAAAGCAGAATCACATTCCAGCTCCACTCACACAATTATATCACTGCAGCCGTTTGATAAAACACACTTTTCTTAAAGGGGCTCTCACATGACATACTCCACGGGGAGCCGACATGAACCTGACACCTCTTTCTGACGCCTCCTTCTGTGCCACAAATGACTCTCGGATTAAGGAAATTAGAATTCATAACCTGGCCAGGATTAATGAGTGTCTGGAGGTGAAGAAACCTGGTTTAAAAACTGGATGCAGGATGACATGAAATGAAATGAAAATCGCTTATTGTCACAAGTAGGCTTCAAATGAAGTTACTGTGAAAAGCCCCTAGTCGCCACATTCCGGCGCCTGTTCGGGGAGGCTGGTACGGGAATTGAACCATGCTGCTGGCCTGCCTTGGTCTGCTTTAAAAGCCAGCTCTTTAGCCCTGTGTTAAACCAGCCCCTTCATCCTTATTCTTCTCTCCGTGCTTTATGACTATTACAGAAGCTACAATTATAATTCCTCAAGGTATTCCAAGCTCAGCGCACAAAACAAACATATTCAAACTCGAAACGATAACTCGGTTTCCCTCTCCACAGATGCTGCCAACTTGCTGAGTTTATCCAACATTTTCTGAGTTTATCCAACATTTTCCTAGATAAATTCATTCTCAAGTTAAGTGTGCAATTGTAATTTAGGATCAGGCTATCAACCACAACTTACACTGATTGGAGAACGTTTTATAGATTAATAATTAACAGGATAAAGCCATTGTGCAGCAATGCTGAATTTAATCTGTTT